>NC_136689.1:146235489-146859828 GCF_903797595.1 Erithacus rubecula
ATCCTCTCCTCTCCTCTCCTCTCCTCTCCTCTCCTCTCCTTCCCCTCCCTCCCCTCCCTCCCCTCCCCCCTCCCTCCCCAGTACAGCCCCAGAAGGAACCCAGCAGGAGCTCCAGCAAGCACATTTGGGCATTTCTACTGAGGCTGTCTTGGCCCTGTCTGACCTGCACAGCTGGGGTATTTTTGTACCTTCTTCTTGCAGAAAGAGCACTCTCCCCTTGGTGGGACAGTGGCTGTGAATCTGGCATGGCCTGCAGCACAGGGGGGGCTAGTCCAAAATGCTGCCATCCAGCACTGGCTGCTCCAGCACATCTGTTCTGGCACCTGCCCTGAGTGCTGCTTAATCATAGAATTGTTTGGATTGGAAGAGACCTGGTTCAAACCCCCTGCCCACCCTGCTAGACCAGGTTGCTCAGAGCCCTGTTCAGACTGGTCTTGAGCATCTCCAGAGATGGGGATTCCACAAGCTGTCTGGATTCAAGGATTCCACAAGCTCTCTGGCCACCTCTCTGCATGCCTGTGGCATTCCTCAGCTTCCACCTTCCCAGAGGTGTGGGGGAAAGATTGCTGGGCTGGAGCCTGTAACACCCAAGAAATCACTAGGTGGTTTAGACAGAAGTTTGTGGTTTACCATCAAATTCCATTGGTGACCTGCTACAGCAAAAGAACACGTGTTTGGGCAGGAGGTGAAACCATCCTGTGCTGAGGTTGTGGATCTGAGGACCATGATCAACCTTCAAAGCTGTAAGGAGCATCTTTTGGCCCTCCTCTGTATAAAAGCACAATCAGCTGCTTCCACAATAAAGCACTCCCCACCTTCCTGCCTTGGCAGGCTGAAAGCAGAAGGTGCTGTAACCTGTGCACACACGGTGATGTCATGACTCATTTGTATTGAGGGACCCAGTCAAGGTTGGAGAGCTCTTGCTTTGGCTGTTACAAAAGGTGGTGAAAATTAGTTGTGTGAAAAAAACCCCAAAACAATGAATAGATCCAACACTGTATAGAGGAAAGAGAAGTAAAGCAGACTGCACATTAATAATTAAACTTTCAGAGAACTGAATAGATCATATTGTATATCAATGAGTCCTATGGTCTTCCTGTATTGCTTTATACAGTTGACCTGTAAAAGTGTTTAAGCTTGGGTCTCCTGCAATGGGAAGCTCTTTTCTCATTCTACCTTTCTTATATGCTAGAAAACCACTTTAATATGTTTTCCAGCACCTAATTTGTATATTTATGTATGTGTGTATGTATATATATGCGCATATATAAAATCCAGATATTTGTAATGGACAAGCTATTAATTATAGTTCCTGGGAAGAAAAAAAAAATGGTAGCTATGGTAATGTTTTTCCTGTAACAAAACATCTGGGTTTAGATAATAATATATTTCTATAATTACTGTAGAAAATCAAATGTTTGTAGCAAGCAAAGTATAAGTTGCAACTGCTTTTCTAGGCATTTAGGAGCTGCTAATTTCCCTCAGACCTGCAAGCCTTCTAGCCCAGGATTTTGACAATGACCAGAACAGGGCAGACCAAGGGTGTTCCAAGAAACTGCAACAAACAGTTAGGTTATCCCTTATCTCAGAAAAGTTTCCATTCCTCCCCTTCCCTCTGTAATTAGAGGTTAGCTAATGCCTCTCAAATCATAAGAGTTTACATCTTCCCTGAGACTTCATTTCAAAAATAACATTAAATATTTACTGCTATACCTCTGGTCATGCTTGCTACTCATCAAAATGTCTAATGTGGTTGGAGTCTTGCCAGGGCTTTGTTATCTTTCAGCTTCATCCCATTTTCCTTCTGCATGATAATCTAACGATGGATGAGAGCCGTAGAATGACCAAATAAAGAATGGCAAGTTTGTGGAAATTACTGGAAAACAACAATTTTTTTTCTCTATATAGTTTTTTCCATTTCACATAACATTCTGTTGCAGGGCCACAAAAGCACACAACCACCACCACGTTTTGGGGTTGTTTTCCATCCTGATAACTGTGTTGGTGGCAATACTGCAGCATGGTGCCCAGAGGTGGCCCTTTCTGATGGGAGCTGCAGTGTGCTGCTGGCTCAGAGCCAGCTCAGGTGCTGGGGTTCAAGACTTCTGCTGCACCAGCCCCTGCTCACCCTTCTCATGTGCTGAGGGCAGAGCTGCAGAGAGCAGGCAAGGGCACCACTGGTGACCCAGTGGCTGGGTTTGGGTGCAAGGGATTCTGTAGGGCCTGGCAGAGTGTGCTGTGTCCTCTGGGGCAGGTGAGCTGTGCCAGTGTGGAGGCAGGTGTGGCCCTTGTGTGGGACACAGCCACCTTTGGCACAGAGGGGAAGCAGCCAGACACAGAATTCATCTTCATGGAGATGCCCAGTGGGCTGAACAAACCCATTGTGCTTGGGGATGTGTCTCCAGTCAATTAGCAGATGTCATCCTTGTGCTGAAATGGGGCACAGAACAGCCCACAGCAATGTCAGCTTTTCCACAGGCTGGGGCTGTGTGTAACAGGTGAGAGCAGCCTCAAGGTGTGAAGTGCTGGTGGTTCACTGCAGCTGGCAGCTCTCTGGAGCACAGAGCTCTTCTGAGGCACCTTGGTCCCTCTGGGATTAGCCCCATGGGGGCTGGACTGCCAGGCATGCTGATTCTGGGATGTAAACAAGGCACTGGGGAATGAAACAGGGCTCTGGTGGGATGACACCTCATCACAGACTCCCTGTTTGGAGTTAGTGATGGAGGAGATCCTGCTGATAAACTGTCTCCTGTGATGTTATCAGGATGGATCCAAGTGTTAAAAGCTGGTTTGATGTGGTGGAGTTTAGTTTCCTTCCTACTCCTGTCAGTGATAAGACAGTGATGTTTAGCTGGGATAAATACTCAGCTGTATTCTGCAACCAGGGCTTTTTTTTTCCCCTCATCATTTGCATTAATAGCAGGCATTATTATAAATGCATTACTGTGTTCAGGAGGGAATTGTGAAACTGGCAGGTGAGAATTTCTCAGTCTCTCTTGTTAAAGGGAGGCAGGTTTTGCTCAGGCTGAGTTAATATTTAATCTTGGATCCATCCTTTCCTGTATCTGCCTCCGTGGTCAAGCTGCTGAATAGCAGAGAAAACAAATTTGAGCTTCTTTTGGAAGCTCAGCAAGCACTCAGTAAATATTCTGTTTAATATGGAAGAAACTTTGTATTTAGAAGAAAAATTCATAGTACTTTCCAATATTGATAGGTGCATCTTGATAAAACAAAGCATCTTCCTAACACTCTACTAATAATACTGATGTGCTTATTTGTATTGGGTGCAAATGAAAGTATTTCAGGATCTTTGATTTAAAGATTGAGTACTCACAGTGCTAGAAGCTGTAGAAAGGGGTAAAAAATAAGAGAGCAGCTGTTCTGGTGATCAGACAAATGGGATTATTGATCACAGATGGGAGTACAACATGGAATAGAAGAGACAAATGAACTGAAAGAGCTGTCTAGTCATAAAAGGAAGTATTTCAAAAATGAACATATCCTAACTCACAACTTAGTGGTCCCCAGGTGGCAAGATTTACAGTTGGGCTGCCCACATATAGGGAACAGAATATAATTTGTTTGCTTGTTGGGGATAAAACCATACAGTGCTCACAGTTCCCATTCAGAAAGGTTAAGGTATGGTACCAAACAAAAGCTCAGAGGGAGCAGGGAATTGAGAACAGGTCTCCCAAAGCTGTGTCAAACCACCCTAACCATTGCTTGAGAGCACACTTGTCTTCAGGCTTGGGTTATTGCTCCAGCAGCCATTTATCTGAATGAGCAGAGCACCACTCTTCCCTTCAGCTGATTCCCTGCCTGCTGCTGTCTCCATGCTCTGTTCACTGGGCTCTGCTCACAGTGCCAGCCTTGGCCTGCAGCCCCAGGCTCTGACAGAGGGGCTGAGGGAGCACATTAACCCATCCTCATGCATTTAGATGTCTTCATCAGCAGAGACAACCATTTGGGAAGGAGACGTTTAAAAATCTCTTGGTTGGGTTTATAGGTTCTTTAAAGCCTCGTAGTCATTGGATAGCAGGTTAAAATTAGTCCATACAAGATGAGGCATCAACAGAGTCTTTTTCCAAAGCTCCTTATTAGCATTGATTTTTCAGTCAGGAGAGGAGTCGTGTAGTGGAAGATTAAATAAATTAACGATGCTGCGGTCGGTGCGGTTTGCTGGAAATTCCTGGCATCTTGTGCAGGGATCTTGTCACATGGTTTTTGTGATACAAGACCTGAAGATGCAGCAGCAAGAGCACATAAAGGCCATTCTCATTTTAGGGTGTATTTTGGCTTGTGGTGATAGCAATTTTTCCCGCTCTATCTTTCATTTCACTAATAGATGGTAGATGATGTAGATGATCCTCATTTTCAGAACTTCATTAAAAAAATTCCTGGTGATTGTGGCTTTCAAATTCATCCCAAACTCTTAGAAATAGTAAATTGATTCTTTTAAGAAAACCCAGTAGGAATAGTTTTTTTTCCTGTTTGGTTGGTTGGGTTTTTGTTAGAAAGCCATGTGTGAGGGACTCCTCTGCAAAATGGTGCAATGGAAGAGGGGACACAAGGGGAGCCCTTGTGTCTCACTGCTTGGCTGTTGCAGACCAAGGGCTGAGGCAACATCTTGAAATTGATGGGACTTTTCCCCCTGTCATCTGTGGGCTGCAGAGAGGTGGAGTGGGAGGAGACAGCCCTGCCAAGGCTGGAGCATTCAGGTCTCTCCTTGTGACTATGGGAGAATCTAGGTGGTGTGTAGATCAGTCTCCAAAGGCAGTAGTGACAAAATAAAGGAGAATGTATTTAAACTGATAGAGAATAGGTTTGGATTAGATATTTAGAAGGAATTCTTTACTGTGGGGGTGGTGAGATGCTGGAGCAAGTTACCCAGAGAAGCAGGAAAGCTGGGGATGTCTCTGGAAATGTTCAAGGACAGGTGTGTTGGGCTCTGAGCAACCTGGTCTAGTGGAAGGTGTCCCTGTCCATGACAAGGAGGTTGGAACTGTGTGATCTTTAAGGTCCCTTCCAACCCAAACCATTCTGTGATGATTCTGTGATGATGAGTTTATTGCTGCTATTTCCTGAAGGGCAGCATTTGAGCCCACACAGGTGCAGTTATAAACTTGTGGCACAGACCCTTGGATTGTAAAGTGTCTGCAAGACAAGGAAGCCACAAAACTCTGGTGCAAATATATCCTGACATTTTCCATTTTCTTTTTTCTACACTGGAAGCAGCAAGGGCTGGATAGCCTGATGTCTGTGTACTGGTGGTGTGTAATTGATTGGACCATAGAGCTTTATTAAAAAAAATCCTGCAGGCCAGTTTGTTTTGTGCCAGTGAATCACCAGGGACTGATGTGCAAAGCTGTAATTAAAAACTTCTTAAATGAGAAAAACTGATAATAAAATTATTATCATGATCTTTGCCTGACAGTTGATCAGCCACCAGTGCTCTCCACTGTCAAAGTCCTGCTGATAAGTGAGAAGTCCTATTTTGGATTATTTGTTTTTCCTTGAGCAATTTCACAGACCCATTTCCTGTTCCAGAGGCCAGTTCCAGCCCATGCTGGCTGGTCAACACCTTACAGGCTGCAGACCACTGGTTTAGGAGACACTTGGGGTTGGACTAGTGCATCATATGGACATCTCAGAGGCTGTGAGGGAACTGATGAGGTGACTCCTCTGGGGGAGCTGGCCTGAAGGTGACCATGGAGGGATCACAGTAAGGAGGAGCTCTGTTAATTGATGGTCAGTGTGGTATTGATGTGCTGAGCCCTGGGGGGATGGTGGCCTCTCTGGAGAGAGGGGACAGTAGCTAAGGAGAATTAGGAAGGAGGGACTTGAAATACCAACTGTATCTCCCCTTTTAGTTTTTTTTCTTTTTAATATATATTTTCAGACTCTCTTTTAGGGGGTTATGTGGGTTTCCAAGCCTAAATTTAGTCTTGTGGGAAAAATTGTGTCCCAATATTTTTTTCTTTGGATGCTAACATGGCAAGCTGGGGTCCTTGAGGAAGATGTGGTCCCCTGTCACAGCATCTTCTTTAGCTCTCCTTCTTCCTTTCCCCAAAACCATGTGTTTGAGCACTGCAGAGCATGTCATCAACCCTGTAGCAGCCAGTGGCTTTATTCTCGTTGATGTCATAATTTCATGAATCAGATCAAAAGACAGCACTGGGTCATTCTGTCCTGACTGAAGTGATTAAGCAGATCTGTGCTATTAACTGCAGTTATCTTCTGAAATGTCAGACTTCCTGCCAAGATCTTGCCATGAGTTAAATAAGCATCTGCTGGCTGAGGATTCGAGCTCTGGATTGGAGGCAATAATTTGTAAGTCCTAAATGAAAACCCATGGATTGAGCTGCCCCCTTGGACGACTGGATTCTTCATCTTGCTGCCCCTTGGTGTTGCAGTTCTGAACAGAAAACTCCTGTGCCTTGCAGTTTTGCATCATCTTTATGGTTTCTTTCCAGCTGAGATATCACATAGCTGACAGTTGTTTATTGAGAGGCAGTAGGGGAGAGAGAAGTTCTAAGGAAATTAAATATTCTTTTAAAATGAGAAATCTTTTTCTGCATATACACTCTGTTAATTCAGTGGCTCCTGTAGAAATCTGGCAAGTATTTTGGCTATGTCTGAGAGATTTTGGAGAAGGAAGGAACCTTGGCACTGCCTTTACATGCAGTAAGACATAGCAGAGAGAAGAAGAAATTGCTGCTCTAAGGAGGGAGAACATTTGCTGCATTGCAAAATGGCACAGGGAGCTTTTACTGCAGGCTGAGATGGGATTAACATCCCTGCAGCAGTTTTGAGCTGCCTGCTGATTGTCTGGAGATCCTCAGGACCTGCCCCCCTGCCAGCCCTTTGCATTCTTCATCCACAAATGGATGCTGAGCCACACTCAGCCCTTTAATAGTTCCCTTTAGGGTCTGAGGACATAAAACATTAGGAAACTTGCAGTGCTGTAATAAAAGCCACTGGGGATGTTTGGTAAGACAAACTTAGAGGTTTCCTCCTGCATAAGTAGTCTGTGTGTGCATATATGTGTGTGTGTGTGTGTGTGTACACATAATGTTTGCTTCAGATGAAGTGCACAGACAGAAAGTCAAAGCTTACTGCCCTCTTCCAGTTCAGGGCAAGACCTTTGATGTTGCTAACATGTGAAAAAACAATCAATGCTGTATTTTGTGTATTGGGTTTTATTTTTTTTCTTAGGATTGTCTTGCAGCCTTATGAGGATGCAGCAGAAATAAAATGCAGAATCTTTACAACAGAAATGCCCTTTACATTGACAGTGTAAGAGCAGGGCTTCCAGCTTTTATTTCCCTTGGAATTTTGAATGTTGTCTTGCCTATTGCACTAAACTTCTCTGAGATCCAGTTAACTTTATTGCTACAACAGGAATATTCCCCTGGTGCTGTGAGGCTGCAGGAAGCAGGTCAGGCTGGTGGAACAGTAGGGGAAGGACAATTGAGCTGTCTGCCTGTGCCCATGTCCTTGCCTGTCACAGCTCCAGGACATTTGCTATACTTACTTTCGCTTCCAACAAAGCCTTTGCTTCCAGTGAAAATATTCAAAATGACTGTGGGGCCTGGGGCAGATGGGGATGGTAAATCCTCCAGCCTGCATTGTGCTAAGGGAGTTCTTCCTCACCAATCCTACAGGATTGTCCTCTCTCCAGGTGAGGGTTTTCCATTTGTGAAGGTAAGAGTGCTGAACTGTGCAGGACACGTTTTTTTCCTGCTAATTCAGTGCTGTACCAGGAGAATTGGCCCCCAGTGGGCTGGTGTCAGTGGCTCCAGGCATTTCCCCTCCTGGCATGCTGCAGCCATATGCACACAAGGACACGCTGCTCTCACAGCTGGTGGTTCTGCTGCAGCTACTTTTTCCCTTTAAACTTTCAATTGCCTGAGCAAAATAATACTCAGGCTCAGAAACAGTGTGGCTGTGATGATCCTTTGCTTGTTGGCTGTAAGAATTTATCTGCTTGTTTGTCACCCACCCTTGTAATACCTTAAACTCAAGGTCAGGACAAGAAAAGATTAAAAAAGCCTATTTTATAGTCTCATGTAAATACCAGAGCCATCAGTGGCATTATCCCAGTAAGATGTCAAGTAAGACCTCAAATTCAATATTCTTGTATTTTTGCATAACTTTGCCAGTGTTTGCTGGGAGTGAAAACTGTTGTGTCACATCCTCAGCTGCTACAAACTGACACAATGCCAATGAAGTCAAAGGGGGAGCAATAATTTACATCATCTGAGTTTTCTGGCACTGTGAAGTGATGAAGAGAGGACCCAAATGATTGCCCCACATGCCCTATACTGAGTGACCTGCTGTGTCCAGCTTGTGCATGGCAGATTTATCATTTTCTTGTGCTGCTTGGCAGTTTCAGTCTGACCCCTTTTCTCCATTTCCTTCTGCCAAAAGCAAAATAAAAGAAATTAGCCAGGTCTCCATTGCTCTGGATGCATCTCAAAATCCCTTGGAAATGATGTTACTGCATCTAATAATATTTGGCATGGATTTTTTCCATCCATGGTGTATTGCTACTAATTATGGGCTTTTCAGGCAGTTGCACAGGGCTGTCTGTGGGAGTCAGGAGTACTGAGGATCTTAAAGCAAGTAAACCATCTCCATTGCAATTTGGGGTGACAGATGTTGTTGTTTTGTGAAATATGATAAAGAGCCCCAAAGTTCAGTGGGAGATGGGGGTGGCATTTTTCCATTTGAGGTTTTAACAAAGTGAGTGTATATATATGGGTGTGGGTAATTTATATATTTTTTTTTTTCACCTGTTTCTCTGGTTTATCATTTATATCTGGTTTATCACATATAATCTCCAGTGATTTCTTGGAGAAACTTGTTTCTTCACCATGGAATTACTTTTAACCACATATTTATTTCCTTAAAATCATTTGTCTACCTTTTTTTTTTGGGGCTGCTTCCTCCCCTCAGTTTTTTGGTTTTTTTTGGTTGGCACAAACAGAGTCATTCCCAACATCTTACATTAATGATATCCAATTTCAATTTGAGGCAAATTTTCCAGATTATTACTGATTTCTCTGATGAGAGAATAGAGAATATAACTCATGAGCTGTGAGTGTTCTTTAGATTTTGTATGAGTAAAAATGCTTTTTTTGGGTCCAGGTACCACAATGATGGAGCACAGATGGGTCTTGGACACACAGGGAGCAGTAGGGGTGCCAAGATTTGCACCTTATCTAAAGGTTGTTGTTGCTCTGCACCTTAATTAAGTTCTCACCTCTTTCATCCCAAATTGTGCAGCAGTTAAAGGGAAGAGCAAAGAAGAGTTTGTTTCTCTGGAGCTGCTGATGCCCTCAGATGGAGTCAGGCAGAGGGTGAGGCTGAGAGAAATCTGCTTTATTTCAGCCTCTCTTACCTGGTTGATCTGAGCCTCACCACTATTTCAGCTGAGAGCCTGAGACACAGTGGAACACTGTATGAGAGCCTGAATCTCTCCAGGTATCATTGTTGAGAAAAAAGCTGAAGTGTTTCCTCCTCAAACTCACGTTCATTTGGGGACCCACCAGTTCCAGATATGCCCAGCTTGGGAAGTAATGAGTTATTTTTTTGCATTTAAATCGTGTGCACACCATATGCTGTGGGAGAAGAGAAGGCAAGTTGTGCTGGGTTTAAAGTGCAGCCTTTTCACGTGCTCCCTTCCCTCCTCCTGTCCTTTCCGCAAACTGGGAGCCCTTTTCATTCTCCTGCCCTTAACCTGAGCTCTGCTGGACACCAGCTAAGGGAACATACTTGCTTTGTATGGTGAATTAATGAGTTCAAATGGTCACCTTACACGGCAGAGATGTGTGGGAAAGAAAACCTGTGTCAATGTGAAACATGTGTGTGCCTGTACGGAGGATGAGGCATCTGATTCATAAATCAGTGACAGGGAGGTAAGCAGAGATGTGTGGGTTTGGTAACAACTGTCAGATTTAAATGGTGCCTTTTATTCTTTTTCATCTTAAGTCTCCCAAGAAGATAATATTTTTGACTTACATGTTTTCTCTTTGCTGCTGGCCAGAGCTTAAAGCATTCAGAAGGTCAGTGTGTTCCCATTTCGTGTCATCTTGTGATTCCTGGGGATGCTGTGGCACACAAACCCTTTCAGGATCTGCAGAGTACTTGTTTGGGGAACAAAAGCAGGATGCAAGAGCTGTCTGAGAACTGTATCTTGTCTGCCCCTCTGGGCAGGTTGAAACTTGGAGTGTGTTAATGCTGCAGGGTGGGATGTGAGGAAATTTAAAAACTGTTTATCTATCTGTGCTGGAAGCATTTCCAGCAAAGACACAGGAATATGTTGTAGGGGAGGATGTAGAATTTATTGTTCTTCTTGCATCAATTGACCCTTTAATAAAGACTCTGACTGAATTTTCAGTAGCTCTAGACATCAGGCAGTTCTCCCATTGCAGTGGAATCTTAGCCCATGAAGAAGCTGCCTGGGGCATCCAGCTCCTGGAGATGGGGTCTGAGACCAAAAAATAGCTTTGGAACTGAGCCTGTAGTTGGCAGAATCTCTTCTTCCCTAGTGTGATTCATGTTAGGTGTTTGCAGCTGTGGATGTTGAGGAGAGCCCCAAACCTGGGTGGGTGCTGGGCTTGCCCGTGGAGCAGGCTAAGGTACAAGAGCTGGTCAGGTCAGAGGGAATACAGATGGAAAGAAACCTGCCCATTTTGCCAGAAGACAGCAATTCCATCTGATATGTTAAGAAGGCCTCTCCTTTTACCCTTGGGCCGTCTGCATTAGCAGTCCCTGAGCATTGCCCTCTGTGCTGAGGGAGAATAAGGCTGTGCTGAGTAAACCCACCATGTCCTCTCCCATCACAAAGGTCAGGCTAGTCCTGCCACAGCTCTGCACCTCCTGTTTGCACCATACATGATGTTCCCAATCCCTTCAGCACTTGCAGTACAGTTTCTGCAGCTCATCCTTGATAACTAACTCCAACTGGCTCAGCTGAGGCATCAGCAGGATGAATCCTTGGAGTGCAGCCAGCTCTGGCTTTGATTTTGCACTGGTGTCACTGATGTCAAGCCTTTGAACAAGGGCCCTGCTACAGTGTGGGGCAGACACATGCAAGAAGAGCATTCTTGCCTTGTGGCAAGAGTCACAACCAGAGTCACAAGATCTCCAATGGCATGCCAGAGTGCAAGTGTTTGTTGTGGTCCAGGCCATGACTTATTTCCTCCTCCAGTGACGCAGACTTGTGTCATTCCCTTTTGGTGGCTGAGCTCGTGCGAGGGGAGGTGCTGCCCACCCCAGCATTCCTCCTCTTGTACATGTGCACATGTTTGTGCAATCCCAGAAATGGGGGGCTGGATGCTGGATGCAAAGAGGACTGGGTGGGGTCACTTGGTCTGTGGGCTGCTGGAGCTCTTGAACCAGGAGTTGTGGGGCTGGAAATCTCTGAATGAAGACTGGGAGAGTGTGGAGTGTGTAGCATCTGTCCTGGTTTAAAAGACAGGTGTCTGCTAAGAAAGGCAGGACCCTCTCTTTGAAATGGAGAATGTAAGCCCCCTCCCTCCAAATTATTATAATTTTGAAATTAAGGGGCTCTCAGGCAAAGATATGGGAAATAGGAATAACAGTTCTTTACTAGAAAAATTAAAATAGAAAATACAGTATTACAAAAACAACCCCCCCAAAAAAACCCCCACTGACAGAGTCAGAATACAACCTGACATCCCATCAGTCAGGGTGTTGGCAGCAGTCCCATTAAATGGTGGCTGCAGTTCCCCTGCAGTGGCAGATGTGGTTCAGCTGGAGCAGTGCTCCTGGAGAAGGTGCAGTTTTCTTCCAAAGGTCCGGGGATGACGTGGAAAGGTCTGGCTTTCCTCTGGAATCCAGTGGAAAGATGGTATCTTCGTGTTCCAAATCTCAGTGTTTTATCTAGGTAGGAAAGGTTTAGCTCCTCCCCCTGGGTGGAGCATCTCCAGTGGGATGATGTAATTTTGTCACACAGTGGGACTCAATGGCTCAACAGCAGATGATATCTTCCTGGAGGCAGGATGGGTTGTGGAAAAGATAAAGATGATTGCCCCAGCTGGTTTTAAAGATGGCCCATTAGCAGAGAATATGTGCCACAGAGATGAGGGTCACTGCCCCACCTGGTTTCAACAGATGGTGATAGAACACATACCTTCAGTTACATCCTGTACTGCAACCCAAGACAGCATCTCATGTAGCTGAGACTGTTACAGGCTGGTTCTTCAACTTGCCAGCTGCAGCCAAGACCTTTCCAGCCAGAGCTAAACATTTGCCATCTGTAAGATGTGGAGGAGAAATAGTATACTCTTAACTAGTCTGTGATGATAACAACCCTCCTGCTCCTTGGTTTTGTTGTAGGTGTGTGTTTTTTAGGAGAGGACTGTGTGTGAGAGCAGCAGCTGTTAGTTTGCATTGCCTTACAAATGCTAGTAGTGGAAAATGCACCTGCACTGCACATGCAAAGGCATTTATGCTGAAGAATATTCTGTAGAAGTTATTTTTTTCCAGGGGACACTGATCAGTCCCTTCCTTTTCCTGACAATGCTTATCTCCTTGAAGTCAGTCTGCTTCTGTAAATCACAGAAATTCCCACTGAGCAGGTGGAACAACCTCTACAGAAACACTTTCTGGTTTGAAATTACAAAACCTGTGAAAATAAAAAATTTAGTATGCACAAAGTCTTCCAGAGGGATTCTTTTATTTTATATTTTTCCCCCAGTCTTTCCTTGTAATGGAAACTTTCCTAATATTTTCCTGGTTTATTATGAAGATTTCTAGATGCTACAGCAATAATGGAATTTCCCTGCCTTTATTGTGTTTTATGCACACAATTGCATACAAACTGAAGGTCTGACTTGATCCTCAGCAGGACATGGACAAGTTCAAAGGCCTGCTAAAACCCAAGTTAAAACTATATGTCTGAGATATTTGGCCCTGTCACCTGCAGCTGCAAGGCTTCTGTGCAGAATAACTCCAAAATGCTGAAGGGGATGTGGCTAAGTTTTAAATAGCTTTCCCAATAGAAACCTTTGCTCTTATATTTGAGAGAGAATGTTTCTACAGAGCCAAAGCACCATATGCTTTGACTTGCCATTATATGAGTTGGAAAATATAAGTAGAATTACATAATGTTACATAAACATTTTCCTTGCCTGACTGATAGATTTCCCCCAACTTACACTTTAAAATACTGTGAGTTTATTTCTTTAAGTCTCAGATCTGATACTTGAAATAATTTTTTTTTCTGATTCACAGATGTCATAAAAAACTAGATTCTCTGCTATTATAAATTAATTAAATTACAGAGCAGACCAGAGAGTTGGTACAGGTGCAGACAGGCTTTCTCTGCCTTTCTAACTTTTCCAGTCTTATTATCTGGCATGACAAATTTCTGACAATTGAATTACCAGCTTTCCAGCAGCTATGGCCAGCCATTCTTCTTAGTGAAAATCAGCCAATTCTTTTTTAACATGGAATTAATGAAGTGATGAAAATTTACATCAGCAAAGGATTTATCACAGAGCCTTACTACTGAATTGAAGGTATTTATGCTTCCATAAATACCAACCATTGTTGATAATCCAAGACTTGAAGTCTTAATTCTGTCACTTTATAGTTAAGCTGGTAGAGAATAAGAATGAAAGAGAGATATTTTTCCCTCTTTAGCTAAAAAATGCTTATTTTGTTTCTCCAGTAAAGAGAAATGATTACTTGAGCAAAAATTATGATCATGCTAATTGGTGATCTAAGAAATCTAGCAGATTTATGCAGAAGGTTTTCATTGTGTGCAATAAAAAGATATCCTGATATCTAAAACTTTCTTTTATCTTTGCATCTGCTATGCAGAGTAATCAAGTGTCAATGCCAACATGCATAGGGCCAAGAATCCTCCTCTTCTTCACTCACCCTGAAGTTTTCATTTCACTGTGTAACAAGTGAAAGTCAGAGGCAATTCATATGGTCTGACACCTGACTAATCACCTACAGTTTAAATGAGACCTTGAAGAACCTGTGTGGTCATTCTGAACTTCCTCAGGAAATCCAGAGTGCCAGAAATAGCATTCCTAAAATATATACTGAGCAATTATTCATTTTTCAGTTGAATGGCTGCATGCTGTGGGGTGCTGCTGGTGTAAACTATTCACAGTTCTCTCCTATTGTGTTTAAGAAAACCCCACACCTGGATTTGTGCTCTCCCCATTGGATGTTGGCAATGTGAAGTGTTGTGAAGTATTTCATGGAAAAGAATACTGCAGGTAGACAGAGACATAAAGACCAGGTACTACCTGCACCAGGTACTCTAATTAAGCCAGATCAGGAGACAGTGAGTGCTTCTGAGCTAATAATCAAGGACAAGTCCAAATATCATGATTAAACTATTTCTTGTCTTCTTCCAAGGAGAGAGGACCTGTACAAATAGTCCCAAAAATACATGAAAATTTACTGAGAAAGCCCTTCCTATAGGAATGAATGCTATTTTTCTATTGGGGTGGTGCTCTGAAAAGATGCTTTTGTGTACCAAGAGAAGGGAAGATGATGTGGGAATGTACCCACTGGCAGCTTGAAGTAATTTGGAGTGTGAGGGAATGCCTGCTCTTGTCTGTGCAGAGTCTCATGCAGGTTTCCACTGCCTCACTTTCTGTTCCTCAAATAAAAGCAATCACTCTTCCTGTGAGCACATACGATTAGAGGTGAGTATTTAGCAGCATTAATTCATGGTCTTTGTGAGAGCTCATTCCTTCCTCACCCCACCCCAGAGCATTTAAACCTTCTCTCTGCCAAAATATAATAAATTGCAGGTCTGGCCCCTAACGATTCCTCATCCGGGAAGCCAGAGATGAGGGCAATTTATCTCCTAACGATTAAACCTGCAGAAAAAAAAAGGGTGAATTGCCTGAATGAAAATACTGCCCATGCATTATTCAGCCACCTGTGGGGAGTTGTGCAGGAGCAGAGAGAGGCCAGCAGCCCAGACCAGGTGTGTTCCCCTGGGATGGCAGCCCATGCCCGGGGGAGTGCAGGGCTGTAGATGGCAGCAAAGGCTGCAGGATGGGGAGGCACAGCCAGAGCTGGATCCATGCATGCAATGGACAGAGGGCTTTGCTTCCTCCCCAGGTACAAAGAGACCTGTCCACTGCCCAGGTACAGGAGGGGACAGTGGAGGAGGCACAGCAAATCATCTGTTGTGCTGCTCTGTTTTGACAGTTGTTAAATTACATTTTTCCCCCCTGTTTTAATTATAGTGCCCAACTGGATATACAGATGTTAAAATTTTGCAAATTATGGAGTCTGCACCTGTAGTGTCTCAGCTTCTGTGGCTGCTTTTCCCTTGTCTTCTCAGTCAGAGCCAACAGCTGGGACAGGGTGTTCCATGGTGAATTCCCTGATATTTGCTCCTACGAAGGACAGGGTTCCTGGTTGAGCTGGGACTGATGATCAGTGTGGCACATCTGGCACGTGAGGCTTCACAAGACATTCAGGAGCATCACTCTGGCCCATCCTGGTTTAGGGGTAAGCTCTGCTGGGTCAGCTTTGGTGCATTAACTCCATACTATTCCTTCCCTGCAGAGTAACCAAGCTGGGAGCCATCTTATCATTACACTCAGAGGGTGAGAGATGCAGGGATAGATATCCTATCTGTCAGTCTTCCAAGGATAGATTGAGAGATGCATCCAGATAAATGCTCCTCAGTGAACTCAGATGTTGGCCTGATGCTGACCATGGTGTCCCTGGAACTGCTGCTGGGGAGCAGAGGGAATTTACCCACTTATCTGCTGCTGTACAAACTCTTCCCTGAACTGTCAGTAGCAAAACTGATTGGGGCCAGCATGTGTATTTGATAATATGAAAAGCTGTATTTTCCTCTTGGACAACCCAGTGAAAGATCCGCATCCAGCCTCCAGTGAAATCTCCTTAATTTTTTTTCTTTAGTCTTCTTCTAGCTTCAGCTGATGTAGAACTAGGACAGAGGGTGTGGAAGTGCTGGGAAGTGAGAGCTGCAGTGCTTTCATTGAAGTAGCATTACTTGGCAGGCTGAGTGAAAGCCACCTTTAAGCCATGCCAATTGGCTATTTCAAGTCTGGGAAATAGGAAATAACTCTAAGGTGCCAAAAGTTCATGAATTTTCTTTATTTTGATTTCAATAGATAGTAGAGAAACCAATGCCCTCTGCTCCAGCAAGGTATGAGGAAGTTTTGAAAAGTAGCAGGGTTCTGGCTGATGTTTCTCCGCAGTGAAATCTGTCTTCTAGTCTCAAAGTATGGGAAATGCTTTTGGCCACTGATCAGAATCAGGAAGAGTTTTTCATCCCAGAACAGTGAGGAAAACTATCTAACTGTGGGTGAATGAGAAATGGCAGTGCTGTGGGAAGTAGGCTGGCATCCCTGTACCAGCAATGGATGGCAATCCCAGATGGTCCAGTGCAATGTGTAGCCTCATTCCCTGTGAGTCAGACCTGCCTCATACCCAAATTTCCCTTGAGCAACTCTTAAATGGCATATCATGTCACTGAGACTCATGCAGTTACAAAACTCATCCTAGCTGAAAATAGGCAAGGAGCACTCTGGGGTCTGTCACTGAGCCCTTCTGAAACAGCCTGGGGACTTGCATGGCAGGGGTGGGTGCTGATCTCACATCAGTATCTGTCCAGACTTACTGGAATTGGTTGAACTGAGGATCATGTGAGGGCTGGTGAAACTGGATGGATGCATTGTAGTGTGAGAACAAAAAGAAATCGTATTGCATCCATCAGCTCTGGTCCATGAATAATAGAGATGCCTTGTTTACAGGATATGAGACAATTGCTTAATTATCTCAGTGTTTGCTGGTATTTTTCTTCCTGTTTGTCACATTTTAAAGCAGTGTGTTTAAAAACAAGGTTGCAGGATATGGAGTGAGTCCATGGAGCCCTCATGCCCACTCCTGGAGTATGGACCTGAACCAACAGTGACCTCCAAGAGCCATTCCCAGGGAGCATCACCTTTCCTGCTCCATGCCCAAAGAAGCTGTGGGATTTTTGCTCACCTATTCAAAGGGCCTTTGAAGGAGACATCCAGAGCTAAGGGAGAGCTAACAAATGATCCCTCCTGCTCCTTCTTGCCCTCCCAGCAGCCTGGGGGCTGTGTGGCTTTAATTAATCAGTCGACTCACGTGGTGACACTGACACAAATGGCACCTGCTGTCACCCTCTCCCACGCAAATGCTGGTGATAAATGGCACGGGCTGTGCTGGCCAGCCTTTCCACTTGGCTGAGCAGAGATGGATGCTTGTGTCCCTCTCTGTGATGGAGGAGTTAATCATGGAGAGGAGTGAACATGCAGGGCAAGCAGCCCCAGCCTGGTCTTCCAAGGAGTGTGCTGTGGGCCAGTTCACAGAGAGACTACCACAGATTTAGAGAGGCACAAAGGTACCAAGTTCTCCCTTGTGTGCCAGCTGATGGATTTCGTGCAGGTCAGTCACACTTTAGAGGGTGTTTTAGGTAACTCCATATGGAGGTTGGTAGTGGCTCTTCATCCTTAGCCCCTCCTGGATGCAATGTGCTATGAGTGCCTCTTCCAGCAGGAATGTCCTGGCAGAAACGAGCCACCAGCTCTGCTCCATCCTGTGGGAGGCAGAGACACTGCTTCTGCCAGGCAGGACTTCAAGGCTCCTCAGAAAAAATGGCCATTAGGTATATCTTCAGGTCCTGCTGACCCCAAGGGCCAAAGGGAATGTATGAATGTGCCAAATTTTCCCTTTGCAGAAGTGTTTTACAGGTATCAAAAACACTCAGCTGATGTGGTGTCTGGTGGTAGAAATGATATGGGGGCAGGAAAAAGAGTGTAGTGGGCAGAGAAGAACCAACTGAAACTCAACAAAGGCAAATCCAGGGTCCTGCACCTGGGGAGGAGCAGCCCCAGGCAGCAGGAGAAGGTGAGGGCTGACCTGGTGGAAAGCAGCTCTGTGGAGAAGGACATGGGGTCCTGGTGGACAACAGGCTGTCCATGAGCCAGCAGCGTCCTTGCACCCAAGATCAGTGGTTTCCTGGGGCACATTAAGAAGAACACTGCCTGTAGGTTGGGGGAGGTGACCCTACCCCTGCACTCAGCCCTAGTGAGGAGTACCTGGAGTGCTGTATCCAGTTCTGGGATCCTCAGTACAAGAGAGACTTGGAGCTCCTGGAGTGGGTCCAGTGGAGGGCAACAAAGATGACTGAGGAAAAGGAGCATCTTTCTGATGAGGAAAGGCTGAGGGAGCTGGGCCTGTTCAGCCTTGGGAAGAGATGGCTGAAAGGGACCTCAGCAATGTCTGTCAAGGATGAGCTCTGTGGGAGTGGTTTGGGCTGTGGTGTAAGGTGCTGGATGGGGATGCAAAGCCTAGAGCACAAAGCCTTGCTCTCTGGTGCTCAGACTGGCTGCACACAGTCTGCAAAACCTCCAGGCTCTCTTTCAGACCCAGCCTACCAGATCAAAAAAGCACAAAGTACTTCCACAGAGGGAATCATTGGAGCGTTCTACAGGAGCCAAGGAGAGCACTTTTAGTGTCTGCAGTGTCCTGGTGACTATGGCTATGTGACTGAAAAGTTCATATTTATATTGTTTATTGACTTCTCCAGAATGAATTAAGCAACTCCTATTAAGGATCTCATTCTTGAAGTAAATTCATAGTTATTGAGAGTAATCTTCATAAATGACATTATGCTTCCGTGTAATCTCATCCCATAAATCTTACTGTATCAGCTATGACTTTTTAAATGGGGGAATTGGTACAGAGTTCTTGTTTTACTGAAAGCAGTCCCTGGAAACCCTTCTAAGCCTGAACTTTTTTTCAGTCTGTGCTGAGCAGTGTGACTGAAGACTGAAAACACATGTCTCTGTCTTACGTTTCTGACAGTTCAATTTAATTGTGAAGAAGTGTCCAGTGTTTTCTGCTCTGACAGCTCATTGCACAGGTCTGTGTGTCAGTGCTCCACATGGGGACATTACCCAGGCTGGGTCACCAGGGTGACCTTTACTCATGGCTCTGCCACCGAGCTGGACACGCAGGGAGCTGGAGATGCTGTCTGCATGCCAAATGAGATCAGCCTTCCCTCTTCTGCCTTGGGAACAATTGGTCACTGCCACTGAGTATCTGCTGGCTGTCCTCTGAAATCAAGTGTTTCTCTGTTGCTCTCTGTCCAGATTCCATCAAGGGCTAAACATCCCTTTTGACTTCAGTGATATTTCGATAGTTTTCTTTGAAAAAGAGAAAATAAAACACATTAACTCTGCTCCAAATCACCAGAATAACCAGTAAAAATGGTGGCGTCGACTCAAAGATGAGTTTTGCTCTAGGGAGAGAGGAACAGGGTTTGATTTGTGATACAGTTGCTGTGAAAAATTGGAGGACCACATTCCTCAGGCAGCATTGTTAGTCCACATCCATGGGCCAGCTTGATTCTCCCACTGCCTTCTCAGACTCCAGCTCCTGGCTGCTGGCCCTGTTGGGACCCAAGATCATGCCTTGGTCTAAATGTTCACATCTCCCTATTCATGTGAAACACAGAAAGCTCTTTCTATCCCTCTATTGCTCCAGGATAGAAGTTGTTGAACCTCAGTGCTGGGTGTGAGCTACCCAGAATTTTACTATTAATTTTCTCCATCAATGAGAGCTGAAGAAAATTTTGAGATGTGGTTGATGCTGATTTCCATAAATGCAGAAGTGTCCTTACATCTCACAGGTGTCTCCAGAAGAAGTTGGAAGACAGGATTAGAATTGTATAGATACCTGTAATTTCCAGCCTGCAGCAACCCCTTCCAGGCAGGGGTCAGATTTTGCCTTGGACAGTGGAAATGGAAAGTGGAATGGGTTGGTAGGGTTTGCTCATGTTTCAGTGATCACACCTGTTTTCACCCTCAGGTGCAGAAGTCTTGTGGAGCTACATTAACACCACTGCTTGTGCTTTCAGCAGGGACCTTGATGTGCCTTGGTTGTGGAAAATGAACTCTTTCAACCACTGCAGCACTCCTGGGGGCAGGACTGATGTGGTTTTGTTGGACCAGACTTTTGGGTAATCAACTTTCATCATTAACTGCTTGAGGGAAAAGTTAGAGCCATGTTGGTTCCTTTAATAGCTGAGCTTGCTTCATAATTTTGAGAGATCTCAAAACATTTAGGTTTAAAGTTGCACATGTGTGTAACTAGAATTTCCCATAAAGTACATTCTAGTATTTTCCCTCTGGACCACTTCTAAAGTGTGAGCCTGCTGAAAAGAACATTGTAAATCAACATTTATGCCTGCAGAAAGATAATTCAGTACTCTGGAGCATTAAGTATTTTGTTCAAGCACTGCCACCAAAGCCTGTTGAATGAACTGAAGAAAAATTTTCCCCAGGAGGAGGACAAGGTTTGGAGAATTGAAATAACTGGAGCAAATTCTTTCTTTGGTCAGTATGGCCATGTGTCACAGTGAGAGGGGAGGCACTTGCCCACTCACGTGTCACTTCTTTATGCTATTTTTGTTCCTTCCAAGAATGTGATGAAGGTTTTTGAGATCAGAAGAAATGAAGAACAGAAAAAATCAAGAACTGTCACAGTGTTGCCTTTGTTATCACCTCCTGAGCTATGTATGACATGGGAGTGAAGCATGACTATAGAAACATTTCTGGCCTAAATTGAGGACACTTACAGAATCCTGGATTTCACTTCTTTGTGCAAATCCTTGTGGCTATGTCAGATTCCAAGCAATTAACCCTGTGTTTCTATTAAAGGTTTTTTTATTCCTCCATTTTAGGTTCCCCATTTGAGACACTTAGGTTTTGTCTTCCTGGAAGTATTTAAGGTCTGGTTGGACAGGGCTTTGAGCAACCTAGTCTAGTGGAAGATGTCCTTGTCCACAGCAGGAAGGTTGGATTAAATGACCTTTAAATGCCACTTCCAACCCAAATCATTCCATGATTGCATGATTTTTAGCGAGTCCAAACATCCACAGGTTCTGTCACTTTTAAGTCATGAATCTTTATCCAAATGCACCTTTACATCACTTTTTCCCTGACCTCAAACTTTGGTAGAGCTGTGTTTTGGCACTGTTTACACAAAACCTACTATAAATATACAGCTGCTCCCTTGGTTTCTCCCCAGTATTTTTACTTTATGTTTCCCAGATGTATGCATTTTAAAATCCCTTGTCACGTTACTATCAGGCCCAGGGGGAAGCACAGACCACTGTTAAATCACACAGCAGCAACAAGCCAAGCAATGCTCAGTGGTGCATGGATGTGCCAATTAAGAGTGCATCCTACTTTCACAGTCTGGCTGCTTTTCTTGTTCAGGGGGGTCTAATTGTTTGCTTGCAATTATTTAGTGAGTCTAATGAGGCTGGAAAAAGGTCAGATCACCTGCAAATTCCTTAGAAGTCTGGAAGCAGATGTGATTTTTTTGTCTATAAATTTTATGTTCCAAAGACTTTAAGGTAAATTTCCTCAGAGTCATGACTCTGCAGACTGAATATAAAAACAATTGTCTCCTGATCCACATAACCTTCAGGACTCTGGAAAGAAACTGCCTGCCAGAATTAAAGACTTGTTGCATTCAACAAAAAGTTGCATTGTTGAATTGAATTTTACAAGTCTGTCACTTGTCAAACCCAGTACTGCCATTTCTGAATAGATACTAATATGATATTTTTGCTCACCATGACTGTAGACTTCACTGCTGGAAAAAAAAAAGCCCACAGGGATAATGATTTTTTTTTTACTTGGGCCACAGGTGGTTCCCTTGATGTTTGTGCAAAGTTTCAATTGATTTTCCTAGAAGAAGTACCGTGACCCTTTCATGTGTTTATCAGTCACAGTAAACTGTACTCTATGCAAGACTGAGGTTACAAAGCTTGTGGCTTTCTATGGTATGTCCTGGGAAGGGTTCCTATCCCAGGGAGTTAAGTGGACCTAGATGAACCTTAATCTTGCTTTGAACTGGGCCTTCTTCCACCTTAGGAAAGTTGTGATGGCCTGAGCTGGAGCACAATCATAGTTGAATTTGTCCTTTTAATATTGCCTCTTATATTATTAGTAATTATTTAGAGGTTTGTTATTACAAACTATCAATATAACCTATCCAGATCCCTCTGCAGACCCTTCCTACCCTCCAAGAGATCAACACTCCCACCCAACTTGTTTTCATCTGCAAACAGACTGAGAGTGCCCTTGACCCCCTCATCCATATATTACTAAATATAACTAGCTAAACTAAACTAAAACTGAGCCCTGGGGAGCACCACTGGTGACAGACTACCAGCAGGATTTGACTCCACTCACCACCACTCTCTGGGCCTGACCATCCAGCCAGATTTTTACCCAGTGAATTGTGCACCTGTCTAAGCCATGGCAGATTTCTCCAGTTTCTCCAGGAGAACACTGTGGAAATTGGTGTCAAAAGATTTCCTAAAGTCCAGGTGGACACATCCAGCCTTTCTCTCATCCTCCAAGCTGGTGTCCTTGTCACAGAAGGTGAACACATTGATCAAGCTGGACCTGTCTTTTATAAACCCCTTCTGGCTGGGCCTGATGCCCTGGTTATGCTGCATGTGCTGGGTGATGAGATCAGGACTGCAGCTGCCCACATCCTCCTCCCAGCCATTCTTATAGATGGGTGTTTAGATTTGGTGGCCTCCCTGTTGAGCCAGGACTGCTGGTAAAGGATGGAGAGAGGCTTGGCCAGCTCCTCCACCAGCTCCCCCATCCAGCCCCACGGACCTGTGTGTGTCAGTGCTGGAACAGCTCACTGCCCATTTCCCTTGGATTATGGGGATTTCTTTCTCCTGCTGTCCCTGTCTTCAATCTCAAGAGGCTGAGAACAGCTGGCCTCTTAAAGACTCAGGGAAGGATGGTTAAGTACCTCAACCTTACCCTTTGTCACTATGTATAAATAAAGGATGGAGGTTTGCCTTGTCCCTCTTTTTTAAATGTATTTATATGAACATTTTTTATTGTCTTGTACAAGAGCAGGCAGATTAAGTTCTAATTGCACTTTGGCCCTTCTAATTATCTCCTTGCATAACTTGATTACATTCTTGTAGTTACCCTTAATTGCCTGCTCCTTCTTCCAAATGCCATAAACTCTCCTTTTTTCCTAAGTCCCAGACAAAACTCTCTGTTCATTCAGGACAGTTTTCCCCACTGGCTCATTTTTTTTTTTTTTTTTTTTGCACAGGGGGATAGCTTACTTCTGCTCCTTTAAAATTTCCTTCTTGAACAGTCCAGCCTTCCTGTATTCCTTTGCCATTCCAGAAGTTCCTCCCAAGGGGCTCTGCCAGCCAATAATGTGTAGGTTACTGACTGTCTTTGCTCCAAAGATCTCCTAAACATGAGAATGTATGAAAAGAAAATATTAACAATTCTAGTGTTCAGAGAGAGATTTTAGCTCAAGCTTACACATTGGCAAATGTATAACATGAAGCACATGTATAGTCTTCAGAGTTCATCACCAGGGCCAGGTTCAAGAGGGGGCAATGGTTGTTTTTTTTTTTTCCAAAGATTCCTGAGAAATTTCATACTAACTTCCCATAAAACCAATAACCTCCAACTCGAGAGTTTTGAGTAAACAAATTTTTGAGATACCTTTGAATTTTGGCCCAAAGTAGCTTTCCTAATTTCACCTTGTGTATTTCTATTGGGACTGACACAGGAATCCAAATTCCTGCAGTCTCATTCTATTACATTACCACTCCTCATGCCTCCCTTACTTCACACTGATGTGAAATAGAGGGTCTTGTACCCATTCAGAATCCTTCTTGGGGCTCTGTGGAATCATGTTGCACAATGTTTGTAGAGCTCCTGGAAGATTTCTAGTTGAAAAAGCATGGTATTGGAACTGACACCTTTTCTTCTTTTCTTCTGCTTTTTAATTTTTTTATTTCAAGAGTTATAAATCTGCTTGCTGATGTTCCATCCTCCTGTGGCTTGGTCGTTGGTCTGCTCCACATCAATGTGTTCATTATATAACATGCTGATGTGGAAATTGCTGGAAATTATTGCTTCCTATTACATAACTGTTGCTGCATATCTGATGTGTTTTCTGATGCTCAGGGGAACAGAAAGCATGGTGCCCCTAATTGCTGTTGCACTTCTGCAGATCCCTGACTGTACAGCACCATTAAAATTGCACAATATGATTTTATTGGAATGTAAAAAGGTTTTTCTTCAAGTATCTTTATGTTTAAATGTTCCTTTGCTGTTCTTATAAATTCAAAGCTGGTATTTGTGTTTTTGCACAGTTATGATGGAAGCTGTGGACGTCTAGACCCCTGCAACATACAGGGACCTCAGGCAATGGGGTCAAACAGATTAAATCAAGCATTCACAGGGCTCAAACATGCAACAGAGATGTGGCAATAAAACCCACTGGAGTGTAGGGGCTGGGCTGGTGTAGCTCTCCACAACCCTCAGAGCACATGCTCTTGACCTGATAACGAGGTCAAGTCTTTTATCTCAAACTTTGATAAAGGGCATTAAAGTTGCATTATATTTCCACATATCTGGAGATAAGCAATCCTCTGGACAATCTCCAGAATTCAGCTGATCAGTGATAACTAATGAAACCACTGTTTCTCAACTGTGTGCACCAAGTCCTTGGTGGTATTAGTAGCAAATAAAGCTACTGGCTTCTGTGAAGTGACAAAACCTCAAGGTTGTCACAGTGGTTGCCCATGTCCTCTCTCTTTTAATGTTCTGTAGAATGATTCTACAGCAGCACCAGACTAAAACTGTGCTGACAGTTGCACATTTCAGCAAACTGAAACCAAGTTGTGTAGATGGATTTGAGTCAGTTTGGAAATCACCAACCAACAGTGTAAGTAATGAACCCAATCAGAGTGTATCCTATAAACTCTTGTGTCACAGCTCATAGCACATTATCCAGCAAACACTGCATCAATCAAATGTGTCGTACAACAGGGGTATATACTTTGGGAAGATGGTCGCAGCAGAATCAAAGTTTTCAGAGTGAAATAATATCCTGCATCTGGAACAATATAATGTAAATTTCCAGTTAGAAGAAGCAAGAACAATAATTTTGTAGATTAGGAACTTTGAAATGCTCCTGGTATGTGTTTCATATTAACGGATATGCCTAGTTAAAATGTGGGACCCTTTATAATAGGTATTTTTGAAAAAACATAGATAGAGGACAAAGTCTGTCTGCCTCAAGTGACATTATGTAAGGTAAGACACTGACACTCACTTCTGTTATGGGTTTGTAACTTATTGCCTTGCCCAGCCCTTACTGCTCATTGAAAAGTTCAGCCCCTACTGCTCATATTTTTAAGTGTGCCTGCTCAGCAAATTCAACATGATTAATCTGAGACCAGCATGTTTGGCCACATGCACAGGCTGAGCTTTGTGGTGCTTCACACCCTGCTGGGTGTGTGAGTTGTTACTCAGGTAGGCAGAGAAGGGAGCACAAGCTCCAGGACGGGCAGGAGATCAGGTTTCTGTAGCTCATCTATCACACTGATATCAGATTTCCTAGATAATTCTAGGAAACCACCTGAGCCTTTCTGACAGCTGTTAGAAACACCAATGCTGGTATCAATGACACAAATGAAGTTTTTGTCAAATCCATGTGGTAAAAAGAGATGCTATTATTTCTGTTTCTACCAGTGAGACATAATTTTAACTGAATCATATTGCAGAATTTGGGACATCTTTAAACTAAGAATCCATTTCCAATTCTGCTGAGAATATGTTTGGCACAGTAAGATCATGAGGTCACAGGGTAAATCCAGGTTGGAAAAGATGGCAGAAAATTTTTTACCCAGCCTCCCACACAAAGGAGGGTTAGGTGTGAGACTGGAGCTTCATCCCACTGGGCTTTCAAATCCTCCAAGGATGGAGAGACCATAAGTTCTCTGTTCCAATGCCTGTCCTCATCGTGATCTCTTATTGCCTTTTGAAAAGCTTATATCAAAGGTGTGATTCTGCTTGTTTTCTTCAGACCAGCCAGTCCAGACACTGCACCCGTCACCTGAGAAAGGCAGACAGATCCCTCAGACTTTAGGTAAGGTGCAGAAGTGTTTGGAGTAAGCAGGAATAATTGGTGACAATCTAAAGAGCCCACAGTCAATAGGGAAACAGAGATCTTAGGGTCTGCAATTAAGAAGGTGTCTGAGATTATGCTTTTTTTTTTTTTTTTTTTTTTTTCCTGGAACTAAGTGGCAGTTTTTATTTTTATTTTCATTTTTAATGTTCATAATTTTTTTAAAAGCCCAGATTTTTAAAGTGCTCTGTACTGTACTTTACTTTCCATTTTCTACACACACTTGAGGACTGAATAAGAGGATGTTGTAGTCAGGGAGGGTTAACATGTGGTTAATGTGCTAGATCAGATGATTCCTGTGTCAGCAGACATTTGCTGGTGACTGTGACCAAGGAGCTGGGACCATGACTGCCTTGATAGTGATTTCTGCAATGTCCTCGGGCATGTTTTTAAATTTCTTTTTAGTTCCTCATGCAGAAAATTATGCTTTCTCCCTATATTTGTCATGTCTATTTAGAAAGATTGTGTGAGGACTCTAACACAAACAACCTTGTTCTTGGAGATCTCTGTCTTACTGATGTACAAATAATAAACAGAACAAAATGCCACGCTAATGCTTACCTCATGCTGAAAGAATTTTTTAAAACAAAGATTTTTTTAACATTTTTTTTCTCCTTTCTCATCTGTGTGCTTCAGAGGATTCCTCTACTCCTACCTAATTATTTTTCTCCTAACTGAATCAGGAGGTCCATTGTATAGAAAAACTTCCAGTCATTCACTCTCTCACAAATCTTTCTTCTGCAGGTGCCTTAGTGAAAGTGAAGAAAACTGCACAGCTGATCTGTTTGAGTTTTGCTCCACTAGATCATGGTTTCTTTCAGCAGCTTTTCCTGGGGTTTTCCTGGCATACTCTGATTACATTTTATGTCAGCTGAAAAGCAGATTACTTTTTCTGACTTCTCAAAATGCTGCCAAAATCTCTGCAGATTAAGGTGAGAAAATGCCTGCCAGGTCTGACCACAGGTCCCCAGGACTTCAGGGTTCAATCCTCTGTGACATAATTTCTGAGTTGCTTTGCAGGGGATGAAAGGAGGAGCACTCCCTACTTCTTGCATTTACTCCTGGAGTATTACAAGCAACATTTCCCAGACTGGTTCCCAGGATTTCAGTGAAAGTGAAAACAACAATCCAACCACAAAAACTTTAAGCAGGTATGTCTGTATAAGGAATATGGAAGCAAGTGAGCTCCCCAAACCCTCTGTGGGTGTAAGAAAGAACATCCTCTTATGAGATTCTAATTAGGCAATATTCAGAGACTATTGAATGTTCTTTTTGGCTTGGTTCCATCACTTTTTCTAGAGTCCCTCAATTTCAATTAGTTGTGTTTCTTGACCAAGTCATGAGTTTTGCAAAATAGTATCAGAGGGTGGCACATGTACCCCTGTATACCCCTGTCTGTTAAACCCTTGGACAACAGGGATGGTGCTGCTAATTGCTCAGCTGGGATTACCTACAGAAGTCTTGCCTTGAATAATGATATTTTATCTATACTGTTTATTAACTTGCATTGTATCCTTTGTTCTTTCAGTGATAATTAGCTAGATAAGGATTGGTTGTTTACTGTTCTGAAATAAAAATGCTTCTGATGGTAACTAATAGGACTCCATGTAGAATTATTAAGTCTGATATCTACAATGCTCAAGACTTCATTTAGAACTACTGTAAATTTATACCCATATAAACCTCATGAAGGTGATGGTATAGTTTATGAGTTAGTACCTGATACTTGATTGAATATTGAGTAATACCTTTTTCCAGAGGATTCACAATTCCCTTCAGTCAGCTGTGAATGAGCTGAAGTGTCACATTAAGTCATGTCTTAACAGCTGCTTGTCATTGTGAATAAGGGCCTTAGAATCTTGATCTTTATAAAATTTAGCTGAAAAGGGGGATGTTCTGCTTTGGGTTAACACAAGGAGTTTGACTATTGGTCTTTCTAAGTATAGTCTACTGCCTGAAGGAGGGAGGGAAGTAGAACTTCAGAAATCTTGTATCTTATGTGTTTGTCTATTGGCAAGCATGAAAGGTACCACTTCTGTGGATTCTTGGTACCTAAAATAAATTTCTGCACATTGACCTTGCTATCAGTAATAAGCCTTTGTCACAGCAGTTACCAGGATCCAGAAAAAACTGTAGGAATGCAGCCTCTCTGAGGCTGCTATTCCTTTGCCACATTTGTTTGATGTTGATTGTCATCTTCAAGCTCTTGGTGAAGGATTGTCTGACAGAAGGTATCAGTATCCTAATCCTTATTCATTTAGGGAACCAAGTTAGAAATATAAATTTTGGGATAAGGTTTTCCTGATCAAGTGTCTTAGACCATTTCTGCTGTAATCTCTGGTGTATGGGTGACATCATATCTTCTACAGGTGCTCCTGATTTAAACCATGAGGACTATTAGTTGATTGAAAAGAAATCCAAGGCTTCATGGAATGTTCTGCCAACAGAGCACTTGTAAGCACATACTGGATTAGTGACATGGAACTAGAGGTTGGGAAATCCTTGGATGAGACTGTGGCTCTCCTACTCTAACTTGTGTGCTCCCTTCTGCTGAAGCACCCAGCAGGGCTGGCACAAACCCAGGTGCTGGGCTCTGGTAGGAGCTGTTCTGACCACAGACACTGACTCCACTTTGGCATCTCCTTCCCACTAAATGCAAAGCCCTGTGAGCAAAGCTCAGGGAAACTCCTGTGGGAAGAGCTCCTGCAGAGCCCACTCTGGTTTTTTGGCCTGGATTTTGATGAGTTTTTTCTGTGTCAACTGATCAAGTGGTGAACATTAGAGGAAAATATGCTCATAAGAGTAATTCCCAGGATATTATAATGCTCATACGTTTACCAACTAACCAGCTAATACCTTGTCTTTGCTTTTACATTTTTCCTTTGGATAGTAGAGTTTTAGATTCACAGAGCACCAACAGTCCTCCAACCACAGAAATGCAGGCATTGACAGGACTGTGATTTTGGTCACTAGCCACATGGTTTAAGCATTTTGCTTACCTGCACTGACCAATTTTTTAAGACAAGAATGGCTCAAACACATAAAATTCTTCTGCAATAAAATAAGGAATTAAAGCAATTGACAGGCTCCCGTGGAATCTTTTTGACTTTATGTTCCTATTCTTGTAGTGTAGTGCCTGTCCTTTAAGGTTTCACTGTAGTTTTTATAAAGTGAGAAATCTAAGCCTTGAACACCAGTGTTTTATTTCAGCTGTAGGAGGATCACAGCACAGGTAGGTCTGGAGTCAAAAGGAAAAGCAAACTAGAAATACTCATAAATATATTAAACATGCATTGGGAAGTAGATGAGGCTTGTTTCACCAATATATTCTATTTACAGAGAGTTGCTCATGTGTGTATATGTCAGTGTTGACACATTCCTACAGATGCACCCCTACTTTAACAGGAAAACACTGATTGCTGGGCTATGCTGATGTTTTCCACAGATGGGCTATAGGATGAGGAGTCAGAAGTGTTGAATAATGTTATTTATCACTTGGTGCAGGGATGCAGCTTATCAGAGGCCAGGAGGACCAGCCCAACCCTACACTGTTTGTTTTAGGTGAAGGTGATTCTTGCTGATTACCTCAAGGCTGCCTGTTCTCTTTCTTGATTTCTCTATTGGCCACCACTGAGGTCCTAAACACACTTTGATTCTGTGTAGGACTGTCTCAAGGATTGAACAGGTGCTGAATACATTGTGTTTCAAAAAACTCACCTCTGTCATCATTTGGTCTGAAAAATCCTGTAGCTTTGAGCTGTGGCACTCATGGGGCTTATTCTGTGTCTCTGTCTGAACTTAGAGTGTTTCATGTCTGAATTCCTGCTCACAGTCATTTGTTCAGGACCTCACACAGAGACCTCACTTAAACTCTGCAGTTTCCACATTGATTTGGTGCAACAGTTTCAGATGTCTGGATTTTTTTGTTTGTTTCTTTTGGGTTTTTTTTCAGTATTCCATCAGTTGGAATTTGATTGCATCCTTTTAGCACTTCTCTTCTGGCAATTACACTGTATGAATTTGCAATTTGTTCAGTTTTGCCACTCTGTTGGAGACTGGGTGGGCTTTTTATCTTACAAACAGGAAACTTAGGTTTAAATAGAACTTCAAATAAATTAGATAAAATAAGCAACACCTTACAGCCCAACAAAACTAATCACTCTTTTGATAAATCTAGACTTCCTTCAGCTTTGACATAAGGAATCTCCCAATTTTGTGAAAAAGCTGCAATTTTTCCTTATGTAAGTCCAGTGTAGCTATGATCCATCATTTCATAATCATAGTTGCTAACTGTTAATTGATATAAGAAGATGTGTTCATTGTCCTCTGGAGCATTTCCCCATCTTTCACACAATACTGCTGAAATATTTTTCAATAGCTAGGATAATGTTTTTTTAATCATGGAAGAAATGAATGAAAATATATTATCACTTTCTTTCTAGAGGGTTGCCATCCTGAGTGGAAACAGACCAAGGCAGCCTCTGACAGATATTTATAATGTCATAAATGTATATTTATGACATTATTCACAGAGGTGTAATTTTGGTTTGAATTGTCCTGGGGACTACTTTGTTTATTTGTTTGCTTTGTATGTTGGTTTGTTTTTTTTTAAGAATACTATGGGTAAGCTCAAAAATACAAATTTTATTTTAGAAGTTTCAACAAAGAACATATTGAGGGTGAGATTTGTATGAGAAGTGTTTTGTATCATGTCAAAATGTTTGCCTTCTTTTAATCCCATTTAAAAATCTGCAGAACCAAGTGTCTTCAGCCAACTTATCATAATGGGTTTTGGGAAATAATGAGCAAATGATGGTGAGACATATGCAACCATATGTAGGTTTTCATGGTGATGCTTGAAGAAACAGTCACAGTTATGGGGAGAGTTACAGGAACAAGTTATGGGGGCAAAAAGACTGCTGTGATGAGAAATGTCTGGCCACTGAGGTTGGCAGAGGAGAATTTGGAGAGCACGGCCTCATACAGACTGATGAAACAAGGTACAGCAGATTTAGATCAAGTGGAAGCTGTCTCCTTGATTTGAACTCATTCCTGGTATGATGTATTTGGAATTTGGGGTCTAGGCAAGTGGGTGGAAATTGTTACTTTGAGAGCTACATAGTGAGGGTGAAGAAGGTGTGAAGCTGGAAGGTGAGAAGGAAACTGCTGAAACCTTGTTGACTTGTGCCCTGTCTGTGGTATTAAACTCAGCTATCATGAAACCTTCACTGTATCACCCTGTTTGTGCCACCAGCCACTATTTTGGCACTTTAAATCATGCTGGCCAGAGGTGTTGTTCTGGTACAGCAGAGCTGTGGGATCCCATGGGGTCATCCCTGCCTCTCTGCTGACTGGGCTGGTTTCCCCCCACTCTCCCAAAATTCCAGGTGTGAAAGTGTTCCCTGATACAGAACATGAGGGGTCAAAGAGGAGGCAATGCTTTGATTTAGATCTTTGAGGAGACCAGTTGAGGCAGCAAATACCTGAGCAGGTTATTGGTAGGTCAGAGTTTGCTTCAGATGAAGGGAAAGGTGACAGTGAGCTCCTCAGGGTGGCTGTGAGAGCAACCTGCTCCAGGACTGGCCTGCAGCAGAGCAGAGTGTGCTGTTCCCACATCCTGTCTGTCTCCACAAGCCTCCCCCCTGCCTGTCTGTGCATCCTTGGATGTTTGGCTCAGCCTGCCAGCACTCTCCCTTCTCTCCTGCCTTTTCTTTACTCCTTATACCCTGTGGCTTTGCAGCTCATTAGACACAAAATATCAGCTCGACTTGACACTCTGGGAGCAGCGATTTACAACTGTTTTCAGTTGATTTCCCTGCTGCTCCTCCTGGATTTCCGATGAAGTGGAGGGTTACAGGCACTTTGACCATTGGAATGGTTGGTAATGACCTCGGGCTGAGGGGTACCCGAAACAAACTCCCTGAATGATGAAGCTTAGGCAATAAGCAGAGCAAGGGTCACTCAGACACTGGCATATTTCCCCCCTATTGCCTCAGGGTTAAGAGTGGGTAATTGGTATTTCCAGTTTGGCTCCTTTCTCATTTTGTGTCATCCCGTCATGACATGCCAGGAAGCATTACATTAAATGGCATCAAATAGTTGGAGAGTGTGACACTATACATTATCTGACATGTCATCTCACACCCTGTCATAACACAGAGTACTCAAAGATCAGGGGGGACCAAAAATTCATTTGTCTGATTCCATTTTATCAGCCAGCCCAAAAAGATGCAAACATATTAATTGTTTGCACTGTGGTTTGCTTGCAGTGCTGGTGGGAAGAGGATGGGAGGTGTGATGGCAGAAGGACAATGTCTATGCAGAAGGACAATTTCTATGCTTCAGAATGATTTTGGATCTACTCTCTATGCATATAATGGTGGTCAGGGGAGTGTGATAGTGAAGGACGAATCTCTAAAACTTGATGCATGATGCAAAACAAGCACAAAAATAATGAGATATCTGAAGAAATGCTGGTTCCTCAGCATGAGCAGGTACTGGGATATGAATATGAAGTAAGTATCTGCTCTGCAAGAAAGAGTAATTACACAAGCCCAAATTGCAAGGATGTCTAAAAATCCCTTTGTTGACAGCAGATCTTAATATGTAGATTTTTGTATAATTCAGAAAACTTGATTCAATGGATATAAAATATCTGATAAATGAACCTTCAATGGATTTAGCTGGGATGCTTTAGGACATGTGTTCCTTGCTTTTAATGCCAAACTCTGTACAGAGGCCAACAATGTTGATCTCAGCTATACCCATATGTGACCTAACGTGTTAGCTGATATTCCCCAAAAAGTTGTCTCATGGAATGTAACAGGATATGTAGAAAAGATGAAATCATATGATTTGGACGCCTGAAAAGAAAAAGATTCAATTTCTAACTGATTTGATAAACTAGAAATAAGTCTGGGCTGTTCCTGATTTCTTGATGTGCTTTTTTGTGAATAATTGTATTCTGTGACCAGAAGTTTGGAGTTGCAAACTGAGATTTTTATGAATAAATGGACAGAGGTTGTTTGAACTCGTCAAACAGATGAATGTCATGGCAGCTTAGAAAATGTTTCTTTATAAGTAGCAGGTGTCACATGAACTCACAGATATGGTGAATGACTAAAAGGAGCAGTCATGTATCTCAGTGAGTGAATTTAAATAAAGGGATGTGTGCTGCAAACAGTGTGAGCAATGCTCACCTCTATGATTGCTTATAAGGAGGGAGAGGCTGAATTGTGGAGCACATCCCAGGAATGTCCTAGCCTTGCTGCAGAAGGTGTTGCTGGTAACTTGCAGTGTGAGCAAACCCTGGTGGTGTCTCGTACCTCTGGCTGTGGAGTGAAGCAGCTCCAGTGCATGGCTCAAGTACATCCCCCACATCACTGTTGTTCTGGAATGTTTTAGCATTAGTTTTAAGGCACTCCTTGAAGTGGCTTATGCAGTATAGTGTAAGCAGTAAGCAATGCTAGCACTGGGGTAACACAAAGCTCTGTCCAGTATTTACTGGGTATTTACTCCAGGCCCACACTCCCCATGTTTTTCAGACCAGTTGTAGTTCAACTTGTGGGTGAAGGCTCACATCAGTTCTTCCATATGAACTGGGTAGTGCTTCCCTATTTAGCACAGATCTGCAGGGAAGAGTACATACTAAACATCTGCACTGGCAGCTCTGTTTCTTGTGGTAGGAAACAGCATTCCCCTCCTTTGGCTGCAGATATCCTTGGCAATGTCCCAGGTTTGTGGGGTGGGATGGTGGAGAGACCTCTGGGGAGCAGGATGGGAAGGCATTGCTGATTCCAAAGATGTGTCTGCAGCAGGGAAAAGGATTTCACTCACACACATCCTTCAGGGAAATATCCCAGAAGTCTTTCAGCTTTATGACTTGGATCCATGCAGGCTGCACAATGGAGAGATGTGTGAAATCAGAATGTCAGTGAACAGTATATCCTCATCCTGTACAACCAGTGCTAAAGTATATGGAAATGAAAAAATCTTTTCCGGTAGATGACAGCTCCAGATGAGTCATTTATTTAGGAGATGAATGCTGGAGCCATGATAGATATATGAAAAACTCCCAAAGACCAGGTCTGGTCACAAACTTCTGAGAAAAGACTTTTTTTGGTGGAACTTATCATTGCTTGTAATTAGACCATGCTTTCATCCCCAAACCAGACCAAAAATAGTACCCCAAAACACACTGAAGATGAAATCATCCTGTTCCTAAGTCGATAAAGCAAGTCATGAACAATGGCAGATGTGCTGTGTGGGTTGCTCTCAGCTGTCTCAAAAAGAGACCTTTCTTCTTGGTGGAACTTGCTTTGGTCCAGACAGTGTATCATGCAAAGTAAGAAAGGAAATTAGTAGTTTTTATCAACCATGGTACTAAGCCAGTAAGGTCAGAAGGGAAATTATTTCTATCTTCCCAAAGAAGATTCTCTGGAAAAAAAAAATCAGAAAGTGGGAGTGAATTCTAGGAAAGGGGAGTATTTGTACAGATTATGACTTATGACTCTCTTGTGGCTCAGACCACAGTACAACAGGGCTGAAATCTTTAATATAAACTCCTATAGACATTGTAAAGGAGAGAGTGGGAATGAGTGTGTGTGGCATGGAAACTTCATGATATATAGACTTAGAAAAGGTCAGAGGAGAGGAAGGGATTAAAGTAGAAGAAGGAGGATAATGAGGAAAATACACTTGGAGCTTTAAGGTGTGAGTTTGAGTGACACTCCTGGTGGTTGCCGGTGCTATTTCAGCTTTTGGTGGGAGAATGTATCTCTGCAGAAATAGGCAAAGGGCTGAGGGCGTGGTCAGGACGTGTTCTGTAGGATTTGTACAAATGACAGGTCCAGGTGCTGCAAAGAAATAACTGCAGAGAACATCAAGAAAGCAGAGATTTAGTCCACCTTATGGAAGCCATTCAAGTGAAGTGTCCCATTTAGGAGCCTAGCAGCTTTAGGCCCCTTCAATAACCACTCAAGGCAGGGAATGATACAGGTCTCACAGAGAATAAACTTCTTTCCCCATGGTCATAGCTTGTGCTTGCTCTGGTTCAAAGCCAAGTCAATAAAGTGGATTCCAATAAGCTCACTGTCACATCCATTGGAAAGTGCCTTCTGCAGTCAGATGTATGGATGGGATTCAGTCCTCCTATCATGTCCATCTGCACATTTGGTGCATATATCATCAATAGAGCAAGACAGGCATCAGCCTGGGACACCTCTGCTGGGGCGAATGAGTTATGCTAAGATAAATCCTTCTTCTTTGACTGGATCGAGTCCAGACAAACAACTCAGACTAGATTAACAGCAGAAGATGGACAACAGAAAGGCTACACTAGAAGTTATGATATGACAATCTGCTCAGGACTAGTCTATGTCATAGGCAAAATGCATGGTTTCCAAAGGAACTGCTCAACAGATGATATCTCACTTTGCTGACCTCTGGCTGCTGTGGTGGATGTGAGTGAGAAAACATATTATACTTATGGCTGAGAACTAGCCATGCTCAGTTCAGAAGAATCTTTGGCCCACATGGAGAAAAGTGATTTGAAAAATTGGGGGTTTTATTTTTAAAGAGGCTTTCTCACAAGCAGCAGGGCTGGTTCCAGGAACAGTGCTGTGGTGGTGGGGTGTGGAGAAGACAATGTGGTTCCCTATGCTGGCCTCATTGTTGTTTTGATTATGCAACATTCCCCTCTGCCCACAGCGCTTGGGTCACCAGGACTCTTGAACTGTTTTTCCTCTTGGCCACATTTTATTGCTGTTATCCCTCAAGATCATCAATATCTAATTGAATGTGGGTTTTGTTGTGTGCTCGATGAATTCCATGTGTTCATCTCTAAGAAGCAATTTGACAACAATAAAGACAAGAAGAATTGCAAAAATAGTGAGAACTCCTTTTCAGGGAAAAGTAATTCAAATGATTCAACCAAGTCCTGGTTGAATTTCTCAGTCCATGACATGGCCTGAGCAGAAGGTGCTAGAAGTTCTGGCAGGGTTTGTTCCAGAACATATAAAAATGTCCAGAAAATCTGTATCTGCCATTTAATGCCCTGTTGATTCACTAAAATACAGATGCAGGTTTAACCTTTGTCTGTTACTAAATTGAAATGAACAGAAGTGTGTAAATGTAAGAAGTTTATTTATATTACATGAATGAATATATAACAACAAAAACCAAAACACATAGGATACCCAGATCAAAACTGGAAATCAAATAATGCACAAAACTCTGATACTGCTTGAGCAGACTGAAAAAAGGATGACACAATTATACCAGCCACTTTTCACAAAATACTACTTTCCACAACCTGGGATGTTATACTGCACCGATTCTGATCTTGTGTGATCACTGATCAAATGGCAATACAAAGGAATTAACACCCTCTCAGGCATACACAGGGAATAAACAAACAAAGGAGTAAACCAGGCAGGGGAAGCAATAACTTGAGAGGTGGCTGGGGACAGAATATACTTTGCTCTGAAGAAGAATCAGTTTCTTGTGTAAGGGATGAGAAGCTATCAAATTTACCGTTTCCCTCAATTCCTTAATTAATCACAGCCATACACAGGCATTCCATGCCTTTCTTCTCTCTCTGCTCTTCCCTCTAATAGGCATTTTTCCTAATGGTGTCTGGCTCATTAAGCACTCAACAGCCCATTGCTCCATGTTAACCCAGTGCCATCTGACCGTGGTCTTTGTGTAGATTTCCAGTTTATCATATTTTTCTCTGCTCGCTGCCTGTGATCCATGCAGTAGTTCTGGTGAGAGCCCATTCATTCACATTGTGTTGAAGGGCTGACTACAAAATTCTTCTTTCCTTCCCCCCTCCTCTTCTTGCAATTTAATGCCTCCTCTTGCTCTTTGATTCTGGCTGCATTCTTCTGGGATTAAGGGTTTTCTGTTTCCTAGAAGGAATAAAATATGTCTATCTGAGCCAGAGGAGTAGGAAATCTCTCCGTAAAGTCCTTAATGGGAGTTTTTATGGGATATATTTTCACCTCATTTAGTTTTTATTTCAGTGTGGCTCTTTCATCAGTCTGAGAATCTGAAGGAAATGACAACTTTATGGGAAGGCAAGAAGGAATCATTGGATTAAAAGAAGATATGGAAACAGAACTCAAAGAATAGAAAGGTTTAGAAAGAATAAAGGCCTAATAGGTGACTCACTGAAGTCAAACTAAAAGGGTTTTTTGGATGGAGAGATTCCTGAGACACTCTACGTGATGACCAAGAGCTGTATGGGATGGTTCATAAAAGTGGGCAGATTATCTTTCTCCACAGATTTTAAAACTTGCAAAGAGGCTTCAATCTCTTTGATCTCTCGTGCTGCTTTCTTCTCAGCAAGGGCCTGATCATCCCCATATTGGGGTGAATACTTCCTTAAGCCAGGTCATGGAAGACATGTCATTATGTCATTATGGAAGACAAACTGGTCTTTCAGATGCCATGAGATTTGCAAATCTACTGCTTTCCTGGGTAAGTTTTTTCAGTGATTATCTGAACTCATTATTAGAATATATATATAATGTCTATTTTATTTCACCTGTGTGATTTCAAACTCTAGCTGGTTGGACATGGTATACCTTTTGTCTGTTAAACTGAGCAATTTTTTATTGTCAGAAATATTTTCCAGTTCCAAATACAGACTGTGATTCCACTGCTTCTCAAGTTTTTCTAAGAGAATTTAAAGAGGCTGAGCTTCTTACATCTTTTGTTTTAAGGCAGAATTTCCAGACACAGAATCATTTCTGATCCCTTTCCAGTAATTCAGCTTCCTCCTTGGGCTGTGCATGGCATTTGAATAATGGACTCACCATCACTGTGTGCTGAGCTAATAACAACATTCCATTCAGCTCAACATGTTCTTTGTATACCCAAACATTGTATCTCCTGTTTTACAGGATAGGACACTGGAATTTGAGTACCTGTTTCTGAATATGCTCATAGAGTGGCTCTTCTAGATGTAGAAATAGTGTGTTTTACTGCAGGGCAATGTTCAGAATAACAGTGTCAACTAAGCTTTGAGGATGATTGGTCAGTTCCCATTATTGCTTATTGTTGTCTAAGTGTTTGTTCTCTCTGCAAACTTCACCATCCTGGCTAAAGATGGTGAATAGCTTTTGACAGAAGGAGATCTCTGTAGGATGCACAGAAAATGCTCCCCTTTGATGATGATTTCCTATTAACAATTGATTTTAAGGAGTGTAACTCTGGAAGAGACCTCCTGGGTCATTGAGTCTAACCCTCAGCTATTTCAAATAACCACATCATACAGTTACTATTAGAAATCTAGTTCAATTTTAATCCATTTAATATGTGCTGCATTGGTTTTTATATAGTGCTGCTTTTGTGCTGAATGCCATGTGATAGTAAATCATTAAGTCATTATTTTATTTCTAGTAATGACAAAACCCAGCTGAAGTGACTTTTATTTAGTGTAACTTCAGTCTAGAAACAATGAAGCCCTCTCCAAAAAGAGAGCCTGAGGTTTTTCTTCTTTATTAATTTCAAATGAAATGTTTTTAAAAATTAAAATAACAGCTAAGAAGTCACCAATAATGTACTGAGACACTGCTGAAAAAATAACACATGGGTTGTTTTCAGTAGGATAGTTCAAAGTTCCAAATGGATTTTTTTACTAAGGATGTTGATTCATAAGAACAGGAAGGCAAAATGTAGATGGCAGGGTTAATTGCCTTCCCCAGTTCTTCCTTCCCTTCTTCTCCCAGAGGTTGCTCCTTTCCTTTTCCTGGAAGCTGAGTTCCATGTGAAGTAACTTTTGGACCGTGGCCATTTACATTTGTTCTGTAAAAATCACCTAGATTGGAGATGATTGGAGGTGGTTTGGGAACTGCAGCACACAGTTTGGCTGTAACCTCTGCAGGGCCTCTGCAGTGCCACAGGAAACAGAGCAGGTAGCTGGGCAAGGTCCCTATTTAACCTGCTGGGCTCATGGTGCTGGGCAAGGCCAGGCAGTGTCTGCCTCAGTGTCCTGCACAGGTGACAGGCTGGGGAGGAGGTGGCCACTGTCGGCTATTGCTGAGTTCAGCCACAGCAGATGGTGTGTAGTGATGTGCTTCCTCCTCTGTGTTCCATGGCCATCAGTGATCAAAGATCACTTTCTGTGATCACAGATCACTGTGTGTGTTTTGGGAGGAGTGAATGAAGCGCTCAAGCCAGATACCTGCGTGCTCTGAGGATTTTGCTGTATAACTTCCTTTCCATTTGGCAGCTGGGAACTAGATGGAGATTAGTCATTTATGAAAATATACTGTAATGTTTGTCAGAGTGGATTTAGGTACACATGTATTTCCTTCTGTCACAGTTTCATCCCAGCCAACAACTCAGCCCCACAGAGCCACTCACTCACACTCCCCTGGTGGGATGAGGGAGATAATCAGAGGAGGAAAAGGGAGAAAACTTGCAGGTTGGAATAAAGACAGTTTGAAGGCAAAACAAAAGCTTTACATGCCAGCAAAGCAAAACAAGGAATTGACTCACTACTTCCCATGGGCAGGCAGGTGTTCAGCACCTCCAGGGAAGCAGGGTTCCACCAGTTGTAATGGGGACTAGGGAAGACAAATAAAATCACTCCAAATGTTCCCTGTTTTTTTCTTCCCCAGCTTTATATGCTGAACACGATGCTGTACGATGTGGAAAGTCCCTTGGTTCAGCTGGGGTCAGCTGTCCTGAGACCCCTCTCCACTGCTTGTGCACCCCCAGCCTCCTTGCTTGTGGGGTGGGGTGAGCAGCAAAAAGGACCTTGTGTGTATAAACACTGCCCAGCAGTAACAAAACATCCCTGTACTATCAACACTGTGTCCAGAACACCTCCAAAGCACAGCCTCATTCCATTTACTATGAAAAAAAATGACTCTACCCCAGCCAAAGAAAGAACATTTTCTTAAATGATGGATGGAGACTGAGCCTTTCTGAGCTCATCTTTAGAGCTGGGGATGGGAGAAGAGTTGGAAGAATCCTGAGTCTCAGACAATATATTCAACCTAATTTATTCAATGAATTATACTTCTTAAAACCAGCCCACAGTATGCAAGGTTTCCCTGCCCCACTGCCACAATCACACATGCTTATAAGAGATGTTTCCATGCCTGTGATGTGTCTGAGCATAGAAGAGAGTTTTGTAAGCTTCAAAAGGGGAGTTATTTGGTCCTGCTCAATAACCTCAGAAATATCAATCTTTCTACTTGAATGTCTTTCATCAGGGACCTGTTCAGGTTGGGTGTCAGAGGGGAAGACACTTGGGCAGAAACAGAGGGAAGCCATTCCCTGCTCAGCCTAGTGCTGCTGGGATGAGGGCACTGCTGTCATGGTGTGGGACACATGTGGGACATGTGAAGCCAACAGAGCAAAACTGTGATCTCAGAACTTTTCCCCTTCCATTTGATGGGACTTCCATTTGCTGCTCCTGGTAGACAGCTTTTGCAGAGGCTGCTATGCAGAATTTAGGACCCAAAGATCTTTGTGATCTGCAAAGACCACATAGTTAAAAAACAAATCACCTGGTTTCTAGATCTGTATATTTACCAACTGTATTTTACTTGAATTCTGCTGGGTGGAAGGACTCACTCATTTTGTCAGTGTTCCAAAATGTGAGTGTTCCAGGGAATTTAATTTTACTTTCTATTATTTTCCTTGTTCTATCCAAGGGGGCATGCAGTCTTTCCTATTGACAGGTTAGGAAGCTGTCCAGACCTGGCTTTTTAAAGCACTCTTGTGTGGCCAAATGCCTAATTTCTAGGCATCACAATATCCAAACAGAAAGCAGCTAAGGCATTTTATTGTCCACAGCCTCCCTTATGCCTTAATTCCCATCTGAGCACTGGGGTAGCCCATTCTCCCTTCTAAGGAGGGTGTGAGGATAAATACATTAAAAGGGATGAAGTGCTCAATTATTATGGTAATAGGACTCCTATAAATACCTAAGATATATATATATGTATATTTGGATTTTAGCAGAACCTAACTTACAACTGCAGCTTAAAAGAAAAAAAAAAAAACCTGCCATAACCCCCATATAAATTCCATCTGTGAATATTTGATCAGATGCTATGTGGGTGGAAAAGTATGTTTCATTGCTATTGTGATTGCTTTCTTTCTTTAGCTTTTCATGAGTAATAAATGTGAAGAATGTCCCAAAGCTTTTATGCTCTCCCAGTCAGTAATATTTTCTCTGAACCTGTATGCGAATGTTTAATTCATTAAATGGTATCATGCAACTTTATGGTGAAATCATAAATCTGCTCTCTTGCATTGCTTATTGGAAAATCTTCAACCCCAAGCATGGCCCTAGCACTATAGCTTGCCTCCCTTGATTACATGTGGCTTTTTTTGGCTGCTTACCATTTTCTCTTAGGTTGTTTTCTGCCTCTGCTTCTAAATTCTTCATTCCACTTTATCATAGTGAGCCCCACTGGTTTGAGGAGTTTTTTACAAGTGTATATAGCTGACAACAAGGAAGATACATCTTTTACAGATGCATGCCTTTTACTTCATAGGGATTTTGTGCTCAATAGTGTCCAGATTTTCAGGATAATTGTCAATGCAGCAGAGCTGGAAAATTCCCTAGGGGTGTGAGACACCTGTGAAGGTACTTGAGGTTACAAAAACTCAGAAGAGGTTTTACTTTCTTGCTAGCCATTTCTAGCCTTAGGAAAACTGTGCAGGATAGTGTGTCACATGCAGTATCATACACTGCCATCCTTCTCAGCATCATGCTTTATTCATGGTCATGAGTAATCCTACAAGGCCTTTAGGAAATGTCTCTGGAGACCTGCAGGTGGATATCACTAAACTGAAGAGCTCCTAAGAAAGCAGTTTGATAGCAAGGACACAGGCTGATAAATCTCTGCAGAAAAGCCCAGCAAGCAGCCTGAAAAATCTGCCAGAGGGGTCCAAGTTTTGACTATGATTATAGATCAAATACCTGTCCAGACTGATGATAAATGAACTGCTTTTGCTTGACTTCTGTGGCCATACTTTTTGCCAGAATCCCAGTGAAATGCAGTCAAACCCAGCATGGCTGTGAACAGCACCCCAAGGGACAGATGAAGATGCTCCCTTCTTGTGGCTCCTTGCAGCTGCTTATCTGTGAGACCATCAGCATGTGCAGCTGTGAGACAAGGAGGGCAAGCTGCCCAGTGTTCCAGATTGTCTTGAACACTATCTTAGGATCCTTATTCCTGAGCTGTGTTGTGCTTTTTGTGGTCACAAATTAGCCAGTTAGGCAGTAATTATTACTGAAGACTTATTAAGTGATCTTTGATGACTTCTTAGTGGTCCAATGTCCACATCACAGAAACTGCCCAGGTAATTGGAAATAGTTGGTGGCTTCTTGATAGTGTCAGCTGAAATACTCAAAAGAAGAGATTAAACCTCAATTCTAAAGCTGGCTCAGAGGTCCATAGGTTACAAGAAAATTGCCCTTCTTTTGCTATGTCTACTGCTTGTGGCTGCTACTGCTTTGGATCCCTTCTGTCCCCATGCTCTGATTTTCTCAATGGTCAGCAGAAAGGTTTCAGTCCAACAAGATATGATGCCACTATGGTTATCATTGGGCATGACAGTAAAACTCATGTCTGTGCCTGAAAGCAGCTTTCCTAAGTGCCTTGGTACTACCAAGAGCCATAGGATACAACCACGTTTAGGTATCTAAAGGCATAGAATGAGATAACACTGGTTTTTAAAACCCACATGTAAGCTCACACATTGTTTTATGGAATCCAAAAAGCTCCTTTATTCAAGGTGGGCATGTGCTTAAGTGCTCTGGTCTATTTTTTTTCTTTCCTTTAAAGTCTCCTGTATTTTAAAAGAATGATTACATTTGCATTGAGGAATGTCCTCTGTACAAAGGGTAGGATACCAGTATATTTTCAGGGAAGTGAACCAGGCAATTATCTTGCAGGACCAGTGTGGGTGCCAGAATGAGGAGGTGTGGTATAGGGGGATGTGTGATTGATTTCTTCTCTGCTGCAGAGCTGGATGAAATGCCTGACACAGCTGTTAGCTTACACTGCTTACAAGAACGAGGAATCAATCTCACCAGATGTTGTTCATTTCCTCTGTTGCTGTGTGGCCAGCTCTGTTGTACAGAGGATGAGGGGGGTGGAGGGAGGGAGGGAAAAGGGAGAAAATCTCAGTCTAAATTACACAAGAGGGCCCAGTGTGGGAATTCAGCGTAAACGAGGAACACGAGAATGAGCCATGACTGAGAAACTGGAAGCTGGGAAGACAGAGCCTACTCATTTGTGAGCCTGATTCATTCACTGGGGAGCACAGCAGACTCCTGTTCCCTGTGGGACAGCACATGACCATCTTATGAGTTCTCCTGAAAGCTAATGTTTTCAATTAAAAGTATGCAGGAGGTACATGGGGAGGCTTTGGTAACAAATGATTCAAGGCCACATCTGCTGGCTGCATCATGTGCTGTGTCAGGTGAGTCTGTGGAGCACTCACTCATGTGTGCAGAGTCTTTGAGCAACATTTGAGGAAGGCATCACAGTATCAGTGTAATGTGCTGCTGCTACAGACTGCCTGTGTGCTTGGTGTCCTGTGTATGCCAGCACCATTTCCAGCCACCTTCCTTCTCCTGGCTGGAATGAGCTCCTGTGATAAGAGATGCAGCTGGGGAAACCAGTCCTGACACAAGAGGTACCTGGAGCTGGGAAGCAACTGAGGTGTTAATCCTCTCTTCCAGTTTTTCCCCCAGGGCAGTTGTCTTCTGCAGATCCCTGAAAGGTTTCTTTGCCAGTGTGACTGGTTAATAAGGAAAAAAGCAGAGGAAGAGAAAAGCACTTTCAAATGAGGAGGGCACTTAAATCTGAGTAAATGTTTCAGGAAGAGAGGTATGAAATGAGCAGCCTTTGCAGATGAGCTGTAGAGGTGCCACAGACCAGGAGAGGGCATGGTGATGCCTGTTTCACATGGAGAAAAGCTGTTTTAATAAAGCAATTGAGCCCTGACTTCATTATCATCATTTGTTCTGGAACATCCACTCCAAAGTGGATTGATTTCTGCTGTGCACATTTTTGACACCTTTTCCTGCACATTCTCTATTTCTTTGCTATATGGAGCATGTAGGTTACTGCCTCTACTTCTCTACCATCCTTAGCAGGTGCAAGGAAAAGGGGAATGCTCACAGGTCTGCTGCCATGGGAGGTAAAACGAAGCAACTGCTCACAAACAAGTTCTGGTTTGAGGTCTGTGAGGAAGGGCTACTCTCATACTTTGTGACTTTCTGTCTAAAACACCTGAAAATAATCCCATCTCTCTCTGCAGTTTAGCATTTAATGCATTATTGGTAAAAAACCAAAAATCCCAAAGACTTAAAAACTAAACATAAAAGGATACTACTGATGAAGGGACAGCCAGCCTCATGCTCTCTGGATGTAGGACAGATATATTCTTGCTGAGGTGAGAATTGGGATGGAAACTGGACCATAATGCTCCCAATAACAGTGTTGTATTGTATGATGTGTGGCCTGCAATTATGGACCAGGATGGACCTGCTCTGTCTTCTCATGAGATAGTTACTTCTGCCATGGTGGGAGACTGGATTCCATGGGGCACTCCTTTCACTGTTGTGCCAGTTCTGGTTATCAAAGGGAGTATAATTTAACTGAAGAAGCTTTGTGTTGAAAGTGATGCAAAGGTTCTGTTCTCCAGATGCAAAGATCCTAAATTCTGAATCAATCTGTTGACATCAGTGCAGATAATCTAAATTTACACCAGTGCAAAATGTGGTCATTCAGAGGGATTATCTGAAGTGACTCTTTAAGGGTGAATAGAATGTTCTCACAGGGCATGTTAGAGATTCTGGTGAAAGGAATTATTGTATGGCTCTTGAGAATGTGGATAAGGCATCCTGATGCTCTATAGTTACATTGATCCTCACTAATGCTCAAGGCAACATGAGAGTTATTCCTTGAAGTGCATAAATTTCCTGTTTTTTTGCAATTACACCCAACCAAACCCTACTTTGTCATGTGGCTTGAATAGACCTCTCTGAACATCACCTTGGACATCCCTTACTCACAGCAGTTTCTCAAGTCTTTCATGCAACCCATGAGGTGTGCCAAGGGAACCCTTTCCTTCAGTGCCAAAGCTGGCAACTTCTGGTACGTCCTTTGCTCGATGCAAACCTCCTTTGCCATTGCTGAAAGGCAGAAAATGCGTGTGCAGTTCGAAGCAACGGTTAAAATTACATGGAAAGAGAATGACAGGAGCAGCTGTCATATTTTTAACAAAACTTGTTCAGTGCGGATATGAAACCTGAGAACTTGCATAAGAGACCCGCTCCAGTGAGTGTTGGTTTAGTCCCCAGAGCAGCTGCAGGAAGGGAGGCATTGCCCTCCTTCTCTGAGCTCCCTGTCTGGGGAATTGTGGCTGCAGGTTCCCGAGGGCCCCCTGGTGTTTTGCGCAATCTATCTTTAGAGAACTGCGAGTTAATTTCTGAGAAGGGCACTGGCTTCGAGCAGGGACTGCCTCCAAACTGACAAACCACTTCCTGCAATCGTTAACTGAATTAAGAACTTGCTGTCCCCTCCACTCCCCTGAAGAGACCCCCCTTCCCACCCCTTCACCACCACCACCCCCTCGGCTTGGCATCAGGAAATATTGGTAAAGACAGAGCCACGGGCAAGGCTGAAGTGATACTAATTCATAAATGTCCCCTTGCCTGTGTCTTCTACAAAGAGCTCTGATACCAGTCCCATTGGTTTTCTGCAGGAGCTAAACCTGTGGCAATTCCAGAGTGTTTTCCAGTTGAAGGAAGTGTTTGGTGCTCCTCTGACACTGATGCAAAAGGGTGTTGTAATTTTTTGGTGAAATTGTAGGAATGAAAAGAATACCTGTGACTCCTGGGACAGGATTTCCTTCTAAAAATATCCCAGATCTGGCTGGTATCAGCTTCCATTCAAGGATATGGCAAAACCTTCCAATCATCAGTGCTGACTTCAATGATGTATTCTTGTAGCCATTGACAAAAAGAACAGCAAAGCTACTTTGAATTCTTTCTGTTTGATTTCGTACTCGGTGATGGTGCTTGTGGGTCTTTTATTCATTTTGCTTGTTCTTAGGTGTGTGGTTTTTTAGCACCTACTTCACTCAATTTTGGCATATGTGTGTCTCCAAGATGTCTTTCTACTGGGTGAGATTTACAAGTGGTTACTTAGTACATGTTGCTATTTCCCTGGGTTCCTGGTCCTCACATTTTGAAGGTCTCCAGTAGGCTAATTCCCTCTGGATCTACAGATGCTCATCAGAATTTTGCAAACCAATGACTGAAATGGAAATGTTAGCTCACTAATGCTTTTCAGTTATGGACAAAGCAATTTATTTGAAAATGTGTTTTTCTCTCATTTTTAAGATTCCAGCATCATTGCAGATACCAATTGGTTCTATACAAATGAAACACACTGGTCATTTTAAGACTGTAAGCACACTTTAAAGCATGCTCTTCTACTGCATTTTTATTATATAAACTCCATGAAAACATGACCCTTGCTTCATAATTTTAATTGGTCAAGAAGGATACCCTTCCTGCAGACACGTCTATCTCAAAAAATAATATAAGGATTTTGACTGTTTTCACATACAAATATGAAGAAAAGTTTGTTTTGCAAATGAGTATTTTCTCTCAAAGCAGCTGCTTTCCTTCACAGACATGATGCCAACAAGAACCAAGGAAGAACTAAATGGGGAACATATGCTCTATATTAGTATCCAAAGATGGTAAATGTGTGGAGGAGTGCATAGCAGGAGCAGAAGAAGCCAAAATCAATAATACATGCAAATCTAGAAGAAGCCATTTGAATTTATTATTAAACTTTCAAGGCTACTTCCAGGTGCCTGCTTTTTATACTGACAACATTTACAGGGGCTGAGTACTGTGTGTTAGAAGATTCTCCAAAAGTTGCTGACTTCTGTCCCAAAAAATAAACAGAAAAGGATCTGGGGGCCTCAGCTTCTACTGTCTGTGCAGGGTGAGCAGGAACAAATGACCAGAAATAGTTTGTCATCCTTCTCCATCTGGAATGGGGACCCACAATGGTGCATTTAACTCTTGCAAAAGATGCACTGAAGAAGCTTGTAATCACCACAGGATCAGAGGTTTTGATCCAGTATTTCCTGAGTGTGTAGGGCATCTGAAAGGAAGATGAGCCTTTCAAGTAGCCCAAAAGACAGAAGTAGTGAAAAAATTTTCAGATTTTCATTGGGAAATAACATTTCTTTAGAATAAGAACTTTCCCTGGAAATGTATGAGCTGGAATGAGACTTGTCATTGTCATTGCTGACAAGGCTGCAAACTCCAGAGGTTTATAAAAACTGAAACTGCATAAGAAAGACATACAGGCACGTAGCTTGAATATATTCTACAATATACACCCCAGGAGTCTGGAGTGTATAGAGGCAGGCGTTTGCTCCCACCAAAAGCATTTGGAGTGTTTCCATTTTTCTTAATAGAAGCAAGATCAGGCCCTGAGTATGAAAAATGCAGAGGCAGATAGTGTGAGCTCAGGGGAGATGCTCATTTGTTTGGCCATTGCTGTATGCCTGTTGGATACTCATGTCAGCTGCAATACTCCTTTTTCAGTAGAAAGCCATTGATGCCAAGGATGACATTTTTACACCTGTATAAATTGCAGTTCAGTCCATAAATACACTGAAGCCTTTGCTGGCTCCTTGGTAAATCTGGGACTGAGAGAGATATCCATTTCCACTGCTGTGAGCAAGGTTTTTGAGAGAAACAGATAAAACATGCTATGAACACACGCAGGATTTTGTCCCTGTGGTTTGCACAGGGGTTGGATATTGAGCTGCCTCTCTCCCACATAATTCACATGAGATCAACAGGCTGTGGCTCCCAGCCAGTCGTGCACCCTGGGCTGTCTGAACCCACTTCCCTCACCTCTGAGAAGAGCATCCTGCCAGGAGTGCCCACGGCATATTTGGGGCAAGAGCAGTGCAAATTGAGCTTGGATGCTTCAGTGGAAGTGGCAGGTTCTGAGAAGGGCAGGAAGGGTGAGTGAGGCTGTGCAGCCTGGCTGGGTGGCTCTGGGCAGGGAGCCCAGGCTGGGCACTGGGGATGCCCCAGCCCAACAGCAGTGCATGGCTTAGAGCAGTGACTGCCTGCTTCTGCAGATGGAAAGGAGCATTCACAGACACACTGAAAGAAAGAAGGTGAAGAACGTGTCTCTGTAAGGCCTTCCTGAACCCTGCATTTCCAAATTATACATTTATCATCCCTTTTTGCATATTTAATTCTAACTTGCAGATACTCCATTTGATAATGGCTGGTTTTTAATGGTATAATTTTCAACTAAGCACTTTGTTGGTGATCTAAGGGAAAGACCTGTGTTAAATTGCTCTTACAGGCTCTGACCTAGGACTACAAACCTCTGCCTTAAGAGGCAGACTAAGGTTAGACTAAATGCAGGTATGCTTGTTCACAGGTCTCTGTTTCAATATATTTTCCACCCAGCCACTGCCAAAGTCTCCCACTTTGAACCTGATGTAGTATAAAGCCCTTTGTCTCAAATTCCTCAGAAAAAAATGCATGCAGAAGATCTACTAAGATCTACCAAAGGAAGGCACCACTACCCATGATGAATTTTTCTGGGCTATCACAGAGAGCAGCAGTGACTTTCAAAAAAGATTCCTAAATCTCATTTTGCCTTTTCAAGAAGCAGAGCTAATTTTCAGCCACACTGGCCAAAGTTTGTCCCCACTACAGCAGAGGTTGTCATTGCACTAATGTACCCCCATGTGCTTCTGCAATTGCCCATCCTTGGTGCTCTGCTTTCCTGGCTGCTCCCCCAGCCTCTCCCCATCTCTGCTCCTCTTTAAGAAAATTCAGCTTCTCAGTGCAAAGCAATAGAGATCAGGGCCTGAAGGGATTTTGTGGGAGCTGTCTAGCCCATCCCCCTTGCCCACAGAAATTCAGCTATACCTAAATTTGTACATGAGGAAGGGGAAGAAGGGGCAGAGAGGCTGTCAGGCTCCAAGCTACTTTTGGCTTGGCTCTGATTAGCACCAAGCACAGGTGTTTAGCACCTCTTTGCTCTCAGATTTTCCATGAAGTGTGTCTTTAATACAGGCAGGAACTATTTTTGGTTACAGCACAATCAGCTATCTTTATCAAGGGGTTTTCTACAGGACCCATCTGTACAGCAGCCAAGTACTTCCCAGACAGATTCAGTCTTCATGGCAGGAATGAGAAAGCATTTCTCTGACAAATTATTTAAAAATAGTATGGGCAGATTTATTAACACCTTATAAAAACCTAGGCAGCTGCTGCTAAGTATAAAGTCAGGCAGCAGAATGATGGGTAAAAGCTGGTTTATGTTTTACGAGACGTTTTCTAGACATAAAAGATCACTTTTTTTTTAAAGTGATTTTTTAAAGAGAAATTATGCCTTTGAAAAGTTTTGTTTGCAATTCATTTATACATTCCAGACACACGACCCACAAAATAAACATCTAAAACTTGAGAGACTCACTTCAGTTTACTTGATTCCAGTCACTAATTAGAGATATTAAATTTCTGTAAGTAACATCTAAGCAAAGTTTACATTGTCTGCAGAAAGGTTTGCACCATTTAAATCTATTTAGAAATCTGCTAAGTAAATCTGACTCGAGTTTAGTTATAGCAAATATTTTAGCTAATAAATTTCTTGGGACTGGGTTTTATCTTTTCTGCATGCATGGATGAAAGTCAAGTGCTCTCAAAGCCTCAGCAGATAAATAATAAATGATGCAAAATAGCTTTTTGATACATAATAATATCATAACTTTAATTTTTTTCCCTAGGACTAGAAATGAGTGTGGTGTGTCCCTCTGGGAAGTTATTAAACAGAAAAAGAAAATAGCTATTTCTAGTGTTGGAAGCTTGTCAATGCATCTTTCACCACACCCTGGTTCCTGGTAATCATTTACACTCATCTTTTACACCCTCTAAAGGGGTTGTAGACTATTGCCATCTCTATTTGTTGCACCTACCTTATCACAGATGAAAACAAATTTCAAAGCCATGAAGATTCCAGTCTTTAGTATACACATGCATAGAAAAGCTCGTGCTTTTCTTATCAGACACCTTTATTTCACTTTACTCCATTGTAACTTCATGTTTTATACTCTTAAGTCTTTCTAGCTGATACTTGAGCCTATGTATCAGAGATCTGCTTTCTCTCATGTGTACATAAAGCTTTCTTACTCAGATTAATCTCCCTTTAGACAGAAAGTGTTTCTCAGGTCACTAAACTGATGTTTAGTGATCCCTTGTGACTGTGTGGTTTATTCTTGGGGTTCTTGGGTTTTTAAGGCAATCCAAAATCTAGCCAAAGAAATCACTTAACTGGTCAGGTGGAATGCAGTCAGTGGTACAGGTGAATAATATTTCTTAATCCATTTTCAATTATGTATATGTAAATAAAAATATCTCTTAAATGGCTCTGTTATAACCTGAGCTAACCACATAAAATGCCAAATCTTCCCCTCTGTGATAAGTTTAAATGGAAGTTAGGCTTAACCCTTGATTTTCCTTCCTGGCAGGAGCTGAACAGTCTGAGGACATCACATCCATTCATCTCCTTCCCCTTCCATTTGCAAGATCAATATCCTTCCTTTCACCACACCTGGTGTCCCCCCACAGCCCCCTGCAGCTGTCACTGCAAAGCTCCCAGGAGCAGTTTCTCAGCACCTCACAGAGATCTTGCCTGCTTCCCTGCTGCTGCCATGTCCCTGCTCCTGGGACACTCTTAGGACAAAGAGGCAGATATTTGCCACCAGCTTTGACAAATGAGACCTCCACCTCAGGCACAGTAATTCAGAAGTGCTTCTTGTAATACTTGTCAAAACCTTTCTAGAAGTATCTTTCATAAGTATTGAAATAAGCCTGTAATGGTGGCAAACTTAAGTACTCTCAAATAAAGAGATAAAATAAAATTGTCTAGGCTGCTGATCTCTTCATATCAACAAGTCATCTTTAATGATGTGACTGCAGACCCCTGCACTCCCTGGGGCTCCCATGCACAGTGGTCATTAACACTGGGCAGTTCAGTTCAGTTCAGAGTGGTCAGTGTGAGGCTCATCATGCCAGATCCACACAAACCAAAACCTGAATGCAGCAGCACTCATTTTCTAAGCTTTTTTCTCTCAGGAGTCAAATGCTATGCCAGCTCTAAAGGAAATACTTGCTCATTAATGCCTAAAGAGTGAAGCTATCACTCTCATTTTTGGTGGCAGACAGATTCAATAGCTTTTCATACAGGTCATGATTTGTCAGGTGCATTGTGCATGCTCAGGGTAGGGCTCCCTGCACCTCCAGTCCCAGCTGAGGATTAAAACAGTTTTGTCCTTTGCTCTGAATGAACACAGGAAAAGCAGGCTGAGTATGGCATTGAAAGACCTAGAAAAATTGCATAAAGAAGCTGGGTAGGTGGCCTTTGTTTCATCATGTATTTACTAACTTTGTATCTCTAAGTTGGAACACAGTGCATTTTTAGATTATATTTTCGACACATTCAAAAATTTAAAAATACAACACGTAACATCATTAAGAAGCTCAACGTGTCATTGCATCAACCAAACATTTTAAATTCTGTGTATAAGCCCTGCCAAGGTAATCCACAGAATCAGTGTGTCCCCATCTCCCCTACAGTCTCGAAGAAAGTGGAACATGTGGCCTGTAAGTGTCCCAGATGTTTGTGGAGAACAGAGGAATAAGATTTGAAAAACAGGAGGCCCAGACTGTGGAGAGGAAATGTGTTTAAGACAGAACTAAGAAGAATTTGGGGCTGGGGTGCAGAACTGCAATGATTCTTTGATGCAATCACATCAGAAAAACTGGCATTTTAGGAAAGAGCAGGGCATCTGTGTGTGCTGCTGGAGCCACTGCTGTCAGTGCTGGCTCCTTTGACCACTGCTTTCAACTCACCATGGGAAGAATACATTGTACTTTATCTCAAGCTTCCTAAAGGACCAATTACTCCAACAACTCATTCCTACTCAGAGGCAAATTGGAGATTTCTAGTGAGATTTCTAGTGAGGTTTCAGCCAGTGTCTGAGCTGACCATCTCTGTCCTGTGGATGTCTGAAGCAGCTCATGAGTTTTAGCTCTGCTTTGCTCAGCCTTCTCTTGCTTTGCCTCTTGCTTCTGTTGGTTTTGGTTTTGATATCAAGAGTCCAGACTCTTTTTTTTTTTCTTCATCTTCCTTTTGTTGTGGAAATGTGGATCTGTTTTCCATTAGTAATTACCTTGTGGGAGGGAGGCAACTTCACAAGAGGATGTTGTCCTCTGATGTGATACACTAGTTCAGTGTCCTGCAGACCCATTACATTCATGTAATCCAAGATCGTGACAGATTTTCTACTTTGGTTTTTTTGGTGAAAATTATTCACTTTTTAGCATCAGCACCTAAAATAACATGCTGGTTTGGGCAGAAGTGTTCTCTGCAGGTGGCAGTCCTGTTCAGAGGGTATTGCTCTGTCCCAGGTCTGAGTCTTTATCTCTTTTATGTATCCTTGAAACAGTTCCTTTTTATAATAAAATATAACTAGCCTAGAGCTGAAATAATGTTATTTTTAAATAATACTTTTTTTTTTTTTTTTCAAAACAGAGTCATGGCATTGGCCTGTGAGCCATTACTGCTCCATTACTGCTGCAGATGGTAGCTGTGGCTCACAAAGAAAATTTTATGTGCAAGATGTCATGTTTGGGGTTGTATTCTATAATAATGTTTTTTGTGGATAAAAAGGGATGATGATCTAGATGTTTTTTTCCTCAGCACAGCCAAATTAATTTATATCAGTCTTGGATAATATATTTAAAGCTTTTTGAGTTGTCATTCTGTGCTGCTTCTGTTTGTCTATTCTGGCCCTTTTAAATGGCCTTTTCTTTACAACATGACTCAGATCATATTAGTCAGTATTGTTCTGTGCATGACATTTCTCTGCACCCTGGATATTTTGCGCTTTCTTCTGTAATTTCCATATTTATTTTCCCCCCTTACCTCTCTTATTTTTTGCTTTCTCTTTTTCTATTTCCCTGCATTCCTCTTCTGATCTGTGCTCTCCCAGTTTGCTGTGCTTCAGGTTTACTGTGCCTTCTGACAAAGCAAACCTCATCTTCCAAAGACTTTATTCTATCTCAACTTTATGTTCTCATGACAGAAGGATTTGTTCTCTTCTGGTTTTCACAGATCACACTCTTATGTTCCACTAAAAGATTGGCTGATTATTGCTCCCAACCCTTTTCTTCTCCTTTCCACTGGGAGCAACCCAGGAAATTGATGGATAGAGAGGCTGTGGCATTACTGAGGATGCAGCTGGACCCTGTGAGCTTGTGACATGTGATGAGTTTGGTTAGGCTTCAAAAATGAATGAAAAAATCTCCCTAGAGAGCAGAGGGCACTGGGCAGTGTTTGCTGCCATGCAACAGTGCTGGAAACAACCTGCAGGAAGAGCAGAGGCCATGGACAGGAGTTGGACATGTATAAATATTGCTTCTTCCACTTGCCTCACCAAGCTGGGCTTTCTTAATTTAAGAAGTGAAGGTTTGGTTCAAAATCAAAGATATCTTTTTGGGTAGTACACTTCCCAGAAGTCTCTGGCAGTGCCACCTCTCCAGCCAGATGAATGTCCTAATGTGCCACCTCTCCAGGAGTGATGTGTCCCCTGCATGAGCTGAGCATTGCTGGTACTGATTCTGTCTCCACACTCTGAATTGCAAATCAGGTATCACCCTGATCTGTGCACCCAATTTAAATAAATAAAGGATCTGCTAATGTGTGAGGTAAAATCTGCTGCATGTAGGTATTGCTCAAATCTTCCCAATAAAGAATTAGGCTTGCTTGTGGAGAGGTAATAAAGTTTACACTCACATGTGTAAATTCTGTTTTTATGGTAGGACTTTGCAAATTACTGTGCTTGTTACAAAATATAGCAGTTCTTTACAGAAGCTAGATATAAATTTGATTTGTGTTTTCTTCCAGCTTTTGTGCAGTTTGTCACGATCCTTCTTTCAAATTTTTTTTGCAGTTTTCCTATTCCTTTCTGAGGTTTTGATTTTCTTCCAGTTGCTCCTTTGGTGAACTCAACCATCTGAATATGACTTGACTTTTCTTCAGAGCTTTGAATCTGCAAATTATGTTCTCCACTTATGGTGTAATTGTCTTTTCCAAACTGAAGTCAGAATATTTTCTGCAATCTTATTCTTACAGTTTTGTGTCTCCATTGCAACTTTTGCCTCCAATTAAAGAGTCCCTAAACTCTCCTAACAACACAATTGATACAACATTCACAATTCTGTTCTCAAAATCTCAAAAGTCATTTTCCCCCTCTTTTTGAGTTCTCATATATCTTATCACATATTACTCTCAAAAGTTTCATTCTATCTTGAAAGTTGTTTTTTCAGTCTTGACTATAATCTCATCACTACTTTGACCTTCCCTTGCACATTATCAAACAAGGCTTGTGATTCTCTAATGGAAAGGCTGCTTTTAGTCACTTGTTCAGTATCTTTGCTTGCCTTCATGAAGTCTTGATCCAATTGCTTGCTGTGGATTGACAGGGTCAAAGATGTGTTGGCCTTCTGTGTGCCACATTGTTCGCTCTTTTATTTTCCTCCTGTTTCTAGTTTTCTTACTCAGTAATTGCAATGTGTTGATCAGCTTTTCCAAATTTTCACTGGTCTATATCTACATGTAACAAATAAACCAAAGTAGTATCTAGCCTGTGTTCACTAGGTTAAGGTTTTGCAAAGTGTAAGGTCACCTGAACTAGATTTTAGACTGGGAGATATAAAGTAGCTAATATGTGCTTCCAGCCCACCATAAAGGGCACTTCTCTCACAGAAAAAGGGCCTTGGGCAAGGGGTGCTGTGCTGGTTGAAATGTCAATAATGAACATATTCACCTGCAACACTTCATCTCCTTTCCAGCTTTTTACATTTGGACTCCTAATCCTACATTGCTGTCTTTGTTACATGCCCTGATTGTATCACAGTTTCTGTGCTACATGCCTGCAATCAAAGCTGTGCTGGGCTTTATCTGCCTACAGTCAAATGTAGGAATGGGCACCTCATTTCCCTCCCTCATGCTGAGCTGAATTGGGAATATAAGTAATGCCAGCCCTTTGCTATCTGGCTGCAGTCCCCAAATGTTTAGGGAACAGGTATCTTTCCTAGGGCAGAATCATCTGAGGCATGTTACAAATTCATTGCTCTCTGATATAATTTTGTTGTTCATAGAGCTGTTTTATTTCTTTGTTTTGCTCAGTGCAGGCAGAACAGGGAGAGAAGGAAATGATCTCAAGCAAATATCTGTGCAGCAGGGTTAAAGGAAGACACATCCTCTGTGTGAAAGGTGGTAAGAGTTCAGATTCATTTTGAGATCTAATGTATGCATAATGCATTTATAATACTATAAATAGGTAGCAGGTCATGAGAAAAACTCAAGGGCTCAGAGCTGGCTGGACAAAACTGTCTGTAAACAAGCAAAGTGAGCAAGAGTCACCATTTGCATGCATGGGGATCATTGGGCATTTCTGAATTTTTACTGATAGGATAAAAGTGACTGTGATTCCATGGCATTTCACTCATTGAGGACAATGACCTCTTCCTAACCACAGGATACCAGGAGATTAGGAAACAAATCTAAGTTTAAGAAAGGTATGAAATGGAATTGAATTTGTTCGCTGTAACTAAAAGCCAGGGCAGAAGCTCCTATTCAGACTTTAGGTGACCTTAATTCACATTTGTCTGGCTAGTTCTAAGTGCATTAACCAGTGGCTCTCTTGTGCATAAGGACAACCAGGTTCAGGTACTTCATAAGGAATAACATACTCAGGATGTGCACAACAAGTCCAAGTTTCCTTTTAAACAGCTGGAGTTTTACATTAATTACATCTATCCATGAATATACTTTCTTCTTCTTTCAATAAGAACAAAAAACAACTGTACTGTTAGTTCTAATGTGAGTATGCACACATCTCTAGAGATTACCCCCTCCCAGGCCTATGTGCTCATCTCAGATCTGACTTTGTGAGACAGTTTGCTCTGTTTTTTATATCCAAACTTTTAAAATTTGCTTCATATATATACTCATATATATGTTGTTGGTTGGGTTTTTTAAATATATATCTTTCTAGGACCACTAGAAGCATAAACCTTTTTTTTTAACACAGCTGTGTTGCAAGACTATTCCTGTTCTGGTCAGTGTTGAGTTGTTGTAATTCAGTATCATCAAGGGACAGCGTAAAGAAAAGTAGTTTCTAGATGAAAATGTCACTTTTACTTCTCTCTAGGCTCCAGACAAATGAAGTGAGCTCTGATGTTGTGCATTTCATCCCCTCTTCCTCAGCACTTTGCTCTGTGTTCTGACAGTGGCTTTTTGAAGCATGATCTTGTCTGAGGCAGATTCCCTCCAAAATTTACTGTAAATCAAATTTACTACTGTCCTCTCTTTCTTACCTTTTTCCTTATAATCTTGCCCTTAACCCCTGCCTGCCATCACAGAACTTTCTAGCAGATGTCTCTAACTATAACTGTGACACAAGGGACTTCCCACCTTGCTTGTCCCAGAGGAGGCTGTGGTTGGCTCATAGAGGGAGAACCAGGTTGCTCTTCCTCTCCAGTGATGGTCCAAGGGACTAGAGGACACAAGTTTTGCATTTATTACCCAGAGTAATAACTCCCAAATGGATGGGAGGATTGAGAGCACTCTGTTTGCAGATGATGCCAAGCGGATGGATTTTCTGGAGGGCAGGAAGGATGTGCAGAGAGATCTGGACAGGCTGGATCAAAGGGCCAAGGCCATTTGTATGAGAGTCAACAAGGCTAAGTCCTGCTCTGAGGTCACAACAACCCCCTGGAGTGCTCCAAGCTGGGGGCAGAGTGGCTGGAAAGCTGCCCAGAGGAAAAGGACCTGGGGGTGCTGGTCATCAGTGGGATCATGAGCCAGAGTGTGCCCAGGTGGCCAAAAAGGTCAATGGCACCTGGTCTGTATCAGCAGGACCAGGGTTGTGATTTCCCCTCTGTACCTCTTACTATAAGGCTACACCTTGAATCCTGGGCTCAGTTTTTGGCTCCTCACTTTGAGAAAGACATTGAAGGGCTGAAGTGTGTCCAGAGAACAATGGAGCTGGGGAAGGGTTTGGAGGAGCTTAGATCATATGAGGAGCAGCTGAGGGAGATGGGGGTGTTTAGTCTGGAGAAAAGGAGGCTCAGGGGAGACTACATTGCCCTCTACAACTGCCTGAAAGGAAGGCGTAGCCAGGTTGGGTTGGTCTATTCCTCAATGAACAAGTAATGACATAAGAGGAAATGGTCTCAAGCTGCACCAGAATGGTTTAGATTGAAAATTAGGAAAAACTTCTTCACCAGAAGCATTATCAAGCATTGGAATGTGCTGCCCAGGGAAGTGGTTGAGTCACCATCCTTGGAGGTGTTTAAAAGACGTGTAGATGTGATGCTTAGGGTCATGGTTCAGTAGTGAAGTTGGCAGTGTTGGGTTTATGGCTGGACTCAATGAACTTAGAGGTCTTTTCTAACCTAAGCTATTCTAAGTTTTTCCTGGAGGAGGTCATGACTGTTTGGTATTGTGAGAACCTGGCTGGTCTTCCTCTCCAGTGATGGTCCAGAAAGCTGGAGGACACAAGTTTGGGCAGACACACTTGACTGGCATCTGTATGGGGTGACACTTGGAACTTTCATTTCCCAAGAAAGATTGAAACTGTTTTCGATTTCAAATGTTATGAGTAAGCAGAAAAATAATTGCTACAGGAATACATGCCACTGAGTCAAAGGAGATAAGCTGACTACTCTTAGTGGTTAAAAAACCAGACCAAAAAGTGACAATAGCTCTCAGCTTTTCTGCTATATTGTGACAGGTGAGCAGTGATAGTGCAGCATAAAATTTTGAAAAATTGTTTAGTGAGATTTCAATTTTTTTCCTCAAAGTTTTTCCACAATAAAATGTTTATAATTTTTTTTTTTTTTCTGCAGGAGAATGAATTCAGTTTTACATAATTTTACAAGGAAACACATTCGGTTTTGACATTTTTCATTCCCTGAAATAAAGCTCCCATGCTATTTTGCTGAAATTTTCCCAGTATATTCCAATATTATAGAAATGACCAGTGCAAAATTTTGATATTTGGTGCAGACAATACCACTGCTGAGGCAGTGAGCCTTAGTCCTTGCACACCCAGAGAAAATTCTTAATGCAGCTGTTTGGGGTAGTGTGCAGTCAATTAGACAGCAGGATTTAAACCATACAGATTTTGGAAAAAAAGTAGTGTGTTATAAAAACCTACTAGCTTTATGTGTTTGTGCTCACACTACCTCTGGGATATAAAAATCTAAGTTGAGTGAGATAAGACTCTGGTGTCTAGGGAATAGCACAGGAGCTTCTGGAAGGTGATTTAGCAAGAGAATTCTTTCTGCACTGACTGGAATAGAAAGTATAAAGCTGATGGAGCTCCCAGCTAATATACCAGAGATAAAAAGAGTCCTGAATACTTGTGTTTATGAAAGATCTCCTGTCTTTTTGCAAAAAAAACCCAGGAAGCTGAACTTCAAATCTGCATCCTGGCTGATTGCAACTTGTATTCTCCTCCCATAGACATCCTTCTTCTAAAAGAGGAAAAGGGAACTGTGCTTCCCATCTGCAACTTCACCTTTTGCTTTATCTCATGGGAATGTGCACAGGGAGAGCTGCAGAGCTCCTCTCTTCTGACAGTGGTGCTGGGAGCTCATGACATGTGAATTCAACCCTAGAGTTTGGTTGCCCTGTTTGTGACAGGAGACATGAATGCTACAAATTTACATTAATGAAAACATGAGAGAAGTAAGATTACAGAATCAAAGAATCTCAAAAGAGTCTGAATTGGAAGGGACCTACAAGAATCACCACAGTCCAACTCCTGGCCTTGCACAGGATGGCCAAGAATCACATCCATGTGATTATGGGATTATCCTCTCTGCTTTTGGTGTCCAAGCTCTGGGCAGGGTACATAAGGCTGGTGGCAATCCTGCCCAGATTATTAGTAATTCTTAATTCTTCTTGGGCCCCAAAACAAATATCTGATTGAATTTCAATCTGCTATGTACATTGTATGGGTTTTGATGCCTTCAGCTGTTCATCACCATTCTGAGTTAAGATGAGCTGCACTGAAGGGTGGAGATGCTGATACTGCATTTGTGAGACACATGTTGGTACAATCCCTGGGTTCATTGTTCATTCAGACTCCTCCTGTCTTTTCCTGAACTTTACATTGCACTTCTCCAAGGCACCACATAGTCTTTTAACCACCAGACAGTGGCACAATTTACATAATTATGTATATGATTATTTGAAGGATGAAGTTTAGATGGACCTGGCCATAGCAAGTACATATGTGAGAAGATGAGGTCCTTTGCATTTGGGTTGTAAACCTGTGTATGGGTGAATCCCATGCTGGAAGCAGAGGAGACTGTAGAACACCACTGGTTGCAGTGCTTTGGAGACCACTGAGGCACTGCAGGTTTTGTGGACAGAACAGGCACATTCCTCAGGTACAAGAATCACACTGTGCCTGTGATCCTCTGGGGGAGCTGGGCCTGGTGTTAAGGAATCCAAGCTTTATTCTGCCTGTGACACACATTTCCTTCTTGAGCTTGGGCAACTTTTGATCTTGGGAATTAGAAATGCAAACACATTGGACCTCCTCTTTGGAAGGGCCATGGGGAAAGGAAAATATGAAATATACAACCAACAAGATATAAATCAACAAGGAATTAAAATAATTATACTCAAGTGATGTTTTTACAGAATCACATGATGATTCTGTAATTATATGCAAGTGGTGTTTTGTTTAGTCTTACCAATTTGCTATGAATTCATCAAAAATCCATGCCAATCTTTCAGCTGGCTGTGTCTGTCTGATGAGTGGTATTTATTTTGGGTGACTAATGGACGTGAATAAAGATAAACCACAAGGGCACATGTGTTTTCATGATTATGTGTAATAAAAAAATTCCCTTGGCTAAAACCTATTTCAGAGATTCCCAATTTCAAAAATAGCCATTGCAAAACCAACTGAAATTAAAGCACATTTGTCTGAATCCATTTCTGTTTTTAAATCTCCACCTGCTTTTGAGCCTTCTTTTCTTTTTTCCTGTTACATTTTAATTCATATTAACAACATTTCTCTGCCTGAGGGGTGTAAAATATTGACCATTTTCTCAGTGCTCACTGCAATCCCTCCAGGGATCAGCAGGGGCTCCTCTTGGACTGTGGCTAACCAGGCTTTCTGCTCTCCTCCCTTGCCATTGACCAGCCCAGGGGGTTCCCTCACTGGCTACCTGGTGCAGATTCTGCAATGCTGGGGAAACACAAGAGTGCAAATATATTCATGAATTCTCTAATTTTCCATCTCACAGAACATCCAAAAAGTGTAATGGGTGGATCACTATAGATGTGTTTTCAAAGAAGACTGACTGTATTCTAGAACCCAGACAATGAAAGAGCAGCATCACCACCACATTCAGGAAATCACTGATGATGTGGGTAAACTTTGATATAGCTTTTCCACACCTGAAATTAATGCATTATGAATTACATATCTGGATAATAGAGGAAAAAAACCATCCTCTCTAATGATATTACACTGTCACATCTGAATATAAGCCTCCCTGGAATATAATGCTTGTTGTCTGAAGTATGTTTAGTTTAGCTTCCTCTAGCTCAAGCATTTGGGTTTCAGCTCCCCTGGGGGCTGGGGAGTTGGCCCAGATGAGAGGGAGATGCAGCTGACTGTGGTGCCAAGGTGGCTCGTGGCAGCATCACCCACATCCTCAGGGTGACCAAATGACTCAGGTACTTTCCTTCACAGGCTGCAAAGTACCAGGAACAGAAAGAATTAGCTGCATTCCACCAACAAATGGCCAAATGGTCACAGACCTGTGTTACTGATAAACTGACAGACCAGACAGTTGCTAAACCAAATAACTTGAGGTGGGGTTTAGAACAGTACCAGCTTTCAGAAGAGAACTGAAGATGGTGAAAAAGGTGAGTATTTGCCTAGTTTATGTTGAATATGTCATTACTAAAAATCTGAGAGGATCAATTATATTTTCAGCTACTTTCCAGTAGATAGAACCTCAAATCTCATACTAAGAAAGATTCATTGAAGGCCATTATGACTTATAAAAGAAATTGGAAACTAAGAGCAGTTTCTGTAAACCGAGTTGTAGACATATGATACAATGCAAACGAATGCCTTTCCATTTTTGTTACAGAAACATGAAGAACGGTAATAATTGATGGCTCAATCTTTCCTAACATTTAGTAATATAAAATTCTTTATTTTTTTGTAGAGTGGAAGAGGAGGGAAGGAATTTTTTTTGAACTAGCATTCATGTGATTTTGCTTTCTCACTCTGCCATTCTCTATATTGTTTTTTTGGGTTTTTTTTGTTTTTTTTCACCAAAGCTCAAACGAGAGAAGGTTTTAAGTCTGGGTTTCAAGTCTTTTAACTTCAGGTGTTTACAGTGTAGGTGTCTGGATCTGAGCTGGCTGGCAGTAGATCTCTGTGTCAGTCTGTGAAGTCCCAATGCAGGAGTTCAGAGTTCTGACCTCCTGAGTCAGGGGTCTGTCTGGGCTGGGGTCTGTCTGTCTTGCTCCCTAAAGGATTTACATGCTCTTGATCAGCTCTCAATTGTCTTTGCAGATGTCATGGATACTGCTCCTGCATGAATGGCAGTGAAACCTCTGGGTAAAATTCCAGCTTTCATTACAATTCTCTATGATTTGCTTGTACTTTAGTGAGGGTGTGATTTCATTCCATGCGCTATGCTCAAGCTGACAACTATGTGCTGGACATTACCTAGGGCAAAAAATAGGGGACACTTGCATGGAACTGCAGCTCAGCCTGTGAATTTGGTGCATAAAATACCCAAAACAACACAAATTATGCATTTATTACCAGGTTACCTGAATGAAAGTGATGATTTTTTTTCTGGCTTGTGTAGCCTGAGATTGTAAAAGTGAGGAGACTTCTCTAAGGATGGAGAGAATGAGTTTGAGGTCAGATCCAGGCTTGTGCTGAAGCTCATTCCTCTTGATTTGCACGTGTGGCAAAGCTGGCCAAGCACCCATCTCTAGAGAACTGCCTGTGCATCAGAGTACTCAGACCTTGCTTTGCACACCTGCAGCTTTGTTTGCTGAGACCTGGTCAGGAAGAGCATTGCACCAGCTGTCTAACATGGGGAGAGGATGGAATTGGAATCACAGCCAGGAGCAGCACCACTAGATCAGACCAGGCTGACTGCAAGCACCAGCCACCCCACCTGATGTGGCTGGCTCTGTTTGTCACTGGCTGGGTAGGTCACCGCCTGTCCCAGCTCCTGTGACATGTCCTGTGCCACAGATCTTCTGTGGACTTGGCTTCAAAACAGTTTGGAGGAGGTTGTGTTTCTTGCAGAGCTCATCTGCAATTCTGCTCTTGCTGGGACATGTAGACACTACAGCTATGTAAATAATGTCTGGCTAATGAAAGAAATCCCAAATGTTGTGGTTATTGCAATGAACACAAAACTGTTGTATCCCTTCTTTCTTAATACTTGCAGTATGCTAGAGTGATAAACATGAATTACCAGGTAAGGATTTGAGTACTGTTATTGAGGAATCAGCCATGCTGTTTTCCTGACAGGCAATAGGATATGCACAACTAATTCCCTGAGAAATGAAAGTACAATGTCCTCTGTTAATATGAGATAGAAGGAAAACATTTGCATTATGAATGCAATGATTTTGTACTTGAATGTAATCAGCTTTGCTCAGTTTATTGCACTTAAGTGATTTCTCTGTCTTGCATGCAGAGCAAAAAAAAACATTTCACAGCTCCTCATGAAAAGTGTCCAACTATTACTGCAATCCTTGGGACAACCCAGGCTGTGATAACATTATTCATGATGAATTGGTGGGGCATCTATGGCACCTCAACACCTCTGGGTTGTATTTCAGAGTACTGCAGACTGGTTTACATTTTTCTCTTCACTCACAGAAAAGTTTTTCCAGTCACTAAAAGGATTTTGTTCACAACATCTCACCTGAATATTTGTTACAGCACAACAGCAGATTTTTGCTTTTGTGAGGTCAGAACCATGAACTTAGCTCTTCTGATAAAAAATGGCTTAGCCATAAGTAAACTGGAGACTATATGATCACTGAAGAAATTAGAGCCCTGAAACAGTTCAAAAATCTTACAAGCTGCTCACTCTTAAAAAAAAAAAAAAAAAAAAAAAAAAAAAGGAACAAAAGATCAAGGGGAAAACTTATCTCTTCCTGTGTGATTGATCTTTTTCTCTTCCAATTGCCCTCTGACCTACAATAAATCATTGTAGAGTGTGTCAGGAAAATCCCTTCAATAGCTTTAGAGCTGGGAGGAGAAATGTTTTGTCTCTCAAAGTATTATCACAAAAAACATGCAAACAATAGCAGCTTTTCTGTTATTTTTCCCACATCCAATGGGATGATAAAGGAAGGTTTTCCCCATGCTGCTGTGAATTGATAATAGTGTTTAATGAATATTCCCATCTAAAATCCATATGCAGTTTTTATGCTGTAGGAGATATATAGAAGCAGACTTGGATTTCCTTATGGCTAAAGAACCTAAGAGGAAAAAAAACCACACTTGAGAAATTATTGCCCTGCTTTGTGGAGCTGGTTCTCGCTTGTAAGTTAGGGTATTTTTAAAAATAATTCTTTATTAAACAAGTATATTGCTGAAACCATTGTTCCACTTGGTGTCAGGAGGCAGGAATGGGTGTGAAGGCTGGATTTTCTCTGATCTGTTTTCAGATAGCATGATTCCCTCATGGTCATTTTTGTGGTAAGTTTCTTCTAGAAAACCACTTTATCTGCAAAACCACCAGAGCTGTTGTGAGGGGTAGCAATGCCTTCCAACACATGTTGGCCTCATAAAACCTGAATTTGTTGGCCTTTGATGAATGCATCCTGCACAAGGCATTAATTTCACGAGTAATTTGGAGGTGGGTGATGGCTCCTATAATGACAAAAACCTGGAAAAGACTTTCTGTAGGAAGCTGAACTAGTTCCCAATAGTGCTGAAGGTTGCCACTATTATGTTGTGTTAGTAAACATATTTTAGGACATTTGGGATGTGATTTCAGTGGCTAAAACAAGCATCTACTACACACCTTTCTACCTACACACTCACAGTGGTCACTGCAGAACAGAAAAACGTTTGGTGCATTCTGAAGAAAACATCAAAAATGTCATCCTAAAATCATCCCAAAAGTACCTACTTCTTTTAATTTCTCTTTCTGGAGATCTCAGAGCTTTACTCAGAGATAGATGTCAATGTTTCAGGTGTGTGATGTTAGGAGAGATGGATCACTGTAGATTACAAGCAAATTTATAAAAAAGCAGGACTCCAAGCCTAAACACACTAATAGATTCAATAGCTTTTGAATACTGTCTTTCTATATTTAATTTTACAGTTATATGGGGTTTGTTGCATGTTATATATTACAAAAATTTGTTAAATTGTTCTCTCATTTAAATTCTATTTCTTGCGGTTTTGCTATCCACAACCCCCATCCCTCTCTTGGAAGAGGCCCCCCACATATTTACCGTAAAACATCCCAGAAATGTCATTATGTAACTCTGATACCCTCCTAATCAGTTGAGCTCTGGCTGGGTGGGTAACCCCAGAGGCAGCAAGAATCTCCTGCACCTACAGCTTGTCCAGCTTCCCGTTCTCAGAACTACCGACCACAAGAAACTCCTGTGGTTACTAACAGAAGAAACAAGTTCCCTCCAATCTCCTAGTGCACCTTGTCAGTTGTGGTTTGTGAGAATTACACTCTGCTCTTATCCAGAGCATTCAGGACCAGCGCAGGCTCTGCTCCTCTTTGTGCTGCCACTTTGGGCTCCTCAGCTCCTGGTGTCGAACTTTCCAGCACCCTGCCTCCATTCTGTGGGAAATTGTTCAAATTAGTCCCACAAAGACTGCAAATGCCTTGGGAAACCTACCTGTGCTCAATCACAACCACTCCATGGAAATTAAACAATGCTTCCCTCGAGATTTTTGGATTTATTTTTCATTTATGTTTCTCCTAAAGTGTGAGATTGTTTGTGGTAAAAGATCTTGGTGCTTTCTTCCTTCTAACACTGTGAGCAGCCTGTGTTCATTTATATCATTACCTTTGCTGTGAGGATGATAGGAAATGAACCATTTAATGGCAGTGAGGTGGGAACTGGGTGATGTGAAATGACATTTCCTAATTAAACCGCTAATGACCATAAAATATGCCACCAGGTTCTTTTATTATAACACATAGTTACAGCAGGAAAACCTTTGGATAGTTAGTATCTCCCTTTTCATTTCCTTAAACATTTATTTGCTTCTCAATATGATGCAAAAGATCAGGCCTTGAAAAACATCTTCCTTTGTAAAAAGCTCTGTCAGTGCATCTCTCCCATCTCTGCTTGAGTCCTGTGAGTACTTGGCTGTGATCCTGGTGGGATTACACCAGCCTATTAGGGGCATATTTTCCCTGGTTGCTCCTGGCTATTCTGCAATAGCACCACTCAGCTCCATCAAGGAAATAACTGCAATTTTCTCCTCCCTAATGAATTTCATAATGTAATCAGTGTCAGGCCGTGACTGAGAATGAAACTAAAATTTGATGTAATGGTCAGGCAAGAAATTTGACTTGGAGCTTTGTTTTGACTGGGTCCCAAATGAGGAGAGGCATTGCTGACAGCTCTGAGTATGCTCTGTGGATGGTGATGGCTCCAGTGGCAATAAAAATGTTCACAGTTTTTTGTTTTTGTCTTGTTTTCATTACCACTGTCATGTTGCTTCTTTCTGTGCAGTTTGGGTTGCCAGCTAATGAACTGCTTCCAGGGACAGGAATGGCCTTTGGCTTCCTGCAGAGATTAATTAAAGCAAATACAATAAAATCACACTGGGAGTTCTTGTGTGGAGGCTCAGCCTCCACAGGGTGCTGGCTGAGAGCAGGTAGAAAGCTGAAGATGCCACCAGGCACGCAAAGGTGTCACCAGACACCCAGGGATTCTCAGAAATACTCAGCAGTTGAGTGTGGTTGGGATGTTGATAGGAGTTACTAGGTGTAAAACACCAGGGACAAACTGGTGAAGGGGCACCAAACTTCACCCCACAGGGAAACAGCTCCACATTATTCCTGTACTCTTTAGCATGACTCACTTTAGGTTGGACCTAGTACAGTGAGCAACAAATGGTGAAACAGGGACGAGCCTGATTCCTACTCCCTTCTTCACTTTTCCATGCATTCAGCAGCAACTGGCCATTTCAATAAGTCTGGATGAAAATTTTGTTTGGACCTGCACATCTTTTTTGGCTTTGGGACAGGACAGTTCAAGACTCCCGAGCCAAACATCTGTTGGAATCTGAAGACTTACAAAGTGCAGATCCAGAGGGTTTTAATGTAAGAAACAATTTGGCTTAGTTGACATATTGGCATGGGAAACATCTGAATGATGCCAGACCAAGGGGAGACCAAGGCAGCAATGAGTGGGCAAAGCAGCGTGACTGTTTGTTGAGCACATCAGCCCAGCACAGCCAAACACCACCACAAGTGCTGCAGCCCCTCTAAGGTCCCTTGGTGGGCCTGAGCCTGGTGGTGAATCACCAGCACTGTTGTCTCTCTGAAAACACTGATTTCCCAGGAGGAAAAGGATGAGATGGCTGTCTGGGAACCCTTGAGTTTGCAACTGGAAGAGAATAAGCCACCCATAGTTCTATTGTGCTCAGTTGTGGCTGCAGTTATTGTGCCAACCTTCCTCCCTCAGACTCTGGCCAGATGCTGTGGTTCTTTTCCCTGGGGCTGGTGGCTTGGGAGCTGAAGCAATGGGAGACTTCTGGAAAGACAGTTGGGATTTCTCCTTGCTTTCACACCCCTGAGAGTGGTGGTGAACTTTCCTGATGGGCTTTTGCTGGCTCTGTGCTGACAAGCAGAATCCCACTCTTCTGGAGTGCTTTGGAAGGGCAGGGCAAGCTGTAGCACTTTAGGTGAAGTGCATGCAAAGCTTCACAGTCATTTATTGCAACTGTTGTTCCACTGCCAAATTCTCTGCTATGGTCATTTGGCACCTGTCTGTGGAGTTGAGCTTAACAGAGACTAAAGCCACCAACAGAGACTTGGACCTCTCTGCTGGAAAATCCCAGCCTTCCAGGATATGCTTATCTTGCTACAGCTATTTTATTTTGTCTGCAGTAAAGCTGGACAAGAGATTTGGCATTGATGGGCTAGGCTGTTAAAAGCATTCATAAATGTGAGGAGTTTCATCACTGCAGAGGACCCAGCTCCACCCCCACCGAAGGCAGCAGCCTCACTTCAGTGAAGACAGGCAGCCAACACTGCTGACCCCTCTGATTTCTGAGTCCAGAAGGAGGTTAATCTTCCCTGCTTCTTGTCCTAAGATCCTTTATTTTGGATATGTCTAATCTGACACATTGAATTTCCAAATCCCGTGGCTCACCCATCTGTGAGTGTTTGGCATCCCCAGTGCTGTGCTGACCTGCTCTCCTCCCCTTGATTGGGATGCTCTGATGCTGTGCCCCTGGTGATGTGGCTTTCCCTTCCAGGTGGTGGCTCATGACTCTGGGTACACACAGGTGGCACAGTGTATGGGTCTGCTCATAGAGAAAAGCACTGTAAGGATGCTGATATTCATGAGCTATTTCTGACTGGGTCCCAGGCCATCTCTTGGGTGCATTAACCTTAGGGTAGACCACAGGACAGTTTGGAAAGGTGGTGATTCCAGAGAGAAACACCCAACACAAAGCAGAAAACTCAAACTATTGTTTCTGAAATGTGCAGACAATGACATACTTTCTCCTGCTCCTGAGCTGAAAAGTGAATATTGGTGCTAGGCTGTGTTCAGGACCTTGTTATTTTGATTTGGTTGGTCACATGTGCATTGAGAAACTCACTTGGTGTTCACTTGAGAGAAAGGGACACTTGTGCACTGTGCAGAGCTCAGTGCTCTCAACCTGGCAATGGTGATATTGATGAATGTAAGGTGCACTGAAGTTTCACGTCTCTCTTTTTAAGATGAAAAAACTATTAAATACAATATATGTTTGATGGAATCAGCAAATCCTATCAGTAATGGAACAAAGAAGCCTCACAGAGCTGTCACCTCCACACAAACTTTCTCCTGTGAAGAGGAGAAGTGAATTGCTGAGATGAATGATCCAAAATAGCTGCAATAGTTGTGGATTGTTTTCTCGGTTTCACTTTGTGATAATGTGATTGCTTCAAGGTACACACTGCCTTTCCTCCCAGGACTCCAGTCAAAACATGGCTTGTGGAAAGCAGTTCCCTTTTACACTTTGACTGCCTGGTATTTACATTCTCTGCTCATTGTTTGTTCTCACTTTCCTCTTGCCTCCGTGGAAGTGCCTGCTGAGAGTTGTGCCATTTGCTAGGGACAGCCAGAAGATGTTGACTCTACTGCTTTCCCTGCAGAAGTCTTTGCAGTGGTGCTCATGGCAGCTGTGTCTAATTTTCTGAATGGTGTGCAAGTCAAATGTGCAATCAATTAGGTGTATTGCACAAGTGATGGGCTCACATTGCTGAGATCCATCAGTTTTAAAAGCAGAAAGGACTCTGATCACATAGCCCAGCCTTGCATTTTCAAGGTGCACAATTTATCAAAAGCCCTTTCCCTCATTGTGGTCTGTAGGAATAAGCAGTACTATACATAAGGCTGATGCCCACATGCCAGTTTCCAGAGGCAAGCCCCAGGAGGAGATGTGAAGTTGGAAACTTGGTGAATCAAACCAGTATTTAGCTGCTATAGCATTTAAATGACATTTCACAACTAGCTGGGATATATGGACATCCTGTTTAGGCATGGACAGGATATCATGCACTGTGGTTTCCTAGCCCTGCATTTTAGAAAATCAGGTCAATGACTTCCTTTAGATTTTCAGTTTCAGACCAATAAGTGTATTAGAAAGATTATCTGTATGTTCTATTGGTAAGTGTATTTTTGTGAAGGTAGAAAATAACCTTTCACACATGGCAAATTTAAAAGGGGTCCTTAAATAACAATCAGAAGTTTCTACACTTGTTACAAGCAAACATCCCCTCTCCTCAATTAGTGTATCCCTAGGCAAATTAATAATTTTAGTTGAGTGCCTGTTTTCTCAAAAATCCTGTTAGAATCATAAAAGTAGAATCAGTCACACTCCTGGCCCTTTATAAAACTACACCATGTGCCTGATAGTTATTCAAATGTTTCTTGAACTCTGTCAGATTTGATGCTGTGATCACTTCTCCAGTGAGCTTGTTCTGCTTCCCAACTTCACTCTGGGTGAAAAATCTTTTCCTAAATTCCAACCTAAACTCTACACAGCTCCATGCCCTTCCCTCGACCAAATCTATTAGTTAAATTTGGCCCAAGGCAGCAGGCATGGTGGCTTCACGTGACTATTTTTAAAAAACTTTTGACTTTGAAAATCTTTAAATCAGACAGCAGTTGCTCAGGAAATAGAGCATGCAGGAGACTGTTGTTTTGGACAGTTTGCAGGATAAGTCTAGCTGGGAGGAAAGGATGATCTCCATGACACAGGGAGTGTGGATGGCAGCACCCAAAGGGTGGGAGGGGATGTGGTGTTCTCTCAGACCAGAGCTGCAGCACTTGTGTTCCCCTTTGGTCTGGTGAGAAGAACCTCACACACCCTGCAGCAGTGCTCACCACTCTGAGCAGTTCAAATTAAACTCATGTTACTTTCAGCACCACACTAAAGAGTGCTCTTGCTGTGGGCTGCTCTTAAGTGACTCTTTCCTGCCTGACAGAGGACACAATTTAAGGGGAAAAGTTTCTTGACTTATTAATCTTAGCAGAACTGCACAGGTGCGTGGTCTGATTCCAGATCTTCTAAGTGATTGCTGCCCACCACGCAGCCCTTACTTACACAGATAAAAGTAACTAGAGCTATTGGGATAGTTGATGGCTCCAAAGAGAAAAAAATTCAAAACTCTTCCAGAAAAAGGAGTCTTGTAATCAACCCAAAGGTACAAGAGAGGCAAAGATTAGAAATCACTGAAATTTCTCTGCATGTGATAGAGTTCTGTGGGGCTTTCTCTATGGCTATGGGAATCAAGAGCTACTGTCAGCCCACTCTCCCTGAGACCACCAGGAAAACTCTTGCTGATTTCTCTAGACATGAGATCGGACCTGCAAGTGTTGCCCCGAACAGGTAGAGATCAATGGGAGAAATAAAAAGCTGGAATGGTGTCAGGCAGCTGGGTCACACACCAGCACAGCCTGGTCAGAAATGACCCTGTCTGACCTAAGTTGTGGCCATCCTGTGCAACCACAGGAGCACTTGGCTCTCCTTCCATTACACAGGCAGCCTTGTATAGGTATGCAGGTACCTACCTGTGGTTAGTTTGCTCTGTGTTGGTAGAGGAGTTGCTTCCAACAACAAATGAAAAAAGTCAGCCAGAGCTGCCAGGGCCACAGTAAATAAAAGTGCATGTGTGCAACCCCTAATGTGTTCCTCCTGTCAAAATACTGCTTATTGCTGCTCCTCAGTAAGGACTGACCAGTAAATGGAGATGCCAGCTCCATCTGGGAGCCAGATTATGAGAGGAAAGCTTCTTCTTTTGGATTTTCCTGGCAGGTTTCTAACACTGAAGTAAGGATCCATCCTTCCCTGGGACTGGCTTCCAGCTATCATTAGATGGAGCTGTTGTCCCAGGCTGCACCAGCCTCCCTCTGCGCTCCTCATCAGACCTGCCCCAGCTTCCCTGCGAGGAAATTCCCTCGAATCGTGAGTTGGCACCTTTCTGTAAGCACTGTCAGTCATGTCAGCTCCTGAGGGTGGCTCACAAATGAAGACCTTCACTCTCATTTGTTTGGATTTCCGTGCACAACAGAAGAGAGACATCTGAGCTGAAGCGAGCAGGCACTGGCATCTTCCAGTGCTGGCTGGGCAAGACAGGGAAGACTTTTTGCCCTTCTGTTTAATCTATGTTAACAAAAGCAGGGGAGATCCTTGGCATAATTTTCTGTCACTTTAGCAGCCCTTTGTTTGAACTATCAGTCTTTCCTTCATCCTGACCCTGCTCTCATTTCCATCTCGACTGGAGTAATTCAAACCAATCCAGGAAGTTGCATGAGTACAAACCACTGTGAATGAGATCAGACTTGGTCTTTTTGTAAAAAATAACAAAGGCCTCTGACTAAAACTTAGCAAAGTCAAGCATCTGACTCAGTGGTAAACCTTTGCTTTTAACTCATAATGATTTTTCTTGGAAACACATTAGAATGGTGGCTCTGAGTATTCTGTCTCCATGCATTCCTTGCTTGTTTTCCTGCTGGGGATGGGCACATTCTCAGGTTTTGTTTTCTGACGAGAAATGTGTGGAGATTAGATACACGATGTCACTGGTGTTATTCCAGGCTGATAACATCACATCGTGTGTTTCATACTAAGAGAGGATGCAGATTGAATTACTGCAGGCCCAGCATGGCTCGTGCAGTGAGTGTGTCAGAGTATTTCAGCTGCATGAAGCAACACGTGAGGCATTGTTTTAAACGTGCATGGGCTGAATCAAAAATGCCAGCTATCACATGAGGTTTGTTTTTTAATGGACAGGAACAATTGTGTAACCAGATCCCCACGTTTATTAAGCCAAATTCAGATTGGTGAATACAATTTAAACAGGAATTTATTTGGCTGTTTACTCTGAATATCTCAAAGCTAGGAGCTGGCTCACTTGCTACCGTGGGACTGTGCCTTGTATACCTGTGAACCACCATTCTTAAACTGTGTTACTCATTTGGAGTAGATAAGGTTATCTCAGTGTTTGCAATTTCCCTTCTACTCTTCTGTTTTTTCTGGGGAGAGCACTTGGCACTGTCTCTGCTCTAAGGTAATACTATTTAATTTTCCAAAGCAATTTGTCAGGTTTCTAAGTGTGACCATTCAACATGTAAATTCAATGCATAATCCTTATGCTGTCATCTTACTCACTTAAACGAACTGAATACAAGGCATATTTTTGTAATCTGTCTCTGCTCTCTTGGGACAGCTTTGTAAATGACATGTTAGATTCCCAAGTCTCAGCCAGGCAAAGAGGTTTATTCAGTGACAATAAAGAGCAGTTATTTCCTTATATGTATGTTAACTGCTAAAACGTTGTTGTGAAGATCTGAGAAAATGCTCTGTCAACAGAAAGCAAGTGTGAGCGAGCAGCAAGTGGCTCTGCTCAGGGTGTGAGTGCATCAGGCTGGGAGCATGTGTCTGTGTGTCTGTGTGTCTGTGAGTCTGTGTGTCCATATGTCCCCGTGTCTGTGTGTCTGTCTGCGTGTCCATGTGCCCATGTGTCCATGTGTCCCCGTGTCTTTCTGTCCATGTGTCCATGTGTCCATATGTCTGTGTGTTTGTGTGCCCACGTGTCCCTGTGTCCTTGTGTCCCCGTGTCCCCATGTTCATGTCTCCATGTGTCCGTGTGTCTGTGTCTCTGTGTGTCCGTGTCTCTGTGTGTCCGTGTGTCCATGTCTCCATGTGTCCCTGTGTCTGTGTCTCTGTGTGTCCATGTGTCCGTGTCTCCATGTGTGTCTGTGTCTCAGTGTGTCCGTGTGTCCATGTCTCTGTGTGTCTGTGTGTCCATGTCTCCATGTGTCCCTGTGTCTGTGTCTCTGTGTGTCCGTGTCTCTGTGTGTCCGTGTCTCTGTGTGTCCGTGTGTCCGTGTGTCTGCGTCTCTGTGTGTCCGTGTGTCCATGTCTCTGTGTGTCTGTGTGCCCATGTCTCCATGTGTCCCTGTGTCTGTGTCTCTGTGTGTCCGTGTCTCTGTGTGTCCGTGTGTCTGTGTCTCTGTGTCTCTGTGTGTCCGTGTGTCCATGTCTCCATGTGTCCCTGTGTCTGTGTCTCTGTGTGTCCGTGTCTCTGTGTGTCTGTGTGTCCGTGTGTCCATGTCTCTGTGTGTCTGTGTGCCCATGTCTCCATGTGTCCCTGTGTCTGTGTCTCTGTGTGTCCGTGTCTCTGTGTGTCCGTGTGTCCGTGTGTCTGTGTCTCTGTGTGTCCGTGTGTCCATGTCTCCATGTGTCCCTGTGTCTGTGTCTCTGTGTGTCCGTATGTCCATCAGGACTCTGCTGACACAGGCAGCCTCTCTGCCTCATGAGGTGGCCGCCGTGCTGTTCTGGGGTCAAGGTGCACAGTGCCAAGCTGAAGGTGCCCAGGAGTCCAGGGCTGTGTTTCCAGGCTCTGCCACTCAAAGAAGCACCTCTGCCTTTCCCTGCCCTTCCTCTAACCATCACCTAGAGAAGGTTTTTCTCAGTTCTGCAGTAACAAGGTCTTGGAAGTTGGTTGGTTGTACCAACCTTGGACCTGGTTTAAAACTACCCAGGAAAAGGCAGCCAAAAATAATTTTGACTGCTCTGATTTATTGTAAAGACACAGACACTGGCCTGAAGACATGGTGAGCAAATTGCAGAAATAAATTGTGTGGAGCAGCAATGGACTATTTCTGGTGGCAGTGCTAGTTTATGGTGGTTTAAAGTGAGCATTAAGCTCCAGGTGAAGATACCTATTGCAGCCAAAAGCTCCCCTCTGCCTCCTGATCCACAGTGCTGAGCCATCAATTCCCTAAGTGAAAGGGCTCCAAATGGAGGTCTGCTCTGTCAGCCCCTGGCTCTACCCCTGTCCAGCTTTGTGCCTCCTCTCTGTCTTGGGCAGTTTGATTCAATCAGTGCCAGTATCTTCTCTGGTAAGTTCTCTTTGCTGCTTCTTCTTTTGATGCATTAGACTGTCAAATCACGGTCTTAAATTTCAAGCAAAGCAAAGGAAATAGTTTCACAGGGTTCAGAACTGTCCAGGGTAAACCACTGCCAAGGGATATAGATGGCAAAAGCATAAACAAGGTATTTTTAAAAGGCTTGTAACTTTATGAAGGAGGCCTATACTGACAGGGATTACATGTGATGGTTTTAGGAATGCTATCATTAGCTAATTGATTAGGAAAGGATCATTCTGCACATTACCTGCTCTGCTCTGTTCCTTAAACCTAATGTATCCCTCTGTCTCCTCCTTAATGTGACAGGGGATAAGATTCAGGGCAGCAAACTGGAGTGTTCATCTTCTGGTTTGATCCAGAACAGCCATTCCTACACTTCACAATAATTTAATAATCTGTGAATGGAACTGAAGATCTGAATGTGCGTTGTCACACTTTGTGCACAAATTATCACCTGCAAAAGCAGTAGCTTATCTGGCAAACTGCACGGTTGTATATTCTCAAGGAAGAATAAGATCTGGGTGTTAGCTTACAGACATGAAGCTTTCCAGTCCTGCACAGCAAAGATAAGGCCAACTATGTCAAAATTCCATGTTCTTACTCCAGATGGTATTCTGCTGTGGACACTGAGCTCTTGAGGAGAAAGGAGGAATGTGAAACCTGCTCTCTTTAGTATATAGTTTTAATGATAATAATTTATTTATCCCACAAGCAAATGTTTGTAACTGAAAATCTGCACAAACTATTTGGAGACTTGCTTTTATTTGCACAAGGATAAACAGAGAAGGATTCCTTTGCAGCTGTTGGATGTGGGGCAGTGTGGCAATGAGCATAATCAGGCCTTTAGTACGTCATGGTATCTTCTCTCCCTGAGTCAGATACAGCAGAATCAGGAGAGCTCCTCATTTCTGTCCTCTGCTTATCCCACTGGCAGTGCAGGTGTGGCTCTCAAATGGCAATTGGGAACATTTGGATCAGTGTGGGGTTTTTTTGTAAATGCTCTTTAAGCCTATCTCATTAGGTAAGAGGGAAAAACAGATATTCCATCATCCCTCCGTTTCCAAATACTTTGCAGGTAATCTCTGGACCATGTAAGAACTTCTTAAACCTGTGCCATTACTCACTGCTGGCCCAATGTACTAAGAAACACTGTCACCCTTGGTGACTGTGGAGCTGTATCAGTCACAGAGGGATTCCTTCCTGCTGGGAAGCCTTTGGCAGAGATGCCAGGTGGTGTGTGAGGAGGGGAATTCTTGCAGTTTTCTCTGGGGCTCCTTGAGCCCCTGGAGGCAAGGAGGAGACCTCTCAGGGTATGCTTCAGATATGTGACCTCAGGCACACTTGAGGGCCTGTGGGATTTATCAAGAAAAAGAGAGATTGTTGCATCCTTTTACTGTGTGATTTGGAAACTACCCACAGCATGACATTGCCAAGTGAACCTGTTTTCCAGTGCAGTGAACTGCACAAAGCCCATTTTTAGTAGCAAAATGCACAAAGAGCTCCAAGGTCTTCTGCCATAATAGCCACCAACAGAGATGCAGGAATTTCAAGGCTGAATTGAGCTGCAGCAGGACATGCAGCAGGGAGGGGATCCTGGCTGCCCAAACATAGCAAAGAAAGAAGTGGTTTCATTCAGAAAGGCGGTTTCTGCTTTTCATTGAGAGTGGGAAGTGTGTGACAGGACCCAGCGAGGTGATGGGGGGAAGTAACCTGGAGGGAAGTAACCTTTATACACAGTGGGAAACAGAATTCATTGAAGAAATACCTCCCCATCCCTACCCATCTCCTAAACCCATCTTCTGCCCCAGGAAAGATAATCTGTCAGATACTGGTCATGCTCTTGTTTTTCTCAAAGAAAAGTAGGAAGCTCTAAGCATCAGGCACACAGATCCTGCTTCCTCCTGCAGGCCAGAGTAGCAGGGGCTCTCAGAGCCCTTTTGGGGGAGCAGAAAGTGCTCCCCGGGGGTTTGGCCCCCAGGGCAGCTATTGCTATCGCTCCTGCCTGGGATCATGTGCCTTAATCCCCCCAAGTGGAGTGCCCTGCAGTTGAACATTCCCCGCATTCCTGCCGCCTGCTGACACGCAGCCCATTCACAGGCGGCTCCAGGGCTGTGGGAAACCTTTGCACCAGCTCTGGGGCAGCTCTGCTCGTGTCCCTGTGCCAGGGATGCCTTTCTATTCCGAGCTGGGATGGATATAGCTGGCCAGCAGTGGGACAAAGCTGCTGCAGTCATCAGCAGCACCCATGGGCTGGATGCTCTCTTGCTTCCAGAGACCAGTGTAAATCCCACTGCTTGCTAGAAAGAAACTGAGGCAGGGGCCAAGAAGGTGTTTTTGGGAGGCTGGATCTCCCATTATGGAACGTGGAGGTTGAGCTGGGATAGAAAGAGAGGTCCATAGAAGAGGAGAAGCTATGGTGACTGTTTGTACCTCCATCCCCCTAATGAGACCTAGCAAGGTGGGAAGGGTAATGCTTCTGTCTAAAGTGTGCTGTGGGCATGGTCTCATAAAACCCTAAAATTCAGGAGAAGGTGGCATTTCTGCTACCCCAGAAGGGTGGAAAATTTTCATCCTTGTCCTGCCTGTGTGTTTGACAAACCTTAACATAAACCCTGGTTCAGATTAAGGCTGTAAAGGAAGGCTAACCTTCTCTTGTTTCTCTGTTTGCAAAGTGGAAACAACAACAAGAACAACAATATTCATATCAATATTAATATTAACAAGAATAATAACAACAACAATAATAATAACAATAAGAAGAAGAAGAATTAGAAGAATTAATAATTCTGTCAGATAAGGAGTGTTCTAAATTTGTTTATAAATAAAAAAAATAATGAAGGTGTCTGCATCCTTTGAAAAGACTGGGAAATTTTGAAAGCATCAATAAGATGGCTCTGCTGAGTAAGGATTGTGTTAGAGAAAAGGCTAAAAGGACCCAGGGGGCAGAATAAGAAGGATCACAGTTATTTTTCTCAGTCTGTTATGGTTTCTCATTTTCTAAGAATTTCAGTGACAGGTAGGAATTTGGAAGCTTTTGTGGGCTGATAACAATGGCCGTTAGGATTTGACAAGTGTGAAAGACAGGCATATGTTGTCCCCAAAGATATGCAACACCAACCCTCAATGCATCATCTGTGGATGAGTGTTTACATTGTACAACTTTCTGAATCAACTGTCACTTTTTCTCATTCTCTCTCTCTTTTTTTTTTATGAATGAAATCTGAAGCAAGCCAGACAGAAAGGAAGGCTGCAGCATGTTTTATAGCTTGTATTTCCTTCTGGTGAGGATGTTACATTTGCTGAAGCAAATTTCTGAAAGAGATGTGGAAGGGTTTTCTGGTCAGGGTTAGGGGATATTTCATTCATGCAGGAAGTTGCAAAAACTGAACAGAAAGTGCATATTCTAGAAGTTTCAATTAAAAAAAAAAAAAACTAGGCTGAAGGGTAAAATTGCAAAATACCAGCTGAGGCTCAGAAGCTGTGTTCAATTCATAGTCCTAGTAAAGTTTAATGTTAATAGCAATTAAAAAATGCTTTAAATTCAAGACAGAAGAATACTTTTTCTTTCAGTCTTCTAGTGCAAATTTTTTGAAATGTTTTCTTCTGTGATGTATATCCATGACAAATAATGGCTGCCTCTTGCATAAACAGTTCCAGTGCAGAAACCTTGGACTGCACATGAGGAATTCTTCAAAGCCAGATTGGATGGGATAGACATAATATCACCTGAATTTGGGTTTAGGGAGTTTCAACATGTTGCTTTCAAGCAAATCACTAGAGCAGCAAGAAATTGAAATGCTGCTCTGTTGTCCAGAATGGATGCATGAGCTGATTTGAACAGGGATTGTGGTTCAAATGCCTTTAATACTCCACATACCAGTGCATCAGGGAGTGGAAGCTGATGTGTTTTAGCTTTGTTCTGTTAAGCAGTTAGTTTTTCTCATTCATTTGTCCTAGACCCACAGCACTCAGCTTTACTACAGACCTGTAGCCTCTGTGAGAAAGGTGCCAGGGGGGTGGGAAGGGAGAGTTGGTGTCAGCAACTCAGTATACCTTACTGAACCACAAGAATTCACAGTTTTATAGGTTTTGATGTCAAGAAGAGTTCACTTAGTTCACTTTGGCTATCTAGATTGACTTTGTTTCACACAGGTGAAAAAATCTCACCCCAAACTTTCTACAGCACATTCAAAATTTCTGTTTGAATGTCTGTGTATTTTTAGAGAGACAAAATCAACCTCAGTTTAAAAGTCTTCCAGTGAATGTTCCCCACATCTTTAGTTAAGATTATGTATAGATACAGCTCAAGTTGTGTGAGCCCTTTATGCAGAGCAGTTTCAGCCAGTTCAATCATTGCATCACTATTGTATCACTATTCCAAATGGATAATTTCCCAGGTCTCAGCACATGATAAGGAATAACTGAGTTACTGATAATTCCCATCATATGAAACCTGCTAACTAACCATGTGCATGCCTTAAGCCTGACCCACTGAGAAGTGTGTTAGTTTAAACTGCCTCTACAGTGGATTTCATTTTCATTAGGAGCTAAGCTGGCAAAATTTACTTTGCTGCTGCATTATGCTAAGGACACATGCATGGTCAGGCACCAACCATTACTGTGGCTTAGCTGACAATCAGTAGCTTGATTAACTGCCTGAATTCACTCATGCACCTCAGCCCAAAACCAGTGGGTGGAAAAGATCTAAATATCTATATTGTTATCTCATTTAGTTGTCCCTGGACACTTTTTATAAGCTAGAGGAGGCCTTGAATGTACTTCAGAAGTCAGTTTACTGCACTATTTAAAAGCGAAGGACAAACAGAGGCAAAATTTACATTTCTCCACCCAGAAACAGGACCTCTAAGTTAAGCTTTTCTTGTTAGAGAAAGCAGTCTGTGAGCTTCAAAGGTCACAAACATTCACAACAGCAGCTTAGTGTCTCATCCAGAAAAAGGACTTTTTCTGTAGCTTAGCCACCTCCTAAAATCACATGAGGGCACTGCTGTGAGGGCTGTGACTGCTTTGCCTGTGTGATCTCATGGAATCAGAGCCTGGAATGGCATGTAAAGTGACAGGCTGACCCAACAGATGGTTTCATTAGCACTGCACAGGTCATGACAGCAATGCCTGCAGTAGCCCACGAGCATATTGAGAACTAAGTGCCAGGACATTGGGAAAGCAAAGACAAGTTGACAAAATCACCAGAAGAAAAGTAGAATAAGCAGGAAAGCATATGAAACCTGCAGGCAGACCTGGTTTTCTGCTGGTGTTCACACCTGCCTCTCCAGCACACCAGTGGCCAAGTGCCTGACATGGTCAAAGGTTCAAAATCATGAAATGCTTGGAGGTCTCTGCCTTGTGTTTGCCTTTGCCTTCCTTCCTAATCTTTTGCAGGTAATTTACAAAAGGGGTATTTATTCACCTTGCAGCCTGACTGAACCACCCTCCCCGTGTCCCAGCCCATGAGCCCTGTTCAGCAGGGCTCCATGGTGTGCTATGGTGTGCTGTATGGAGCAGGGTCTGCTCCCAGCTCTGCCTGGGCTCCAGAGGACTGCAGGAGTGGCTGGGGGAAGGGAGCCTTGGGGACAACTCATCCTTCCTCCCTAAGGAAGCAGGAATATTTTCAAGTGAAGTGAAATGCAGAGTCATTGTATGAATGCAAGCACAGCTCAGGGCTCGCAAGAACAGAGCATCTTTATGTGGTCAAGAAACACCAAATGAGAAAAGAAAATAAAGGAAAAGGGGAAAACCCTCATGGTTTTCCCAAGAAACAAAAAGAAACCATGAGAACACATTTTGAAGTCTATCATGGAGAAAATACACAAGGGAAATCTTTGACCTGTAGAGATGTAATTTTTTGGTGTAATCTGGGTATAAAAATGGAAGATTTCCACTCTCATGGGATGGAGCTCTGGGGTTCAGCAGAAATTCAGCATCCAACTTCCAGTTGCACTGGAAAAAACATTTTACCCACTCCTGGTTATCAACCCAACTGTGTCTATATGCCTAGTGGAGAAAACTGGCTCAAAAAATAGAGACTCTGGCAAGGTTTTTCCTCTGCTGAATGTGAATGCCATCGATCTGCTGAGCTTAATTAAACTGTCTGTCTGTTTCAGCTTGCACAATTTAGATAAGAAAATGACTATTCGTCCCAGACTCAGAAACATCTCACTCTCTTCCTTATGTGGTATGAGCCTGTCGTTGTCCTGCTGCCCAGTTTGTAACACTGAACTGCCTGTACTCAAACTGAAAGCTGCTCCCACCACAGATCAGAATTCTGTCATGCATCCCCTCTAGATGGCAAACTCTCCCTAATTTTGGAAGGGGAACAGTCACAGTGATTGCTGCTGGCTTTTGCAATTTTTAATTTGCAACACAACTTTAGTTTCTAGTTTTGACTCAACCAGACCCAAGAAAATATATCCCAGCAGTGGCAATGGAAAAGGAGGGAAAGCAAGGATCAGTGGGGGCATACATGAGTTTCACAGATTCCTGGTGAGTGAAAATGGGAATTAGCAGACATTGATACACCACATGCATTGAGAAGTGCAGTCTGGCCCCTGCAGCTGGGTGCAGAGGGTCTCCAGTAGTTACTTCTCCAGGAGGACTACATAGTTCTGCTTAGGTGCTTCAGTTATGAGTGAAGCAAGAATAAACCCGAACTTCTATTTATTTATTTATTTATTCATGTATTCATTCATTCATTCTGCCAGTGAGAGGAGCCTCAAGCAAGGAGTCATGGATCCCTGTTTGTCAGTAGATAGCAAGTTCTCCTATTCTTCACTTGACAGCCCATGCCCATGGGTTTACCTATCACCCTGTTTCAAAGTCTATTTCTCCTTTTCAGCTGCCATCTCCTGCCAAATGTTTTCTATTCTATTTTTTTCAACCATAATCCAGCCCTGTAGCTCCAGGAGCTGGGCTTTGAACCTGTGGGTCCCTTCCAGTTCAGAATACTCTGATTGCATGATTTTTTAACCCCTGCAGCTATGCACCCCATTTCCAAACCCCATCTCTACTCTCTGCCCAATTCTCATCTTTCCTTAACATTCAGATCCAAAATGTGGCCAGCACTTTTGCAGAACATTTTGGCAAAGTCACAAATAACCATTTCTAAGTTTCCTCTCAATATAATATGCTCCACAAAATGAAAATATTTGAAGTCCTACAAAATAAAGAAAGTTTGTTGGGTCTGTTCTTAACCATCCCCCCTTTCCCAGAAGCACAGGGCCTTGGGGGAGAGTGTGGGCTTCCAGGGAGGGATTTATCTGCTTAAAGTGATTGTCTACAGTGCAGTAATCAATATCTGGGCTAGCCACCTGGGCTGCATTTACAATCAGTGGAGAGCTGTCAGCAGAGTTCAGGGAATCTAGGGCACTTCCTAAAGTGATCACCCACATTAGCTAAAAGTGCAGCACTCCCTAAACCACCCATAAAGAGAGCCTGGGCACCCTGCTTAGATGGAAACTCATACCACAGGCAGAGTTAGGGAAGATGAATCTCATTTTTTGTGCCTCAAGTCAGCTGAGGTGACATTTTAATTTTATCTATTTATTGGAATTCAGAATGTTTCAGACTTCCTCTTTGTGCAGGAAACAGAACAGCCTTTGACATGACAAGTAAGACTTCCTCCTTCCTTTCTCCTTGAAAGCTTTCAGAAATCAATTTTCAATCCCTGTGGAGTTAAATTAAAAAAGTAAAGAAAATGAGAAAAGCCCTCTGGAAAACAAGGAAAGTAAATGTAGTATTTTCCAAATCAGAATTGGGTAAATGTAGTTTCTTATGTATACTCTTGATTAAAGACCTAGGCAAGGATATGAGGTTTCAGAATGGAACTCCTTCTTCTTTCATTTTTGATATGATGAAGGGGATGAGGAGACCCAGCTGAATATCTGTGTTTTCTGTCTTATCTAACACTGCAATATTTTCCTACAGTGAGTGAAACACCATTTGTCTTTTCTTAATCATCAGTTCTCAGGACAGAGAAAGAAGAAGTAATTTCCAGTCTATATAGAGTCAACTTGATTAATTGCTCTCCTCCCCAGTGAAATATTTGCTAGTTTCCTTTATGTTGCTATGTTGGTACCAAAGGAAGGTGCTAGGCATGTTCCAGGATGGGAACATGTTCTCAGGATAACACTGATTTTAGAGCTGCACACCCAGTGACTTCTCTGCTCATGACACAGTTAGTGGAAGTGTCTCCATTTTCAAGCAGCTGAGCCAATGGTCTTTTATTACAGAGACTGATTTCTTATGCTTCATGTCATCAACAATCATCTAATAAAAGAATCAAAATAAAAACTGCTTGTGCTAACAAGTGCTACCTTCTCAGTTTATTTAGGCTACAAAGAAGCCACTTTCAGACCTGTGGAGATTTAATACAGAGCTGTGCTGGAAAGAAAAGGGCCAAGGAATGTGAAGGTCTGGAGCTCCCTATGATGCATTAGAATGCTCCTGTTGAGGTGTTACAAAAGGCAGTGAGCAGCTGTTTGCAAAATGCATAGAGTCACATCAGCTCATGGCACCTGAGCTTTGATTGTATGAAGGTCTTGCTCAATTGTATGTGAGTTTTTAGTTGCAGATTATGCTTAGTTATCAGATGATTATTATCTAGTCTTAAAGTTATAGAATATTTGTATTTTAAATACTTGTTGGGACTCTAAAAAGTGGGCTTACTTTGTATGTAAAGAAAAATACACTAATGAAAGAAATGTAGCTGTGTGAAAAGTGCCAATGGTTGATCTCAATTTAAACAGAGATCCCACCAGTAATTACATTATTATGAGCACACTGCCGTAGAGCTTTTATTACTCATGGGAAACTATATTTTTTTATTAATTAATATGTGCTTAATAATTTCAGCCATGACTTGTTGCCTGTGTCCCAGAGATTTTATGGGTGCAGAGGAAAAGCCATAAGTCAGAAGGAGCAAGCCTAAGGCTGCCTTTTCCCCAGTTTGCCTTTATATTTACAGATGGTTGGGAATTTTCCTACTAGGATATGCTAGCTTTGCAGAACTAAAATTTGCATTAGGGAAAACATAAGTTTTGCATGAAAATGTTGAGGGGTTTTTTTTGGAACTTGAAAATGTGGTGGATACCCACTGATCTGGGTGTCCAGTGATGTCCAATTGCTCTCACTGATACTTGCCAAGGAAGCAGCCTGTGTTACATGTGAACTGCAGGCTCAGGGTAGAAGAAGGGGTGAACAGGACACCTGCAGATAAATCAGCTTTTCTAGAAATTGTAATGGCCCAGTACCTCCACATACAATCACTTCTGTGAATGGGTGGATAAGGGAATTTGCCCTATTAATTACTTGGGGGGTGGGGGACTGGGGGGGGGGGGGGGGGGTTAACTATTAATCCCACCTGACCATACTGTTTTTCTGAAACCCTGTTATTTTCTGTGGAGCAGAAATTTCACTGATGGCCAAGTGTACAGCACAAACCTTGCTCCTTGCAATGCCAGTTGCTGCTGACTGACTGTCTTACAGTGCAGGCTAGCAGGTACATGGCTTAGCCATTCATCTCAATTGGTCCATCATATCTGTGCAAACATCTTTAAATCCAAATTGATTACCTTTATTGCTATCTCAGGATAAACCCTACACAAGTTGGTCTTTTGATGATTTGTAAATGCATACCTCTGCATAGGCTGTTTATCTGACATGTCATATGGAATTAATGATGTTTATTCCTAGCTGCGTTATTTGCATTAGTGCCACCTTTACCCGTTTGCAGGACATGCTTGAGCTGACCCTCCACAATTAATCATGCCCATCAATACAGACTGTGCAACATTCACTCAGTCCCATTAACCAGCTGGCAACTGTTGATCCCTAATAGGTGGAGGTACTCATTGGAGTCCATGTGAAGAAACACAGAAATTCAATCTCACATGATATTTTTTCTAGATACATGTACCTTACAAATACCCTGGGTTTAATTCTCTAAAAAAGGAGATAATTTCTCATGCACACGACACTCTCAATTTTGACTAGTAAATTCCAACATTTAGACTCATCCATATAGTTTTATTTACCGAATTCAGAAGCCAAGCTAAAAGATTTTACCAGCAGAGCTGTTATAGTTGAGAGAGAGAGAGGCAGGGATGCCCTTCTTGTTGGGGGTTGAGTGTTTTTCTATTACTGTGTCAATTTAAAGAATTTTTGCCATTATCATGCCAATGGAACTGGCTGGGTTACACCCAGGATCTCTGATGACTCTGGACACCTTCTCCAGGGTATGCTTTAGCTCACTAAATATCAAACCAAGAGAGATACCTGAACTTTTCTGCTCATGACTCTTCAGCTTACAGGAAATAATCATGGGACAAAAAGGGGGGAATGGCCTAAGAGAGGGCAGAACAGAAATCTCAGGAAATCTTCATAGGCATGCTTCCAAATGAAAGAAGATTCCTGAAGGATGAGGAAAGTCAATTTTGCTGGTGGAAAAGAATCTTGCTTAGGTCAGGTTTTGAGTTACCTGTATTCCACATCAATCATTAGCCTAAATATATGGTCTGGTGACATTTCAGATGCCCTGCCTTACCCACCCTAACCTTCAGCTGCTGGAGAAGGGCACAGATTTCATGTGGTTTATGTGTCACATCTAGAAGACTGACCACATCTGTCTACTTCAGATACACAAGGGCATCTCAAATGGCATCAGATACTTGGGTTTAGGTAAACCAAATCTGCTTGAGAGTTATGCAATAGTCCCTCATCAAAAGGTTAAAGAATCCCTCAAGCTGGAGGAGATGCCCTGGTATTTTTGTTCTTTTGAGCAGATAAATTGTTTGTGTCCATCCTCCATGCCTTCAGCCTACTGTGGAGGATATATCCCTGCCAAAATATTGAGTGACTGACTCATCTCTGGGCTCATCACACAGTGGTTGTGGAAAGTGTCTGCTGACAAATTCAGTTCTGGGTGCGTTGAATTGCTCAGACCTCAAAGACTGATCAGAAAAGGACAAAGGGATAAATTTAAAAAAAATTAATTTAAATTTTTATGTATTTTTAAGCATGATCCTGTGGGGTGACTTTTCTTCAGTTGCATTATTTAAAATTAGAACTGTCAAAATTTGAACCACATCTTTCAACTTAGTTAAGAAAAATAAAAATTATTCCCTTCTGATTTTATTCTTTTTCCTACATTTCCTCTCCTTTTCCTAGTGAGATCCTTTTTGCAGGGGATTGTCTATTTTGCCAGGGGTTGCTGCTTTCAGTGGTGTAGGAGCCTGTCTTTGGCTGTTGGATGGACCCAAAGTTCAGGGCCTTACTGCTCATTTCACTTAAAAGGAAAAACCAGGGATGTGGGAGGTTTCTCTTTGTTTTAGTCTGTTTACACCAAGGAGAGATGAGGTCCTTGTGGGTGGGATCAATAATAGATACTGAGGATGCTCAAATCATTTCAGGCACCCATATTTGAAAACTCTGCACAGCTGCCAGCTGCAGGCACATCTGGATGGAGCCTAAACACATCTGTACAGGCAGTGGTTAAGTTTCCACTGGAGAAGTCAGAGTTCCTAAAATAGATTCCTGAAATCAATGGCTTGAGTAGTGTCTGTCACATACAGTATTTCCTCTGACAACTTCTTTCTGCATCAGCATTTGCTCCTTTTTGCAAGCTTAGTTCCATATTTATCTCTGGATTGGATCTAGCATTTTTGCTTCATTTTCTGCCAGCCTTTCCCACAGAACACTTTACTCAGTGAAAACCTCCTGGTCCACACATGGTTTCACTACACCTGTGACAGGAACAGGCTCAGGTACCCATGAGGTGCTCGAAGTTGCAGTTGTTTGTCTTTTGAGGGAGGCTTGGCTCAAATCAGCACACACTGTTCTTTTTGAGTAGTGTTTTCCCCAAAAACATGAGATCATGTTTTGTGTTAGCATATTTTATATTCATGCATCTGTGTGTATCACACCATACTTTCTTCACCCCAATAAATTCACTTTCCCAAGCACACATTTAAATTCCTTGACTACAGTTTAGTATTAAGACAAGCCTTTGAAACACTGATTGCAAAATTTTGAAGAAAAAAGCAGATTTTCTGTTTAACTAGAAAAAGCAATAATTTCTTTTTTTTACTAAACTTGTTAATATCATGATAACCCAAGCAGTTTTCACTGGTATGTGAAAATTCAGTCCAGAATTATTTGGTTAACAGCTGCTTGACTAGAAGGCTCCAGGAGATTACCAGGGCTATGGGAATTGCTCTACAGAAGTGTGGCCACTTCATCATGTGACAGAGTCCTGCAGAAAGATGGAGAAAATAAGGATGTAAGAAGACTCTCAGTGTGTGTAAAAATGGAGTAATTAATTAGTAGATTGAGGCTGCTAGTTCAAAAGTGTGAGTTTTTTTCTTTAGAGATGACTTCAAGAGCTATGTTAATTGGGGTGTGTGTGGAATAAACAGTCCCTGAAGCAGTGTGGTGACATTACTGCAATGCCTACACTGCCACCCAAGATCAGAACCTCTGCAGTGCTCAAGTGCAGTGGTGATTATTCAACTTTTCATTCCAGAATTCGTGCATTTCAGGGGTAAACATTCCTGGCTTATGACAAAAGTTGGATTAATCTTGCTTTGGTTTAGATGTCCATGGTGTGAAGCACGTGCATGCCAGCCAGTCACCCAAAGCTTTTTCACAGTGGATGCAGAGAAATAGTACTTTTCAGAACATTATTCCTGTGATGTATTTGAGAAGTCAGCTTTACTGTGAGATAAATTAGGCCCCAGAAGAGCCTGTTTCTCTCCAGTAGTGATAAAGGAAATCTAGGTGGTTAGCTCAGAAGTAAACAACTACAAGTAACTAACTGGAGAGCAGTTTGACAGAATATGCAGAAAGCATGAATTTGATGGCTTCAAGCTGTGTGTGTTCTCTGCACAGCCACATTCTTCTGGCAATGCACCCCTTTCTATTTTGTTGTGATTAATGACACATTTTCTACCAAGTAAATTTTGTCTGGGCCATTTGCTGACCTTTGCAGCCCATATTTGCACTTCGGTATTCATTTTTAATTGGATTTATTTAGGTCTTATTGAACTTTCCATTTGGGAAGCAGAATTTTGACTTGACCTACAAGTATCAACCCTTTTTGCAAAGTCAAACCCAGTGCTGCAATAATGTTGATCTGACCTTATTATCAGTTACACTACAAATAATCTGCTAACCAATCCATTTCCTAAACTATTCACTCACTCTCAGTAGTCTAGTTTTAGCAGATCTCAGTAGTTCTCATGCTTCTTCTGAAGTGTACTGTCAGTTTCCATGCCTTTGGAGCTGCCACATCCAATACTGGGGAAGATTTCAGTCTAACTTCCTTGCAGTAAGGCTTGCTTCCAGGTACAATTAGGAAAATGACAATCATTTCTACTTCTGTGCCTCAAAGGAAGGACCTGAATTTCTTGGATCATGTTGTCAGAGTTATAAAAGTTCACTGCTTCTATTATGTCTGATACCTGTCATTATACAGCATCCTCTTCAAAGTGGGTAGAAATTCCTGAGTGCCACTAAGTGCTAGATGTATCAGACTGGAAGGATTATGTTGATGATTCAGTTCAGACCTTGGAATCAGATGCAAGGAAGGTGCATGGAACATCCAGTTTGCCTCATTCCTCACTGTCCACATCTATGACAACTTCCCAATGATTTTGTCTATCAATGCCCTGTAGGAAAAAAGCATGACAGCCATCAAAACTAGCATGATGTAGAAAGTGAGATAGAGAGGAGAACAAGAAAATGTGCAGAAGAGATCAACATCAGTTATGTTCCGGAGGCACAGAACTGAAAAAGGGAGAGGCTGAGGGTGTTTGGACCACAAGATGGAGAACCAGAAATCTCTTAAGTCGTCTGCTTCATGAAAGATCACTAGATGTGTGAAGGTATGAAATAATTTACTCAACAATGAAAAGAAACCATGGTACTGAAAATTGCTGAGAGTACAGAAAAGAGGATTCATCTCACTAAACTGTAAGTGAAAAGTCAGCCAGCAGGCATGGCCTGCTCCCTTGTAGTCAGTGGAGAACTGATTGCTAGCATTAGCAGAGTTTAGGGCACATTGCACTATTTTCTAGGGGACTCTAATATTTGGCCAAGTGTATTTCATCTGGCCTCACTCTTGCAGGACCGAATAATTCCATGATGCCTTGGGCATTTACAATTAAAGGGCAAGCCAAATACTGTACTCACTGTATAATCAATTTATAAATGTTTATTTCCTGCATTGTAAATGGAACCTTCACATGTTCTTTGCCAAACACACTGACTTGAGTTTTATTCGATTAGTAATGAAGAAGCATGGAACACTGAAAACCAGGAACTTTGGTGATTTTATGCACCAATGTTTGTCACTTCAACAGCAAGCAAACACTGGCTTCCTACAGACATAGTTACACACTGGTGGGGCAGAACCAAAGTCAACAAACATCTTAATTACCCTTGGTACCATATCCACAGGTATCACATTACAGCCCATGTACTTCAGAGAAAGCCGCAGCTTAGCTGCAAGGACACCAGAGCCTTTGCATCAAGCAAGGTCAAAAGTCAAAGGAAATGCCAGCAGAAGCAGTAGTCACAGTAAAGGAGCTCAATAAACCCCTCACCTTCTTGTTTACTCTTGATTTCTCATTTATTGTATAATAAAGGCAAATCTAAATGCATAACAGCACAAGAAGCAGCTGGACCGTGTTTGTTCAAGGGGACTCAGCTGCTGATGGAGACAGGAACTCTGTTAATCAACCACACTGCTGTTCTGCTCTTGATGCCCTGAGGCCACACATGCAGTAGCTGGAATTAAGTCCTCACATTTGCAGTGATGGACAGGATGTCTCTGACAGCACCATAGGGGAAGGGAAAAGTTGCCACTAATATTAAGTACATTAATAAAGCCAATGGATGAGATTAATGCAATTGCATGTCTAGTGCATGGTTTCTTTAATTGAATGTGAGACCCAGTTAATGCTGGATTATTGCTTGACAGCTGCATAACCATCAGGCTGCCTTCCCACCTTCCTGTAGCCAGCTGGGACAGACTCTTCATCCCAACTAGGCTGGTATAGTCTTTCTGTTTTAATGAGTTTAACTCAGATCATAGATTAATGCAGCTACAAAAAGGCCCAGATTTACTGGGGCAGGTCCTTGAATAGATGTGGTCAGGGCACAATTGTTGTGGCATGAAATCTTGTGGTATGAGTGGCTGGAGCATTGGGCAGCTGCCTTTGCAGGCTTTGTCCCAAGGTCCAGCTGCCCTAAGGAGCTGTGGCCCTCACCCTGACCACTGTCCTGAACCTCATTTGTGGCTGGTTGGTGTCTCTCATTCTCTGCCACCACTGCCATTGTAAGCATGCTGACACTATCAACAGCTGCTCCTGTTCTGCTCGAGATGCAGCATGGACCATCCAGGGACTGCCAGGAGGTGCCTCCTGATTGCCAGTGTTTCCAAGTGGTCTTATCATTATGGTGCTGATGTGTGGTGCACACAAAATCTAAAGCAATGGACATCCCAAGTACATTTTCTTCTGGTTAGAAAAAGTTCCTTTGTCTCTCTGGTGATTCTTCCTTTCTTCATTCCTTGTATCTTTCCACCCTGAGTGATCCCAGAGGTAGCTTCTGGGATGGAACATGCAAGACATGTCCTTACAGAAACCCAGAACTCAGCTGCTGGGCAAAGACAGGTACAGGGACTCAGTCAAATCTGGTGCTCTGCCATCATTTCTTGTGTGGCATTGGACAGTCCCCTTAGACACCCATAAACCACAAGTAAAATGGGTGTCTGTCCTTGTCTCAGGTACCCTGTACACAGCCTTCTCCTCACTCCTGCTGCTCCTCCACACTCAGGGAGTGCTGAGAGAGTTGACATCCTGGTCCACTTGGGCTGAGCAAAGAGCAGAGAAGGGACAGCCAAGATCAAAGCAGCTGCTCTGGGGATGTGATCTGGAGATGATATCTTAAGGACTCTGAGGTGCTCAGGTGCTGCACTGACTAATTCTAAACACTCAGAATTTACCAAAAGCTTCACAATGTTTGTGTGGGTTAAATGATTAGTTTTAATAGTAAAATTGCCCATTTCAAATAGCCTGTTATATACTAAATCACACACCTGCTTTCAAGTCACTAATAGTTACTTCCATTTTGTGCTCTCTCAATGTAACTCATTGGCATAAACAGATTCATCCCAATGACTAAATTTATCCTAGTACATAATCTGATTTTTCATAATTACTGAAAAGAAAGCTGATAACTGAAGAATTATGTCCTTACTCTTACAGAAGGAGATGGTGGCTGTTTATTGGTATCTTACAGAATTAAAGCTAATGTATTATATGTTAAATATAGTAATTCAGAAATTAATCTGGGTTTCAGAACCTGGGATGGAAGTGCTTACATGCAATGTCTGCCACAAAAAAAAAAAAAAAAACAACAAAAAAAAAAACACAAAAAAAAAAAAAAGGCAAAATTATTCTTTTTCTAAATTCACAAGAGGTTTAAAAAATTGCCAAAGCTGTTGTGAGGTCACCTGTAACAAGTTCCAATTCCCAGAAGCATGTGGGAGAATTTTCAAAGTCAAAAATCAATGGCTATGAAATTACTCATTAGTCTAGGGGAGTGTATTTGCCTGTTTCCACAGCTAACATTCATCTTCCTATAGTAATAGTGGCATAGACAATTTGACACAGTAAAGTTGATCTATAAGTGTTTTAATTAAAGCTCTGACAGCAAATTGAAATCTTATTTTGCTTACAGATAAGACAGAATTCGTCTCCCTCTCACCTGAGGACTGGGGTTTAGAGGAAGACCTCAGGACTGACACAAGTCTGGGAGGTTCATTAGGAAAGCACACATCAAATTCTAATCTAATGCTGCTATGTTCTTTCCCATGATGTTGTAATGGTTTGGATGCTTCTTGCATATTAAGACTCATCAGCTCTTTAGCAAAGGTCTCTGGACACTCCAAAGTGCAGATTTGTAGGAGCTGGGGGGAGATTTTTAGCTGGCTAACACCAAGGTAAGATATGAGAACAGCACCCTGTCTGAGCAAGGCATGGAGGCTGCACAGAAATGGAGATGACAAGCAGAAAATGCCACATCTTTAGTGATCTTTAGTAATCTTTCATTTTCCCCTCATGCTAGAATAAGTAGCCCAGTGGAAGGAGAGGGTTATCACAGGCTTTGACAGACTCCAAGCCAACACTCAGGAATGAGAAGTAAGGCAACAGCTGCTTTCTATTGCAAATTTTAATGGTTTCTGTGGCTCTGCTGTGCCATGTAAGACACAGATCACGGTTGAGCAGGCTTCAGATGGAGGCCAAGTAGGAATTTATTCAGAGGTGGAAGTGACAAAACTGCAATTTAGGGAGAGATCCCTTGTTCTTGGAGAAGCATTAGTGTCTGTGTGAGAGGCAGGTAGAGCTCAGGGCAGCAGGATGGAGGGAAACTCCAGCAGTGCTATCAAATCCTGATGTACTTATTCCCCAGGGCTACCACCCTCCTGGCAGCTCCTCCTCTTCCACTGCTGGCCAAAAGCCTGTGAATGTTGTAGATTTGCATCTGCTGAGAAGGCAGAGTCTGGGAGCCCTGGTTCCTGGTTGCATTCATTGCTCTTCCACCCCACAGCATGACGTGCACACCATCAGCTCTGGCACAGGAAGGGCTGGGATGGATGATGCAGGGCCAGGACAGGCTACTGCAAGGCTTTTGTCCTCCTGAGCTATTTAAGTGGTGCTGATGCCACGGGAGCTGTTCTGCTACCTGTGCCAACATGAACTTTGCCTTTGCTGATGAGAAATCCTTTACTCTGTGAGTTTAGAGATTCCACCTTTCACTGACTAAGGCACAAGAGGTGCCTGTTTCCCCAGATCTATTAAGGCAAGGAAAGAACTTAGAGTCTTGAGAAAAAGCTAATACCAATCAAAATCAATAATCGAACATTTGCAGTCATAGAAAGGAACATATTAACTTCTAGGAGTTCAGTGAGAGAATTAGGTGGTCTGTAAGAGGATGCATATGAGTCTCCCACCTTATCAACTAAACTAAATTGGGATCAATGGATATAACCCAACTTTCTCTGTTCCCAGCTTTCTGTTTCCAGTTTTCCCTATGCAAAAGCAAGTATAAAGTATATATATATATATAAAGTATATATATTTCTCACAAGGCAGAAACCTCTGGTGATATGGATACTAATATTTTAATTGAGCTTTGATTTGAGAAGTGATCTGAGAATTGGCAAACTCTAGCACCATTCACCTTTGCTGTCAAAAAATTTCATCTGCAGCTTATCTCCCTCTCTATCTATTTATCTATTTTTTTTTTCAGCCAGGGTAGAAAAAGCCTAGGAAGCCACCAAAGCTCATGTCTAATTTTTTCAAAGTGTGGGGCCATGGTAGTTAATCTACAAGGAAGAATCATGAATCTTTTCTAAGTCTGGTGTCTCCTTTTGGGACTTACACAGCAGCTTGGTTTTGTAATTATTTATAGAACATTAATTTTCAGTCAGGAAATAACTAATTGTTTACTATTAGCATAACATTCAATTTGAAATAATTAACAAGAACTCTCTTTTTTTGCACTAATCTTAATCTAAGTCTAAAATGTATCCCCAAAGTCCATTAAAAACCAAGAAAAATCCACTGTTAATTAGCAAATTGCTTCATTACAATAGCTGTGAGTTTTAACAAATTCAACCAAGGACTATGCAACATTATACAATAAATCTCCTGGTTTGTCACATTTGAGAGTTACTAATAAAGAGGATGATTTAACATTATAAAAGTGCCTACTTTGTCTGGGAAGTCCTCATAGTATGTCAGTATTGTAAAAATTCACATGATGGCAGATCAGAAGAGAGATCTAAATTGTCTGGTTGGGTAAATTAACTGAGGATTGATTCTCTCTGTTTTAATTTAGCATCAGAATGCTAGAAAACTTCTAAAAACAGATGGGCTATTGATCCAACAAGGGGCTAATCAGTGCATCAAAAGAGGGAGAGGATGAGAAATGGGTACTCTTGAGGCTCTTCAATAACTGATGCTTTAGACAGAGAAGTTTTATTCACAGCTAGTGAGGAGGGGGAAGAGGAAACTGGGGGAGGAGAGGATGCTTTGGGACAAACCCTTAGCTAAGTGAAAAAATACATTTAGCAGGAGAAGAAATGTAAAATTTAAGAGGGAAGATCTTAAATCATAGGAGTATAGGGGAAGGGAGGGCCTTACAATCACACACTGAGGACACATGATCCATCAATGTCCATCCTGTCTGCAGGGCACTAATTGCCATGTCCATGAAAGGAGTTTGAGAGACCTGATGGGATGGGCTCCCAAGAAACCAAGAGTTTTCTGCTGTGTGAGGTCCAAGTCCTGGCATGAGCTTCCATGACTATTTACTTCTCTCTGAAGTTTTTGAAGGTATGGAAATAATTAATGATCTGGTTGTGTCCCTTTGGCTCTGGAAGCAGAGATTTCTGTGTCCATGTTAACCACACAGAAATGATGCTGCCCGATGGGAGATGTGCTCAGCAGAGTCAGGACGTTCTGACTCCTGGCACAGCTCACTGTGCAGTGTCCTAAAAGCTGCCTGGGAGCATCACTTTTTGAGAATAATAGGGAGGAGAAGAATAAAATTCTCATGTTTAGCCAGCAGTGCTTAACACAGATCCTGGAGGGAATCCAGGAGGATTTAAAGCAATATTTTTGTTTCCTTCATCTCACTTGCTTTGCCAACATTGCTTCTCTCTGGCAAAATTTGGATGACCCAGAAGGGGCTCTCTGTCTTGTGCACTCCCTTGTGAATCTATAGTCCTAATACAGAATTTGGGGAGCTCTGCACCCCTTTTCCAGACAGTGCTCCCTACTATGGTGTGTCTGTGCACACAGATGGGGGCTGTGGGAGTGTGGTCTTTGATTGATGCACCAAAATGAGACTGGTCTGTGAACCATAGACTTCCTCAGTGACTCTAAGTAAATCACTGTCTCTTTATGCCTATTTGTATAAAAATAGGATGAAAATTTCTTTCCCTTTAACCCTTGTGTGGCTGTTTTGGTTATGTCTGTCTAGAAACTAGGCTTTCTTATTGTGTAGAATGCATCACACAAGAAAGTTTATCAGCACTTAGCTGTCTCTCAGTTGGACAGTTAGCACCATTTCACACATCTCTGGGTGTACTGCAGATCATGGTCTGCTGAAGGTCCTGCATCAGACCTGTCAGCCCCCTATGGATACCCTGGATGCCTTTGGGCTTCTCACAGTTCTCTGACTCACAGCTTTTTTGCTGTGGTGGATCCATTGATAGTCATCAGTTCACTTATTTGTGTTTCTAAACACTTTTGAGGCATAAATTTGGTTGGATGAAGTTGATGTTTGATCCCTGGAAGTGTTCAAGGACAGGTTGGAAGGGGCTCTGAGCAACAAGGTGTCCCTGTCTGTGACAGGGAGTTTGAAACCAGATAATCTTTAAGGTCCTTTCAAACCCAAATCACTCTACTGTTCTCTGATAAATCTTACAAAGCAATAACATTGGGAACTTAGTGACATGTAACCATTTTTTATGATATTGGACTAATTCCAAAGTGTTTTCTGACGATGACGCTTCCAACAGGTTCCAGTGACTCCCAAAATTTGCTCATCACAGGCATTCTTTTAATAGTGATGTATTCATACAGCTATTAAGTCACAGTCTGGCATTGGTGTGAGCTGCTTCTCAGTTACCAGAATACTCTTGGAATAAATGGAATGGCTGATCCTCAGAACACTGATGTTAGGAAGACTATGGGATGTATTCACTTGTTTTGGATTCAGGACCATCCCAACCCCTGTGAAACAGTAATTATACCATTGGCATTAGCTCTTCCTCTTCTTCTATCTGATACCCAGAGGAGGAGCTATCATCAAACATAGGATTAAGGTCTCTGTGAACCCAAAGCAGGTGCTGTCCTGACCACAAAATTCTGTGTTTGAGCTGGGCATCCATAAAATGAGTACAATTTGTCCTGATCTCGATATTCTGAGCCAGTTGCTCTGATATTGCTGGTTCAGAAATGGCTATGTAAAGAACAAGTGGGCAGGGTTGGAGATGCTCCCTGTAATTCTGAGGTTTGCCCCTATCTGGGGACATTCCTTTTGTGGTATTGTCAGAGGAAGCAATTTCATATCACAGGGACTCTGGGAAGGACAAGTAAAACCTACTGCCTTTCTTGGGATCAAGCTAAATGCTCCTGCCTGGGAGACATCAAATAGCTCTCTCTCATTTTGTTAAGTGGCAAGGGGGCAGTTTATCAAAACCAAAATACTGTACTTGCTGATGTCTTGTGGATTTGAGTCTACAGCTGAGCCACAGGCAGTAGGACTCAATGAGAAGTGGGAAATATTTTTTGATTCAGCATTTTTTAATATTAAATGTTAAAATAGTTTTTAGAAATTTTAAATTTCTGTGACAAAATGAAATTGTATTTTTACCTATGTTAAAAATTCCAGTCTGAGTTTGCAAGGAAAATTTGAGTATTAACAAGCTGAAAGCTGATAAACCCCTACCCTAAAGCCCATACACTTAAAATGTCCTTTAATTTTTTACAGGATTTAGAGTTGTAATAACTTTGAAGTAGGTTGATAATGGCATGCAGACAGAATGTAAACCCCTTCTTTCTGCTGCTGGCTGACTCAGCAGCTTGTCACTCAGTGCTAATTTCATAGACCAACCTTTTTCCTTTCACTGTGCTGACAACCTGAGTGCTTACCTTAGCTCTGAAACCTCCACTAGCTGGCAGGGAGATATCAGAGGACAACACTGAAATGTCTGTGGTCCAAATGGGGAAGGGAGATATTATGACCTCAATTCTAAAGGGACTGAAGCCAAAGGACATTAAAAGAGTAGCCCTCTATTCACTTATGGTTGCATTTAAATGTTCCTGCCAGAACTACTTTTCAATTGTTTTAGTTGTCAAAAAAAGATGTTTGAAGAAGGTGAAACTGTAACGATGTCTTTAAATTAAAGGGCTTTTTCTGGGGGAAAAAGAAGGTGCTTGTGTTAATAATATGTATATTATAATTGGACCTTCAGGCTTCATGCAGAAGTTGCCTTTGCCAGTGAAGAATTTGGAATTAACATCCTGCAGGGTGTTAATCCAAGCAGACCAGACAGACAGAGAAATGATTATCCCTTACTTATCAATGGAGATTTGAGGGATTAAACCTCGGTTCCAGAGACACAGGTATGACCTTGATGGAACTAAACCCAAATAATTTAAAATCCCATCCAGTGCAATTGGCTGCTAGCATTATTTTTTTGGTCTTAATAGTCTGAAAACAAGCAAACAAAGAGCCAATAAAAAGCATTGTATAGGTTTCCAAAACCATGATAGAGCCAGTAGGAAAGCATGATGATATTGCATTGAGCACTTTGGTTCATTCCTCAGAAAACACCCCAGGGAACTCCTGCTGCCTCATTTACAGCACTGAGGAGTTGATTATTATGGATGGGTGAGGGATGTGAGCAGCACATTTAATGGTGAGGGGTAAAACAGAAGAAGCAGACAGTATTTTAGGCAGTCAAACCCTTCTACTGGTTACCAGGTCATAATTAGATGATGATGGGATTGCTAAGTATTCTTTAATGGCTTTTAAAATATCACAAGTCATTCCCTCCTAGCCAAGCAGTTTGTTTCTAGCAGTTATGCAGTCTTTTTTTTGAAAGTGTAACAGAATCCCACTGCAAGTGGCCCCCTGAATACAAACCTGGCACTGTGGAAAGGAGCACTTGTGGGTCATTGGTGTGAAGATTGAAACTCTTTGGTTTTGTGTTCTTGGACCACAAAACAAACAAAAGTATTCTGTTTCTCTTGAGTACTTGCATGACCCAGTTCAGTACATGATCTGGTTCATGTGGAGGAATCATCCTTTTAACATAATATCCACTGGAGCAGAATTATTTATCAGGGAAAGTACATAAGCCTGAGTGTGACTCTGGTCCTTCAGTGTGGACATGCCCTCTGAGGAATGTCATGTCAGATTCCTGAAGGCTGCCCAAGCAGACCACATCAAACCCTCCTGAGAAGAAGGCTATTTGTATTCTTGGGCTTCCATTATCACCAGAGGGACACAGGAGTGAAACAGAGATGCAAAGCCCAACTTCACTGTAGGTGAATGAACCCTAAAGAGCTCTACAGGATCAGACTGTGAACCCTGAACACTTCTACTGGATCCATCTGCCTCTCCATCAAGTCATTTCCACTGAAAATTTTGCTCTTGGAGCCTACGTCTTCTTATTCAGTACTGCAGATAGGGAGAGGTAAGTGTATGGATAGGCTGATTTACTGCACATTTCCAATGATCATTTTCCCTGTGGGATGCTTGACTGTGGAATCTGCCTTCTCCTTGGCCCAGCTGAAGCACAGTATATGAACCTTCTGCATGAAGGATGGGGTGTGCCCTGTGCTGCACAATACCAGGAGGACAAATTCATGAAGAACTTCTTAGGACTCACCTATTTTGCTGTCTGCTGTCTTGTCTCTGCCATTGCCTGTGAAATGAGGCTGCCTGGAAACCAGAAAGAGAAATGTAAAGAGAGGGTCTGGATCTTGCAGGGTTATAGATTTCTTTTTCAGTAAATAAATCTGCAGAGACTTGTGGCCACCAAAATGGTAGCTCCTGGTGTCTGGTGGTGTTTGAATACTCTACCCACTATGCCTGAGTGAGGAAGTATTTTCCCAGTTTATTGTGTTCAGCTCTTCCCTGTTCAGTGGCTTATGGAAATTTATGATTCTATGATTCACAAAGGAAATAAAAATACTTCAATTGGATAATGCATCTAGCATATAAAGTTTATAGCAATTCTTTCAGTAAGTAAAAGCATGATTTTATTGGCCAATATTGAATTAAGTAACTGAGTTTGATTGCTAAATCATCATACATCATTCAATTTGGTTTCTTTGAAGATGTCCTGAAAATTGCCACTGTAAAACAATGCAGAGCATTTGTGGTGTGTTGCTCACATCACAGGCCATTGTTTTAACTAACACTGTAGTCAACTATTTAATTATACCCATATCATCACCAGGCCTTAGGCATCCCAAAAAGAGCATCGTAATAGAAGTTGGATGAAGACCAGTCCACCTCTAGGAAAAATATTGTTTCAAAATAGCAGTATTCCTTGCTAAAAAGCAATTCTGAGCAGCTCTGTTTTGCCTTTGCGCCTTTATTCATAGTTCTCAAACAGGACTGCTTTAGAGCAAGAGAGCTCTCAAGTCTTGCTCTGTCCAGCAAGAAAGGAGCTGCCACTTCTGACAAAAGCTTTTCAGCACCAGCCTTCACCTAGATGTGAACTGCATCCCACTTCCAGAAATCAGGAATTCCCTGAGGACAGAGCATAGGGGTAGGGATGTATACTAGTCTCAGATTGGCTCAAACTGATGATCTCCCCCAAACAAAACCCCAAAGCAAACCCAAACAAAAAACTAAATGCAGACTGTAAGGCCAACACATTTCAAGAACCAAACAAAGGCAGTGTAGTGCAGTGCTTTCACATCCTTAGGGCTTTGGAAAAACATATTGCTTTTAAAGGACAAACACACTGGTGGAATTCCTATCCCTTCACTCTCCTTTTCTGGGCAAGTCCAAAACTAAGAGCCTTTTACTATCTTAAGGAAGGAATGTCTTGTGGGAGACGCTTGTTAAAATCTTGGCAGTGCATCATTGCAATGCACCTTTCCAAACAAACCCACAGACCTTATGATTGCTTCATGGTGTTTAATGTGTAACAAGGAGTTCTGCTGCTATTGTAAAAATGCCAGTTGACTTTTAACAGGACCATTAATTGATACAGTATCTTATTAGAACTCTTGTTTAAGTGGCAGTAAAATGTTAAACATTTTGAACGTATTAATAAAGAAAGGCAATTAGACAAGCTTGTTTCAGGAGTCTTGATAAATGAATAAATCTTGAATTAATTACAGTGCTGGGCACTGAGATTTAGTTCTCAGAGGCTACAATCAGTACATTTCAAAAGAACTCTTATCATAGTCAAGTACGTGCATGCACAAATGGTAAATCTGGAAGGAATGATTATAAAGGATAACAATTCTATTCTCTTCATTATCTATGATTATTTTTTTCAAAGATGAAATCTAGTTAACACTGCTATCTGAACATCTCCAGAGGTGTGAGAAGAGGTTTGGCCACCTATTTTTCTTCAGATCCTTTGGTATAATTCATTACCAGATCAGAACTAAGTCACATGAAATAAGGTGACACTGTACATAAACCAAAGCCATTTCCTACCTCCCATTTTTATCTCACTCTGCCTTTGAGGTGGGATAGAGATTAGACTCAAGGCTGAATATAGACCTGAAACATTAGCTCTAGAACCATATCAGTAAACACAGAAGGTGTTTGCTTCAATCTTTGTATTTATATACATGGTGACTCACCTTTCACTTGCTGTTTTTAGTAACTACATGTATTTTTACACATAACAACTTTGATACAATACACCCTTGCTAGCATTCTGAAAATCTTTGTGATGCTGTTTTTATGCCTGTTTGCTTGAACATCTGGTCTGCTATAACTGCTGACAATGTTCTACTTGATTTTTAAAGGTTTTTATTGATTTAATCTATAAATTCATGGGTATCCTATATCCAGTCATAATGTTTAGTATTCTTTCTAGTTTTACAACTGGTTCACACTCCGTGAAATGTTAAGTTATTCTCTTGAACTCTGCCTGTACTGGCCAAGACCCAATTTCACTGTTCTGCAGAGCATAAGGTAACTAATATGTGGACTATTCATTTTTTTTTATTTATCTGACCAATAACACTCCTCTATCTCTCTGGTCACCATTAAATTCTCCAGAACCCATTGCTTTTCAGATTTTGGTTTCTGAGGTGGAATTTAAATAAAGCTTGATGGAAATGCAGAGAGGAGAGAATCCTGGCTCCAGCTGTAGGAAGCCTGGATTCCATGGCATTATACCCCCAAACTCAGAGTCAAGAGAAGCAAGGTTTTGGAAAGATGTGTGTGGTTAGTAGCACAACAGTTTCAACAGTGTATTTCTGACATGTTGCAAATTGGAAATGATTCTGTGCTGAGAACAGCTCAGAGTGTAAAATTCAGTTTAAGAACACTATTCTGCCATGGCCATGCAGTTTAAATCATATATGCTGCACTGTCTTTTTATACCAAAGATAATTTTTTTGACAGGGAGTGGGTTTGAAGCTGAAGAGAAGTACAAGAAGCAGAACACAAACAGAATCCTTTCTTTTAAGTGTGTGTGAAGAGGAAACAAGGGTTTTATTAACTTAATATAATTCAAGGCTCAATGAAAGCAGATAAACTGTGCTCCTCTGAAAAAAGCATGGCAAAAAATTGACCCACAAGAAATCACATGGAGATCACATTTTATTAATTCTGCTTTTTACTAGGCAACTGGAACATAAATGAAAAACTTTGAGTCTTTACTTCAACCTAGACCTCTTTACTAGAAAAATATGACTCTTAAAGGAAGTGTTATAATTAAAACTCTTATGAGAGGCAATCAGAAGAAAGGTTGAAAATCCAGTTTCTAGTTTTCATAATTTCCTTTTACCCAGATAGTTATTTACATTTGTGCACAATCAAGCCATACACACAGTATTTTGCCTTTGGTAAGCCATTGCTTTACCTGGGTATTCTTTTATTGATTCCTTCAAGCTGGAGATTCCCTTGGCTGGATTTCTACAGTAAATGAGAGTCAAGTCATATGATAAACTATTGTAAGTGACAGCTATTAATAAAGAAAGGCCAACTGTTTGTGAAGTCAGCAGAGAGATTTCTGATCTCTCTCACTCTGAACAGAGAGACATTGCTTCAGTTTTACAACAGCCCCTCTGCACCCTGGGATCTGTCCCAAGAAATTTACTTTTGAGAAGGCTGGATGAAGAATGATGATTATGACCTTAAATTCTAATTTTTATATCCTAGCCTAGCAGAATGACAACTGTGGATAGCAACAGGGTCATTTCTGTAATGAGAAAGCCAGTGCTATTTGTATTGTGTGGCTTTTTATGATTAGAGAAGCAAATCTAAGCAATTTGTAAGGAAGTTAACTGCTTTACAAATGTGCTCAGATTTGCTTGTCTGCAAAGCTGTGTGCCAAAAGACGTTTACAAAGCTTTTGGCTGGATTAATGGTGGGAGGCCAGAGGGCCAGCAGAGTGCTGGTGCAGTGCAGAGCTGTGAGAGGGAGCCCTGGGCTCTCCCTGGGGCACTCAGCAGAACTGCCCCGTGCAGAGATGCCAGAGCCCAACACTAGCAGGTGTCTTGTTCCTGTGAGCAGTGACAGCCCCTGTTCCCCTGACTCTTTAAGATGTGGGATCAGGAAACCCTTGCCTCATTTTGGGGAAGGATACCACCTACTCAGTGTTGTGTTTTCTCTGTTTAAAGTGGGGACTCCCCTTTGTGCCCCAGTTATGGTCTTTGTGTTTTGCTGGGTAGCAAACTGGGACATACAGCTGGTTCCTGGTGCCCTGGTGCCCTGGCACAACCAGATCACTCAGGCTCAACAAATATGAGTTATCCTGCAGCTCATTACCATGTTCTGTGTGTGATTGTTTCTCTCTGTTATTGTAGATACCTCTTTAAACACTGCTGGGGAGAGAAGTCATGATGGGGGTCACCACACATCACACTGCATTTAAAGCCATGGTACTCCACTGGAAGCAGATCTGTGCACTCTGGTACCTCAACAGAACCCACAAACCAAAGGGCTGAGCCTCTGCACAGACCCATCCACATACTGTGGAACCTTCCCCACTGCTAACCAAGGAAGTGTGCCCAGTGCTAGGGAGGATTTACTAATGGTGCCTTATTTACCAGAGGGTCTGGTGTTCTGAGGGGAACAGAAATCATAAACATCAGAATTGCTCAGCTCAACTGAAACCAATTGAGGACTCTCAGAGGTCTCTACCCAATAAAAGGGATGTGACAACATCTTTGTATTATGAACTCAGATTGTCCTCAACAGTGTTAGGTTTTAGGCCCATTTCCAGTGGCAGAATCTGGAAAGGGTACTAACCTGATCTATTTTACCTTTCTTTTGTCCACCCTCTTCTATTAAAAAAGAATTATCATCTTCAATCCAAATGCTGAAAAATAATGTTTTTAGCTGAAAAGATGAGAAAGAAGAAACACTGTCTTCACTACCCAATGCCTAAATTACCTGCTTTCAGAGGTGAAGTTTCCCTGACCAGCTCAATATGCCACATTTCTCCTGAAATTAAATTCACAGGTCATTTTAAAATGAGAAAGGCTGAGGATTGATTTTTTTTTAAAGCCTGCATTCCTTTACACAGACCAGTTCCCTTGTCTAATGCTCTCTACAGCTTGGTCACTAAGGTAATGCCTCCCTGAGACAGCTCTCCAGCACAATGACAATGCCTTTTCTAGCTGTGTGCCTGATTTCCATGCCAGATCTGACAACTCTTCATTTGAGCTGAACCATCCTGCTCATAACAGCAGAGCAACCAAAGTGAAACATCACCAACTGTGCAGGGAGAAAAAAAAGGGTCAGAAGAGTTTGTACTTTAACACTTTCTTAAACCTTTGCTTTCCTCACCTCACAGTGTCCTCTAAGTGGATCTCATTTTGTTTTTGTCTTAGAAGGAAGATTTTTAAGTGAAATGACTGCCCAGGAAATTTTTCTCACACTTGAAGGTAAGGTCTAAGCAGTGAGGTCACTGCCTTATGTTTTATATTAATGAGATGATGACACAGTCTTCAAAGAAAATGCTGTCCTGGCTGCTGTCAGGTTGTCCAGACAATACTGCCAAAATAAGAAATGCATGTCCATCCTGGACTCATTTCCCACTTGTGAAAATCTGCCTTCCTCCAGGGATGTCACACTCCTCCTCCCATGACCCTGGATCAATCCTACCATTCTTTGGTCTGGTATAACTTTATGTGTTCAAATAATAATTTTGTGCTGTTCATTGTTATATTATACATGCTGCTAATACTATATTGTGAATAATAGTAATTAATCCATGATTATTATGTGCTTGCTGCCTGGATGGCAAAAAGGTTCAGAAGTAAGAGCTTCAGAAGTAAGGTTAGCTAATTAAGAGGGGTCCAGGTACAGCATTGGTGAAGAACTAAGAAAGTGTTGATAGATTTGCATGGAAGGAACCACAGAACAAGGAATAGGACAGGCTGCTGTTTTCAGTGAGACCTGCATGGCCACAGATCTACAGTGGGTGTGTGTGTACAGTGTGAGCTTCCCACATTCCACATCTGGGGCTTGGGATGAAATCTGTGCAACCTCCCTTGATCCCCTCACATCTTCTCACTGTCAGTAATAGAGCAAGACCACAAAAATGTGAGGGCCACTCTGATTTGAGTGGCATCAGCTGCTGTGTGCTGCTCTGCTGTGCTGCTCCTCATGCTGAAACCTGCTGGGAGATGCAGAGCTGTCACTCAGGGCCCTTTGCCTGGCTCTGAAGGGCAGTGCCAAGCAGCCATCACAGCTTCCCTTCCTGCATGTGACACTTGGCATACACTGTGCCATATGGGCTTGGAAGATTTCTCTTTATAAGCCTCAGCAAATCTGTTTTTTAGGACCTGTGTGCATCCAGTTTGGAGTCTGCAAGGGAGAGTGTAAAGCTTGTGCTGTGGTCAGAGATCCCCCAGGCACTGCAGATGTGCCACATCTGGCAGTCAGGCTGAACTATGGGACGCTCACATACGTGTGTCTGGTGTGTCTTCTTGTGTATATCTTCTTAAATGCACCAGGGTAGCTGTGAACAGGGCTGAGAAGCCTTCTGCCACAATGAGGAAAAGTAAATCCTATGTCCTGCTTTTGCAGCAATGTACACTTATTGCAGCTATAGGAGCATCTATAGGACTAGTCTGAACTCATCCAGCTTCAAAAATTGCACTCTTTTGTGCAGTTTTAGAAATATCATTTCTGCTGAGCATGGAGTCCAGACTCCGAGGAAGCAATAAACCTTAATAGTTGCATCTTCAGGAAAACTGAGTGGAACACCGAGGTTTGTCCCCATTAAAAGATGAAGCTGAGAGTTACAGAATGCTGTGGTTGACAGTTGACCTGTTGAAGGAAAGACCTGGTGGAAGATGGTGTCTCCATTTGTTATGGGACTGGTACTCATTTCCACAGAGTCACACTGGTTCTGCTGGAAAAAAAATTAGAATTCCAAAATGATCACATAAAATTGGAACAGACTTCTCCATTAAGCACACAAAAAAACTACAATGGCAAAACAGACAGATGTTTGATGTAGTAAAAGTTAACCTACCTTTCATCATATCCCTGTCTGTGAAAGGTTTCTTGCTCCATATTCTATGGGGCAGCCATTTGAGGTCTCCACCTCAAACCAGACTGAAATGTAATCTGTACCCTAGACAGCCATCAATAGAAGGTATCCAGACAAAATAATGAGGTTAAAAAGGGAGAACATTCACCTCAAAATCAAATTTGCCATACACTTTTGGCCCTGCCAACAAGCTGGTCCATTTGAAATAGTAGCCAGGAGCAGGAGAATCTAGATTTATTTCAAGACATCTGGAACTATTTGTGCTTTTATTGAGGTTGTGTTTCAGAGTTCACAGCCACTGAAATTCAGGCTTATGTATGTGATCCATGTAAGCTATTTTGTTCCTCATGGAAAATGAGGACCAGTTCCATGCACAAGAATAATTTTCAACCACTACTCTTTCCTGCAAAAGTCTTCAAAGATATAAGTGCTATCAACATATTTAATTCTTGTTTTATATCACCTAAATATTGCCCACTAGTCCTTAGAGCTGGATTTCACCTTAGATAATGACACTGCCATTATCAACTGTTTGTTAGCCAGGCAGCAAATGAAAAATTAATTTCTCTGATGCAGGTGATAATAGTTATCTAGGTGTTTAAATTAGTGCCAACTCATGGATAGTTAAGCACAAACAATTTAATGGGATTAACTATATGAGGAAAAATATGAGTTTTTGAATTCAAGGATTTCCTTTTACTTTGAAAAAAAGGTTAACTCAGTACTCAGAAAGAGAGTTGTATAAAATTATGTGTCTGCCCCAATGTACTTAGAAGTATGAAGCAATGGCATTTGCAAGGCTAAGTCCTTTCCCTTCTCTGAATAGCCAGCTGTAAATGTAAGACTTCAATTTGTCAGGCAAAGTTAACCCAAAGTTTAGAACAGAGCAAAGATGAAGACTGAGAGCTGCATTTTTAATCTTTCATTATTTCAGAGATGTAAGGTTTTGATTCAAGGCTACTGCTGCTTTAATTCCTGTTGGAAAGCAGCCAGGCTTTGAATGTGAGCATCTTTTTTAAAAAGGTACTGTAACAATTTTATCAATATTCACACTGACATTTTATAACTAGTTTCACAAGCTTCAAAACCTGTAATGGTTATTTACCTTCTGGATCCTGCTTTTAGACACATCTACAAACTGCTACAGATCTTTTAAAAAGCCCAACCTCTTATGGGTGATTCCACACTGGCAGCAGTCAAATTCTCTGTGCTATAAGCCTTCTGGGCACTACAAGTTAATGACTGAAACTGAGTAGCAGTAAAAGAATGATTAATGGAAAAATCTCATGTCTCCATATCAAAGCTGCCTCAAGAGCTGTGCTCATATAGCTGCAGATACAATATTTCTTAGCTTTGTAGTCTCTAGACAATGAAAAATGGCATCTTATATATTTCTAAGACAGATTGTTCCCTTAATATTGGCTCCGTTATATGAGAAAATTATGCTTTAAATAAGGATAAATATTGACATATTTTATGATGGAAAATAAACTCACATTGGAGTCAAAATGCCACTACTGTCTTCTTCAGTGAATGATTATTTAATCATTATTTAAATTTTGGGTTGATTTACTTGGAAAAAAAGGCACTTCAAAAGCAGAGAGTTTAAGAAGCTAAAGCAGCACAGAAATGACAAGAACCCGAACATTTAAAAAGCACGGAAAGTTAAGAGTGACAAAACTGAGGAAAAACACTGTGAAGGGGTTTTAATGAGGAGAAATCATGACATGGCATCATGGCTTGATGAGCTCTGCAGTGCCACAGCCTGCTGGAGACAGAGGAGTTTCTGGTGTGGGGTTTAGGGCTGTCCTGGATCCAAACATGACTACAGAACAGTTCAAACTTGGGACACACTGAATTCTTGTTGGTATAAGTCTGAAACTGAGTGTGCTAGTGACACTGGAGGCTTTTGATTGCAGTATTGATCACTGGATCTCTCTTTCCCAGGAAAGTAGTGTCTTGTCTTATGTAAATTCAATATTTCATTTTATTATATCTTGTTATATTTCATTTGCTTAATTTATGCTAGCATTGGTATTGGGCAGGAAATTATTCCACCATACAAAATGCCTCATGGTTCTGAAGCATTTAATATGGAAAATAACCCTTAATCCCTTCGTGTTCTGTGTGCAAAAAGTGGGAGGTAGCTTCTGAGTGCCATGTGGATAAAGGCACTCAAAATTCAAGTTTGGTGCTTTTGTGATTTCTGGGCAGATTACACACCTGAACTGAATTTTTCCAGGTTGTTGATTATAACTACCTCCAGTCTTCTACTCTTTGGGCAGAATTAGAACCTTTGTCCTGGTCTTTGCTGATAGAATTTTCCCCGAGAGATTTTTATCTGTCTGTTAAAAAAGATTTAATTTCCCAGTCAGATACTTTCATTTGGACAACATTCTTGCACTACTCAATCTGGGAAAAAAAAACAAACAACCAACCAGAAAAAAAAAAAAAAAAAAAAAAAAAAAAAAAAAAAAAAAAAAAAAAGTTTAATTAAAGACATTTCAAGCCCCTTGGAGAGCAGGAGTGCTCAGTCTGAGCTGGCAGCATCCTTAATCTCATGGCAGCTGCAGAGCAAAAGGAGAATTTCCATGTACAGAGCATCTGACTCTGAAAGGCTTTGAACAACAACACAAAGACACAGATCTTGATTGTCCTTAGTAGTGAGAGCACAATATATATTTCTTTTTTAGGACATGTTGAGATCTACAGCATTTCCTCAACAATTTGCTACAGAAACCTGGACAGAGATGTGGACTGTGGGGAGGTTCAGGTGAATATCCAGATGGCACTATCAAATCTTGCAATTGCTACAGCCTCCAGTAAAATTAATTTGTGAGCCATTGACTTTCTAAAGGCCACATGTCCAGAATTATATTTTTCTCCTTTGTGCTAAGATACAGTTTTTCAAGAATAAAGTATTGCTAAGCAAGGGCACCTGTCTAAAATTACTAAAGCTCAAGTAAGAGATTTGCAGATCAACTTCGTTGCCCTTTTCCCCTTGCAGTAAAACTATATGCTTTGCCTACTGAGAGTATGAGAACAAGAGAACGTGCCCTTGCCTTGATTTGTGAACTCTAAAAATGCTGAAAAAGATTTTTGAGGAAAATGCAAACTGGCCTCCAGCTGTGAAGGATTTATTTTTCCTTATTTTTTAAAAAGAAAATGAGGATGCCATAAACAATCTGTCTTTATTTATTCTTGTGATCCTCTGCTTTTCCTTCTAATAATTATTACAAGGTTTATTTGCTCTATTTATTGATTTACACTCTAGGCAAAGTCAATATATTTTCAATATTAAAAATAATTAAAAATCCACATTTGAATTTGTTTATTTCCATAGTTATATTTAGACCTAGACAAAAAATAGAATTTACAGTCTACATGGAAGTGTAGAATGTCTGTATTTCATTTTGGTCTTCACTCAGTATAAAAAGATTATTATTGGCAGAATAAAACACTGCAGAACACTTTGATTTAGAAATAATAACAAAGAATTCTTATTTGCACATTAAAGCTGAACAGAGTTTTCTGCTGTGAAATAACCATTTGCCCACTTCCCTGCTATCTGCAGCTTTCAAGTGATGTAAGATTTGCTGTGTAACACATTTTTTTTCCACTGAAAAGAATTTTATTAAACCAACTTCTGTCAAAATACATAATTTCGAAATTATGATTATTAAGAATCTAATTAAATATTAAGAATAGTAAAACTTGGTGATTTCCCAAGCTGATTTCCTCCAGCTGTGTGGTCACTGTATTTGCTCCAGTCCTAAACTGCCCCAGGACAGGGACAGCTGTGCAGTGAAGGGGTTTTGTGTGCTGAACTCCTGCACCATCTTCTTCAACCTGTTTGGAGATAGTCATAAAAACAAAAAAAGAGAGAGTTTGATGAGTTGACATTGTAAAACTGATGACAAAATACCACATCCTGCTACTGATAAAACCAGTCATAAAAGGAAGCAAATATTTTGGGCCCTTGCAGTGGATTTCTCATGGTTCAAGTGTGGCCAGGGTTACCTGGTGCATAAAATTCTAAAGAGCTGGTTCCTGAAATCCTCTGCAAAGGAAGATACCACTGAGTAGCAATGGCTTCATCTCTACTACACTTTCTTTTGTAATAGTAAATTTTATTAAGACACTGGTTTGCTCCCATGAAAATATCAGCAAAATCAGCTGGTATTGTTGTATGCTACTAATTACTTTTCCAATAAAAATATCTTTGCTATTAGGAATATAAAAAAAAAAAATCAAGGTGCATGACTTAGCTGTTTTGAGCATATGTTAAATATTGCCACTCTAAGTTGTAAATGAACATTAAATGTACAGACCTGAGGAATGAGGGGCTGTGTTATAACTGTGCAACACTGTTCACAGTCTACAGATGTCCTTCAAATCTGTGACAATAGTTCTTCAGCTGTTGTAATCAGCTTAACTAAGCAATTTACTTCATGAGATATTTCTGCTGCAATTGAAATTTTTAAATTCCCCTGGGTTGAAGTTTGCTGTGGATGAGTCTCTCAGATAAATTCTTTTATACTGCAAAATGGTTCAGCTTTATGCACACAAGTTCTTGCTTCAATCCAACTGTTCCATGACAGGAAGGAAACAGCTTCAAAATCCAGAAGCTGATTTTCTTCCCCAAAATATAAACAAGTTTTTTACTTCGTTCCAATGTGGAATGTGAAGGAAGAACTTAGCTTCAGTTAAGTCAAAATTAGTCTCATTTTTTGTAAGACCAAAAGGCTTCTTTGGGTAATTTTCTAGAGGTAAATGTACATGTTACTTTTTCAAAAACTGTGTGTGTCAATAGTGGTGTCTATACTTGGACCTTCTTGTTTTTGATGCACAGGAGTCAAGCACATGAACTTGAGCAGCTTCCAGATCTTGCACAAATAGATATTCTCTAAGCAGCTCAGCAGACACATCAGATACACAGAAGTGGAGTTAGAGTAGTGTTGTTACCTGGGTTTAAACCAAAACATAATAAAATTATTTTGCAGGTTGTCTTATTTTTCATTCATCTCTCTACAATTCTGTGCAAAGTAACCCAAGAAGCAAAGCCAGGCTCCAGCCACTAACATGAGAGATGACTCCAAGTGTGACAATCAGTGAAGCTGGGAAGAATTTCTCTCTCATGAAGTAATGCATCCTGATAATCCTGGATACACTTCAGTGGGAAGAACAGCCTTTTACAGGGCTCAATTTTCTGCTTTGAATGAAATTTGCTGAGTGCCTGGGTCACTGTGGATCATGGGAGACATTTTCAAAGGCACCTCAAGCACTGAGGAGCTCAAATACAAAGAGATTTGGTGGTACCTAGATCCTTTATCTATTTCTGAAATGTTCTCATTAAGAAAAAAATATAGAAAAACTTTAAAACAAATCAAAGCACTTATAAAGGGCAAGTGATATGAGGTGTGGGGACAAGGACTGCAGCAACAGGAAATAGGTCAGTGTTTTAAAGGAGAGATTCAAAGTGTCACAATATTTATTTATTTTTTCACAATGACCTTTTGAACTGGAGATAGCAGGTAATGAAATAATACTGGTAAAATCAAATATAAAGGTTCTCCCTATGGATAGTGCAAGTTCCTCGATGCTGACAGCAGCAGTCTGTGCCCAGACCTTTGATTCCCAGGGAGCCCTGACTCTCCTGACAATGCCCTGCAAAAGATGCTGCAGTCCATGAGCAGTGTGCATCACTTGGATCTCGCTGTGTTTTCAGTGCTTTGGCTCAGCTTTACAGGTTGGAGCCTGGTGCCTGCTGTGGTTAGTAGTGAGCTGGCACTCTCACCTGCTGGCATCGAGCACTGAGCACATTGCACCCAGAAGGAGTCAGGGGCTGATCCAGCAGTTGCCTGCTGTTTACAGGAGCAGCTCAAGATTCCATAATAAATTGCCAGAAAGCTGCTTTCATGACAGACCACATTCCTTTCCCCCTCATCGCTCCCCTCTCCACATGACATAGCTGGATTTCCAATTATGGTTGAACACCGATGTGTCTTTTATGCCCCTTTTATTTTTTTTTTCTAACCTCAGAAGCCATTGCCAACCTGCTCTTCTCTTAACTAACCATATTCTTCCCTCATCAACATGAACAAGTGTGGCAGCATTGAGCCCTGTGTAAATAGCCACAGTGACATCTGAAACAACAGCAATGTTAGCATTCTCTTGGTGGGGGTTTTTAACAACATGCTTGGAGATGTCGAGGCTTTGCTTTACATCTGCAGCATATTCACGATGTGATCTGTTGATGGGTTGCAGATGGCATCATGAGCCACTGCTTGCAGCAGAAGTAACAACCCTGGTCACATTTTACCACATTAAACAATTTACTTGGGTGGTAATTACACAGCAGTTAACTTTGCTGCCTCACAAATGCTATGTGAGCAGTCTGGCTTTTGCAGTTTTTTCTTCTCTGTCAGCTTCAGTCTTTTATCTAAGGCTGGGTACAAGTGTTCCTGCCAGCACAAGACATTAGGAAATGAGGGCCAGCCATGATCTCTGTGGGAAATAATGTCTGCTCCTCTGGGCAGGGCTGGGAGATGAGCTGCTGGGGTATATTTTAGCTGCCACTGGATTACTGCTACCACTTAAGGGACAGGCTTTGTCTTGATCAAAACATTTGATGTCTACTCGAAATCTGCTCCTCCTGCAGCCACTGATAGAGCAATATATCTCAGAGGGGTGATTCACATCCTTTGTCTAGTGGTGAGGAGAATTTCTGATGCTGAATGTAGACATGATGTGTGCAAAATGCTACTTTTTAAATACCTGTTAGGTGAAAGGAGCCCTGTTCAGCCCAGCTACAATCTGAAAACATGTAAATAGTGTATAGAGTGTGGACAAAGTCTTTGCTAAGAGAAAGAGCTTGACTTATCCATTTCAAAAACATTTACTTACAGGTGATAAGACAAAGTGGCTCTCTGTTACTTTTAAGATTTATAACTTAAAAACTTACAGTAGAAACATCTGTGTGGAACAGAGGTGTTATCAATCACTGGGACCTCTGTGCTGCTCTGTGGTAGGTTCCTGGATACTTGACATGAAGACTGGGCATCTTTCCAAAATGTATGTTGTAATACATACAAATTATGTGCTACATAAATGGGATGAGTAATGTATGGATTTTTTCTCATTGGATGGGTAGTGTAATCTTTCTGGAGCAAAGTCTGTGAAAAATTTCTTACATGCACACCTTTTCTCTACAAGTTTTACTGATAACATATCTTTGTTGTATTAACACATTTTCATCACTAAAATTATTAATAACCATCTATAGAGAGGAGAGGTGATCGTGGAAGAAGACATTGCATGAAAATAGAATTCATCCAGTTTCCATTCTGCCAGTGATTTTATTTGCCTCACTAAGGTTCAGAACTTCCAGTGTTTTTAATATTGCTTTTGAAATCTGTGGAGAATGATTCATAATTGAGCTTTGGGGTGTATGGGTTGTATGTAGGATTTCTACAATAAGAGCACAGCAATGCCACTTCTGCTTGCTTGGCATCAGCACTCAATGATTATCTACTGTGGCTGTCCCTTGTTCAGAGCTGCCAGACCTTTGCACCTTGATCAGTTGAAAGGGAATGAATCTCAGCTCATAGTTTGGCACTTCCAGTAGCAGATCAGAACGGGATATTTTTTTTTCTGATGGTTTTTTGGCTTCCTTTTCTTTTCCTGCAGAGACTGTAATCACATTATGTGTAGACATTTCAAATTGCAGATGCAGCTGTAAGTGCCACTTTAGCATAACTAAAGCCAGCTACACAGGGCAGTCACACTTGATAAGTTTCTTTCAAAGGCTTTGCCATTTGAGCAGTGTTACTGGACATTGTGGAATTGCTTATGTTCTACAGGATGGACTGTAAATGGATAGATTTTGCAGCATAGAAGAAAGGTGGCATCTGCAGAAGCCAGGAGTTTAAAGTTCATTAAAAGTCAGTAGTACTGTTGTTTTATAATCTCCTTGTGTAGCTTTTACTATCTCTGACCATCTGTTCTGACAGAACTTCTCTATGTTCTGAACAAAATCCTGGTAAGATATTTTTCTAGTGCCATAAACTTAATGCAATCTAAACTCTGATTACAGTAGGGTAATGGAGTTTTTTACCTGTGTTTAGATAATTACTATGCCAAAATTGCTGTAAAGCAAATGGTGTGCTGACTGCCTAGAAAACTCAACAACTTCAATTTTTCTCCTTGTCTAATATTTAGCAAGTGCCATTTAGCTCTGTGGCATCTGGACCAGAACAGTCCAGAAAAAGCTTTTAATGTTATTTTTGATGATATGTTTCCCTTCCTGACTATCTTGCTTCCTACAACAGCTGCTGGAAGCACTAAAATGCATCTTCTACTAGTCTTTAGGTTATTTTTATTATTATTATTGTTGTTATTATTATTGCTCTTTTCCTAGTGTGGCACACACAGCAAAAGAAAGTTTTGCAACAGACAAGTTAATCTGAATGAAATTTTTGTTGTGGGTAATTTCTTCCAAAATGACAAGAGTCTTCTCAGATTTATGCCAGAAACATACATGGAAAGAGGGTTTACTAAGCTATCTGAGCCATCACTACTGAGGTAGATTAGAGTTTTCCTAGGTTGTATCAGACTGGCCCGGAATTTTTTTTATGTGGCGAAAGTAGTGTTACAGAAAATCCAGTTCTAGCAAAAGGGACCTTGCTACACTTTAAGTACTGATTGGATCAATAGAAAATTCATTTAGATTAATCCATGTTTGCCTAATGCTGTGGCAGCATTTAAAAGATGTGGTTGAAAAAGTACTTTTCACCACTTTCCTTTTTTTTTCACGGATCAGTATTTGTTTGCAGGATAGCATAGATGTCCTAATGTGCAATAAATTAAGGTTTCTGTGGCTTTAAAGTAGTCTGGATGTGTACTAGGGAACATCACCTAGGCCTTATAAAGTGAAAACCAAGAAATTTCCCTATCTTCTAAATATGTATGTGATCTTCATTAATGTAGTGTAGGGTCACATCACTTCCTTCCTTCTCAACATCCACGAGTCAGAAAATTGCTGGTATTTCTGTTTCTCCTGTGAGAATGAGGCCAGTTCACTCACTTGCTCTCTGTGAACAGGAATAGACAGGGATCTATGCTGCATGCTCAGCTCCCTGCTGGGATCAGGGCAAAGGCAGTAAAAGGAGGCTTAGGCTTGAAGCTTGTCTTTGCAAAATAGCTGCCAGAAGTAAGAGAAATGTAAACTGGATTTTGGCCTGGGCCAAGCTAGCTCTCTGTGGATAAGGAGCTTCAAATTCAGCCTTTGATTGATTTGGAGCAGAGTTTGAGGGTCATTCTTCCTCTCCAAAAGGAGTGAAAATTACAGTCCCTCTTCTGGAAGAGTTCCACTTTATCTAGAGCCACTCTTCACCATGGCAGCATCTGGACTCCACTAATTCAGTGCAGGGCCATGATGGTTAGGATGCCTTTCTCTCACATTATACAGCCTATAGGAAGGGAAAACAACAGTCTGGTGACTCAAGAACTCTCCTAGAGCTGACTCATGGTACCAGGTTCCTGTTTTGGTCTGGAGAGTGAAAAGCCATGTTTCTTCTGGTACAGAGACAGGCTGAAATGACTGGGTAAAGGAGGGCAGCAGTGGCACCAGCTCTGCTGTCAGATCTCACCACCTTGGGTGTGGGGACAGAGAGAGATCACAAATTGTGAGTGTGGAAGAGGCTCTGCAGATCACCAGGTCACTTTACATATTTCAAGAAAAAAAATGTCATTGCTGAAGGGGTTCCCTGGAAAAAAACACTTTGGTGTTTCAGGGTAGGAAGAAACTGAGTAGCAGGTTTGAAATTTTTGTGATATTAAAATGTTAGACTTTCCCATTTAATGGCCTGAGATCAGCCTGAAAACTTTAATCAATCTGCTTTAGAAGCAGGTTGTATTTTATGTTGGTGGTTAACATTTTAGATGAAAAAGTCTGTAATGCTATCCTTGTTTATGGACTTTCTGGAAACACTCCAGGATGTGACTTTATCCCATGACTGTACTTTGAGAAACTTCCTCTGCTACTGTGGTCTGACTGTGCTGTGTGGCTGAGATTTGGGGGCTGAGCTGAAGCATAGGTGTGACTGCTGGGGTTTCAGCTCAGAGATGGAGACACAGAGCCACCCCCAGTGCAGAGAACCCATGCTGCTCCCTGGAATGATGGTGCCAATGCTGCCCAAGGATGGGCAAGGGCAGCAGAAATGAGAACCAGGCTCTCTTCTTGATTCTGGACTGCTGAGGGTGGAAAATCTTTGACTCACCCTGACAGTTTCAGAGCAGCTGAGGGTAGTGGTGTTTCCTAACTTGCTATGACAATTCCATTTCTTGTAGAACTTTACCTGAGAAATCCCAGTTAAACCAACCTGCATGATTACTCTCCAAGGAAGTAGAAGAAAGTAAAGAGAACAATGGGAGCCACATGAAGGAAAAAAGATATGCAAGGAAAAGCTTCACTCTTTGGTTTTCATGCTGCAGTCACTGAATTTAGCTGTTTGTCCCCCTAAAATAATAAGTTCTTAAGTCATAGAATAATTCAGATTGGAAGGAACCTCCAGAGGTCATCTGGTCCTTATCTTATTTTTCACTCAGACATTCTCCTGACCTGAGTGTGGCAATCTTTCAAATAATATCCTTGTTATAAGGTGTCTCATTGTAAATACATAACTAGGATTTGCATCTCTGCAATCTGAGATGTAATCCTAAGGATTTCCTTGCCCTGACAAAACAAATACATCCTCAGTATTCACAAAAAGTTAGACATTGAAATAATATTGAGTAATCTTTTTACTGTAAACAATGTGGTCAAGGGGATTCAGTGTGAGAAGAGCAGGGAAAGGCAATAAGGATTCACATCCGTGTTTTGCATTCTTCCCAATGCATACATGGCCAGAGGAAGAAATCTGTGCATGGATGACTGCTCTGACTCATAAACATTAAAAAAATACAGGCCTATGAACTGTAAACATGACTAATTCTGTTTGCCTTAATCTGAATTTTCTCACTGATGCCTCATATTGTGTCTAAATAATAATTTATGCCTAATATCTTTGCATAATCTGCACATACATGACAGGATATATCTAACAGAGCCAGCATGTAATTCTAACCTGCTAGAAAATATCACATGTTCATATATGTGCTGAAATGTTTTATAAGCACAAGTTGCTGTGAAAATGTGTGTTATTTCATCCCTTCATCTGCTACAGAACTGAGGGTACTTTAGAGACCTAGTGATCTTACATTGACGCCATTTAAAACTGAATAAAGTCCAAGAAAATAATATAGGAAATTATGCATCACTGGAGGAAGAGGGAAAGGCTGGCTGCATTCCTTATACTCATTAAGAGGCTTCTGTTCCAGATTTCAAAAATGTAAATATGATGAGCTCTCAGAGGAGTCAATGAGAGTTGAACTGCATAAGGGATCAAAATAAAGGTCTGTCTAGCTCTCCTGTCCATCTTTGTAGGACAAACAAGATATTCTTGGGACTTTGCAAAAAGTTCAGGAGAAATTCCATATAAAAAGAGAAAAATTCACTGTCTCAGCCTTCTATATGCTGTTTTCTGAAGGAATCAGTACACATCATTTTGGGGCAAGGCATGGAAGGAAATAAAGTTTCTGTTTCACAGGTGCCTAGACAAGGTATCCCCTAAGGCTCTTTCTTCTTGTCTCCAACTGACAACTCAACTTCTCTGGGATGCCTTGAGGTGAAAATAACTTCCTTGTCCTCCTGAAGCTTCCTGAGCACGGTTCTTTCCAGCCTGAATTTTTTCCTGATTTTTCAGGTAGATTCAGTGAGGAGAGAGAAGCAATTAGCTGTATCTTGCCCTGGTTTCTGCACCTCAGGACCAATCACTCCAGCTTGTGATGAAGCAGAGTCTCATCACATCATGCCAGAGTCTTCCATGTGGTTGCTTTTATCTGCTCAAATTAACACAGGGCTGGGTTCAGTTGGCCAGACACTGCCACCAGCTGTATTTAGTTCTCACAGCTTTGGCAGGTGCAGTAATTCAATGAGGTTAACCACCAGCTAAGGGGATGCAGAAACCACTTCTCATGTTTCAAGCTATTGTATTTTGTGTGGTAGGAAATGTCCCTTCTATCTATATGGTTATTGATCATATCATTAAACTGTAACAGTGGCTGGAAACTAGAGCTGTGCGAAAGTATCAGCGGTTTTATTTCCCAGAGATATTATCAAGAAAAATCACCTCCCATGCCCTCCATCAGGTTCCTATTTAGATGAACTCAATATTTCTAAATTTAAAAAGCAAATTTTAATGTTTTAGTACGCATTGAATTTAGTGCTTTTTTTCTGGGAAAAAAATTTAACAAGGATGAAGGAGTGATCAAAACCACAGACTAATCAGAGACATCATTGAATCCAGCTTATATATTATTCTTTTTTCAGAAGCTGGCCAAAGTTTTGGATCAGGAATGAAATAAAAAATCAATCCAAACAGCTCTATTCCATCATAAATTAATAACAGGATTGTGCAGGGAATCACTGAGATCACTGTATAAACTCACAATTTAGCTCCCGGATCATGGGTTTATTTCCCTACTGCATGAGCTCCTTTGATCAGTCCCACCTCCTTTTTCCTACTCCTGCTAGGGAAGAGCTGCATTATTGCCTGGGTAAAGGGGTACAGCACTTTGCACATTAGTGCCTTATAATGTTCTGCTGCACATGCACAGCACCCCTCATGTGGTGTGGCCAACAGCCCTTTGCCTGGGTTCTTCATTCCACAGGGTGCAGCTTTCCCAAGTTAAGTCTGATTTATATTTAATTGGGTTTGTTTTGGTTTGATTTCTTTTTTTTTACAGAAATATTCTATGTGCAATTTCTGAAGTTATGATCAAAAAATTAATAAATGTCTAAAGCTACTGACCCAGCATGGCAGGAGTTCTGCTGAAATTTGTGCTGTGTGTATCCACACAGGCCAGAGCTCTCACAGCTCTCACAATGTACTCTCTAAAACCAGTCCTATGAATCTTCATTAAGCCAGAAATTATAGACACTATCACAGGTCTAATTCTGCCTTTCCACATCTGTATCTGAGATTGTGCTTAACAAAGATACCACTTCATTTCCAAATAATTTACAAAGGGTGTATTTTTCCCCACTGAGAAGTTGCATTGTAACAGCAATCAGCAATTCAGAATTTTCAATTAAACACTGTGGCAGTAAATGGCAGTAAAAATGAAATGGTTGAGCAGAATGGGAAGGAATCTAAAACTAGTTGCAATTACATTCATTTTTATTTCAGACTCTTAAATTTTAATGCCTTTTACAGGCACACGAATAAATGAATTATGCAGGATTCACAACTATTGGGAATTAATTCATGCTGTTCCAGAAACCTCTGGTTCAGCAGAAGCAGAAAGTGGAATAAAATGTTCTAAATGTGCCAGCTATTGGCCATAGGTCTCCCAGTGATTCCAGCTACAGGTTGCAGCACCTGCTATGTGGCTTGGGATCAGGGGAAGGGATCCCTGACACCCTGACAAAATCACTCCTTATGAATACCAGTGGGAGATAGCTGGCTTCTCATTTTGCCTCCAAGGAGAACAGTGATGCTCCTTACCACTGTCCACACTTTCACCCTCCACCCTCAAGGGTATTGATAATAAAAGTTATTTTCTCTTGCCCTTGTATCACTGTATCCAAGGGCACATGGTGATAGGACAAGGGGGAATGGCTTCAAATTGAGAGTAAATTTAGATTAGATATTTGGAAGAATTTTTTTCTTTTTCTTTTACTGGGGAAGTGATGAGACACTGATACAGGTTGCCAAGAGAAGCTGTGGATGATCCATCCCTGGCAGTGCTCAGGGCCAGGTTGGATGGGGCTTGGAGCAACCTGGTCTAGGGGAAGGTGTCCTGCCCATGGCAGGGGGAATCAAATAGATAATATTTAAGATCCCCTCCAAGACAAGCCATTCTATGTCTCTAAAATACAAGCACAGTCCCCCCATACTTTGAACATTGTCAACTGTCATTATAAGCTGGCCTGTCATGAAGATCCAAACATCAATTTGTACTTAGATTTACACTTTATAATTCTATCTGTAACTTGGGACCTTTTCACTTAGGGTCCTTGTGGGTTGCAAATTTCCTTCAATTCAAGGCTATTAACACCTAATGGGATTTACAATTGTTAATTATAATTCAGGAGCTGAGGCTACTGCTCTGCTCAATGAAAGTTTGAAAGTTCCTCTGAGGATTTTACTTAGATGTTTGAAGTCTGATGATATGAATATTCCTCCTTTTTCTGTCTCGGGCAAGGGTCTGAAATCTCAGTTCCAAAATGAAACACTGACTTGCTTAAATAAGACACTAATTTCTCTTATCCATGAAAGAATTGGAATAAGTCTTGACCTGGGTTATTTTATCGTTTTGGACAGGAATCCAACCTTTTATAAACATCAGGAAGCATCATTGGCTGACCCAAATCATACCAAGCCTGTTTTGCCATGTTTTGAGTACTCTGTGTTATCACTACTCAGTAGAAGCGAAAGAATCTAAGAAACTCAGGTGGGGTTTTCTAAACCTTGCAAAAACAGGAGTTTATTAAAACATCATTCTCTGCCAGTTTCTGCATAGAGCTGCAACTTCCCAGACTGTCTTTCTACAGCACTTCTCCTCTGAAGTGAGCTATGGTTGTTAACACAGAAATCTGTTTTCCAGGTCTGTTTACAACAGAAACACACCCCCACCTTGTATTCAGGTATCTTTTCTCATGTGGGAAGTAGCAATGAAAGGTCAGATGGCCACAACACTGGTTTGGAGTGTGACTTTTGCACCAGACATGAGATGCTGCTATGTGTCTCTTGCTCAGCAGGCATCATCCTCATGGAATCATAGAATAAGAATCATAAAATATGCTGCATTGGAAGAGACTCTCCAAGGGTTATCCAACAAGAATCATACCATGTGCTCTGTCAGGCTTGGTGCTGTGACCACTTCCCTGGGGAATTCTTTCCAGTGCCCAAACACCCTCTGGGTGAAGAATCTTTTCCTAGTATCCAACCTAAACCTCTCCTGACGCAGCTTCAGTCATTCCTTTGAGTGTATCACTGGTCACTCCAGAAAAGAGATCAGTGTCTGCCCCTCCTCTTCCCCTCACAAGGAGATGTGGACTGCAATGAAGTTCCCTCTCATTCTCTTCTTGAGGCTGAACAAGCCAAGTGACCTCAGTTGCTCCCCATGGCTTCCCCTTCAGACTCCACCATTTTTCCTCCACTTCCATACTACCTCCACATCTAAGGTTAGCTCAGAGTGAATGCCTGGCACAGTGGAACCAGAACAAGAACAAAGCCACAAAATGCCCAATTAAATTCTGCTGAATCTGCAAAATTGTGTGAAGAGGGGACACAGAGTCAGACACAAGTGCAGCTGCTTTGTGCAGCTGATGGGTTCAGTATCTGGTCAGCTTGTGCTATAAGGTTCACACAGGAACAAACAGGAACAGAAAAAGGAACTTTGCTGTTCAGCTTTACCTACATCCATTAAGTAAGGAACTTTTTTGGTCTCATGACCCTCATGACCTCCCCTCCCCACCCCTGCCCCAGCAATGCATTTTTAGTGTTACTGTACTATTCTAAACTTTCATTATTATTCTTCAGAGCATTGCACTGACATCATTGCCACTCCCATCACAGTAGGGCAAACTGGCTAGATAAAAAAGTGAACCTGTCTGTCCTCTGTCTGCACCAAAGACAACTGTTTTAGGGAGGAATTACAATATGAGACTATTAAGAGTATCAGGTTCTAATTTTGCTAACAGCAATGTAACTGCACTCCCTTTTCCATGGTGCTTTGTAATTTATTCTCTTCTGAGAATATCCTTAATTCTGGGGCTAGGAACACACATGGAATATCTGTCTTTGAATTAAACTCATCACATCACAGATAAAGAACTGAGATAGCATTAAGAGGAACATGGAGTCCTCCCAGTACTTCCCTCCCTTCCATCCCTTGTAGTGAGATCAAAGATTCCTGGAATATAACAATAGTTTATAAAGAGAAAGGCAAATCTTTATCCCTCTCCTGCTGAGGCCCTTCCTTGATTTCAGGCTGCTTTCTGTGTGCAATGTCATATGTAGAATAGGGTGCTCTCAGAAAAGTCCTACACTCTTTAATCCCCAACTACTCTGGTTTGGCATTTTTGACAATCTTGTCGAGGGTGTTTGCAGCCACAGCACAATGCACAGCCTTTAACAGGAGGCTAGCTGATGCCTCTGGAGTTGTTTTCGCACTGATAAAGATTCAGTTAAGGTAAATATAAATAAGGGAAAATTTCTTGAGTGCTAAAGGACCAGGGGCAGCGGGGGAGCTCTTCTTGTTGGCCAATCACTGGAACATATCTTCTGTTTTTGCAATGGGATCTCCTGGAAGTGATTCTGGACCTCAGCCAGCTGATCCACAGCACCTTTGTCCTTTGTGTGCATTAGCAAAGGGGATAAAAAACAAACCCTCCCTCATTCCAGAGGACAAACCACTCATCTGTGTCAGCTTACTGTCACTCCTCTTGCAGTTAAGCTCCTTTAGCAAAGGCATAACAAACTCTAGCTCAGACTTTCTCTCCCAGACCTGCCAGCTCCTCCCATCTGCACTGTCCAGGGAAAGCTCTGCCAGTTCTTGCACAGCCCAGTGATAATTCCAACCTCCCCTGGGAAACCTGTGAACCCAGCACCCAACCCTGCTGTCAGAGTAGGAGAAGAGGAGTCTGCTGCTCTGCTCTGTCATCTGGGACCAGGACTGCACTGCCTCTGCAGAGACCAGACTGTGTCCTTAGCTTCACTGGGAAAGAAAGGTGCTCTGAACAGAGGCTGAAAACCTGCTTTGGTAAGAGAGAAGAGCATAAGCCCAGCTCATGTCTTTTCTGTCAACACTTTTCAAGTGTGAGACTTCAATAAGTGTATTTTTGTCATTTCCAAGGTACACATTTTGTGAGCCAACACCTGTGAAAATCCTTCAGCTCAATTGTATTCTGGTGTTTTTCTCAGAAGGCTAAAAGTACTGGAGTTAGTAAAGATTTCTCTTTTTTAAAAATATAATATCACACTGCTGACTTGATGTCTGAGCCACATTACATCTTCTAATGCATCTAAGTCACAAAGATTTTATTTATGAAATATTATCTCTCTTCATGATAACAGTAATTTTAAAATAACAAATTTTTGGAAGTACTTTAAAAAAATGAGAGAGAGTTGACTGTGTGGACTTTTCAAGAGTAACTCTTTCTAGAAGACCAAATCATCTGAAAAGAAGAATTTATAGAAATCTGATTTAAATTGTTTTACTTGGTTCGTAGCTTATCAACCAGTGGTGGCACATAATTCTCATCAAAAAATGGCCATAAAAGTACAAAAATGAAACACACACCTCATTCCCACAGCTATAAACAAAATGAGAGAAATAATAGTGCTTTCAATGTTCAGCCTGATCCTTATTTGCCTTTAAATGCCATGCCACTGGGGCAGCATTGCAGAAAATTGTCTTAAGACTTCCTGCAAAAGGCAGCATTTTTTGATTCAAAACAGTTGGAAAAACACATGTCTAAATAAGAGGACCAGCTGTTGAGATGACTGTACCACTTCAAGTCTTGGAGAATAGAGTGGAAAACTGTCTCAGAACTGGCAAAGAAACAAACTCAGGACTGATCTTCCCACCAGAAGTCAGCATGCCAACAGGAGTGCAGATACAAGGGTGGGCAAAAACTTGGATGTGAAGCCACAGCCACATCAAAGCAACAAAGACCTATAAATGGGATTATTTCTTGAAACAGTCTGGGTTTTGTGCTTCTTTTAATTTGGAAAATTTCACCAGGCTATGACTGCCTTACTAAGGGAGGTGCTAGAAAAGGACAATTCAAGGAAGAACCATCAGTGGCAAGAAGAATGTGGCTTCAGAGACATGACACAGATTATTATGCAATTATTAAACTTCACTGATTTATATGGTGAGTCATGTAAACTATTACTTACCAGAAGTGCACAATTGCCAGCCTCAAAAACACCTGAAAATGAAGTACTATTTTGGTTGTTGACTAATCTCAAAGGAAAATCTCTGAAAAACAACAGACGTGGGAACACTGGGAGGAACACAGTGGGAACTTATGGAGATTTGCTCCTGACATGCAGCAGGCTAACATCCAAATTTCAAATCCCTGAGTGACAATGTGCACCTACATGGTGGGCAAGGGAGGGGGAGGGAGCATGCTGCAGCCATCTCTCCTGAGAGAGCAGAAAAGCAATGCCAATAAGCACAGGGAGAAACAGCAGCAGAGTTGGGGCAGTAAAAGCAGAAAGTCACCACGACACTGATTCAGCTGTGCCCTGCACACCACGGAGCTGGGACTGCCAGCCCTGACAGGAGGAGACATGGAGGAATTCAGCTGATTCAGTATGAAATAACCAGATGTGGAATTTTAAGGCATGAACAGGTGTAGACATCTCTGAAGGCACTTTTGTCTGGGTAAGTGCCCTGCAGAGCCCCAAGATCAAAGTTAGGCTCTGCTGGGGGAAGAGAGGTTTGTCTTTTGAAGAACTAGGGAAAAGCTCATTTTGTGAGCAGACGGTAAGTGAATAAATGCTAGCTGGGAGTGCTCAGGGCTGAGAAAATCAGAACAATGAGAAGTTTGCCAGGATTTAAAAGCATCATCCTCTGCAAGTTTCCTCATTATGTTCTTTCACTCGACTGGCTGTGATCCAGCATACACTTGGACAGAGCTCATGGTTACATAAAGGAAAACACCTGAACTCTTTTTCATGTGTGCACCCACACACATATGGGTACATAACCTCCAGATTTAAAACTTGTCCTACTAGGAAGTGGAGAATTGCCACTGGACTTGCTTGTGAGGCATCACCCTTGCCTTCATCTCCATCCAATTGCTTTGTCTGCAGCATGACTGAGGTTGCAAGGGGCCTCACACATTTGTGTGTCTGACACTAGAAAAAAAATATAAAATAAAAAAATTTGGTAGAAGGAAAACAATGGGCTTTATTCAACTCTCAGAGTCTCTTTGTTTTACTGCTGACCACATGCATGGGCTTTGCTGCTGTCCTGATTTTCACCAAGTCTATTGGTCCCTTCTTGCCTGGATAAAACTTACCAAGTCCATACTTGCCCTTCTGCACATGTATTTACTGGTGATTTCTGCATGGACACAGATTTGCTTGATATGTAGCATATTAAATCTTTGCATTTCCTCTCACTCTTGCTACTATTGTGATTGCTAAGCATGGCTTCAGTTTCAAGCACTGCACTAGCACAGAGCATAAAAAAGACCCTGCTTTGAATTTGAAGACAGACATCAGCAACCACCATCACCACAACAACAACAAAACCAGAAATTGAGAGAGCAAAGACTTTTTTCTTTCCTCTTGCCTTTTGCTAACCACCCCTCTCATCTCAGTCCAGCAGTGAAGACACGTGCTCCACCCTGCTTTGTCCATGCAGAATGCTGCCCCTGGCACAAAGGGGCCTCATGCCACATCTGCATTGTGCAGGGAAGGCAGAGGGAAAAGGGCAGACTGGGATGCTGCTGACTGACCCCTGCCATTGGTGTGGGTAACACCAGCACACAGAACTCCAGCAGGCAGCATGTCTCAGATGCATTTTTGCACACAAATGAGGCTGCACTGCTGCTGCTCCCAGCTCTGCTCAGCAGTGGTTTGCACAAGCACAGTAAATTAATATACTTTTTGAAAATATGAGAAAGAAAAATGAAGAGGAATCCCCAACCTTCTCTCCCCAGGCTCGCTCATCCCCAACATTCTTCCCTGTAGTAGCTCTCAGAAGGGTAGATCTGGAAGCTGCCAGATTTCATCCCTCTGTCATGAAACCCACACATTAGGGATGAATGAGTGCTGGCACATCTGACCAGAAGCTGTTCTATGTTATGGGAAGGCCTGCAATCTGAGCAGCAGCTCCCAGCACTTGGATGAGGGACAGTGACTTCTTTCATCTCCTCCATGCAATGAATGTGGATAATATGATGACAGAGAGAAGGAATAATTTGAATTTGAGGAAGTCAGTGCTTGGTTGCTATGTTCACTCAACATTGGTTTTGCTGTCCTTGCACTGCCATTTTCCAATGTGCCACAGAGTTTGGACTGACAGATTTTAAACTGCATCAAAGGTGCTGTCAGAAGTGAAGCTACACATTTTGACAGCTGGAGTGGACAGCTGATGCTTTAGACACCTGGAAGGGCCTTGGGAGACAGTTTGAAGCCCCAGGATAGGCATATTTAGTGGATGTATTGGCAAAGTAACAAAGAATAGTGAGATTTAAACTGTCATCATAAAACCTTCACTATCCTGGCTTGCACTTCATTCTTGTTTTCTGGGCTACCTGTGCAGGGACACAGTTTCTTGGTGCCTGGTGATTTCCACAGTGGTGCAGTCCCACATTATCATGAGGAGCATGTAGCTGACTGCTTAATCTGTGGTCCCAGTAATTATAATTCTGGACTGGATTTTACACTTTTTAACAGGTGAAATTTGGAAAAGTCCCGCACTGCCTTCTGCCTCAGCTGGTTTTCTTTGCTGTTCACACACAGTCATTCTTCTCTGACTAGCCTGCAAACCTGTTTTGCAAAGACTGAATGTAATAAAAGAAGATGATTTGAAGCAGTTGTAGATTTTGTTACCAGTCTACTTCACTGGATTTGACAATTCAGTACTAAATCTACACCACCAAGCCTTTTTTGCAGGGCTGTGGCAAACCCTTGGAGTTCCTACCTGAAATGCATAACATTTGTTGCACAGATGTCAGAAATACATCTGTGCTGACACATACACACACAACCCAAACTCATTTGCAGAGCAATCCATCATCTTAGTGATTATTTTCCTTTTCTTGTTTTTCCATGGATATGATTGATTCACTTCAAAACTCACTCCTTCATCTTGAGAGCTAATGCAAGGCTTGTTTAGAACTAGGTCTAACCAAGATATGTGAGGACATCTGTAGCTGAGCCAAGAGGCCCTGTTCCAGATCCAGCTGACATGCAGCCCTAACAGCTGATCCAGGCATCCACCAAACAGCTGGCAGGATGCAGCCACAGCTGTTGGAAAAAAACTGCATGGAACAGTGTCTGTTTAAAGAGGCAGAAGATACAGTTTAAATCCTATGACCCAGGGACTAGCAATACCCAAAAAAGATCCTTTCAGGCACCCAGTGTTGTACACAAGGATGTGTGTGTATGCAGACATGCTTAATTGCAGTAGTCTGCAATAAAGTTTAGTGGGATAATTGCAGACTCAGTGCAGCTAGTCATGGCAAGGCTGCAATGTTCAACAAGGCTCTGTTCAACTCCCAGCAAGGAGAACCCCATGGGACCATGTCTCCATGTCAGGCAGATAAAAACTGGGAGGAATGCAGGGTGTGTGAGTGTGGCTGCTCTAGATTCTAAAAGTGAGGAGTTACATTAGTGAAATTCTGTTCCTTCCATGTAATCCAAAGCTATGCCAAGTGTTTTAATAGGTTCTGTGTGTATTAGGGAGCAAAAAAGACTGAGGCCTTGCTGCTCAATAAGATCACTGTTTAGATGTCAGAGTGGCTTAAGGTCAGATTTAAAAAGTTCAGGAGTCTACAAGTAAAGTGCTGTAATGTTTTATATTTAGGAGCCAGGTCTCTGGAGTAGGATCCAGAAATTGAATTGCTCCTCTCATGCAGCCTATGGAGCACTGGTGTCTCCAGTTACAGATGCTGGGGAAACACTGGTAATGATAGTATGGGTGGAATCCAACCCCTCCAAATGCCTCACTGCAGATAACAGGGAAAAGGCAAGAAAAATACTGTACTGACCTGACCTGGTACCTGAGCTGATTTTCCCCAAGTGAGGTCTCACCACAGTCTGCATTGGGCTGACATGGGATTATGCACAGGCCATGTGTGAAGAAACACCCATCCACAGCTTGCAGTCTCCTGTATTTTGTCACATAAAAAATGAGGATTAATTGTAGTCAGAGATGGAAAAGCTGCCTTAGCTGCTGAACCCCAGCCCCCTGCAGTATGGGATTATCCTCTTGGATAGCTCAGTCAACAGGGGAAACAGAAAACCAAACGAAATGAGATATTTGGCTTTGTGGAACTCAGTTTGGAAGCTGCACTTTCATGAACATCTGGTAATGTTGCCTCCCACTCATAAATGTCAAATGCAGGACCCTCCATGTCCCTTTGGTCAAGATCTTCCCCTTCTGCTGCAGTACTTTATCCAGGGAGGAATTTAGAACTTTTCCTTCTTCCCAGCAGGTTGGAAAATGGAAGCCTTAAGGCAAAAAAGATTTGTTTCCCACTGCTTCCTTTCTGCTTTCTGATCAGAAGGTACCATCTTCTCATTCATTAAAAGTCCTCACACATTTTCCTGTTCTTTGTGTCAAAATTAATAAGCAACTGTAGGTCAGAGCTTTTAAATCATTATATAACAATCATTTATTTAACTGTAGGTTTTTGTAAGGTCTTATTCTGGGGTCACTTGGGGTCCTGGGGTTTGCTCTGGCCTGTGGACTAATTTCCCACAAAGGAAACAGGGACTTCTGTTTTGACAGGGAATATGCTGACCTAACTGCAGCTACTCCAGTGCCAGCCCTTGGTAGACACACAAGCCCAGAGCCCACAGCTGGGGACATGGGAGAACACAAGGACCCTGAGATGAGCTCTGGACCATATCTCTAATTCAGCCTCCCAAAGAGAGTCATTTAAGTAGGACTTGGTTCCTGTGGTGGGCAGTCAGATGTTCCAGGTTAAATTATTGCTCATCTTAAGTAGAGTGAAAAATTTAACAACTGTGGTCACATGGATCATATTTGAAACAAAGGATGGGTTTTAATAAATAGGCTGCAATGATGAAACTTAAGTAGTTGTAAACCATTTCTAACCTCAGGGCAGCCTCTCCTCCTGCTATGCTTTGTTCTGCCCACATGCACAAAAGATCAGTAAGATTTCCATTTCAGCACAGGAGCAACAAAAATATTGCTCCTTGTTCTCCTGTTGGGATAGGCAGTGGACCTCAGCCCCAAATTCACTGAAATCAATGTTAACTGCCTTCCATAGGTCTTCGTTTAATAGTGATTAAAAAAAAAAAAACTGTTTGGAGAAAAAAATTGCCTCCATTGACTTCTTCTCAAAGGTAAAGAACAATAAAACCATGTCAGTGTGAACATACATAGCCAGAAGAGTTCCTAGTATGGTGCTAGTACAAAGATTCCAGGCTGTGGAAGATTGCTGTTCCCAAAGGGGTTTTCCTTCCTTTCTCACCATAATCAGCCATCCTCCAAGACCCTAATTAACTGTCTTGTGAGGTCCCTAATGGAGTGGGAAGACAAGAAACAAATTCATGTGACTAGCCTCTGCACAAGGGTTTATCTTCACAGTTACCATTACTCCTGTTACACCAGCCTGCCTGGGTGGTGCCTCTGGCTGCTCCCTGGAGCTGTTTTAACAATGGTGGTGTGGGCCTCCACAACCTCCATTAATGAGCTCCTGTATTTGGAAAAGGAAGACATTCCACAAGATAAAATGTTAACTTTCCTACTAACAAATTTAGGCACATAACCCATATGAAATGACTACAAATCAATTTATCAAAAAAATCGGTATCCTTTAAATTTTTAATTTTATCACTTGTCTTAGAAGTCACATTCAGTGGTCCAAGCCCAGGAAGTGTAGTATTTAATTAGAGTCTGCCCTTGACTTAAAAAACTTGTAGACTAATCTCAGATGCAGTGGATAAGAAAACCACTAGAGAGGTCTAGTCAGAAAACCTTGCTGAAATTTTATAACTTAAGAAACTGTGGAGCAGTTTCTATGTTCATTATTTCTGTTTTCATGAGAAGGGCTCTTCAGAATCCCACTAGCCAGTGTTCATGGAATCATAGGATATCCTGAGTTGGAAGGGACCCACAAGGATCATTGAGACAGGCATTTGCTTTGGTTAAACCTTGTGTGCATGATGATTGCCCTGCCCTGCCCTCAAATTTGTCAGGGTCTCTTTGCAGGGCCTTTCTGCCTTCATGTCACTGCTCTTTCCTTTTTCTTGTTGCTTGTATCTGTCTAAAAACTGTCTGAGGAAGAAAATATGTTCCTTCTGCATCTTTCTGTCAAAGAAAATACAACTCTGGCTTAATTCCCCCTCACAAGTATACACTAAAGAGTTTAAGTGAAATTTCTCACTTCTTGTCTTTTGCTTGCACAAACGTGGACCAGAACACACAACTGAATGTTGCTAAATTTTAATGGAAAACAAAATATTTAAATAAACATTTCAGCAGAGTTTAGTGCTTAAATTTACAGATCTCTCTTGAAATATTCTATTCATTAATTCAGCAGTTCCTTTCTTGACCTTCCTTAGGGTCTTCAAGACACTTCATTTAGTCTTTCCACAGAATAACCCATTCCAGGCCTGCTGGAGGGAATGGAGTTCAGCCCTGTTCATCACATTCACCTTAATAATGCAGTTGTGTTCTGTCATAGAGCATTTCTAAAGCTGTTTCCATGGGTTAATTCATCCTCCATGGCAACACTAGGTGACAAAAAAGAATTGTGGATATTTTAATGGTGGCCTGTACAGCCCACAATGTAGCTTCAAAAAACATCATGTCAGCAATGCTGATTTCTTCAAGGCATTTTTGCCAAATAAAATCTAAACTGACAAAAGCAAATTTGTTGTTCTGGTGTAGTTCATATGTTTTCATGCCTACATCTATGTGCCTTCAGCCTTCTGATTGATATTGTTACCTCTTTGGGATCTGGACCCTCTGTTTATTTCCTTCCACAGCATAGACATGACCATGGATGCTTACGTACATATAGTTATTTAACTAAAAAGAGTGGAAAAATTGCCCCATGTTCCTAAGACATACTAAAAGAGACTAGGAGATTTTCAAATTTCTCATGGCATCCAGTGAAAATCAGGCTGTTAAAAAGTACTATGAAGGACACCCTTTAAAATACAGTTGGAAGTTGCCTAACAGCCATCCAAACCCTCCAAATGCCTATGACAAAATACTAGGAGTGACATAAGTGTAAAAGATTATATCTTCATATAAGCCTTCATTATATAATTATTGATCAACATCCACAGAGGCAGAATTATTTTTGTACAATGGACTGGCGTGAGACAACATTGAAATTTGATGACCTACACTTGCTTCCTTGTCACCAAAAAATCAGAACTTAAAAGATTTGCCCTTCTGCATAGCATGGTGCATCCATAATGCCTCAGCCTTCAAGACTTAGGTACATATTCCTATTAAGTTAGTCAAAGCTGTGTCAGTTTAAGATCACAATCTGCTAATGGAAAGACATGAGGTGTTATTAACTATAAAACATTGAATTGATCAGAACTGACAATATTTTTATGGAATATAATTTTGGTAAAATCATAGGCAATTTCCTGGCATCATTTGGATAAAATTTATGCTATCTAGATTTCCTTTCCAAACTAAAAGTAAGCAGGGAATTATTTATCTAGGCTGACTCAGGATGTGGGGAAATCATGTAAAACACTAGACTTTCACTGGAAGGGAAAGGACATGGTCACTCTCAGGAGCAGCTAAAGAAGTTCCATTAAATGCAGAGAAACAATTGAGTGATTAAGGAGTTGTTATTAATTTTTTTATTTCAATTGGACCCTACATTGCCCTCCTGCAACTAAGAGCTGTACACATGCCCAACAGCTTGTGACCAAAGGATAAGCTAAAAAACAACACAGGAATACAGAGAGAGTGAAAGACAGAGGCAGTGAAAGTTATAGAACTAGACACAGTAGGTGACTTTGTGCCATTTCAGTGTCAGATGCTTTAAAAAGCAAGTATTTCTATGATTATTTTGATTATTTCTATGATTATTTTGATGCACAGAATGGTAGCAAGGTCCCTTTTCTCCATTCTTCTACCAGTATTAGTTTGGAAATCCTGTGTATTTCTGTTTCTTATCCCAGCAGAAGCCATAACATGAAGACCTGTAGAGAGAAATTTAGAATAGTATCAGTTTTATTACTTGCATAAAACAATCAAAACTAGAGTGAATTCTGTGGGAAGATTTGGACTTCTGGAACTCTTTCTGTCAGAGCTGATCTGGCCATAAAGTTTAAACATAATCTGCAAGATCACATCCTCAGCCACAGAAGAGCACCAGGTTGGGAAATGGGTGATAAAATGCATGGACAGCTTTTGTTGGGCAAATACTAAGTGATTATGATTCTTCATAATGAATAGACAGTAATAACAGTAATGATAGAGGTCTGTAAAATCATAAACAATACAGGGAAAGTGCCTCTTGCAGAACAGGGAAATGTCAGGTGAAAGTATTAGGGAGCAAGGCCAGAGACAACTTTTCATACAGCACACTGTTAAGCTGAAGGACTGCTCCCTGCAGGATGTGGGGGATCTAGGTTCAGGAAGGAACTGGACCACTTCATGAAGGAAAAATCCATTGAGGGCTATTAAATACAAAAAAATTCTTAGTCTGTTTTAGACTTCACTAAATTACAAATTATTGGCAGCTGGGACACTTTTCTGGGAAAGTATCCCTGAATGCTTTCCCTAGCTCTTCCATGGGGACCTACAGAAGGGCTAAACTGCCTTTGATGGGAGGCAGTGTAGTTGCTCTTGTGTACTTACATCACAGAATTACTTCAGGGCTAAAGGAAAAAGTGCCCAGCTTGTACAAGTGCAAAACTGTACATTTCAGGATTTGTCTTCTGCTTCAGGAAGCAAGTCAAGCCTGTAAGGAAGCTTCCAACACACATTTAGCTCCAAAGAAACTAATGCCAAGCTTAAGGCACACACATAAGCTAAAACAGAACATGAGCTGCAGGCTCAGAGACACAAGAGGAAGAGTCTGGGATGGGAACTATCCACATTCTCATCCTGGACACTTCCAAGACTCTGTTGTATTCAACTTCATATCAATTAAAGTGTGATTGAGAATTGTTCTTTTAGAGCCCTGCAGTTTTGTTTGTTTTTTTTTTTAAAACTTAGAAAGCTGTTTTGAATAATGAACCTGGAAGATAATGTGGTTAATAGCTGAGTTATATCAATGTCCCAGACTAAACTTCCCATGTGACAAAGCATCAGTGGGTTTCTTTTCTTTAACTGAAAACCCAACCATGAAACCCAGAGCATTTATCATCAAACAGATTTTTCACACCTGTTCGGAAAAGGTAAAAACCACCAGGGAACCATCTGGTGTCAGAAGCAGCATCTGGAGTTGTGGGGACTGCCACCACCCAAATAGGAAGCAGAGGTGTTATTTTTTTCCCTAGGGTACTAACCTATGTTCCACCACCCCTTTTTTTTTTTTGCATAGTTGAGAGATTAGTCTCCCTTTGCCCTCTGCTATATCTACAAGGAAGAGGCCTCTGTGATGTGCAGTGACCTGGTTGCACTATTGTTAGCTGATGTCAAACACACAGATTGTTCTAGCTGGAACCTGAAGATAAATGTTTCCTTCCCCTTGAAGCCAGAGCTTCTTAACTTTGGGAGAGGTGTGAATAAACGTATTCACCTTAGAAAAAACATATATTAAATTTTTAATATGGCTTCATTTATTTTTATTTATTTAATGCATTTTGAATAGTGGAAAACTGCATTTCAAATGCTTTTTATCTCTCTTCAATTGAGATGTTGACACTTTTGATTAAATCTTTGATTGACCCAAACCTGAACCCATTTTCTCAAGCATGGAACAAGGAAACATTTTTTTTCCCATACCTTTTAGGATGACTGGTAATTTTCTGTCATTACTGTAACATTTCTCAGCATGTGCAATCTTGCAATATCACCTCAAGCTTTTAATTCCATCCAGAAAAATAGCTTAAACTCAGTGAAAATTATGCCAGGTAATGTCTCTTTTCACACAGGATAAAAGAATAGCAAGTGCAAACAACGAGAACTTAGATTATTTATTTAGCTATCACAGTTTTTAAGGCTACAGTGCTCAGTATAATGGGATCCTGCAGACAAAGACATCACTGGATTTTGAAGAAATCAATGGAAGGTATCAGATTTGGGAAAAAGTCAAGAGCAGACAATCAGAACTCTCAGTGCAGAGTTGTTTGGAAGGTGTGACTGTAGTTATCCAACAATCTATCTAGCATAAAGGCCATTAATTTAGGTGCCTAACCTCAATGGGAGAAGTAGAAATAACACATTTATATCTCTTAACTCTCTGTATTGGGAATTCCCAATTTTAGGGGGTGGTTAAAGAAGCTTAGGGGTTGTCCTTGCACGGTACGGAAAAAGGGAAACTCCTCAGAATCTGCAACGAAAGATATTCTGCTCTGAAATAATAACCAAAAAAGCTTGTAACACTGGAGTTTCAATCCACTTGCTCTTGTTATAAGTCTACCACCCCTTGTCATCAATCCAACATTTAGTTACTTATTAATACTTCATTATTTGCCAGATTTTATTGTCATGGGCTGTCTGATGAAACCTTCAAGTTAAAGTTGGGTGGTTTCTGGGAGACTGCTAACAGTTATCACAGGAAGAAGGACTCAATGCACCAGAGAAGCTGAACATGATATATATTGGATTGTTATGATATAATGTATTCATTTGCATATTTGTACTTATCAGAATAGATCAATTAATAAGGTTGCTATTTACAACAACATCTCTGTGGAACATTATTAATGTAATTTCAGTCATTGGAATCTAATTTTAGGCAGCCAACACTGTGAGTTTAGTCCAATGCTTTTTTCTTTCCTCCCTCTAGGTATTTTTAGAGCAAATAGTGCTGCTTTTGTTGTTTCACTGGCTTTTTTAAAAGCCTTTTATTTGCATGCTGAAAAAAAGCTCCGCTTGCATCTTTTCCCTGCAGAACCAGCCACGCCGTGTTGTAATAATAACCAAATCCCTCCCCGCGTCAATGTCACAATGTTTGTTTTAGCAATCTTAAGTTCAGCTGCCAGCTGTTCTGTTCTTTGGATTTTATTGCAGGAAGTATAAATTCCCCTCGGTTTGGCTGGAGGTGATGGTGGAAGCCTCGGAGCTGGGGAAGGGTGCTGGAGGAGGGACGGGCGGGCCGGGAACAGCGTGTCTGTTTTTGTTGGGGCGGGGTGACAATCAGTTAAGGACTATTAAGCTTAATGGCCTTGATGTTATAGCATTGCATCTCTTTTTACCATTTCTTAATCACTACAGAGTAATAACATCTTTAAAATTTATTGGGGCAATTAGAAGAAAGCACAGTTCCTTTGACCCCAGCTGTTTCAAAGACTTCTATGGTTTTCTCTTCTTCCTCTTTCTTTTTTCTTTTTTATTTTTAAGGAAGAATAATCGCTGGATTGAACTTCTTCTTAAGCAGTTTATACCTTGAGATTTATGTCAAATTCCAAGTTGCTGATCAGATGATAATTAAACTCTAAAAGAGAAGGAATGTATTAATGAATAACATAGCTGCCATAATGAATTTAAAATTGTGCGGCGAAGATCTCACTTGGGTAAAGAAAAAAGTCCCTCCAGTTCTTTGCCTGAAATTTGAGGCAAATACTATTTTAAAGGGCTGGAAGAAAGAGGTGGAAATTTAGTTAACACTTCCCTTTGTTTACATTCCTGGTAGCACTTGAAGTCAAGTGATACCGAAACACAGTAACAAAGATTGCTTCTTGTCATTTATCAGTCTAAATGCACTGTCCCATGTCCATTCATCATCTCATTTCCTCCTTCCAGTTCAGCTTTTCTCCTCTTCAATTCACTCTCTTCCATTTTTGTTAGAAATCTGTGAGTTTTGTGGCTTTGAATTCCTCTCTTGTTTTCTTTTTTTTTCCCCTACCATGTCCCATTTAAAGATAATTGCCACTGTTCATTTTGTCTGTGTTCCCCACACTAAAAGATAGTTTACTTCTCTTCTCTGATACTAATGGAGAAACAATTGTATCTATTGTCAGCTTTTTGATCGTTTTTACATTGATTTTTTATAGCTTCCTTGTCAGGGAGAGGAAGGATTACACATCTTAAAAGAAGATATGAAACTCATGGATGAAAACATTAAATACCTAAATGAGACAACTAAGTTATGAGTGTAGTCAACACTGCTTCAACTAAATATCTATCAGAAAAAGATAATTATCTCCAGAGTACTACTCAATCCATCTAAATCTTAATCCAAGTTGTCAACTATTATCTCTTTCTACCATCTACATAAAAATGCCTAGAGAAAAAAAAAGGGACAGTATTTGAACTCAGATAATCCAAAGACAAAGACCTGATCTGTGCCAAATTGTTGTAGTGAAAATTGTGTCAAAATGCAGGTTTTGTTCAAAGTGAAACATCCCGTATAACCTTTGTGGCATTTTCAGAACAGACAAGTGAACTTTGAGTTCCCACTTTCCCCGTGAGCATCCTAGCAGGTGGCAGGGCATCACCCCTCCTTTGGGACATGCTGCATTTTGAGCAATATTTTCAATTAGGTCGGAGTGGGACAGACTGCACAGCCCCACTGACCACACTTGGAGACCCTGTGTGTTCCTTCATCCACAGGAAACCCTCCCTGAGCATTTGCATCAGAAGAGGTGTCCTGACAAATGTCATAATTCAACCAATTTGATGACAGAGTGATCTTGTTTCTCCCTACAGTATGTTATATAACGTATATCCTGAAGAAACATGGAAGCAAATGTTAAAATAGCAGAAGTTTGCCAAATGCACTTTTTCTTTTCTATCCAACTTTGTCCTTATATTTCTGCTTTAATCACTGGACCTATTAGAGTCCTGGAAGTAGTATTATGGGGCTGTCATCCATCCTTTTATGACCTTCAAGGCTGAAATCGTATCATACCATATTGTTTGAGAAATGCATTTTCACAATGTAGTGCACATAATAACATCTTCTAGGTTTGATCACATTGAGGCCCAATTTATTAATCACCTCCAACATGACTCTAAGTAGTTACCTGAAATTATACACTATACTGATTATGTATTTGAAAGCATGGAACATGAAGGACCAGAGCTTTTCCTGTGGTCATGTTGAGAGATCTAATTCGGTACTGTGAGATCAGGATTCACCTACAAACATTTTAACATCTGTATATTCTCCCAAAAGTCTCTGCAGATACAGTCAGTAGTTAGCCAGTAGTTGGAGCTGGGCAAGCATTGGCTTATCACAGCTTCCTCCATTCATGATCTTTTTCCATAGTGTACCCAGATATTATACTACCTAATAACCCAGCTTCAATCCATAATTGTAGAAATTTTATATTACAGTGTTAATTTCATCCTGGCAACAAAAAACTCCAACAAAATTTCATCCTCTTTTTCTCTTTCTTTTTGAAGACTATAAACTCACCTCTACTGAAATCAAACTGTACCTCTGAAATATTTCTCTTTTAAAAAAAGAAACACTTGAAAGGTTTGAACAGCAACATTTCATGATTTTGAGTTGCTTCAATTTCAGCTTTTTTTCCCCTTCTTTTCAGAAGATTCATGATCTGCTGGCTTAAGTCAGGATCCTAATCAGCTAGTTAAGTATTATGGATTCAATAAGGCTGTATAAACAGACTATTGAAATGGCATATAGAGAGCTAGAAGATCAGTAGTATAAATAGGCACTGTTACAGTAATTATGTAGAAAGCCCATAGATGTGTCCATGTGCATTTATTTATATATCATGTGAACAGTATTTTGTTATTGCTATGCTTTATCGAGCCCATTGATTACATTTACATAATGTCATTAAATATCTCCGCAGAGGCTCATCTGCATCAATATTGTTATAGCTCTAAATCACCAATGGATTGGGCTTCACAATCACAGTAAATAGCTCCCTCTAAGATATGCTACAGAGAAACAAAACCAAACTGTGAAAAACTGCAAGACATTGCTGTCCTACTAATTTAGTAGTTTGGTTACTGCTGAGAGCTAAAGTCTGGTTGTACAGGCAAAGAAGTTAATGAGAAGGAAAGAAAAAAATACTGGTTATAAAAAGTCATGAAGTCCTGGAAGACAAATGGAGATCTCTGAATATTGATTCAGCAATAAATTAAAGAGCAAGAGACATGAAGGAAAGCAAAGACTTCCATGAGCATGGAAATGAACTAGAAGGGCCATGGTATCAAAGAGTAGAGTGTGTAAATGGAGTCTGAGAAAATGGTCATCCTAAAGGTAGCAGTGAAAACTCCTGTTTATGTAATTTGCCAGAATGAATGCATGTGCTCATCTCAAGACCCTGAGTACATCTCCTTTCCAGAGTTAAGGAGCTAATCTGTCTGTATCTGCCTTTGCTGGTAAGAGCTTTTGTGTAGAAAGCTGAAGAGAGAAGGTACAGAGCCAGGCAGAGACACAGCTGTGATGCCCCTGCAATGCAGCACAGGCAGGGCCAGTGACAAAGCCCCAGTTTAAATGCAAATCCCAAGGGCAGGGACAGACAGACTATTACTCCTAGCTCTAAAGAGGTGTGCTCAGGATCCTGACACTAAGGGGAACATGGCATGAACTGAAGAAAGCCCTGTGTTCCACACTCACAGAAGCTGAACTAAGCTTGTGTATGGTGCTCAGTGAGCTTCACATTAGAGGTGATAAGGCAATTTCCCAGCTCTGAATCTCATTATTTTCAACACCTAAAATTGAGAAGGGTGGTAAGTGGTACTTCTTTTAGAGATGTGGTCCAAAATGCTGCAGAGGCTATAATTTTCAGTGGAAATATAAGCTTAAAGTATTACAGCTTCTGTGAGTCCAATAGTGGTTCCTTATACATTACCAGAAGCCAGAGCTGTTTGTGTGGCAATTTGTTGAAAGGACATTCATTCATGGTTCTGAGCTGCCCTTCCAGAGAAGCAGTAGCACTCCCTTCCTTCAGAGCATCTCTGTAAAGCTATGCAAACATAGCATGAAGTAGCTGCCTGCAGCATTCTGGACAGTGCTGGAAACTCTATTTTCTGCTCCCAGAAGCTCAGGAAACATGGGAAAAAATGATCAATTGAACCTAAACAGATAAGCTAGTGTAAAAGTGTGACTGTGTATGGGTTCAATAGTGTTGTGTGCATTTTATGGTGTGTTTGAAAATAAATGGTGATGTCTGTCACACTGACTCTGATTTGAGTAGCTTAGATTCACCAATGGTAAACAATCTTTTAAAGTTTTTGGACAGCTTTTTGTTTCAGAAGATTCTTTTTGTGCATATGGCTGAGAGGGATTAACTTAAAAGTTCCAGCAAAAAAGTTCAGTTATTTAATGAAAAAGATTAGGGGGGAAAAAGTTGAAGTTTTGTTACTATTGAACCACATTTTATAAAAACCATGTTTTGAAGCAAGTGTTTCAAATTTGGAGGTTTGTGAACTTTATTAGTGGTAGATCTCTTGCTGATGTCATGTTGGAAATCCCAGCATAAGTAGCTAAGTTATAAATAAAGGAAAAATCTTAGTTAACAGTTGCTCTGAATTCTATGTTGGACAGATGACCTTCCAAATCCTCTCTCCTCATGGATATCATGCTAAAATGGCACAACACAAGCTGAATGCTCTTCTCCCCTTAACTTCTGATCCAGATTGTGTTGGTGTGATCCTCTCTCCTCTTGCCTGGTACCCAAATCCTGGAGTGGTGACAGGGGGGTATCTTCCCTCAGGTTCAGGTAGGATAAAAGCCAGACCAAACAGAGAGAAGATGGCAACATACAGGTACAACAAATGTGTCTGCATGTACCAAAACAACACAGGCAGTAGCTCACTTTAGCTGGCTAATGAATTTTGATAGTTTATTTGACAGGACTTCAGCAATTTCTCCCTGTGTTTCTTACTACTCTTATTGACCATGAAGCACTGCAATATATCAACACTGTTCTCAACTGGGAAGAAACCTGTAGTGCAGTTTTTTTGCTGGGTAAATGACCCAGAGAACTTTGGGGTAAGTGAGATGATTAATCTTTATATTTATGCAAAGGGCAAATAGGGCTTTTTAAGAAGTTATTAAGTAAGAGCAAGCCTGGCAGGAAAGAAGGCTGAAACCAGGAAAAGTCCAATGTTTTGGTCCAGACTTCCCTATTTTACTGTCCAGGTGAGCAGTCTGCTCTGAATACCTCAGAGTTATCTTCTGGCCTAAAACTTTCTTTGCTTTCATGGAAACCTTTCATGGAAAGGTGAGAAGCTGCAGAATGTGCAGACAGCTGATGCTCTCTGCTGTGTCATCTCAGTTAGGAGTGGGAGCATGGACACTATATGAAACCAACTCTCCTGGGAATGATCTGAAATTGAAACTGGTTTTCAGAGACTGGGAGAGATAGTGCATAAAAAAATATCTGGGCACCAGGAGGTTGATAAATCATGACGATTATTTTAACTTTGTCTGCTTGTAGAAGGAGAATAACAGCTTCTTCTTCAAACAGGTGCTGAGTGAAGCAAAATTTGGAGCCTTGTTTCATTTGGTATTTAGTCTAGGTTTTCAAAGGATCTCAATCCACAACCTGGGATACTCCTTCTGAAAAGCATCACAAAAATATTAGTGTTCCAATGTCTGTGAAGAAATGAGATAAAAGCCAGAGGAGCTATATTTGGAGCAGTGTTGGGAGACAGTATGCTAAATAAACATGAAAGCAGACACTTATTAGTGAGGTTGGAGGGTGAAAATGGGAGATGTAAATTTAATGAGTATAATTGCTTTCACATAGTAAAGAGGGCACATGAAAAATCTGTCATTCTGTAATTAAAGGATGTTTGCTAAAATGTGCACACAAGGTATAACTGAAGTGTGTATTCACCCTTAATGATGGCATTTCCTAAGTGGTGATTACATGATCTTACCGCCTTATTGCTCTTTAAACAAAAGGATTGGATTTAATGTATTTATACACTCCAAAATATGCATATTCCTCTAAACAGATAGCCTTCTGTATAAAGACTGTGTGCAGATATTCTTGACTTATAATTAAATAAAAAGTGTGGGGAATCAGGTATTTTTATCAAAATAGAGGTTCAAACCCACTAAACATCATGAACCAGAAATAAAGATGAGACCAACAGTATGTATGATAAAATAAAATTTTTGTCTATGAGAGTTCAAATGGCTGATGACTTTCAGTCAGGAAGGAAAGCAAAAAGTATTTTGAATAAGCAAGTTTAATTACTTATGTGATAATGGTCCATTAATAGCACAAAACCCCCCAAACAAATGACATATTGGAATTTTTACCTAAATTGAAGTGTGTTATCCCACTGTTCACACTGAAGGTGTCTGGTTATCAACAGGATCAAGTCAAGCATGTGTTCAAGTGTTTTTCTTCAGTCTTGAGACTGAAGAGTGAGAGTGTGAGCACACAGCTCATCTCTCCATGGGGAACAGGTGAGCAGCACCATGCTGCTTACAGAGGCTGCTGTTCAACCAGGACAAAGGAGGGAGACCTGTGATAATCACTTGGTGGGAAGAATTAATATTAAAAAAAAAAAAAAAAGAAAAAAAGAAAGTATAGGGTTTATTTTTCTTATCTAAAATTGGTGGAAACCAACCATTCCAAGGAAGGACACTTATAGACATACTAGGGAAGTATCAGAAGTAAAATTAAGTTCTAAATCTAGTGAGACATGAAATGCAAAGCCCCTATCTGTAGAGTAAGCCCATAGTACCTCGTATTAAGAAGATTATGTGGGGATTAGTTCCAGTGTAACTGCTATATTAAAATATATGGTGACAGGTGTTTCTAAATTACTGTAACAAGGTGGAACTTTCTCTCATACTCAAAAATTTGGCAACAAAAGAAGCTGGGTTTTAAGGATAAGAAGCTGCAGACAACTGGAACAAAGAGAAATCTATTGGCAACAAGTGGAAGACTCTGGTGTATATTTATCACAGGCATTTGAATGTTTTTCTTAAACTTGGCCATGTATTGTTGAAAAAAGAAAAACAAATTCTGCTTAAAAATTCCCTCCTACCTTGAAAATTCTCCTAGCAGCACATCTCCAACCAGGTTTTCTAAGATTATTTAACATTTCTGTGCTGTCTGGTGAGGAGACACAAACAAAAACGGGGATAAGAAGCCTCAGATGTGAGCTGTACATCAAGTTTAAAAATTTTGATCTGGATGCAACAGCTGAAATCCAACTCTAGAGATAAACACTATCCAATAAGTGGTAAATACCTGTGCCTGATTTGCTGTGTCACTGGGTACTGCCCTTAAGGCATTTATGTCACTGGCCCATAAAGGAGTGACCTGACTTGTGTGATGTCTTTCCCACATGGAAGGATGGATTCAACTCTAAGTGGCTCAATCCAGAGTAAGCTCTGAAACCCTTATTCTTAAACCTATGAGACACCATCCTTGGAGAACCACTGTGATTCAAGACAAAAAACCCAAACCGAACCAAACAAACAAACAAACAAAAAAAAAAAAACAAACCAAAAAACCCAAGCAAAACTGGTAGTATTATTTTTGTTGACTTTCAACTAAATTGTTGACTGTAAGTTTTACAGTGTGAATCAGAACCAAACTGCAACAAATGAGGGAAGGGAATGGACAGTTAAGGTGGTTTATCCCTAAGGCCATGTCTTGATGCAGTAATGGAATAATGAGGAATGGGAACAAAAGGTAATGTCAAAATCACTCACATACTACCTATTGCTGGACTAGTGCATTACACACACTTCACCTTCATCACACAACTCTGAGACTATAGGCAAAAAAGCTTTCTTCCCTCTAAGATATAGCTGTTTAAAGTCTCCTTTAGTATATTGATATATGCTTAATAAATGCAGCTTAATTTAGTTGTCTAGAGCATAGGTCTTTGCATCTGAGCTACCTGCTTGACTCCTTCTAAAGCTCATTAAGGTGTAATCACTAAGAGCCAGTGGAGGCTGATTGGCACTCATTTGATCCCAAAGCACCTATTTTAGCAGAGATGGCTTTGTACATTTCAGTGGCAGGCTCTTTACTGACTATGATGGCATCCCAGATGATTTTCTCAGCTATGAATACCTAAATTGTAGGCATTCTGACATAGGGGAATCCCACAGTGTCATTTTTTCCTTTCTCCCTTCACAAGTATGCAGACCTCTTGACTTTTCTGGTGCATGACTCAGCCCTGTGCCAGTTTACATGGTAAGGAGTGAGGAACTGGCTGTTCTGTGCATTGCTGTGCCCTTCTTGGCAGGGCTGCTCTGAATCCCCTTCTCTCCCAGCCTGTATTAACCCTGGGGGCTGCCCTGACCCAGAGGCAGGTCCTTAAACTTGGCCTTGCTGAGCTTTTCCCAGGCTGAGAGGAGTAGCCCACTTCAATGGAATATCTCTTAAGTGTAGACTACAAATGCTGTTTTCAGTCCAGAGTTAATATTTTCATGTGGCTCTCAATAATTCTGCAAAATACTGGTAGCTCAGAACTCTTTGTAGGAGATGAGTTTGTAAATGTTCTTGAGCATTTTCTCAGCTGTCCTATATCCAACAGAGGTATCTCCTCCCACCTTCATAGTTCATTGACATGGAAATTGAAGTCCTTTGGTGTAAAATGAAGCATTGCAGGAAAGTCTCCCTGAGTATTCATGCTGCTCCAGTAGTAGTAAAAATCACAGAGTGTAAGTCAGCACACTCATTACACAATAGCTGAGAGAAATTTGTTTCAGCAGAGCTCAGCCCCAGCACAGATACAGGTGCCTGGTCTGGAGGCATTTACCAGAGCACAGCTCAAATTATCCTAGGCTGAGGGAGCTTTGCTGAGGCCAGCAGAGCCATTGGATTTAGACTGCTTGAGGGTCTGCCTCACTAGTTTTACTACACTTTAAACATTTGTGTTTATACATGTGGATTCTTTTGATTTTTAACACTTTTTGGCATCTCTAACCTCCTGCAGATGAATAGTTAATTACCCTTCCCCCTGTGCACTTAATAGTATAAGTGGCATTTGCAGGGCTTTTAAGAGCATGTGCCAAGCAAAAGAACTTCCAATAACCACAAGAAAGTGAGTTCTTATGATCTCTTGGCTGGAAATGCATGCAGGGGCTTTGTGTGGTGGCACTGCAGTCTGCAAATCCTGGCACAGTTTGGTTTTACATGTGCCTAGGAATGCCTGCCCTTCCTCTGCATTCAATTTTCCTGTCTCCAGCTTTATTTAGTTAGATGTTTCTCTAGTGCATCCAGTAAAACTCGACCACAAGAATGAGTAGTTGCTGCTTATAAAATCAGCACATTGTTATGTAATCCAGATGACAGGAGAAGTGTGAAATGCTGTTAAATACTTGACTATAACCACAGCTCAGTGAGATCTAGACAGTTAAAGTGCAGTGGCGTCTAGGTTTCCTGAAGGGCTGACTCTAGAAGTGGGAGGTCCACTTCACATTCAGGGTGTAGGAAACAGAACAGCTTTCACTGAAGTGCACACACTTATGCTGACCTTTTCCTGGTAGAAATGAAGGAGCAAGGCTACCAGTGTGACAGAAAATATTAGATATATTCATAATCTCTATTAAAATATTAAGCTTCTGGAAACTCCAGGGTATCTCCATTCACTTAGAGAATGATAACACTGATAAAATGACAGTTTTGTTGACAGAAATGTTTTGACAAAATTCTTTCATCTCCTTATTCTAATGGGAAAAAAATAACTAAGGAGTTCTGGACACTGAGTTCCAGGTCTGGCATTCTGTTCAGGAACACCAGTTACTAAATGTGCAAATATCTTCTTGTTCAGAAATGATGGTTTTTTTTCATTGCTATTAGCATGGACTGGAAGAAAGTATGTTTTTTCTTTACAAGTGTGATTCCTTATGATGCCAGTATATTTGATTTTGTATCCAAATAAGATATTTAAGGCTGAAAATTGAACAGGATTGCTGGAGGGAGACACCTCCCTGCACCAATTCTATTGTCTACCACTGATACCACCAAAATATATAGGGAGGAGTGGTGAAACAGCTGGGAAACAACTCTAATGTCATTCTACATTTTTTCCCAAACTGAGTCCTATACTACCTGGTGGAAAGCACAACCTGCTATGACCCATTATTGATGTCAACAACCCCAATAAACTTACACATACCAACATTGTAATGTGCTAATATGAATAAGGTGAGGCAGTTCCTCTTCATTCAACACCCAGACATATTTTCATTACTGGCAGTGTATTATTGAAAGCAAGAAGAGATGATTGTAAAACATCTACATTTCTTTGTAAAATAGAGAAATACTGCTAGCTTGTACGTCACTCCCAGACACATGATAAAGAACTATTTCCCCCAGGTTCTCTTCAGAAGTGGTGTTTCTGTAGCCATAGGAACAGGAATTCTGTATGAAACAAGGAATAACTTTATAAATGAAGATGACTTTCGAATCTGGAGAAAAAAAAAAATCAAACACAAGGTGGTACTCAGGCATTATTTCATCTCCATGTCCAAATTTGTGAATTTCCTAAAAGAAAAACCCATTCACTTCCTTTTTTTTTTGTTGTCTCTGCCACATTCATGTCATGGTTTTGCAGGTGGATCTCAGCATGGTCTAAGTATACAGGGTTTGTCTTCAGTCTCTAAAATAGTTTCTTGGATCACAGTAAGAAACAGTTGCACTGACTTTAGTTTTACTGATACTGATTGAATTATTACCTGGATTTACTCGATTTTGTTGCAGTCATCTGTAAAAAGAAACATCTTTGATGCTGCCTCCTGCTGCCCAGCCATCTTTAGAAAATCCCATTACAAAACTCTCAGGGGGTGATGTGTCAAAAGCATAATTTGTCACAGAGTTGGTTTCTACATCAAGATGTGACTCCTGCCTTCTCTTTTACCTTGCTTTTCTCAATCCTGCCACCTCCCAGCTCTGAGTTTTTGTTCTGGGGGCTCCTCAGGTTATCAGTCAAGGTAAAAGAGAAGAAAATTTCAGCTGCAATTTCTGCTGTCCCCATGTGGAGTGACAAACAACCATTCCAATGTGCAGCTGCTGCCCATTGCTCCCTCTCTCCCTTAGAGGATTGTGGCAAGCTCAGCATTTTATGCATGGCAGGGACATAGAGTTAAGCCCAGAAAAATCCTATTTGAAAGGTAGTATTCCCAAGATCATACAGAGGGATTACAATTTTTATCTGTCCACAGCAGCCATATCCTATAGAAGAATTAATGTTCAATGTTAAATTCTACATCAAACAAAAACAAAATGCTGGTCTTTTTTACTTACAAAGTGAGCAACCTTTATCTGCTCAAATATAGCAGTGAAGAGAGAGCAGACACTGGTGCCCATGAACACCAGGAGTGTGGAAAGGTACACAGGTGTGAGCTGCCCACTCTCTCTTCCTTTCTCCAACTTTCATCCAGGGAAAATTGTTCCTTGTATATTGGAGCCTCTTCTATCCTTCTGAGATCTGAACCTGGTCTACTTCAAAGTTTATTTCTGATGCATCAAAAAGTTTAACAAAGTGGGGTGCTTCATGTAGCAGTGATCAAGGACTTCATATTTCTGAAACTGGTCCAGATGTGCTTTAATGATCTCCCAGAAGCTGCTGCAGATTGTATTTGGTGTGTTTGCTACCTTCCCATGGTTCTTCTTCCAATTGTGCTCACAAGGAGCTCCTCTCCTCCCCCTCTCCCCTGTGCAGATGTTTGTGAGCTGGAGCAGCAGGACAGGCCAAAGGGGTCTAACCATGAGTGAGTGGCACGTCCTGGGGAGCAGGATGAGCCCTGGGCTGGGCTGGGAGGTGAGGCTGCTCCCCATGGGCAGCCACACATCTGTTCTCTTTGGGATACACCCAACCACTGCCATCCTTTGCCACACTCCTGCTTCCAGGAAGTGCTTTTAGAGACAGATGGGATCAAATGTTATTTCAAATTTAATTTTTGGGTAAGTGCATTATCAGGATGTGCATCATGGACAGGGATTACATTCATTTAAATGTTTAAAAAAAAAATCCTTGAAGAATATTCTGATGTACAATTCCCCCAGCAAATTATGACTTAATATTTCGAGTAAATGAGTAGATCAAATTTATGAAACAGACCTTTTAGAGGTAGGAAATTAGGGACCTGCATGAATTTGTGTCACAGGCTCCATTTTGTGAGCTATATTTTATCAGCCACAGTACAAAATGAAAGTAAAGAGCTCTGTTTCATCAGTTACTTATATCCAGCTGCTATGAAAATAATATGTTTCTTATAATTCATTTGACATTTGATGGGTTTAAGGTTCCTCTGACAAGATGTAATCAACTCATTATGGAGAAACAGAAACCTTCCTTGTTACAAATAAATTATTCCTAGTCATGATTGAATTACTGTGTATTCAATGAAAATGGCATGGAGGGGTTTCCAGTAGAAGTGGGTATTTTATCATCAGGCCTGTGTGATAAAAGCCAACTCAAGTCACTTTATGTTTTCTCTCTTCAGTGTTCTGATTAATGAGTGGCATTACTTTTTCAAACCAACAAATTAGGCCTTTCCTTTCCATTTTTTCACATTAAAGCTGTTAGATCAAAGTATAAAAACTGTCTTTCCTTTTTATGCACAAAGCCTGAATAAATAGCTTGAACAGAGTGTTCTTTTACTTTATTTTGTTAGTTTATTTTTAAAAATCTCAATGGTGCTTGTGTAGCAAAGCTGGCTTTATGGGTGGGGTGTGAACTGTCTGTTTTAAGTCAGAACATGTGATTAATTTAATTTTGATTTTAACATCAAATATGTTGTGCTCTGTGTTCTGCACCATTACTTTGGAGGAACAATAGAAAGTTGTATAATTTTGCTGGAATTAATTAATTAAAAGTGCATCTCCAGAGGCAGCTGAGCAATGCAGCCATCCAGGACTGCAGAGCAGTGCTGAACATGTTTGGGACAGAAGGAATGGCACAGTGTGCACCAGTCTGTGAGATCAGTTTCCATGATTTCAAAGGAATTTGCACATGCAAAACCTTTTTACAGTTTTTATGGCCTGTAAAACAGATCAAAATAATGTTGCATGGTGGAAACATAAAAACAGCAATGAAAATAAATCTGGGATGACAGGTTTGGGGAGCAGATCAACATGTGAGGTGGAACCCTGCAAACACCACCAGAAGACCAGGTTGCCTGCTTCAAAAGCTTCTAATTATAACAGTGACACTAGAACAAAAATCACTGGGGCCATTTTGAAACCAAGGCACATAAATTCCCAGCAGCTACCGATTGTTTCTCTATACTTCCAGAAATATTACCTCTCATAGGAGCCACTTGTTATTTCTGCATATCTAAAGTATAAAAGAAGTATTCATGTACAATTAAAAGGAAGAAGAACAGACCTGAGAGCTATGCACCATTTCCCCTGCTCTTTCTTGTTCACCTTTGGCAGGAAAGAAGGGAAAAAAAACCTTATTTCTTTGTTCTTTGCCATTATTATAGCATAAAATGTATGATATGTCTGAAATTTTTCCTGTACTGTGCTTAATGAATGTTACCACACAGGGTCATCTGAAGTCCAAAAAGATCTAAACAAAATGAAAATGAACAACTGACGCCACTAATACTGTAGAAAACTAGAATGATGCAATATGCATAAAGTCACTCTTAGTCTCACTAATTCCACATGTGCCAGTCCTGACTCTGCTCTGTATATTATCTTATTGCCAGTTACAAGCAGAGCAATTCACCATGACACAGAGGGATTTAAAAATTAACCTCCAGCTATTCCACTAAGTACCATTCACTAGAACGTGACGGTCGCTCACGGGAAAGTTTGCAAGATCTTGCTAACTGCCTATGGAGACTGGATGGTAAAGCAATATACTCCCACGAGTCCCTGCTGCTTTTCAAAGTGCAGCTCTGTAACCCTTGCCAAAAGTCAGAATAATCTCATCTTGCCATACTTTTAACTCTCTTAGGTGGCTTTGAAAGCGTAGCATCCAAGGTCTCCATCCTGCTGACAGGTTTGACTCTGCAGTTTCTTCTTGAGGGCTGGAATTCTTTGTAATTTTTCAACTCTATTGCTCAAAGTAACTTTGACATCTTTCATTTGGTCTTTGTTTCCTTCTTTGTTTTCTCCCTTGTTTACTGTTTTCTCACCTATTTACAAATGTTGTATGAGTTTTTTCTTGCTGTGGGTCAGCTGACCTTGCTTTTCAGAGGGGGATGTGAAAAAAAGATGGAAGAGATCTATATACATAATTAATATACAGATAATTTATAGCACTGTTTCCCCCATTTAGACAAAATTAGATAACCTTCTCTATGGGACAATGACAGCAGTCTATGGAGAGCAGAGACTTTTATATAGTGCAGCTAGCCAGGATCTCTTCAGTTTATGCTTTTGTTTCTGCTGTTGTTTGTAACCAGACATGACAATTGTGTCTCTCTCACTGAGTTAATTACATGTGATAACTATTTTCTGGAATTCAAGATCCTCTGAAACATGGAAGTTTCTTGGCAGTCATGCAGCTGTACTGTTCACACATGTACATAGAGGATATGAACTATCATACAGGTGTTTTAACTAAGACCATGGAAGTGGGAATCTGCATTTTTAGTGGTCATTTCAGTCTTCTGCATTATCAAGAAGCCATAATTTAGTTAGCAGCTGTAGCCTTTGTCAGTGAAATTAAAGCAGTTCCTGCACAGCTGGGAGAGGATTTGAGAGCAAAATCTCTGTGGATACTTTGGGGGGATGAATGGCCAGGCCAGTGGTGGGAGGGAGGAAGAGCTGATGGAGAAAAGAAGAAAAACTCATGGGAAGGGTAGAATTTATCTACTGTTGATGGTAAATATGTTCGTGGAAGAAACTTGTATTAAAACTAGAAGAAATAAAGACTCTCTTCCCACCATCCTCCCTCAATAAGAAAGGCAGTTGAATTTTCTAAGAAAGAAAAAAAAATAATCTTGGCAGTGTGTGCCTGGAAATACAGGAAATTTAAAATCTAAGGAAGTTAGACCTTCTACATTTCAAGAATTAGTCTACATTGCAGGAATTGCTGAGAGAAAGGCTGTTTAGGGTGACTCCTTAACTATTATGGGACTAGAAACAACTGATTTAGCAGCACAACAGCCAGTCAGTTGGGGTAATTTATGTGTATTTCACAGAAAGATATTTTTTAGCTTCATGATCTGAATTGTTGTAAACACTAATTTGTTTACTTGTCAATATTCAACAAAAAAAAAACCTCAAACAACAAAAAAGCACATACCTTAAAATTATTTGACATCTGGATTTGAGAAATATTTTGCAGAGTATGTACCTGAAAAGTTTTGTTTTTTGTTTTTTTTTTTGTTGTTGTTTGTTTTGTTTTCTTTTTTTGTTTTCTTTTTAAGAAAATAAATTAGAAACAAAGCAAAGCAAGGCTGGTTGACTGATATAGATTTTTAACTGCTTCTTTCTAAAATCTATTGCATAGACAAGCTGATGCCAATAGCAAAGCTATTTCCTCTGATCAACAATAAAACAATTATTAGAGATTGGCAAATGGATTCAATAAGATAATTTAAACAATCATTATTTTATAAATGATGTTTTAACTGTCCTCAATAACTGCAGAATGTGATTAGCTTAGTTCCCTTCAATCAAGGCTTACTCTGTTTTCCCCACTTAAGATATGAGCAGATTTTTTCTCAAATCAGAAGTTACCTAGAATTACAGAGCCTCACATTTCCATTTTCTGAATCAGCTTCCACTGTAGAAAAGGGTTATAGTTGAAATGACAGGTGTGTTTAAAGTTTCTCAAACTCAATTCTGAGAAAAAAAATTCAACCACCTCAAATCCGTAGATTTGAATTGTATATAATGGAATTGCTATTGACATAATTTTGTCTATGCAATGAGTTTCAACTCATTTAAAGCATTTAAGAAGACTGGGGACCTAAAAATATTAAATCTTGAGTTTTTTATTTGAGACAGAATCCTTTCTATTATTTTATACAGCAAAATTGGGTCAATTGCTGAATGCCTTTGTAAGAATGTGCTTGCTGAAAAATCTGGCTAAGGAACCTGGATGAAGAACTGGATTCTGGGGGGCAAACTCATGAATTGCCTAAAAATGCAACTAGAATTTCATAGAAGAAAAAGGACCCAAACAGCTATGAAATACAAAGCCATGGTCTCTGTTTTGGGAGCCTTTAAGCCACAAACTTCAGAAAAGAGTTCCTATCTCATGACTCTGCATGTCCCTAATCCAAAGAGGGGCAGGACCCATTCAGGTATATGACTGAAGTCTTCTATAGTAAAAACCAGGTTTTTTTTAAACTGAAATTCTTTCCAAATAATTTTTTTTGGCATTCCTAATTTCATCTTGTAACATTTCCCATTTTATGTCACTTAATTACAGATTCTTATTGTAATGACAAATTATAATGTTTAAATTTTATTTCAGAATCTCTAGAGAATTGCTACTTATGTTTTAATACTTATCTTCGACCAAACTACCTCCTTTTTATTAAATTGTAGGAAACTTCATATGCAGAACATAAACAAAAGGGACATGGGAACAAATTTTTTTCCAGTTTGAACAACTATCATTAAATAGAAATTTCCTGTAATTACACTATAATAAAGAAAGAATAATATTAAACTTGAATAAAATTCTAGATTTAAAATATTTTGCAATTGAAACATTTGATTATTTGTACTAAAATATTTTGAAACTGTATAAAAACACATCCCATAATGATGGAATTTCTTCAGAAACCTGGGAATTCCCATTTATCACCAGTTTCATTTTGTTGTTCAGCATCAGTTTTACATCTAAATCTCGTAGCTGACATGGAACTTATTTAAAACATAACTCTGAGGGATCAGCTTTGAGATACACATCTCATTTCCGAGATGGGCCCAGTGGGACAGCAATTAAGCAATCATCTTCCAACCCAGTTCAATAATGGCAAATAAAGGTTTGAAAATCAACCAAAACACTACTTGAACATATATTATTGTTGTTTATTATTAAATAAAGTTGTCTTTTATGATATTCTCCTGCCTTTTAGTCATTCCACAAAGCCCCAGCACAATGCCTGGAGCACTGATTTTATTAATACCTTCCTCAGGCAGAAGGTTGTAAATTTTTTCTGCATTGTGGAAAGTGAATTGTGAAGAACTTTAGTGAAACAAAAATCCTTACTGAGTTATTTCAAGTCATACCCTGTGCTATTTTTGCTGTTGTTGCTGTTTGGCAATAGCAGTGGAGTCTCACTAAGCCCTGTGAATGCCCTCAAGTCCCATGAGTAACTTGCCAAGGGAATTCATGTTGCTTCCATCAGCAGCAAAATCCAGTGCAGACCATCCAGGACTGCAGCTAGAGCAGCCTGGAGACTTCTCTGGCTGATTGAAGTGGGGTCATCTTGATCTGCATGGACAGTTCCTGTGCTCAGATGGTTTTGCTTTCAGCCACATCCATTTTCTCTCTCTAATTCTGGTTCCTTAGGCATTCACCCCCTCGCTGAGCACAGCCAGGGAAATTCCCAGGAGCACATCCCTCTGTGCTGCTGGGTGTCATGTAGAGCTGGGCATGGTGTGGACACTGTGGTGTTCTGCTGGAGGACAGGGCACAGCTGCAAAGCTACTTTCCAGCCAGTTTCCATTGATGCTTCTTTCTTTCTTGTCTGGCTTCTGAAGAAGAAAAGCATAATTTTATGGACTGTACAGAATTTTTCCACTGGGAAAAGAAAATAAAAATATTACCACCAAGGGAAAAAGACAGGAAAAAGATTTCAGTATCCTTGTCCTTATGTTCTTTCCCAACAGCAGTGACAGTGAGAGAGGCACAGAGAAATGCTTTGCTTACTGAACTGAATGTTTCAGAGAAATATATATTTTTTCCAAATAGTTTTGCACAGGATTCTTTTATATTTTTTTCAGAAAGGAAACAGAAAAGCATTGAAAAATATTTCACTATTTTGGAAAGGTTCTATCAAGAAGATTTTTCTAATAAAATTAGTTAATTTCTCATCCTAAATGAATGACTAGCATTTAAATCTTCCAAAGAATAACAACAATGCCTGTTCCATTCATAATTTACAAGTAATGAGAAAAATGACACAATTTCACTCGCTGGATTTTCTAACACAGACTGTATCACTTCATATAGTGAAATGTGCAATAAGACAGATTAGTGCAGCTAGAGTAAAACCAAGACTTTTAAGAATTGTTCCAGCATCTTTAGAGTTAACCATCTGCATTCCCTAAAGGCTTTTCTCACAAATGTTGTACCCTGTGCATCAGATGCCACCAGCCAAAGAGCTACTTATTGATCCAGGAGCCTCATTACAACTTGTACAATGTGAACTTACCATCACTGGTCATGCCATTAGTGTAATTATCTTATTTCATTAGCGATAATGCCATTTTACATTACAGTATATTGGCTCACTTAAAAAGTAATAAAGGTTTGCAATCCAGAGATGTATTTGTTAACTTCAGAGCTTGCCTCTGAACTTGTCCTTGGCCATGCTAACTACCAGGATGTGCAGCAATACCTAAGGCTGTGGTTCTGAGTGTGGCAGCTCTCCTACACTGGTGGTGGAATGAAATTTAAATAAGCATAAGGTACTGATGTCCATGCCTGGCTTCCTGGAGTTTGGGAGAGACAACTGCATCTCTGGGTTTTGGATCCTGAAAAGCAGTTTATTTCTCATTAATGTGCCAATAACTACAAGTCAGACTCACTGAGGAAGTATTTTTCTCCCAACATCATGATCTCTGTCAGAATCTGACATTTCAGGACGCAAACACTGGTGGCTGATACACCAAAAAGCTAATGTATGTGAATATTTTTGAGGGATTTCCTCTTCTCCTTCCTTTCACACACTATTAGTAGAGCAAAATGTAAGTTCCTGTGGACATTACCAAAACTCATTGCCTGCTTGGGTTCAGAAAAGTTAACTGAGGCTCTGCCTGGGATCCTTCATCGCTGGGCAGTAGAACTGGTGGCTGGACCCTGAGCATTTGTTAATCTAAGTAGGAAAACCCATTCTCAGTCTAGCAGAGGCTGTCAGATGTTTTCTGCTTCTCCTTGGCCTCCTTTTTTTTGTGTCCTACCTGTGAATTCAGCAAGGAAACAAACTCTGGGATGGCTCCAGCTCACACTTTTGCTCTTTATGCTTTTAGTGAATGTGCAGAACATCCTCTTCCAGGACATGTTTCTGCAGTCATGGAAAGGCTTTTTCTCATCAGAGGCCTGCACCATTTGGGCATCAAATCACTGATCACAAAGCCCACTCACATTTGGCACCAGAATTGTTACATATATAAATACATTAATTCTACTTTCATATTTTCAATTCACACTTATATGTTTTAACAGTGGACAAACCGACCAGTGTTTTTCAGCCAAGTAAAAAGCTAAAGTATATAGAGATTCAACTGGAAAACTGTTCAGAAGAAAATCAGAAATGTTGCTTGATAGAAGAAAACATGTTTTTACTGTCTTGTCCTTGCTTTCAGTTATTAAAATATCCCATAGCCCTCTTCTACCACAGATGACAAGTGACTTTTCTTAGAGAAGAAGCTTTTCAGAGTGGACAAAATGATTTCTCTCTTGCAGATGCAAACAAAAATGATTCACATTTTAAGCAGTTCGTGTGGTCTCTACTTTTATTTCTTCTGATTAGTTAGTATTAATGGAATCTGCTGCCTTAGCACTTTTGTTATTCAACTTTATGACAACATGAATAAAACTACATTTGAGATTACTTATTTCTGCAAGTCCTTGGTCAGTCCTTGGAAACACACTGACACTAGTGTGTTGTTTTCTTTCACTGGGCTTTTGTTCCTCAAGGATTGCCATTAAAACCACAGTGAGGAGACTGGGGTATCTCAGTTTGCCACTTTGGTCAGACCCAGGCATTTGGTATGGCATGTAAGGGATGCAGGAATCACCATCTTCAGTGTCAGTTTGAACTGTGTGTTGTCCTGTGTGCAAGAATATTGAACCCAGGAATTTTGAAAAAAAAAAAAAGTAAGTTCAAAAAATCAGATTTATCATATGTAATTGAACAATATTTAGTAGTTGAATAACATTTGAACAATGCTTTTCATCTTAGTAGAACTATGAATCATTTTTATTGTCACAGAAAAATTGAATTTTACTCTTTTCTCTTAATACTCTACCATTATGATAGACAAGTACAAGTTTGTACATTAAAAAAAAAAAAAAAAAAAAAAGAAGAAATTGAAAGGATCAGAAGTGGAATAGAGTCTGTTAAAATTAATAGATAATAAATGCCTCTAACATGCTAATAGAATGAACAAGGATGACTTGGGACTTACATCTCACAACAGTGTTCAAAAAGAATGTTAAGCCATTTCATGGCAACTTAACTTCTCAAAATCAATGAGCCTCATTATCCTACTGTAAGGCTGCAGATGCTGATGATGAATCTCCCCTAACAGTTGGTAGTACAGGTCTTTAAATGTAAACAGATGCTGTTATTTCATGGCAGATGGATGCAGTAAACTCACATGCTGACTCCTTGACTCCAGGACACAAGTCAAGAAATATTCATGTTCAAACTATTTGCAGTGAAACATAAAATAAGAAACCTGAACATCTAAATCTTTTTGCTTATCCAAACACTGTCACCTTATCATGTTCTTGTCATTCAAAGAAATTGTCTTCACTGAGAAAATACATGGGATAAATACCAGAAATCATCCAGTTTGTGACACATATAGACAAACACACTCACAAAATGGTCTCAGTCCTGCACAACTGATCATTTAATTCTGTAAGTCTAGATAGTATCAGAGTGCTGCACACTGCCAGAAATAATCTCACATAGTCAAAGTGATGGATTAGCAAATTTCATCACTCTTTCCTAGTACTGAGATTTTATGAATTGTGCATTGTGAGTTTTGATTTGATGTTATGAAAGATGGGCTTGATAAATGCCTTGTTTGTGTGTATTTAATTTTTCACTACAGTTCTAGCTGAAGCATTGATGATTTCTTCAGAGTACACATGAAGATAGCACTGTTGAGGCTAAATAATGGTGTGATATGTATGCAAAGTGTCTAATTGGGGGTGCAGGAGGCAGAGAACAGCTGCTCCTTTCAAGATCAATCTCAGGTATCAAGAGTGTGAATTACTACTTTCTAATCTCGTCAGTCATGCCCTGAGACTGTAAAACCAAAGGCTTTATTGCAGAATTACTGCTAGAAAACCATCTCATAATTATCTGATCTTTGAAATGGATACAAACTCACCGTATCTTTGGGAGCAGCAGGTAAAGGTCACACACTGAAATTGCTACTAGCATGAACAGCCAGACATGCTGGCTATTGCCAGCTTAAAGATATTTGTAATGACCACTCAAATCTTACCAAGCCATCAAAAAAGTGTAAAATATAATGGTTAGAATGTGGTCAGGAACATATTGCAAGTAACCCTGACCATTACAAGAGGACAATGCTATTTTGTAAGTACTTTCCTAAAATACTTTACTGCATTTTTGTCTCTTGGATTCCTCTGTATTCAAAGGAAAGAATGAGGCTCTCAGAAAATTATTCAAAGCAAGAACCTTCCTTTGATTTTTTGAATATACCTTTGAGGAGCCCTTCCTTCTGCAGAAGACATTGTTGAGTCATGAATGTTTTATAGAGTGTCCTGCAAAGCCGTGGTGTGGTGCCCACAAAGGGCAGCCAGTGCTTTGTGAATCCACACCAGTGTGAATTCTCCATGAATCTGGCATAAAGATTTCCAGTGAAGGCCAAGCTCCATTTTGCTGTTGTGGGGCTGAGGTTCAGGCCTGTCTAGAAGAGTCCATTTCTTCTCATTGCCCCTACAAGAACCTGTCAGGGGACTGAGACTGGGAGGTATCTCCCAAATTTCACTGTGTGGGCATGGCTGTTTCAGACGCTCATTCCTGTTCTCAGACTGGTGTCTCTATGTCATCACGTGTGGTGGGAAAGGGGGATTGTGCTGCTCAGATTTACCACTCCTCTTTGACAGAATTCTTCCCTTAAAAATCTGTGGAGCAGAGCTGTGCCCTTCTATTTTGTAAAAAATCCATCCAAAGAAAATAGGAGAAATAGTTCAATAGATTACTAGATCTATGGCTGAAATTACCTGAGTAGTGAAGAGTGCCCCTTCCTTTGCAGATTTTCTGTTTGGGAAGAGGGTATTACTGGGAGAAAAAGATCCACCTGACTATAAGATTATGGTAATTTTTTCTTGTCAAATCTTTCCTCTGAATTTGATTAATAGAAAATAAAGCCACTCCATAACAGAAAATAAAAAATGAAAGGAGTGTATAAGAGATAACGCAAAACCCAGACAATAAATATGTCAGAAGAGTTTAAAGTCCTGCTGTGGGGATGCTGGCTCTGTTTGGAGTGATGCAGTACATGAGTAGGAAGCTCACTTCTGAGTATTTCTGCCTTTAGGAGAATTATCTAAAATCTGTGTAATAACAAAAGGAGGCATGGTAGAAAGGGCAAAGTAGGGCAAAACAGCTGAAACAAAGGGCCAGATGATAAAGTAATCATTAGCTCACACCTGAAGGAGATCTGTGGCAGTGCTCTGCCCCTGAACAGAAAATACACTGGAACTGTCTTCTCACTGTCTGAGGTTTCCAAAGGATTCCTGAGCAAACAACCATGGGCAGTTCAACATCCTAATTATAGCCTGCTCACCCTCCATTCTTGAAGTGTTGCTGAGTTCTCTGGCACACAGCTGTTTGAGTGTGCTTCCCAGAAGTCCTGGGCTCCCTGCCATGCTAACACACTTGATTTATATCAGACTTTTACCAGGGGACCTAAGGGAGAGTTGATTGTGGAGCTCATGATGATTTTTTCCTTCAGACCTGGGAGCCAAGAGCAGTCCTTATTCTGTTCATGCCTGTAAGTGTCCAGATCAAAGGTCCTGGAGTCATCTGCTCCCTCAACTTCTCCCTGGAGAACTGAAATCTGCCTCTGTGTGGGATGAAGTACTTTTTCTTCCTTGTGCTTGTTCACTTGACAAAGTACTAGACTTGTTAAAAATGACTTCTTTTTTTCTTAGGTTACTGGAAGGTTTAAAACTTCTAAGCACAAATCACTTTTTTTTTTTTTTTCCTTTTGAAAATTATTTAGAGAAAGTGAGAAGAACATGGGGCTAAAACACCTCTCAGCTCCTCAGGGTGCAAGTCCCTGGCTTCAGTCCAGGGGGGAACAAGTCTGAGTCCCTCCACACTGGCAGCAGGAGGATTAAGAGCAGTGAGTGTTGGCCCTATGTACAGAGCAGACCCTGTGTTCTCCCCTTACCACAGGCCAGCCTACTGAAAAGGTTTACAGCTGGGATGAAGGCTGGCAAGGCAGGATTTCTCCTTTTTGTACATGGAGTATCCCTAAAGTTTCCACTGTGTCAGGGTTGTTTGTTTCTTGCAGACATGGAAACGTGTTTGACAAACAGTGCAGGCAAATCACATCACTTGATGCTTTCTTGGCTGTAAGGTTCAGAGTGGAAGTGCAGCTGATTATAATTCCTTTTATATTCTAAGAAGGCTCAACAATCCTTAACTGAGCTTCATAAATAAGAACTGATCGTTACTTGCCAGTAAATAAAATTGATTTTAAAGTTGTGACTTCCAAGATTCTAGTGACAGCAGCTTATTTATGAACACAACATGGGCTAAGTGCTTCACTGCAAAGGATAACCATAGAATAAGTACCTAAACTGTGAATGAGCAGTGATTGCTAAGTACCACAAACATCAAGGCTAAGTGTTCTTCTGGGTTAAGCACCATTCAATTGTTTGCTTCTGCACCACACAAGTGGAGGTGGAAACTGCAGAGATGATGTAAGAATAAGAAAAAAAGTCTTAATAGTGATGATGCACTCAAAAGTAAGAGCTGGTCATGACCTAAAGCAAAACCCAAGAGACGAGGAGCTTCAGATTAATGTTTTTATTTCAGAAATAGACTCCAATAATATCCACAGCCAAAACCAGAAGATCTGAGGATTGGTGGCCAGATTTCTAAAAGTCACAACTAACTTTGGAGGTGTACCTTGGGAATATTTGACAGCTTGATTTGGAGAAGGGAAATATTAAATGCCAGCTGGAAAATCAAATGCAAGGCAAACCATCCAAACCTGCATAAATATCCAGTGATATTATGGCACAGCTGTCAACAATTTGCCCCAGCATAAGAAAGATGTCCGATATCTTTATCTCCAATCCCACCCAAATAATCTGCTCTTTGGTGTAGTATAAATGTGGACTTTTCCACAAAACTGTCATCATGAGAGATTCAGTCTGATCAGAGACAATTATATTCTTGTGTCATTTATTATAGTGTACTAGATTTTTATCTTGATCTTATCTATCAGCAAAACTTTCTTTGTCTTGTCTGTACACAGAGAAGGAAGAAGTTTCTGTCATAAGAATATGTCTCAATAATTAATTCAAGCCTTTATTTAAATGCTAAATATATGCATATATTAATACACATTGTATTGTGTACTAATTGTACATTGTACATCACGAAATGGTGATGTAGTAAAATGGTACTAAAAGTCAGCACTGGCACCTCCATCACCAGTAGGTTAAGTTTAACACTCCTCTGTGAAAATGGATGTTGAAAGACAGGTGAGACCTGCTCATTTCAGTCACCTGAACATACCCTTATGAAGTCACCTAAGAAATCAACAAGAATAATGGAAGACAGTGCTTGAATGAAAGTATGAACTTGTTTTGACATTCTACAACTTCACATCTGAAGCACAGAAAGTATTAGAATCATGTAGGGATTATTCTACATTACTTTGGATGATGGTAAATTGAATTACTAATAGGGTATTTCATAACCAACATAGTTTATAGTCCTAACTTTTCAAATGCCCCTGAAGCACCAGGTATAGATTGTTATGAAAGCAAGGAGACCTACAATCATTGGTCTGTTCCAGTATGGCATCTCCTTTCTTGAGTGTGCAAAATGAATCATTAATCTAGGATCATATGGCTGAATATTCTGAAAATAAAAATTAACAGAGGTCAGCAGTATAATCTGAAGGAGGGCAAATGAAAGAAAGAATTAATTCACTATAAGAATTTCACCCAATTTTAACATAGATCATGGCTTTTCATGTCTAAAACATTGCTAGATGTAAAAAGCTTCAAAATGCTAAGAGAATCTACCATGGGATGCCATTTAAGGGTGTTACTGGTTGATTTTTGGCATTTACAGACAATTAATGTTTTTCCTCTGATGGATCTATCTTTTTTTCATGAACCTTTGCTTCCAGGAAAATGTTGAAAGCATCATTTTTGTGCTTTCATCACCATTTAGTCTATATAAACATTTATCAAGGCCCTGTGGCCATCCATCCCAGAAATAATCCAGGTAGGAGGCAACTGAAAGGCTTGACCACTGGATTGCTCCAATCCTATGTGTTGCATTTGTGGAATCATGGCAAATAGATCTCTGTATTGGCAAATACATATCTGTATAAGCCAAGTTTTCTGAATTTTCAGGTTAGATCATTCTGTTCTGTGAGTTCTTACAGGCCATTTGATAATGTCTACTTGAGTCAAGGCTAGTAAAATTGTCCAAAGAGCAACTGAGGGTAGGAACACTTTTTCCCAGGCTGTATATTTTGTTATCAAATTGTTTTTAGCTAGTGAAGGTCAGTGCAGAATAATGACCCACATTTGGTGGAGAGAAAAAAACATCCTTTTTGCTTTAGCCACAGATAAATTTCAGCTGTGAGAGATTAAACACCCTTGCAAAATGGCCACCCAGGTAAGGGCTAGATAAAAACTTTTCACAAAAGGATTTTCTCTTAGGGTGGATTGGCTTTCACTGTCCTGGCTTTTGTATATTATTGAATAAATGGGGTGGTTGCAGTCAAGTGGAGAGTCAGAATGTTCTGTTTCCTGATTCCTGTTAGGTAGATGACTCCTCTGAACTGCTGGTAGCCTTTGGAGAAGGATCAGGCTTAGGGCTGATACTGAAGTCAAGGCCAGGAATAGCAAACAGTTTTAAATTGATCTCCTAGTCTTCAAAAAGTTGAAAAAGCCTTTCTTTTGCTGATTTATTCAATCTGATGTGTGAAGGAGAGAAATATTTACATGAGACCTTCAGTCATCCAAGTTCTGAGTCATGTGAGTAGCAATTTTTTCATGTTAATTCAATGAATGCATCAGCTTCACAGACAATGATCATATGACTCCAGATTTGGAGAATCAGGTCTTATTTATGTAATAGCTTGAAGAGAGAAAACCAAGAACTGTCTTTTCTAATATTCTCTCCTTGTATAATTTATTTACATTTTTTGTAAACATTGATTAGCACAGATGGTCCTAATAAGATTTTCATGTCTGATCTGAATGTATTTTTTTATTATTTTGCTCTTGAGACACTAGAAAGGAGAAAAAAAAATGATTCTCCACTCCTCAACTTCCTTTAAAGTAAAAGAGAATATTTGTTTATTGTATGAACAAAAAGAAAATCTATTTGTGGGTAGATCTTGTGCATATTCTTTGGCTGAACTACCTTTTAGTCAGAAACAAAGACGTAATTCCAGAAACCAAATCTTAACCAACACATGTATAGCATTACTTTACTAAGTTATTTTCATTACATATGAAATGGAATAAATATTAGTACTAACCCTGGGCAAGAGACTTTAAAATAATTTCAGAAATTGTGGTGTAAGTAGGCACAGTGACAATGAGCTCATTGTCTAACCTTAAATATCTTTTAAGAGCCAGCTTAATCAGGAAATGCTAGCAGGCTTTCCCATAAAGAAACAATCCAAAGATCACTAGTACAACACTGCAAATACTTCTCTCCTACACAGATACTGGCTCACTGTGACAGAGTTGCCTTTGTGGCTGGGCTCTAGCAAACACATGGTAAAATGGCCAGTCAATCTGGCTTCATTTGTGTACTTTCAGATTTAAAAAATAATGAAAACATTTTTTTAAAAAAATACTTCTACTTCCTCAACATGATTAACTCACTAATTTGCTGGATTTTTTTTTTTTTTTCCTGTGGACTGTCTTAACCAGAATCAGGGGAAAAAGACATGAAGGAAGTTATAGCACTTGGGTTTAATTTCTAGAAGGGCAGGGAAGTATCTTTTACAGGGTAAAATCTCTTTTGTGCCTGAAAACATATCCGAAATCAAACTAGGCTCAGACACTGAATTGCAATTTTTAGCATTTATTTCTGAGAGGCAAAGAGTAAAACATGTTAGAATGACCCCTACTTAGATTATTAGCTTTTTATTGGAAACATCTGCTTAACTGCTAAATATCTGAGATATAGGAAAACAGCTTTAATTGTAGAAAGCTTTAACAATGGAAAGCCTGTTTCAAAACAAGCCTTTAAGCAGTTGTTGTGCCACTCATTTGGGTAGAACATCCAAGATGAGGTCTGAACCGTGGCTCCTCAGGACAGGCAAACTAAAATGTCTTTGCCCCTGAGATTAAGTCACATGCAGTGACAATCAACAGTAGCTCAGATTTGATCCTTAAAATCTTTGGTGGGGCAACAGAGCATCTGGACTCTGTGTCCTGCCCTAGTTAAGGTTAATTATTCATTCAGTGGAAGGGGCAAGGTTAACAACAGTGAGCATCAGTCCTCCTTCTACCCCCACTGATGCTGAAATGGGAAAATGGACATTGAAGTCTGTATCCTTCTGTCTATAACAAGCTGAAATCACTTCAGGATGTAGAAGTAAATGAATGAACTTTTCCTACATCCAAAGAAAATATCCTAACCAGTTATCTAATAGAAAACAAAAGGACATCTTCATCGTGCATATTTCATTGAAGGATTAAAAAAACTTTGGTGAATTCATACTGAACAATATTTTTTTTCCTGTATTGCAACCACTGCAGAGAAATAAGGAAGGAGAAAAAACATATATTTTTTTAAAATATGAAAATACAAAGGTATTGTTACATTAATCTTAATAAAGTCAAGTCTTATAATGAGGTAGTAGTTTCCACAGAATATTAGGCAGTACAATTTAATATTCCACAAAACCTAATTATCAAAATAAAATTAACAAATATTTCAGATTCCAATGAATTAATTTAGAATAATGAGAATTGATGCAGATTTTAAGCTCTGACTCTCTTGTCTGGCACTGTTTTTATATACTCTAGAAGGGTCTTGCCAGCCATTCTGGGTTTGCTGAGCAATGGCTCAATAGCAGGGTTAACTGAGTGGCTGTGAATCCCATTGGCAGCTGTTGATGTCCCTTTTATCAGGCTGGCATTGACTGCCTGGCCCTGGGATGATGGTGGCATTGATGACATTGAGATCTGTACACAACAGGGAATAGTCATGAGCCTACTGAGTTTAGAAAAGAAAAAGATGATTTAACATTTACTTGAACAGAAACTTCCATTCAAAGTCTGTACATTTTATTTGAAACATTGTGCTATTTCTCCAGCTCAGCTCCAAAGCAGATGCAGAAATGTGTGAGGCTAAAATTCAGCCTGTTTGTTTTATGGGACACAACTTGTGCAGTAACAGTTTAAAGTTCTTATCAAAAAATATGATGATTAGTAGAGTTAGAGAGAAACAATATATTTTATATACATTATTGTACTTAAATTCCTTCAGGAATACACCAGGCTTCCAGGCTTTCTAAACAGAGTGAAAAACTGAAACTTAATTATACAACTGAAGGCAAGGACAATTTTACTTCATTTTAACCAGAAAGAAGAAGCAATACTTAAATTTGAAAAAGACACAAGAGATAAGCTGCAAACTTTAGTGTTAGGGTGTTTTAAAAGGTCTCTCTTCTTCTTCAGAAACCAAATTATTAAGCTTTCTGGTTGTCTTAATATTAGAAGGTAAGATTCACCCTCTGTTCCCATTTGAATGCAATTTTTCATGTTAATAGCCTATTTGGGAAATTTAGTGTCTTGCTTCCCAAGAAGAATGTAGAACTAAGAACAAAAGTCTCTGTATAATAAATACTATAGAAAATGTGAAAGGCATAGAATTTCATGAGTATTTCTCCAATTTATTATATTAAGAAGGTGAGGTCATGCTCAAAGAAACAACAGTGGTGTCTGTCTCTGCAGAACTATGCTGCTGCCAGAAGCCTCAACCTAAAGGAATCATGGAAGAGAGACCTTTTAGGGAATAGAGATGGAGGAATTAACTCCTAACAACTGAGAAATATCTATTGAGGCAAAATCCCTGGAGAATGGGACACCAGGGTAGCTTAGCACCACTGTACTTTGTTGTTTGTTTATTTGATACTGCAAAAGGCACAAGAACTTCTGTTTGTCTCAGGGAAGACCCACTACAGACCAACTACAGTCTAAGAAAAAACTGAGCAAGATAAATGTGGCAATTATTTGGAACAATTCAGCCAGATGAGGAATAGGAAAGTCTTTGTCCAGGCTCAAGATTTTCCATTTTCCATGCATATATCTTAATTTCTTTTAAATTTTTTTACAGCAAGACCTGAAGTCCAACTACAATAATGGAAACAAAATGTTTAGCAATTATTTTAAATTTCACTTACTACATATGGTGGCAGACCAGTTGATCTTTATGATTGAGGGATGACCACAAAATTCACAAGTGGTGAAGTTCAGAGAAACCAAAAGTGCCAATTACACAAGGCTATATCCCTTGAGTGAAAATAATTTGGTTATTCTGACCTCTGCATGTTTGATTTATATTGTTTCATACTCTCTATTATAATAGATTCAATACCTTCAATTACCAGTGGTGGCTACTGTCCTTGGGTTGGCACCTGAAATAATTTTGTATCTAACTGATAAAGCATTGACAGGGGAGATTTACAATATTAGTAATAATAAGTATTTGTGCATAGTGTTGTAGCTGGTTCACTCTGAACATCTCAAAGCACTTTATAAATGGTGATTAAGCTCTATAACTGGGTCCTTTGTGAGGTAGCAAAATTTATCTCACACTCCTTTATACTGTAAGATTAACAAGCAGCATTTGATCCTTGCTAGTATAAGGATCTCAGATAAAAGGAGGAAGCAGATGGACTATGAGATCTAGCTGCTCTAAGAAGACTGATACTGATTTGTGGTTAGAGATGTTTGAGATCTTATGAAAAAATTCAAGTGGCTTTTGTGAGGTGGCAGTGTGACTGAAATCAATGTGGAAAAACTAGAAAGAAGATACATATATTTTACATAAAATTATAAATGTACTATTATGCTATTTCCAGTAAGAGGCAATCATACCCTGTCAATTCTTTAGAGCACTACAAAATGGAAGAACAGAGTTCTGAATCACAGGGATCAGGGAAGATCTCTTTTAGCCTTAACTACCAGGCAAGAAAGATGAATAGAAGTTGAAATACTGTGTGTGTGTCTTCCTTCTTCTCAAAGAAAGGTTGGGGCTTTTGCCTTAAAATACTTCATGAAGCATAAACCACAGTGGAAGGGTTTTGAAAGTCACAGTATTGGGACCATTCATTTTTCTGCTGATCTCTGAAAAGATCCTTGAAAACATCCCAAATAGGAATGTAAGACAGATATATGATACAGTGCATGTGTCTACAAATCTCATCTGTCACTGGGAAAGCAATACCAAATTTCTCACCAGTGCTAATGCTCAGCTGCAGGGCTTCTACTGTGCTGAGTATTGTGTATGGACTTGTTATGATGCACCTACACTTCCTCCATGAGGACTGCACAGCTAGGCAAATTCAAAGTAAAAATGGTAAATACTGGGCAAAAAATAACGTTAAATACTATGTGAGCATGAAGAGAAAACGATTACAGATTTTCACCAAGTTTGCCTTCAAAAGAGTAAGATGAAGTTTTCTAAATAGTTTTATTTTATTTTCCTAAATGGTTTTATTTTGTGGGTTTTTTTTTGTTTTGTTTTTTTTTTTTTTTTTTTTTTTTTTTTTTTTTGTCATTAATATCTTGTGAATTAGCATCAAAGGAAACAAGAAAAAAAAAAAAACATTTCGTATAATTGGAATTGGAATACATTCCATTAAATGAGAGTCAACAGAGATACATCAGAGAAGGGATTAAGCTGTTTAAGTGGCATTAAAGATTAAACAAACCCCATGGCAAAACAGTATCTGTTTTCCATGTGAGTTTGCATATGAAGGGTCCCAAAAAAAGCAGTGTGGCCAGTGCCTTGCTTGAAGCATCTCTTGCCATCAATGAGGTTGCACGAAGTCAAGGTTAGGGTTAGGATTAGTGTTAGGGTTAAAAAAACATCTGTCCCTGCACCCAATATCCTTGCATAGAAATTACAGCTGTGAAAACTTGCAACAGGCTTTAAAGCAGGTAGGTGGGAAAATGGTTAAAGTTTAAAGTGAACTGTTGGTGCACTGATATATGTTTTTGTTTTTCTGATGTCAGTGGGACTTTTGCCACCGATCTCAGTGATGCCAAGAGTTGTCTCCTCTTAATTTGTTTTCTAATTTTTATCTATAGTTTCCATTAGGCTGGCTGCAGTTCAGGAAAATTATTGAACCAGTGGATGGTTTCTGATATTTTTGCCTTCCTCATGCATCTCAGTAAGACTGTTCTTAATGAAAAACTACTGCAACCACCTCAGTGCAGAGCAATACTTATTACTAAAGCATATTTGTAAAAGAGAGAAGTATTCCAGCTGGGATAAAGTCCTCTTCTTCTGAACAAACCTTTACACTTTCCCTTAAAGTTTATTCCCCTCTTATGCTAGTCCCCAGTCTCACACTCCTGACTGAGAATGCTGTTTTTCTTTAGGAACAGGAAAAAAAGAGTCAAGTTCTCGTTAGAGCTGGGTCTCTTTATAAGGGTTTGGCTGAACTTTGCAAACTTTACCGAAGGGGGAACCCTTTCCCACAATCCATTTCAAGACCAACCCCTTTGATGTCACAGCTGGCTCAAGTAAACTCATTTCCTTCTTCACTAATGTGTGTCTGATGCAATTTTGGCAAGCCATCTCTCCCTGCTGTTACTGCTGCCTGTTTTGAAAGGAGGCCAAGTGCAATGTTTAATGTGAATGTTTGGTTTGGCCTAATCATCTGTGCTTTGTTTCACTGGTACTCCACATTATATATTTATATACCCAGATCTATCTATAGAGATCTATAGGCATTTCTTTCCCTCTTTCTCTCCTCCTTTGCAAATAATTCACACCACATGTTTTCATTTTATTCCTTTGTGGTCTACTCCACCCAGTTCCTAAATCAGTAAATCATCTTCATGCTTCTTCCCACACTGAATGAAAGTAAGTTCTCAATTACAGAGGCAGAATTGATTTTTCAAGCCTTTGTGGTAGATGTTGATTAGTTTCTTGGTGAAACTTGAAGGTGCTTAAAAACAGTAGAGAAAGTTTTGGAATAGCAATTTTTGCACAATGTTATCCATACTGCTTTAATGTCAATGGCAGTTTGAAGATGTGAGGGGCATGTCAGGAGCAGCTTGTGAAGGAAATGACATTGCACATCAAAATTGTGGGGATCATTTTCTTCTCCTGACAAGAAGGTATTGATAGCAGGGGGAACTCACCCACTGCAAGAAATGATCAGCCCCAGAGTAGAAGATGTGAGCCTGCAGAGCAATGGGTGTTGAGGGTCATCTCTGGCATTCCTACCTTTTTGGCTGACTGCAAAATGTCTTTGTCTCAACACATTTATTCAAATTTGTTTCAGGAATTAAATTGGACTGTAAAGTTAAACTTGTGTTAGGAAATCAAACAGTATCAAGGGGCATTCCCATGCCCTAGGGGTTGATTGCTCATATTGCTGTACTGTTAGAATGGCCCTTGACACTGCTTTGGCCCCAGTCAACCTTCTAGACAGTTCTGTGTATTGTTCAGGGTACAGTAGGGCCAAAGGCCATTCACATTAAACAAAAAGAATACAGCCCTCACTGTTTTAAAAGATAAGGGAGTTTAAAACAATCTTTCATATTGCTCAATATCTGTGCCAGAGAAGGTGCTGGGAAATGGCGAGTTTCCCAACACAGTTATCACCTAGGAGATTTTTTTTGTTGTTGTTGTTTTTTGGTTTTTTTTAACTGTAACTGGCATTAAATACTTTCTTTATAGCTTAAATGCAGGAATGAATGTTTCCCTCTGCATGTAGTTCAGAGAAATGAATCCTCTGCCCTTTCCTCTCCTCTGAAAGTAACTCTAGTGTATCTGAGGTAGGCTGCTGAATCACCAAATCCATTCTACAGCACCCTTGTCTCCATTGACTGTAGAGAAGAAGCAGAGTCCAGTAACAGTGGACAGCAGACAGTAACTTTGGGGTCTAAAAGATGTGCTGTAATTTAATAATGAGACAGAAACTAGGAATGCTCTTAATATGGACAAATAATATTACAGTAAACCAGTGTGGCAGGTTGGCCTACAGCAGCTTCCAGACCCCCTATCAGCTGCTCTGGTGGAAAAAGGATGGAAAAACTCATTCATCATGATAAAGATAGGGAGATCATTGACCAAATGCCATCACAGGCAAAACACACTCAGTTTGGGAAAAACCAATTTGATTGTTACCAATTAAAATACATTTGGATAGTGTGAAAAAACAAAAGAAAAAATCCACACCTTCTCCCCACACTTTATTCACCCAGGGGTTGCAGGCTGGGGAATGGACTGGGAAAGACCCTCCCAGCCCCTCTCAGTTGCCCCCTTCAGCCCCCATATCCAGCTACCACTGCATGGACACATAAATGGGGTAAAATCAATGCTCAAAAAATGACAGTGTCAAGCAGGAATGGGAAGGGAACCTTTTAGACTCTTATACTACTTGCTTTTTTCTGGAACTCAAGTGGGACTTTATCACAAGTTTCAATGCCCCAAGAATTTAATGGAAACAGCAAGTGCCCACCCTGATTTCAGGTGAATGGGAAGCACTTACAAGGTTCAGGTCATGTACAAGGGTCTGTCAAAATTGCAAGTCTTTGATACAAAGGTCATGACTAGAACCCTAAGTTTAGTAGTTGGGTTTGAATTCTCCTAGTTTTCCTTTTTTCCTATGGTTACCTTTGAAGAAATGACAATTGCACAGTACTGCTTTATAGAACACATGCAGACCATAGGCCCAAGCTCTTCTGGATAACAGGAGAAAAAGGAGTGAGAAAGGAAGGTAAGAGTCTCAGAGAGTTGACAAAAACTTATTCCAGTGTATTTATATGGTGCTAAGTGTTTGTTCTTAAAATAAAACCAAAAATCAGACCCCTGAATCCCAAAGAACTGTCATAGAGCAAAGCACTACTGTTCTACCTCTGCCCAACCAGTAAATTAATTTTCTGATATCATCAAAATTATTCTGTTACCTCTTTACACTTGTATACACTCACCATCTTCAGTCAGCATCAGGAGGGGTTTAGTGTGGGAGGAAATGTGAACTCAGAGTGAGATCCTCAGCTATGAATGAAGAACATCAGTGCATAAGTGTACACATAGCAGGAGGAACAAAAAGTCCCAAAGCAATAGCAGAATAATACTCACTTTTATTTGGGTGATTACATCCAACTGATTATTTTTGGTGATTCAGTTCTGCCTGTTTGTCTCAGTTATTTTTTATCAGTTATATTAGAATATAAAGATACACAATCAATTTTTTTTCACTAGACTCTGTGGGAAAAAAACATTTTAATAAAAATCATGACATGTAATTGGACAATATCAATTTTGGAAGTAGAAGCAATTATTAAAGAGAATTGGCTTTTTCATTTTAATAAGGTGACTGTTTCTTTCTGATTTGTGCACAGAGTATACTTAGTGTATTTTAAATAAGTTTAATTTTATTCCGACATTAGGACACCAACTGCAATAGTAAGACAACAATTTTCTTATATTGAAGATTTGGATTTGACTAGATGAATAGCACCAAAGAAGAAAGCTTCTCTGAATTACTTTCTATTTGCAGCTGTATTTTAGACTTCAATTCATGAAAAAAAATACTGAATGTTGGAATATACTGCAGAATAGATATTTCTGTTTTTGACTAGGCTTACTGGGAAACAGTTTGAAACAGCATTGTTAATTTACAGAAGATATTTTATATCTGTAAATTAACATGTCTCTTAATTTATAGATATGCTTAGCACACAGTGGCTGCAGTCATACTGATCACAAGGAATGATTGGAATGGATATAGATCAAATAAGAATTTATGGATTGGGTAAATGTTCAGAAGATATGATACCTGACAATTTTAATTACCTGCTGTAGTTCTTATATCTCCTATAAGTCAGTGACTATGTCATCTTTATTGCCTATTAAGCATGAGGAATTTTAGAGACTTGCAGAGAGGAAAGCATATAAGACTTTGTGATGATATTATGATGAGATTGGGCTCAGACCTGGGTTTGTAATACAGAAGTTGGTGCACAAAGATGGTCTCCTTAAGGTGTGAGGCAGAAAATTGCAGTAATGTCATTCTTGTGCTGAAATTAATCTTATTTGTTGTTATAGACATTTGTTGTTATAACTCTGTTATAAAACAGAGTTAAATATATGTGTTTGAAAGAATATATGGTTTTCTAATGAATCATATTACAGATGTAAGAATAAGCCATCCCATTTTAAAGCAAGCAAACAAACAAACCCACAGAAATATAGAGAGATTGAAATTTGATGAAGCCATATGTTCTTCAAAGAATTTGAGCACCACAATCAAAGAGAGAAAAGCAGATGTGTCAGCAAAGTTCCTGAGACTGAAAGAATAATAGAAAAAAAGTCAGAAGGGTAAAAACAAAAATTAGATTAATAGTAAATGAGTACAGCACAATATTCATAGTGCATTACTGCAAGAGGATGGAATAATGTTGGCATGATCCTTCATGGAGAGGGAAAATGATTGGTAGAAGGAGCTGAAAGGACTTTAACCCCTTTTTTGTAAATTTTGACACTGGATGTACTTTCTGGGCCGAATTATGTGAATTGGATGCCTCTTATCCATGCCTTAAGAAAATTCTTCCCAGCATACTCAGGTGACTGGTCAAAGAGATTTCTAAGGAGACCTCAAGGAAGATGAAAATTTTTATATTGTTTTGTGGAGAATTAATAATACTTTAGACCTATCCATTTTCCTCTTGCATCAAGAAATAAATAAATTATTGGTGTTGCTCTGTAGGGATGGTGCAAAAAGTTACTGACTTAGATCAGAGAGAGGATGACTTATGTTTGGCAATAAAAAAGACTTAGTAAGGGAAATTAAGTTCTGGAATAGCTTGCCTAGGGAAATGCTGAAGTTTGCACCACAAGGAAGTTTTAAAGAACATGGGAGATAAATACCATGAGATATTCAGAAACAGTTAATCTGGCGTTTGGAATACACATGGCTGAATAATTTATAACAACTTCTTGTCTCTACACTTGGTCAAAATATTTTACTTTGTGTACTGCTGGGGAACTGTCAGGGCACAGATCTACTCTATCTTTTCTAAAATGTATATTTCTATACACATATATAGAAATAGCACTGGGGGAAATTTGCCAGAATATTGCTATTTCCACATGTACACATAAATCTATATATATACGTTTCCATATATATGAAGATGGCCCTATCATGACACAGTAATATATTTACATGGAAATGGAAGGGACTTGAGCCTACAAGAGGAATGTTTAGCAGGGCTTTCATGATGTACATGTGTATAAAAAGGAATATAATAACTCTGTTACTGATCTTAAACAGCCTGGTTTATTTTCACTATCAGGCACAGCTTTCCTAGTTTCATCATCTTTCTTTACTTTTAACCTAAATAAAAGGTTTGAAAATAACACTATATCAAATCTACTTTTTCTTTTTAACTTGTGTATGATAAAAACTCCCACCTTTTGAGGTGACTGAAGCCCTATTGTGTACAAAAGCTGAGCACATGAAAATCTTCAGTAGCAGAAAGAAATTCACACACATGTTGAGAAGACTTGAGAATTTTGTAGCTTTGTCACAGGTGGATAAATTTATTTGGAAAAACAAGAACTGATCTGAATTTTCCTCCCTTTAATTTGTAATCAGACTGGGCTTTTCAGTAATAAATTCTAGTAAATTTCAGACTCTTTATTTACCAGGAACTTTGAATCATCAGGGCAGAATTAGCATCATGTCTGGGCACCACCTAGTATTGGTGCAAAGAAATAAAGGAATTAGAAAATTATGAAAGAATATAATTGTTGATACAAACAGTGGAGTAAAACTAGAAAGCCTGAAATATTATTTAGGTAAAAAACATACTATCTAGGCAGTCTGTGGCCACTAACTTCAGAAAATTCTCCTCCAGATGTGCCAGTCCCCTGCAGCCTCTGGAGCTGTGCTCCAGGAGTGTGCAGCTGTGAGTGGAGCTGAGCCACAGTCCTCCCTGTGAGCACCTATATCTGCCTCCCTTCTCCTGTCCTTCCATGGGGGACCTGGATCCAAAGCTATATGTTGGAGCTGAGCACCTCAGCACAGAATTTACAACCTGCCTACCTATTCTGTCCACTCCCCAAGAATTCCTACAGATCCCCCCACTGCTCAGCTTCCTGACCTCTCTGCCTTGTTGCAGTATACTGTATAGACATTTGCTGCATTTTCCAAGCTGTAGCTCAGATTCTGCCAATATCTGGTATGTCTTAAAGAAGCTGAAGATACATCTCTGTATCTATTCCTTCATCTTTTGCAAATAACAGTAGTGAAAGAACTCACCCACTTCACAGCACCGTTGTGAGACTGAAGTCATTGTTGCATTGTGACTTTGAAGAGGTAAATGGTAAGCATTATTATTTGATCATCACTCTTGGGCTATAAAGAAAAAAAAAAAGAAAAAAACCCACCCCTTTTGCAGTGAGGTTGCTCAAAAGAAGAGATAAATGCTGCGATGAAAGAAAAGCCCTGAGCACAGATGTGAAGTATCTCTTGAAACCCGTGTGATCTCCCCACCTGCACATCTCTCTCCACCTGCTCACAGCCCCTGCTGCCACTGAACAGAAAACATTTGGATTTTTTGCTACTGCAACAAAGGGAAACAGTGTACACTGAATATTCTCAGCCCCTCCTCTACATCTGTCCCTACCACCCCTGATATACAGACTGCATAATCCCCTCTGAGAACATTTTCCTAACCTCCTGAATACGTGCTTTAAGAAATGCTATGTGATCCATCACCTTGTGAGTCTTCTTGGTATATGGAAGGGGGGCAGCAACACCAACATTTTGATTATCACTGTGAAAGCAAAAATTAATGTCTACTCATTTTAACATGATTCAAATAAAGCAGAAAGCAAATATCCAGCAAGCTGGAGATTTACCTGTTAAGTGACTCATGACTTCTGCTTTGGTCAGACTTATTGAGTTGTGAGATCATTTTAATCCATTAGCATTAAGAAAGTAGTGACCAAGAAACAGGCAGGTCGCCATACACACACAGATATTCCCCAGGGAGTACCCCTGCTTGGGTTGAGATTGTCAAGGACTAGAAAAACATGGATATTTAGGCCACCTATCATGCACAGTGTAAAGGCTACAGCCTCTCCTTGGCCAAGCCCTTCAAAAAGAGGAGTATTTTTGTCACATCTATGGTACATTGTTTTGTACTAACAGTGGGAAAATATATCACCATGGCCAGGGAAATAGATCCATGGAAAAGCAGTACTGCTCTCTGGGCTCCTGTACTGTAAAACCATGACCTCAGCCCTTTCCCTCTTATGTGGTTATAACCTGATTAGTTCTCCACCACCAGAGAAGCTTTTAAGGTAGGCAAGACAGGACTTTAATTGGTGAGACAAAACATTTGTGTTTCCTCTGATATGATTGATATGTCTGATATGACAGAATACTAGAACAAAACCACACAGGTTTTCTTCCTTTGCAAGTAATTATTTATAAGGGTTAAAAAATGAAATAAAGAAATGTATCTTCACCTATTTGTTTAAGAAGTAAGAAATTAAGTTCTTTCTAGTATATGTAACTGTAAGATTAACTCAGTAATCTGGTTTGTTATCTGGCTCCTACCTCTTGTACATGGGAGAAGTCAATAGCACTTAACTTCTCTAATTGAAATCAGCCTGCTGACTGAGTCTGCCCATGGATACAGAAGCTGGACTGTAATAATCTGTTCTGCAGAGAATTAATCTCCTGGGAGTGAGGCAGACCTAATTACCAGCCTCAGTGCAAAGTCTGGATTTGCTATTGCTGCTTGTGGCCCAGCTGGAGGAAAAGGCCCAGCACACCATTTAGCTAATCTCTTCCTGAAATGTTTGAAACATGCCTAATGCTGCATCTTGTGCAATTGGTTTTTGGAACTCCAGTAAAAGGGTAGAGGCTCTTTTTCAATCACACTTAACATTAAAACAATCTGGGCCTTTCATCTGGCTCAGGGCAATGGCCTGAAAGTCTCTAGAACTTATGAGTAACCCCAAGCTTACAAATGGCATTTCGACCATGTGTTTTGCAATTACAAGTCAGCATTTTTGTAGGCCACAGTTATTTTGCTAGAAAGAAGAGTCTCTGCCAATGGCAAACTGAGAGCACAAATATTTCCCTTGCATGAATGGTGTATCAGCATATCTTTTCAGCTTTGTTCAAGTGATGTATCCCACAGGATAAAACCCTAGGAGGTTGAAGCCAGCACATCATTAGCTGGGCTATTTTTCATGAAAGGCTCATTTTTTTCATGAATTTTCTTCCATATTTGTCCAGCATAGGCTGCTGAGCACTCTAAAGATTAATTGATAATGTTAAAAACAAGTATCAAATCTAGTTTCCTAAGTGTAAAATGAGAAGTCAGATGCAAAAGCCAATTAAGGCAGGCAGTCCAGGAAATAAAGCTAACAACTTTTGTATGAACTACCCCACATCTATTAAAAAATATTTTCTTGATGTAAAGAGCCTAAAATTGAATTTTAGAAGAAATGCTTATAAACCAAATGCCTTTTAAAGGTGCAGTAATGGTAAAGATTGTATCAAATGTCTCCTACATCATAATGTATAATTTTTCATGCAAATATGAAATTCATGAGGGATTTATTTGCCCTTTGTGGACTATGAGAACCTTATCATTAACACCTAACACTGTTTCAATATTTTTAGCCTTTTCTCAGCTCAGAAACCTAATTTTACAACATAATATGGTGATTCAAATGCAGTAGGTGCAGGTGGAAGTGGAGCAGCACATCCACACTCCTTACCTGCACTGACTTTAGTTAGACTCTGGGAAGTTTCCTGCAGGAGAGGAACTTTTTTCATTGCAAACCTCCAGAGTATTTGTAATAAAAAATCAATAGTTTTGTTGATGAAACTGGAACCTGGCTGGTGTTGGGCAGTGTGGACAGTGGCATCAGAAGCAGTGACAGATGTCAGCCTGGCAGGGTGTCTTGGGGGTGTGTGTCCAAGTGTAGATGAACCTTTTTTTGCTGCAGAGCACTGCTGCATGGATGAACTGACAGCAACCAAAGCCAATGTTTTGGAATTACATGGTAATTCAGACCACATTTTCTGCTGCACTTTCCCCAGTTGTGAAATTTCCCTCTGTTCTCCCTTTGAGGTTCAAGATCTCACAGCCTCCCTGGTAGAAACTGAAACTCTGTGTGTGAATGGAAATCAGAGTCCTGCATCCTGCTGTGTCCATGCAGATGCTTCAGCTGAAAGCAAGCAGCAATGAGATGTCTAATAGAAGGCAGCTTGCAAAGTAAGGAAGCAGGAAGGAAAAGGAAGAGAGTCTGAAGATCTCTCTAAGTGATTGGCTTAGCTAAGTATGGTCCCACAAGCCAGAGCACTACTGAGCCTAAAGGCTGGAAACTCCCTGAGATCACTGTATGCCACTTTTGGTACTGGAGCTCCTTCTCCATGTTTTGCCACCATGACCAGCTTTTGTATGGATGGTAGTATTATTTCCCTAAATAATTTGCAAAACATTCACAGAAGACAGCCCTGAACCACAAACTGAAGTACTGAGTTCATTATGTTGAGCTCAGAATCAGCAAGTTTCATAGTGATAAAACAGACTTAGTTATTAGCAAAATGTTTTACCTTCCCCAACAGACATGTCTGTGAAAACAGTCTTTTATATTTCCCTTCATGCACAAATACTGCTTTTGCATACATGTTTTATTAGTTTGTTTTACTTGGCTGTATGCAAATCAAACCTCAGCTGCCTTTAGTGCCAGCTCTCATTTTCCAGTCTGCTCTCCCAGGTGCATTTATGTGACTCCAGGTATCAAAAAAAAGTAATTGGTTTTAATATTTCACTTTATCAATAGAAAGATGACATCCCTTGTCACATGAGAACATCATAATTCATTCTGGATTTCTTTATTACTGTGTCAACACTCAGGCATCTGAAGTAAGCTTTAAATGCCTTATTTATGAACCTGGAGAGACTCACTTCAAACGTTAGGTTGGAATTAGAAATCTCAAGGTTATAGGGCTTTGTCCAACGTGAGTCAAGACATGAGTTCATTGATCAGTCTAGAAGTCTCAATCCTTAAGACAGGGCCTGTAGGGTGAGGACTGAAAGATCTTTCCATTAAGAGCACCCTTATAAGTCATGGAATGGCAGAAAAAGGCATCCCAGAGGGTACCACTGGCAGCTTACATCCAGCTGGTAGAGCTCACTTGAGAAATATGAGGACAAAGACACATAAGTCCAGGGCAGGGCACTTTTCTAGAATAATGGCATTATCTGAAACAACGATTCAAATTTTACCCTGATTCATGATCTTGTTAAGTTCACTGAAAGGGATTCATTTATTGAGGCTACAGTGATACCTCAGTTCTCTTCTCTTTATGCTAGTTCATAAAAGTGCCATAAATTTGCAGGCAGACAATCCGGTACATATCCCAAAATTATGTTACAGCATCTCCAGCTCCTTCTTCTATACACAGAGACACTTCTGTGGACACATCCCTAATATTTCCAAGAAACCACTCAAATATCATTAACAAAATGATTTTTTAAAACAAAAATGGATGCTAATTTTCTTAATCTAAGAATATATACTCCTAATAAGAAGATTTTAATCATGCTGTTAGACACAGTTGCAACACAAGTGATAAAAATGAACCAGAAAAAATATCATTTATTTTCTCTGGCTTCAGGGCAAATTGCTTGTATGCATTGGAAATAAATCCCTCACTGTGCTGAAACTTGAATATTACTTAGTCAGAGGAGACCATGGGAGAACATGCTAGAGTTTTATTGTGGGTTGCCTCTGTTGAAGCCCTTCCAGAATTTAAGTAAAATAAAAGCATATTGCAGTGTTCTGGCAAAAAAAATGAAATACTAAAAAGTGCAAATAACACAACTGTGACTGAAACCAGGAGAGAGCTGACAGAGTTGCTCTTTGGAGGGTAAGCATATTTGTGATGAAAGAAAAATTATCCTGTAGGATTTTCAGCTAAAAATAATCTGAATTATCAGGGTTGATGATAGAAACAAAATCTACTATCCAATAACTACTTGAACAGACAATTAGAGCTCTTCTGGGGGAAAAAAAGCACAGAAAAATCCTTCACATCCTTTTATAAACACATATGTATTAAAGTCTGATTTTATCAGAGTGAGGCAAATATTAGCTAAGATAGAATCAAAAGGGTCTATCAGTGTCACTGCTCAAATATTAAAAGCTTGTGCTGCAGCAATTCATAAAATAATTACACAGATGCAGAAATATTAAAAGATTGAGGGGGATATAAATGGGGCATATTGCTATCTGGGTTATTTTAAAAATATATTTTTAAGTAAAATATTCAAACCCAAAAAACAACCCAAGAAGATATAGATGTGGATTTTTAGAAACAACAATTCTTGTTTTATGTTGATTCAGAAGGGATTATTTGATCCAAGGACTTTGGCCAGTGCTTTCTTTCCCTGGTAAATCTTCCTCTTCCAGAAAAAAAAACCCAAAAAACAAATCCAACAAGAAAAATAGTCTTAAATTTAAACCAAATAAAAAAAAAGCATGAAAACAAAGAAAAAGTTTTGAAATGAAAAATTAAAAGGTGATTAAAAATTCTGAATAGAAATAAATAATTATCTTGAAGGGCCTTTCTCTATCCCCTATTTCCACAGTTCATTTCTTCTTTTTTTGTGGCAGAAATCACTCACCATTTCCTAATTGCTTCAGTGACCTCCAGAAACTGCATTTTTCTGTCAATTTACTATTCATTGAAATGATATCACCAAACTAATTATAAAAGCATTTGCTAATGTCAGCTTCATTGTTTCATTACATCATTTTAAGTTGTAAAGTCTTTGTGGCAGAGACCACTTCTCAGCACAGGCAGCTGAGTTCCCAAGATCAGGATGGCATCTCCCAATTTGGAGACTTTTGGTGTGGCTGCACACATGGGAGAAATACTGTCACATCTCTCTTTCTCTGTGGGACTCCTGCATCAGCCTTGAAAGGAGCTCTGGTTGTGATTAGACAATCTTCCTATTGACCTCTTTCTGGTTTAAAGCAGGAGAATTGGGGTAAAAGATTTGAATTTAGTCTTGCCCTTTTCTAAGCACACACTAATCGTTGTTTAGTTACCTTTGGTTTTACCCACTGAAAGGTAAAACTCTCTGAGGGGTGGCTGAGCATCCACCCTTCACCCCAAAGCAGACAGTAACTCCTTGCTGCTTTGGCACCTCTGTGTTGCACTTAAGCACAACAGCAGAATATTTTTGGTAGCATTTAGAAAACTGGCTAAGTGAGAGCTGACAAAGAGAGGGAAGAGAGTCCTCTGCTTCCCTAGTCCATATCTCTGCTGGAGGGTGGGGCTGTGTTTTATGTATTTTAAACAATCTAGCTACAGCTGTGAAACTGTTGATAGAAATGCTTATCAAAGCGACTTGGAAATGCTTGCAATTTGTGTAAGGCTCCCCCAGAAGAGGAGGGGGAGGAAGGAATTCCATGGTAATCCATGTTATAGAAAATGCTCAAATGTATGTAATGCTGATTATTACCACCTGCTCAGCCTCTTCTATGTTACAACCCTCTTGGGAGAATCATACTTTAGGGTCTTGTCAAAAAATGTCAACTTTATTTTTTTGACCAGATGCAATAACTTTCCTTGAAGACCGCCTGCTTTGGATCCCACGTGAAAATGCCATTAAGCCTTTGGAGAATGTGTTTGGGGGTGGCAATCGATTTGGGGCTCGTTTACGGCTGTTGCAGAGCTCTGAAAGGCCCCCTGCACCACCCTGCCCCTCTCTGAAAAGGCAAGGCTGAGGGAAATTCTATCTGTGTCATTCCTTCTTTATTAAATAAAATACAAATAGGAAGCACTTGATTTGGCTGTCTATGATTTCTTTTAATTAGAGCCCTGAAGCCATCCTTTTCCCAGAGGCTAATGTTGTTAGATAATCTTGAACAATGTGTGTATGCATTACAAACCCGGCAATTCAACCCCTTTTTGACTGCAGTTACGTGTCACAAATGAGTTGACAGCAGGCATTAGGAGGTGCCTCCCTGAGCCAGGAACAAGGATGTTAAACGTTTGTACATAAAGAACTCAGGCAAGATTTTTCTGACCTCAGTAGCTTGCAAACAAAGAGACTGTGTTACCAGGATTTCCGCACCTATAAAAAAGTCCTTTCACCTTTGTGCCTTAAAGTGATGCTGTCAGTGATATTCACAGTGGAAACTGTTCCTCTGTAAGCCCTTGTTCTCCTTTATTTTATTGCTTGGTAGTTCCTTTTGCTTTCTGTAGCAGTTCAAGGAAAGAAAGTTGAAGTGGGATATATCTGTTTTAAAGGGTTTCAAGCTGTAGCCAAAAGCCAAAGAGTAGATCAGACAAGAGCATCTCTGGTGATTCTTGTCTGTCCCTAGCACATCGAATCCTGTTGCTGATCTGTGCTTCAGACCGGCCCCTTGCAAGATTTTAGTTCTTTGACTGGTTAATAATTAATGTTACAAGCATTTGAAATGAGGGTCAGGGTGAGGTCATTGCTGGTAATTAATTGGGTTTTCTTCATACTTGTGGTGAGTTCACAGTGTTGAGCTTTAAGCAGTTCTCTCCTTGGGCAGAGCCTGGAGGAGGCAACTACAAGTGAAGGCTTAGATCTACATACCTGGGGCCTGGTGCTCAAATCCTGACACTGGTGATGACTCTGTGTGGCAAATATTCTACTGGCTCAGGCTCATGAACATAAAAACCAGCAGTTTTTATTTCTTTTCTGTTGTATTTTGTGTGACCAGCTATATCATCACCTTCTCAGGTCTCACAAGCAGACCTTGAAGTAACTTTTAGCATCTTATGCACCATTTTAATCAAATAGCAAATGGAAAGACAAGAGCTCATGAACTTTGAGGGAGTTAAATAAATTCTTCGATCTGTAACCAGCCAAGGCAATTTTTGACTTTCTTTTCAGTTTTGAGGACCAATGTGATTTCTCTAAACTGTATAAGAACATTTGTCAAGGCAGTTCCATCTTTTTGACAGATGGAGAAGAGAAAAAGTAATTTCTGCATGAATGGGACAGATAAAAGGTCTTGATAGAGCCATAATTGTCAACTACCTGATACTGAGTTATGCTCATCTTCATGGTAAAAATGGAAATAGAGTCTATGATGTGCTGCTGGTCACTGATCCAATCCCAAAAAAAAGATATTCTGTATTAGCTTCTGCTAAGTATGAAGTTTAACCAGTGAAATAAGGTGAATTTTGATGTGTAATACTGAAAGGGCTTAAATCTTTCAGTGAACTGAGTCATTGCGAGTCAGAGCTTGTCAAAGCCCTCCATGCATCTACACAAGTGTTTTGTGTGAGTCTTCCAGAGATACCCACAAATGCTTGGGAGGAATTTGAATACATAGTCCATTTGTTTCTCCATCATCACCCTGTACTCTTAGTTCAAGGGTAGTTACCATTTGACAATAAGTCTTTCCTTGTTTAGCAGGGATCCTGTAAACTCTGACACTTCTGAGCAAGTTTTGTTAAAAACTTTTTCAATTTCAAAATTGTCTGCAGTGTTGCCAGTTCTTTGTAGAAAGGAAAAAATGAAAAAGCAAAATCACTCTTCTTTCATATAACATGACTTTTTGTACTACTGGATAACTATCAGAAACTGATTTTCCTGAATACAAAATGCAGTCAGAGTCTGATGCAAGTGTGTGCTTGGTTGACTATCAGGGGTTGGCTGTGCTCTTTGAGAAAGGAAGGAAGGATTCAGTGTATTTTACAGCTGTTGAAAGAAGTGGGGGAAATTTAATTCAATCCCTCCCATAGGACATCTCTGTGATCATCCCAAATGGCTTGTGGCTAAGTTGCTATGGGAATTACTGGAATTCTCTGTGAGCCTGGTGCCAAAGTGAATGCATTTGCTCCCCTTGTCAGAAAAGGGAAAGAACTTTCCATCTGAGAATCCATCAGAAAAACATTTTTTAGTTTTGAGGCAAATGAGAGAGAAAATAGACATCACTCGGAAGAAATCAGAGAGACATGTTCATCCTAACAGTGCATAGCACAATCCCACATGATCCAAGGCTTTTCACTCAGTGCTGGAACTGGAGACCATTACATATAGGAAAGTTAGCTTGGCAATAAAAGGGGTCTTGTGGATATGGCATGATAGGAAATGAACACTCCGAGTGTATGAACTCTTTGTTGGTGATCCAGGATACTTTCAGTCTTAGTCCATAGATACCCAAATGAAGACTTTGAATATCTGTATAATTTCATTTTATTCACTGTAGAGGGATTGAAGAACAATCTTGTGGTTATAGCACAGACCTGGAAGAGAGGAGATCTGGGCTGAAGCCAGACCACAATTGAAAACTTCAGAAAATTGATTCCTAGTACTTACATCAGGCATCCAGAAGCAGAAGTATCCCAAATTAACAATCTCTTTTCTAACTGCTTACTTAACTTCTTTTTAACTCCATTTTCCCCTGTTCCCTGTAAATGAGGTTGGTAGTAAGGAGGATAATTTTCTTTCTTTTTAAAAAATTGCTTCTTTGTGGAAAAGCAGTCATAATGCTCTCAGCACACTACCCCATAATAATACTAAATCATTTGTTTCTTATTTGTTATCCATTGAAGTATAAGGTATGCTGGGGTGCAGAAGGAATAGTGCAACCAAATAATAATTTGTCACAGTAGAAAATTTTACAAAAATACTTTAAAGAATTTGGAATAAATATTTTCTTCAACTTTCATATTTTTGAACAATTTTGCTCACACAAAAATCTTCTCTATTTGATGTTAGTTTTAACTTTATTAAGGTAACTTGGTCTTGCTATTGTAATGCCTTGGCTTCTGCCACTTTATAAATGTTGAATGTTAAATAGAATTGATGGGGGCTATTCTTACTAATTGCCACTTGTGGAAAGATAATTATATTCTCTGTCTTGGATAATATACTGTGGCATTTGGGACCAGCTAGGCATGACCTACCTGACCTTTCCTGTTGTCAGTTTTGGAATGAATGGTGTGGAAAACAAAGGCTAGTTGAGACTAGAAAAAGTGACTGTAGGTCTTCAACCTACCATAATTCATTTGAAGGAAATCTGTTTAAAGTTAACTTAATCAATAAAAAATGATGGTCTGTGTTGCCAGGAGAGACTAGGAGATATCAGCATCAAAAGCAGTTCTATTGTATTTTGTGGTATAGTTCCAGTATCTGTTTGAAGTCCAAACACATGAAATTTATATGCCCATCTTGCACAAAATCTCTATCGATAAAGTAGTACTAAGAGAAAAAATTGATACCAACCTGCACTGCATCCTGATAGACAAGGAATCAGAGCAGGAGGAAAAACTTTCATTTTTTACAGAACAGTTACCTGGTGAAAACTGACACTTCATGAAAGCTAAAATGTTAATTCTATAGACTGGTTTTTGCAGCTCTAGGATGAACAGATGAACTGATGCAGAATTTCAGAATCACTGTAGCACAATTCTAGTTCAAGTCCCCTCTTGTTTTCTGGAACATCTGTGAGCCTGGTCTCCCACAACACATGGAAGTACCTGTTACCAAGTCTTCCTGGTGCTTCCTGTTCATTTGTTTCTTCCTAAAAATTCTGGAAATCTTAACTTTTCTTCTTTATAGCAATGAAAACACATTTGAAGCTTGAATATATTTTATGAAACAGAAGTGTTGTTTTCTGCTCCTCCACACTTTGAATATTCTTGTTCTACTTCCACAGCACTTCATCATTTCTTCATCCTTGATGGTGACTTTTGCTCTATTTCTGGAGAGATTGTCCCTTTCTTCCTATTTTTATTTGACCTGTTGTTGTTCTCTTACTTTATTTTGTTTTTTTTTTTTTTTTTTTACATTTTGGACAATTACTAGTATTGTGCAATGCATTTAAGTGAGGGTCTGATCTTTGACATTCTTTATTCTATTATTGTAATGCAAATAATTAGCAAGATGCAGTAAATATATTACAATAAAAAAATGTATTACAAAACTGCAGGGAATCACAAACAAGAACTAAATAACAACAAATTGCTAGATACTTATTACCATATTTTCACACATTTTTAAAGTACTGTAGGTGAAAGGAAGATGAGAATTTTTCAGTTGTTATAAAAATTGGTACTTTTCTCAGCACCTTGCAAATTTATGGTCTATTTACTTTTGATTAATTTCTGCACTGTTCTACTTGTTGCTCTGATGTCTTGTTATTAGACTTAAGGAAAAACTTTGATTCTAACACTTCAGCAAATTAGCCCTGTTTAATTTTTTTTTTTTTCAGTAAAGCTGGGTAGATCTGCAATCACTACTTTTTTTTGCCTCTCCTAGAACTCCTCACTGACAATTAGCATATGCTTATTTTATATTTTTTGCTAAATTACAGTTAAAGTCCATAAAGCTCTACAGTGAAGGAAACTCAACATTTGGCAATTTTTGACAGCATCCTGATATCTCCCCATATACAATTCAACAATTCTAGATTTCATCCCTTCAAAACCCACCAAATTTCTGAAAACCGAGCTAGCCAAAGGCATGAGTCAGTGTTTTCTTCATTTGCTTGGCTTCTACTGCTTTCTAAGCAATGACTATTTCCAGCTGTACCTTGCTTGCCTCTCAGTTAAATGTGGGTGGCAGCATGTACCAATGCTGACTAGATCAGGGGCCCAAGCCAGTGCTGAAAGAAACCACTTCAAAAGATGATACCACAACAACTAAGTGATATCAGATGGACATTGACTCAAATTTGGTTGATTTCGAAACAGTTCCCAAAAATGCTGCCCTTTTCCAGGTCTAAGTGTGGTGTTCTTTTTTACAGCTAAATTGGGTAATTACAGGGGACACGTATCTCACAACTATATTCAACCAAAGGCCTTCCTTGCCTTTATTTTTGCAGAACAAGAATGTGTGAGCAGCTCATGGCCCTGATTGCCTGGGTGCTGAATACTCCCTGTTCACTGTCATATTCATGTGAGAGGGGGAATGATTCCTGCCAGGATCCAGCTCTGAAGGTGTGTGCACTATGGACCAGATCATTGAGTTGTGCTCTGCAGGCTCCCAGTGAAAATGGACTCTAACAATGAGTCATATAAGCCAAACAAAAAGTTCCCACTGATGTCAAAGGCTGAATAAAATCTTGAGCTGTTATCCACTCATTTTGCCTCCTCTTTATTTTGGCTTGAGAGAGCTGTAGGATGCACATCCAGAGTGACACACAGTTCCAGTAAGCAAAAAAACATTCTTTGAAGCCTCCTTAGTGTCTTCCAAGTCCTCAGGCTGTTACAAAGGATGCTCTGGGGAAGGATTAATTGCAAAAGCTGGACCACCTGCCTTGGCACCAGAACATCAAGCTACTTGTCCCAGTCCAAACATAAAAAGAAGACAGGCAGCAGGTTGGCACACTGAATTCCAGTTTTGCAATGGTATCTCTCTGCCTGCCTGATCTCATTGTTGTTGCTCAAGGAAAAGACAGTATTTTTCACACAAACCTTCAAATGTTTTCTGTTGAATGTCTGGTGCCAGGCACTAATCTCTCATGAGATGATGCAAACAGAACTTAGATTTCTTTTTCAGTCATTTGAATTTTACTTCCCCACCCTGTAGCTCCAAATATTGTGAAACCTTCATGTCATGAAGTCTAACTGCCTCCCCCTTTTGTATCCCACCTCCCACCTTTGGACATCCTGCATGTTTTTTGTATTAGGAAAAGGCACAAGGACTTTGGGACAATAACAAACTAAGTGACACCTAATAACCTTCACATGCATTATTAATAGAAAAATGGATTGGAAATAAAATCACTAGTAACTGAGTCAATAGGAATGAGATACAGAGGGAAAGTTAAAGCATTAAGGTTAAGAGGAGAGTATAAATGAGAATGATTTGAGAAAAACAACGAAGAAAAGAAAGGCAGGCAAACAGAATAAAAAAATAGGTAAAAAGGTGAGTCATAAAACTATATGCATAAAATAAGGCAAAGTCAGGCTAAGGAATAAATGTCACAAATGAGCTTAAGCTGGGCTCTTTTGAAACTCTGCCCCCTGTTCCAGATGCTTGTAAATTTAGCCTGAGCTCTCTCAATTGTTTGACCTTACTTGTCTGAAGTGAAACCCTTTCCTAATACCACAGCCTACTTCACAGGGAGATACAAGACCATTTATTGGAATATTTCTGACTTTTGCCTTTGCCCACTCTCCTTATTTGTGAACTTTAGAACATTTTAGCTGCATCTGCATAAAATCCCAATATTGACTGAATCAAACAGATCTGAAAATCTCATATGTAACTTTAGCCCTTTCAGCAGGTAACTAATGCATTTCAAAGCATGATTTTTAATATGCTTGAGTCATACTCAGAACATGACTAGTGTTTATATCTTTCTTTCCCAAGTATAAGAGAATATAAGCAAAGAGGCAGCTGACCTGCTGCTTTGCTGTGCTCCTCTGTGCCCACTAAATGTGCTGCTGTAATTTATAGCCCTCCTTGTTTGTGTCTCCTCACAGTAACCTCAGCACTGCCATCCTGGAAAGTGATGTATGTGAATCAATTACTAACTGAGGTTACTAGGATAGCAACACCTGAGAAAATGCCTTGTCTGAAGCTGGGAGGTGAGTGTCTTGAGACCTGACCAGAGACCTAATAAAATAAAATGAATGAGATGGAGAGGAAGCACCAGGAAAAAAAGTAAATGGAAGTAAACAATGCTGTTGAATAGCCTGGATTAGGACAAGTCTTTAGCCTTTCACTCTGAACTTGCAGAGTTAACCAATTATTATGTAAATTTCCTCTTATAAAACTGATGCTGACCATCACTTGGACCTGAGTGATCGATTTTATTATGTGCCATTGATGTGCCTTAATTCCAGAATCCATTTTCATTCAGCAGCCCATTTCAGTGATGGCTTAGGCTCAGGTATTCTGAAGTCCTACTAATCAGCCCCAAAGATTTCACAGCTTTTACCTTGTGCAAAAAGCAGAAGAAGGATTCCATTCAGGTTTACTCTTCCCCTTAGTCTTCATTTTAAAATGGAAAAGGGAACATCTGGACAAATATCTTGGCATCTTTTTGTTGTGATGACTCAAAGTTTAGTTTCAACAATGCCTTGTTGCATCCAGTCACAAGACAGAGAGTGACTTTAGGTTATTAGAACTCAAAGATTTTGGAAAATTCCATACAAATGAGGCCCAGACATATAAGCCTTAGAAGCAATTGTGGTGTTTCTTTCCACTCAGCTTTGAATTAACATTTGTTTGAAATAAAAAGGAGTTTTGTTTTCCCCCAACCCTGTTGGTTTCTTCTAAATTCTGAGTTTTGAAGACATTTTCTTTTTTTTTTTTTCTTTCAGGATATCAGATTCTGACTGATTATGATTTTGCAAGAGGGCACTATTGCTTCTTTAGGTTCCCTTAACCCTACAGTAAATTTTGTCAAAGTCAAGGCAAATAGATATAAACATGAAATCTGGAAAAAAGATTGTTAACAGAAACAGCCTCAGTCTATATCAGTAACAAAAAGGTCTCTGCAATAGAAATGAATTTTTTTTTATTGGATATTAATTAATTAATTGATCTCTGTATTCATATGTTGGTGGAATGTAATTTACCATGATTTTTATTTTTATTTCCCATAAACAGCTGAATGAACAGATTACAAAACTCTTTTTTGAACTACTGTGGAATAGGTAGTAGCAAATAATGCCTTGTTGAAAGCAAGTTTCTGTTCTCAGCTTATAAGGGTGGAGATACTTTTGCTTAGTTCCCAGGGGTGAAATTCTGCCCCATTGAAGTTTTGTCATTAATTTCAGTTAGGCCAGAATTTTGCCCCAGGTCTACAAAACCTGCTTCCAGATGTAAGTGAAATACCTGAGTTTTGGCCAGCTTTCCTACCCTCTTTGCCAGCAACAAGCATAGAACAAATTCATATAGAAAAGAAATCTTACAGAGGCTCACAGACTTGAACACAATTTAAGCATAAGGGATTTAAAGAAATGTGAAGGTATTCTATATACAAGGGAAAACAAATTTTTTTAAGATTGCTTGAAGCATAGATAACCAAGCAGACATTTAGGACATCTAAGTCTTCTCCCAGTTCTGTCACTTGTGTATCTGGTGACTTTGAATGAATGACTGCAGTGTGCTGAGATGTTCTTGCATGCAAAAAAGTGAGTAATAGTTGATTTCCTCTGGAAGATACTTAAAGAACTACAGAGAAATCTCACTGTATAGTTTGGCTTGTTTTTCACCTCCCATCTAGTGAAAAATGTACATTTATTTTTCATGTTTAGCATTTTGCAACATGGAAATTAAAGAGTTGCTTTTATCATGAATATGGCTAAGAAATTATTTATTAGGTATCTACATGATGCAGAGCAGAGATCCAGTTCCATGCAGTGTTCCATCCAAAGTGTCCCTGAGGGATTTATCCCACAAAAGCTTTATTTTCTTATAAGAAAATAGACACTTTTGTGGAAAAAAAACCCCAAAAAACCTGTAGCACATGTGCTCAGATCTCAGTAGACTGTGAAGAATCCAAGAAGTGAAGAAGTCTCAGACCCACAGCTTTTAACAGATTTTGTGTTCACTAGAATTTTTTCAAGAGCTTTAAATGCAGAAAATATTTTATGAGAAACATAAAATAACACTTAAAAATAATTGTTTCCCTTTTCCTTTTTTCCTAATCTGCAGCAGAAGTAGCTATTTACAGTTATAATCTGCAGTCTGCAATGTGAATGAAAGATTTGCCATCACCAACCAAATAAAGCTCAATAAGTGGAAAGTGCTGAATTCTGCACCAGGGGTGGGGCAATCCTGGATGTGTGGATGGACTGGGCAATGGGAGGATGGAAAGCAGAGCCTGGGGTCCTGGTCAGTGGAGAGCTGAGCATGAGCCAGCAGTGCCCTGGCAGCCAGGAGGGCCAGCCCTGCCCTGGGGACACCAGGGACAGCATCACCAGCCAGGCTGGGAGGGATTGTCCTGCTCTGCTCTGCCCCGGGTGCAGTTTGGGGTGACACAGTGTAAGAAAGACATGAAGCTGTCAGAGAGTGTCCAGAGCAACAAAGATGGTGAAGAGCCTTGAGGAGTGGCTGAGGTCACTTCACTTGTTCTGCTCAGCCTGGAGGAGACTGAGGGGACACATCAGTGCAGTTACAACTCCCCCTCATGAGGGGAAGGAGAGGGGCAGACACTGATCTCTTCTCTCTGGTGACCCATGACAGGAGCCAAGGGAATGGCCGAAAGCTGTGTCAGATCTAGGCTGGATATTGGGAAAAGGTTCTTCAGCCAGAGAGAGGGTGGGCACTGGAACTGGTTCCCCAGGGAAGTGGCCATGGCACCAAGGCTGGCAGAGTTCAAGAAGTGTCTGGACAATGCTCTCAGGCACATGGAGTGACTCTTAAAGACAGAGCTGTGCAGGGCTAAGAGTTGAATTCAATGATCCTTGTGTATTCCTTCTAACTCAGCATATTTTGAGTGATTCTGTGTGTGTGAATCTGCCTTGTGTATATACTTTTTGTTGTGATTTGACTTTGTTTATTTGATTTTTTTTAATGGTGTGTTTTTTTAAACAGCAATCTATTTTATGTGAAGGAAATAAATATATGTGTCACAAATGAAAATTATTTCAGAGTTAAAGGCCAAGAGGTATCATTAGATTATTTACCTAGGACTCTGATATCTTAGAGTCCTTTAAATATCACCTACTTATTCTTTATGGAAGCTGTGTCTGCTTCTACTTCATCTTAAAGAGGCATTCTAGAAAGACAATCCATCTGTGCTGCCAGTGGTTTGTTGTACTGGTTAACAACTCTCATGTTGAATATTTGGCCATTGTTTCCTGTAATACATCATGCCTTTCTCTCCTTGATCAAAGATCATCTTAGTATCCATTCTCTTCTTCCTAGGGAAAAGATTCATACTTATAAACTCTCCCTCTCTTCTGATCAGATAAACAGATTAAAACCTTTTAAGTGTCTTCATAGACAAAAATTTCATCATCTTCAAAACATTTTACATTTTAAACTTTTTTTTTTTCCTAAGCACTTTCCAGCATTTCTGCAACAATTAAAAGGTGTAGAGTCCCAGTGAAGGGTTCTTTCATAGAGGGTGGCAGAAGACTGTGCTGCACACAGGGCATGGTTTCCTTTCTCTGCTGGCTCAAACCCTTCCCTTGTATGCTAAAGATGGCATTCATCTCTTTTGTCTCTGCATATATGTTGTGTTTGCACCCAATGTACCTCAGGTCCTCTTCAGACTCCTGATGCTTAGGAACTTAACTGGAATATTTAACAGGGGTAACCATCACACTAAAAGCTACAATTTCATGGCTGCATGTTTATCTGCCACAGTCCAAGTCAAAAAATGGGAATGGTTACACAGGGCAGGTAGAATAGGTACAGTTTATAATTTCTACTCCAGGAAAAGTTGGAAGGAAGAAACAGTATTCATTATCACAGCCCAAATGATCTACAGATTTTTTACATTCCAGAGTGCCTAAATCTCTCAGAAAGTTCTTGGAGTATTCTGTTACTGTTACAGAGGTTAAAGGAATTATTTGTACCATCTTCTTGACCTAATTTCTGACAAATTCTGCTGGAATGCTATGATTTTCCTGGTTGACATGGGTGCTGCTTTAACAAGAGATGTAAGGGCCATTCCTAGAACTTGAGAGGCTGGCACTCAGACCAGCCCTTCAGTGGTCACTTACCTTGTTTGCCTTCCTGCAATATTTCCCCAGAAGAGTGCTCAGCCTGGGGCCACCACCCCAGCTTTGCACCTGTACTCCACAAAAGGCATTTCCTTCAAAGAAAACATCAAAGCTCTGAGAAATAACCATGAGAAACACTTCTCTGAGCATCATTCTATGTATTATCTTGCCACAACTGCTGTGTTCTGGGTACTTAACCCAGGAGATTAAATCTTTATGTGCCAGTGCAGAAAGATCATATCCCTGTAATTTTTCATATATATAATTTCTCAGCTGCTGTAGTTTAAACTTGTCATATTTATGGCACAACTGTAATTTAGGTGAACACTTTAAAATGCCAGTCTCAAAGGACAATTCTCTACAACTACTACAACAAATACCTTTCCTTGACAGTAAATTGGGTGGTGGAACTTATCACTGCTGTCAGTTGCATTTCTGAGCCAGTGACTGCTTAATGTTCTCTAAGAGATATTTCTAAGAGAAAAATAATTAGGAAATCTGTACTAATAAATTACAGTACAGTGTAATTGAAGTAGGAACAAAAGGTAAGATTTTGTATGTAACTGCATTTACTGCAGAAGTGAGTTATACAGGAGTAATCCACCTTGTATGCCTAGAAAAAATTGGGCTGGAAGAGGTATCAATGAAAATTGATTCAGCAACATCCTCTCTACCTTTGATGATCCTGTACCTATTCACCAAACAATCTCTGCTTGTCTGGTGATAAATTAATAATTTCCATGTCTCCCATCAATGATTGTAGCATTTCTTGTGTTGCCTACTGGTAAGAACATTTCTGTACCTTGAGGATCATTAAAGAGGACATATTTTGTTAAATTTTCTAATTGTGGTCAAACCAGTGCCATGCTAACTGAAAATGGTTGGGATTACTAATATGGCTAAAGGCAGATGACAAGACCCTGTGCTTAAATCTCACTAAATTTTGTGTAATTTAGGCATTTAATGACTTGCAGTGCCAGACTGGGGTGATTGTGTTCCTGTCAACACTGAATCCTGTATTGAGCTGATTCTGTTGATCAGCCCCTAAGGACCACAGTGGTCAGGAAACCACAAGACTTTGGGCACACTGACAAACACAGCCTCAGAAGTCAACTCCTGTTAAGCACTGAAGGTGATGTGGGTAGCAACCAGGCAGCAAAACACACTTTTGGAAGAATACTGTGGATTTATAGAATGTTTCTGGTTACCCTCTTTAAAAAAAGAGAAAAAAAAGAAAAAATAAAAAAGAAAACAATTTGGAATTTCCAAGAATACATGAGAATAAGGAAAGCATAGAGAGTTTTGGAGTGACAGAGAGGGTACACCACATCACAGAATCCTCCACCACCACTGGCATTCTTGCTGTTGGCCTTGGATGCAGCCCAAGGACTGAACAGCCAAACAAATCTTCACTCCTTCCTGTGAACCCTCACCAGGCTTGGAGAACATGTGGAGAGGAAGCTCTGACTGGTATTGCTGCTCAGGCTGCTTTTGAATAGCTCAGTCTCCATGGCTGTTGAGTTTCATTCTGGACCCTCAAACTTGCCTGGAAGACAATCATCTTTCTGCACAGGCTGCTCTGCAGGCCAGCTCCATGACTCCCTGCTCTTCTTCTTGTTCTTTCCCCTCCATGTGAGGCTCTGCAGACTTGGAGCTTAGATAACTCACTCACCAAAAGTAAAAACTTAAAGCAGAAGTAGATATTCAGGGATTTGGATGGAAAGACAACTTATTTCCTGTTTAGGTCACTAAAGTCATTAGACTCCTCCATACTGGAAGCTGACAATTTTAAGTCAGGATATGTTGCTATATTTTCTGTTCAAAAAATCATGGAGCCTGTGCAGTAAGAGTATATGTGGGCTTTACAAGGCAAGGTTCAGTTCAGTATTTTCTGAGAGCAAAAATAAAGAGGAAACTAAGCAACCAAATAAAAGAACACTGAACCACTGTGTTAACTGAGGTATGTCATGAGCAGTGGGTTTAGAGTGGAGAGCTTGACCAATACACTGCTAAATTCAGCATTAAAGTGCTGTTCACAGCCAAGATTCTGAAGTAGCCATTCTCTATTTGCTGCCTCCACATCTGCAATCTAAACCTCTGCATTGCACCTGTCACTGGCCTAAGAAACATTCTTTGATACAAGACAGTCCCAGAGGAAAAGGAAAGAGCTTCTCTAGTCAGAAGGGCTAAGAAAGGGCTGTCCTTCAGAATTGCCCTTTCAGTATTGTCCCCTATGAATTTTATGTCTGTTGCTATTTTGATGTGGCTTGCACTGCATGCAGATTGTATTTAAAGTGTGGATCTGAAGTTGGGACTGATTTCAGGTTATACTGGTGTAATGAGTGTTGGACCTAAGTTTCTTTGCTGAAGAAGCAGCTGAGGTACCAGGGCCTCATCATTGCATCTTGGTGCAGCTCTGAACTCACCAGAGAATTGTCTCTAAATGAAGAAAGGACATCACATTTTCAGCTCTCAAATATATGAAGCACTGCTGATGAGCTTTTCTAGGTTTGCATCATAGGCTTTGTTGCCATGTAAAGTTTGCATTCCCAGCTTGCTAGATCAGCAGGAATGCCTTCCTTTGAAGTGGTCAAGGAACTCACAGCTTTGTAGAAAGCAATATTTGGAATCCTCCTGGGGTGCTTCTAAAAGAGATACCTGTAGATACAACCTGCCAGCATAACCTTTTAGAATATTGCTGAGCTCAAAAGCAAATATTCATATACAAAAAACACACTAAAAATGCTGTTGAGTCAGAAGAAAAATATATATCTGTAGTATGTAAATGGCCACACCACTGAGTTCAGCTTTGATTTTTGATGATAGCTTTAGCAGTCTCCAGTCTGATTTTTCTGCTTTCTGAATATATTACATGCTAATTTTCAGAAGCTTTCTTTATTCTCTGCAGGACTGTTGAGAAAGAATCTCTTGAGGTTCAAGACCCTGGACTTTTGTATTACTCCTCTGCAAAATCAATTAATGACGATTAGAGTCAGTTAATTAGGATGAGAGGTTTTGCAGGTACCTCAATCAGACATTCAGGCTAAGTCAATCACCCAATCTCCCTCGAGACTCACTGGGGGGAGAGATTTAATTCCATAGATTCATATCATGCATTAAGATGGGATGGATCACAGTTTTGGAGATGTCCATCAGTTTTACTTGGGGTGTTCCTCAGTTCTATACTTAGATTTTGTACAGCCATGGGAGCATGGAGGTCTATGGGAGTTATTCCTAAACTTTCTGGAATTTTCTCCCTCTATGACTGGATCATTTCCATTGCCTATTTAGTTTCTTCAGGTTAGTTCTATTTAGTTCTTCAGGTTTGACAGATTTTCTGTCTTCTTCATCTGTAAATACATCTCAGAAGGCCATTAATACATAAATATTTCTCAGGCACCTAGTGCTGTAACCTCACATGGTTGTGATGGTTTTACAGCCATCACCATGTGAACATGGCAAAATAAAAGGCAAATCAAAACAAAACAAAAACCTCACTCAAAATAGGAAAAAAAGAAGATTAATTAGAGCTAATTTGGTCAAGTTAAGTGCCATGGAAAGATGGAGCAAGTCTAAGGTGAAGAGTTGAAGGTTCTTTTTTACTGATGTTGAAACACCAGTGTCCTGGTTTAGGGCAAATTTTAGTACTTTGAAGTAAATCCCTAACTTTATGGATATTCTACTGACCTTTGGTTAGACAGAAAGAGTATCTTTATTCAGTTTCATTAATACTTTAGGTGGAAAATTATACAAATGTTTCAGACAATGAAAAATGCAAATACAGATATGTGTAAAAGGAAAGATGAATGAGGTGCCCTTAAGAAGAAGAAAAAGGAAAAATCCTGGCTTGTGTGCTGATGAGACCATTGTGAAAGGTCCTGTCAACTTTAGACAACATTGACTTTTGTGGACTTCCTTTAATATTGATGAGAGGCTTAATTATAGTTATTCAGCTCTTACAAACATTGAAAAATTTGCCCAAGATTTGAGTCTTCTCTTTGTCCTGAATGAACTACAAGTTCTGCTCTCTTTTTACTGATATAGGGTGCATGGATTTTGCTTAGGCAGCACAGGTGTAGCTGGAAGATGAATTTGGCTCAGAATGTTTTCCCACATTAACAATCCATTTGACATTTAAAATGAGCTACACAAAGGCAACAGATTAATCAAACCAGATATTGTAGATATGCCTGGAGCACAAAGGAAAACAACCCCACTGAGCTGCATTGCCTGCACTATAAAGCAGGTTTTCATTAAGTGTGTATGATTCAGACAAATTAGGAACTAAGTACAAGGGAAAAAGAAAACCAAACTATAATCATTCCTGCACACTAATTAAGGATTAAAACAATAGAGCTGTTTGACACATTGCTGACCATGCAATGGCCATTGCAAATGTCTGTGTCTAGGTGCTTAGATTATGTGTCCACCAGAATCTGCCAAAGATTTTTTGTTGTTGGATTTTTTCCCCCCACTCTTCTGGTGAATTGTCAAAAATTCTTCCTTGGCTCACAGAGTTCAGGCACAAACTAGGATTCCTCATAAATCAAACACACTATGCAGTCACTAAATCACCATGATTTCCCACATGCCTACATTTTAAAATGTACACATTATTTTCAGATGTGGCTGAAAATGACATCTCCCAAAGATGCTGTTATTTTATATAACACTGGAGGAAAAAAAATGTAGTAATGTGTGTTCCTAATTTAAGAACTTTGTAGTAACATAGCTACATATTAATATACTTTTGAATAATTTTTTTCAAAATACCATTGGATTTTACCACCACAGCAGTTAAGATGAAAAATGTTCTGCTGTGTATAGGACTAGCTTAGTTCAGGTCCCCATTTTGTTACAAAAACTTTTGACCTTGATTAAGATGTTTAGAAATCAATATGTTACAGAAGCCTAAATTTCACTGAAAATCTGGAGCTTTTTATCCATGTGTGTTCTTTTTTCCCCTTTTTACAATCAGGGTTAATAACATACCTCTACTTCCAAATGTCTTGAAAAAGATAATTGAGCCATAAGAAATAATAATTAGTTGGGGCTTTTTACCTTGCAAAATAAATTAAGAAAAATTAAGAATTTTGCCTTTTGATATTTTAAAATGCTTCTTTTTCAGTGAAAACAATTAATCCTATCCACAAATTATTACGGTCAGAGAAATTACACACAAAGATACCATGTGTGGTCAGCAATGTGGGTCACTCCATTTTTTCTGATGAGAGTTACACCAAGAAGAAACTGATTAAGTGAGATATTCCTTGTATTTGTCTAATTTGCAAAATTAAATCTTTAATTCCTTCCTTCCTTCCTTCCTTCCTTCCTTCCTTCCTTCCTTCCTTCCTTCCTTCCTTCCTTCCTTCCTTCCTTCCTTCCTTCCTTCCTTCCTTCCTTCCTTCCTTCCTTCCTTCCTTCCTTCCTTCTTCCTTCCTTCCTCCTTCCTTCCTTCCTTCCTTCCTTCCTTCCTTCCTTCCTTCCTTCCTTCCTTCCTTCCTTCCTTCCTTCCTTCCTTCCTTCCTTCCTTCCTTCCTTCCTTCCTTCCTTCCTTCCTTCCTTCCTTCCTTCCTTCCTTCCTTCCTTCCTTCCTTCCTTCCTTCCTTCCTTTCCTTCCTTCCTTCCTTCCTTCCTTCCTTCCTTCCTTCCTTCCTGCCTTCCTTCCTTCCTTCCTTCCTTCCTTCCTTCCTTCCTTCCTTCCTTCCTTCCTTCCTTCCTTCCTTCCCTTCCTTCCTTCCTTCCTTCCTTCCTTCCTTCCTTCCTTCCTTCCTTCCTTCCTTCCTTCCTTCCTTCCTCCTTCCTTCCTTCCTTCCTTCCTCTTCCTTCCTTCCTTCCTTCCTTCCTTCCTTCCTTCCTTCCTTCCTTCCTTCCTTCCTTCCTTCCTTCCTTCCTTCCTTCCTTCCTTCCTTCCTTCCTTCCTTCCTTCCTTCCTTTCCTTCCTTCCTTCCTTCTTTCCTTCCTTCCTTCCTTCCTTCCTTCCTTCCTTCCTTCCTTCCTTCCTTCCTTCCTTCCTTCCTTCCTTCCTTCCTTCCTTCCTTCCTTCCTTCCTTCCTTCCTTCCTTCCTTCCTTCCGTCCTTCCTTCCTATTCCTTCCTTCCTTCCTTCCTTCCTTCCTTCCTTCCTTCCTTCCTTCCTTCCTTCCTTCCTTCCTTCCTTCCTTCCTTCCTTCCTTCCTTCCTTCCTTCCTTCCTTCCTTCCTTCCTTCCTTCCTTCCTTCTTCCTTCCTTCCTTCCTTCCTTCCTTCCTTCCTTCCTTCCTTCCTTCCTTCCTTCCTTCCTTCCTTCCTTCCGTCCTTCCTTCCTTCCTTCCTTCCTTCCTTCCTTCCTTCCTTCCTTCCTTCCTTCCTTCCTTCCTTCCTTCCCTTCCTTCCTTCCTTCCTTCCTTCCTTCCTTCCTTCCTTCCTTCCTTCCTTCCTTCCTTCCTTCCTTCCTTCCTTCCCTTCCTTCCTTCCTCCTTCCTTCCTTCCTCCTTTCCTCTTCCTCCTTCCTCCTTCTTTCCTTCCTTCCTTCCTTCCTTCCTTCCTTTCCTTCCTCACTTCCTTCCTTCCTTCCTCCTTTCCTTCCTTCCTTCCTTCCTTCCTTCCTTCCTTCCTTCCTTCCTTCCTTCCTTCCTTCCTTCTTCTTCCTTCCTTCCTTCCTTCATTCATTCATTCATTCCTTCTTCCTGCCTCCTCCCTCCCCTACCTCCCTCCTTCTTCCTCCTCTATCCCTCCTTCCTTCCTTCCCTCCTTCCTTCCCTTCTTCCCTTCTCTCTTTCTCTCTTTCTCTCTTTCTTTCTTAAAGATGCTAAATGTTGCTTCTCTGCAGGAGATTTATTTCTGTGTAGTTCACAAATAATTTTTGCCACTCAAGCTGCTTGAATCTAAAAAGCCCTTCCTGCTGTGAGTGGCATACTTCTTTGGAAGTGGTCACTTTTTCTTTCCATTTTAGAATTGCAAGACTGTAGGTGCAAGTCCCCACATTTAAACAGAAATATTTTTGAGGCCTTGTAGCAAAAATAAGTTATTTAGATCTTAGCTGCAACACCATGGAACTGCCATATGCCTTATCCTTTCAGATTTCACAGAATCCATTAGCTACAGATCTCACAGATGTGGGATCAGTGGATGTATTCCACTTCCACTGAAGGCACACTTCCATAAATGCACATGCAGCTGCAGTTGTAAGAGATCCAAATCCAAGGAGATTACCATTGGAAAATAATTGAAGGTGAAGCACCACTCTGTATTCTCTTTCTGATGACTTTTAGCATACTTCAGATGAACTTAGCAAAAGCAATAGCAGATTACTCTTGATAGAGTAATAAATTACTCTTTCAACCAGAATGCTGGGCTGAAATAAGATGTTGGACCTCTGTATCCAGAATCCAAGTGTCACAGGAAAGTTATAGAGCCAGCAAATTACTTGGAAGGATCTGCAGAACACTGGCTCCATGAACCTATTCAAACACTAGTCACAAAATGCTTCTAACAAAAAAATACTACAAAACATTTCCCAGCTCTCTAAGGCAAATCAAATGCCACATAGCTACAATAAAGCTAACCTTATCTTGAGTCTTTGAAGTATAATTTTTTTTAACTTCTGGTAACTATTTTTACAAAATATCACTGTCTATAAAAAAACAAAATTCACATCAGTCATTTGGAAAAGGTATAAATTATGGGGAAATATTTGTTTATTTAATCACTACAGTAGGCAGTGACTGGCAGCAGATCTTGATATATCATAGAAGTAAAACTGTTGATTTTAAAAGGACAAATTTTTGGCTACTGCTGTATAAGCTGAGAAAGTCTAGTCTCAGATCTCATCAGGACCCCAAACATATCTTTAGAATATGTGTGTTGAAGGGCATCATGTATGCAAACACCTTTTACCTTTAATGCACTTGGAAAACACTCACAAGCCTCTTTAAGAAAAGATATTGATGATTAGGAAGTGTATATCTCCACCATTTTTTGGTATGTAGATCTCTAGACTGTCTAGTTGATGTTCATTATCTTTGACTGCCCCTTTCACCTTTCCCTGTGGTTTATCTCTGTCCTCTCTTTGATGAGTTTACTGAAATAAACTATCTTGACTAACTGTGATGTCAACCATGTGCATTTGAAAAGGGAGAGTAAAATAGGGTTTAAAAAAGACCATCCAGTGATCTGACAGTGATGCTTGATCTGAAGTTTTCAAATTTGGCTGCTGTTGTGAAAATCTGGAGCCCACTGCTGATGTTATTGCTTGAGCAGGGTCTTTACCACAAAGGGCTGTCTCAGGGTGTCAAATCCTTATCTGGGAGTGTGCAGAAGGAGCCCAGATTCTTTCTTTCCTCCTGGGGAAAGTAAACTTAGATGTCTATAGCAAAACACAAGCCCTTAGCCCAATACTAAGCGTTGTTTGCAGTAATTCCTCTTGACACTGGCCTGATTTGTAAGAATATTTACAAACAATTACGCTGTGGTTTGAAATTTACATGCTAGTGTAGGTGAGGAATCAACTCTGTCAAGCCAACTGCCCTAACTGTGAGCCAGTGGAACACATCTCTCTCCAAAGGACAGGAACTTCTCATGGAAGATGAGAAAGCAAGTCTGGGCTTCCCATGAAAGAACAACCATTTTCAGAGTAATTGCCTTTTTGATTCAGGGCAGGGACTTCAGCTACAATTTAGGATTATGTGCAATCTCATTAGCCTGCTTTACCTAGGTTCACCCCTCTTCTGAGATCTTGCCATATATATAAGCCCTTGAAGTTTCCACTCCAAAAGTCTGTTTTCATCTTCTCTATGCTACAGAAATAGCAAAACACACCAGTAAATATTGAGGCTGTAGCTCTCAGAAGAAGCAAATTGCTGAGAAGCAGTAATTTTTAAAAAGGTGCTAATGTGACCACATTTTCTTCGGTTTTCCACATGAGTTTTCTTCCCTGGCTATAACACATTATTAAAAAAAGACATTGCTTCCTTTCTCTAGCAGATACTTCATTATAGTTCTGAGACAGAGATGAAGGAAAAAAGTGCATAACTTCTCCAACCATTTGGATATATAAAGAAGGATATATATTTATAAGAAGTTCAATCCCTAAATTTCACGTTTCCCCTGAAAATACTTAAGAATGCAAAGTATCTACAAGGGTAATTGAGACAGTTTGCATGCAAAAGCTCTTGACTTTCCATTCCATTGTGCAAATGATTTAGTAAAAAAAAAAAAAAAGCTAATGGCTGCTTTCTTTACTCATTTTTTTCCCTTTTTTCCTTTTTTTCAATAGAAAAATTCTTTGGGTTTTTTTTTGACCAGTACTAATGTACACACTGCTCTCCTGGAATATTCATTCTGACTCCTCACATTATTTCCAGAGAATACAAACTAAGGTGAACAAATTCAGTTGGTATTATTGCTGAAACACAGTTTGAAACACTAGAATTTAGATATATTGGCAAGAAAATATCAAACATTACATTGTGGGTTTTTAGGTCCTTACTTGTAAACCACAGTATACAATGGAATATTAAAAATATCTAAATATTTTAAGAACAGTCATACTCTGAAAAGAGTATAAAAGAGCTTTGTAGGTACTGTGCTGATATTGTCTCATGAATTTGCTTACTTTGTCTGAAAGTGGAATACATTACACAGATCCACTTTAGAAGGTGCAAAATTCTCCAACTTATGCACTTGCACATTTATAATCAGAGCTGTGAGACAAGGATTTTTTCCTTAGCTGAGAGCCCTGCAGGAGCAAAGGGAGGTGATTTGAGCTCCTGGGTGTCACCTCTGTCAGCACAGACACTCAAGGGGCTCAGCAGAGCCAGCAGAGCAGCCTGAAGGCTCTTTGCTTTCTGCACCTGAAACCCTGTCCCAGAAGAGCACTGGACCATGGCCTGGGGAGGCAGAGCTGAGAGGAGCTTGGGTGGATGTTTCTGCACCTCACAGGGTGGATGTTTCTGCACCTCACAGGGTGGATGTTTCTGCACCTCACAGGGTGGATGTTTCTGCACCTCACAGGGTGGATGTTTCTGCACCTCACAGGGTGGATATTTCTGCACCTCACCCCTGGTGAACAGGGACCCCCTGCTCCACCTGCAAGGCACACTGCTGGAGATAAGCAGTGCAGTGCTGGAGCAGCCACAGACCCTGCACACGAGTGGATCGCATGTGCAGAAAGGAATGGACACGCAGCATTTTTACATCCAGTCAATTATTTCTGCAATATATGATTGTCATTTATGCTTGTAGCAGCTCTTGGCCAAAAATGTTCCTGAATTAAGCATTCACTTTTGTGAGCAGAATTTACAATTTTATGTAAATTACATTTACATAATTAGGAGTCCAATTTTTAAATTAATTTGTATTTGTACCTGCATATGCAGAAACATGTGTGCTGTTGCACATGTACTTCTTCCTTTAATTATCCTTGTCTTGTTCATTTACATACTAATTTTTTCCAGCTGAGGCAATTATTTTTAGCCTGTTATTAAAAAATTGAAACACTAGGTAGAGAGACAATGAGCTGAACATCCTTCAGTCTTTTTCAACATGAGAACAAGTCTGACAAAGCAGAAGGTCTGATCCCTCTTGAACTTAGAATGTGCAGAGGCTCAGGACAGGCATGAGTCTCCAGAAAGCTATGCACCCATTCATTCATTGAAGGACCAGACCCAAAATAGATTTGAAATCCTATTTGTACATACCATATATGAAAGCTTTGTTTGTACTTCCTTCCATTTTTAAACGCAATTAAAAATAAAAGACACTCTTCAGAGAAATGCATACCAGTCTGCAAAATCCCCCTTTCCCAGGGCAGAGGCCAAGAAAGAGACAATGTTTCTTTCCCCCAAAATAGATTCTGGTTGCACTAAACCGAATCCAGCCAGAGGAATAACTGTCTGTGGTCACAGACAGATCAAGACTCTCTTTTGCTAATTTGGCTCAAGATACTGGCAGAGAAATTTGCTAAATCGAATTTCAGTGCACACATTTAAAAAGTAAAAGCTCTTCAAAGTACAGAGTTGAAAGTGGCATTAATTGCACAGGATGAAAGAGTCAAAAAATATGCACCTGCTGCAATTTATTTTGTGGGAAATTGCAACTTTGCACTCACATACAGGTATTTCACATGCTAAGCTAACAACCATTAGCCCAAGAGGAAACAAAGACTTTAAAGTTGGAGAATAAAGTGATCAACAAATGGCGATGGAAAAACAAGCTGAGGTGTGGGGATACAGGTCATGTTTTTTGAAATAGTACATAAAGAGGATTCAGAGTAAGGAGTTAGCTGCTGAAAGTACAGGGAGAGTGGGAGAGGAACTTTTTTGAGGTAGTTTATGCTTACTATAGACACAAATGTGGCTGTGGGCTTAATGGCTTGACAACCAAAGGAAAAGAATAATGTTGAACAATAGAGTCCCTCTTCTACATAAGAGGAGAAAAACTGTTGACCAGCTGATATCTGGAGTCATGCATTACAAGGATCTAAATGCTCATAGCTTACAATTCCTTCCCACAGGAAGCAAGGACATCCCCCACTCTCTCCATCTGTGCACCATGGCAAGCATGGAAACAGTTCTCGGAAGCTCCTGCCACTATGCTGAGCCTTCTCAGCCTCTTTCCATCACCACTTGGAGCAAGACTATGCTTTTCCCTTGTTAAAGAAGATTAATCTGCCATGATGTCAGTGACTGAGTGGACTTCATGTATTTGGTCTCAGTCATGGCATTTTCACCCTAATTGGAGACGATGTTGCTGATTTAGACCATCTGTTGAAAGATGACATCTTTTTGAGGCACTCACAGACCATAAACAATAACCTCTCAATATGCATAGAGAAGTTTTACACTTCTATCCAGCATTTCCATAGAGAATCTCAAAGCTCTCTGCATTGCAGTGTGTTCAGCTTCCCAGAGACTTCAACCAGTGGACAATATTCCCACTTTACACATGGCAATATGAAACCCTGAAGAAATCAAGGAACCTGAATTCGAGATCACCCAGCAAATATTTATTAGGATGGGGAATAGAAACCAGGTCACCTTACATGTGGTTCTGCACTTTTTTCATCCCCTGGTGCTCTGACCTCACCATGCTCCATGAACCTCGTCATAAATGTATGGGAAATGCAGCTGTTAGTTCAAACACTACCTGTTTGAACTAAAACCACACCAGCAGATGGAAATACAGTAGGTTAATAGCTATTCCAAGAAGCAATCATTTAAGGTACCAAGAAATTGCTTCTGTTAACCTTTTCCCCTTGTGACATTTGACCAGTATATATGCAGGTTACAAAGGTCACCCATTATCACCATTTTATGAGACTTGGATTGCCTCTGATCTTTCTGCACATTTTTGCATTCAACAGCCTTTACCTGATCCAGAAAATGGTAATATTAACCAGCTACAATACATTTTTTTCCTTTATGACCCAGGATCCATGGTCATAGAGAAAGTATAATGTAGCTTTCTTTACAGTTAGATATGTGTTCTAAGAGTCCTATATCAATTTTATGGCAAAATATTCTTCCCCTACATCTTTTATCTGGCCACAATTTCATATGTATTTTTAGAGTTTGATATTGCATTACTAAATATATTTTGGATGTTCTTTATTTGTTTCAGTTTGGAGTGTTTTGTTGATAGTTTCGCTGCCAAACGAGCCTGCCTATCGTGCTCCTTGTGTTAGTACCCAGACTTCTGCATCTTCTCCTTCATAAGAAACTTAGCATAGTGTGCTATCTAATAGAGTTGTAAAATATTGGGGTGTGTCTGGTTTATCAATTCCTTTGGAGGTTCAGGCAATCAGCACTGCTAATGTCCCAGCCTGATCTGTATGCCTTCAAGGACAAGAGTAATTCCTGAAATAATTTTTCAATGTGATATAACAAAGAACCCTTAGGGGAGAAAGGGTGTGTTTTGATCTAAATTCACATCATACAGGAAGTTTTGCAGAGAAAAAGGAATGTGGTGATGATTTAATTATCCTCTTCAAAGCAAAAAGCTTGTTATTAGCAAGAGGCTGTGACTCAGAGGTTTATACTTGGTTTAAGTTCCTATTAGTGGTTTTGAAACAAGGGAGATTGATTGATTCTTGTTCACTCATTAAACTTGTTAATTTACTAAGATTCATTGCACTGGTGTTAATTTGAGAGTTGCAGGAAGTTGCAGAAAGAAATTGAATATGGTGCATATAATGTTATTTCTTAAAGAATGATCATCTATTCCCTGTAAGGCATCCTTTGAACCACATTTTAGAGGCTTCTTTTCTGTTCTTTTAACGTGTCTGACTAATGAAGGGGGACAGATATGGGTACTCACCTCCTGACCCAAAGCATTTTGTAAAATTGTCTCCAGAAGCAGTTACCTCAAGAAATAACATTTTGACATCTAGAAGTTTTATTGCTGTTATTTCTGCCATGGGAAAACAAACACTAGACTTTGAATCATGAACTGTTCCACCATTAACAGTGCAACCTACGGATATTGTGGGATTATCTTTCTCTGAGTTAGGCCATACACATGCAATTTCTTTGTGAGATGTCTTATCAGCAATAAAAGATGTGAATACAAGTCTGTCACGGAGGAAGATATTGAGCTCTTTCACAAGGCTAAAACAAACTAAGGTGTGGACTAAAGGAGATGAAAATAAAAACATTATTTCAGCTTCTACCCTAAATCAAGACCAAACAGAATCAGCAAGTGTGCATAGCTAAACACATCAGGTTAAACCACCTCCCCACTGACAATTTAAGGCATATAATTTATTACAGCTTTGTTTTTGCACTGTTTAGTACAAACCATCAGGATTTAAGTAACGGGCAGTGATTATAAATACCCCAGTTGAGATCTGCTTCCCAGAAAACAAAGTGCTCAGTGCTTTATATAAAAACATAACACCTTTAAAATATCTCAGTCTAGTTACAAAACAGCAAATATCCCCCTTCCCTGCTAAGGTTTGTTTGAGGAAATATTGGCTGTGGTGTGACAGTTCAGATGCCCATGATGAAAAGAGTCTGTTCTCTGTTACACTCTGAATGGATTAGTATCTTGTTGGTTCAGGCAACACTTCTCCTTTCCACTCCTTGATGCCGAAAGGTTAGGTGGGAGCACAGGAGGTCAACTCTGTTACTTTTTATGGAGGCAGAAAATGGCATAAAATGAAAATAATTTCCTGTGAAAGCTGGGGACATTCCTTCATTAGATTTGTTTCCTGTGCTGGGTCATATGGCTTTTTTCCCCCCCCCCCCCCCCCCCCCCCCCCTTTCTTTCTTGCCTTCTTTTTTTTCCTTTTTTTTTTTTTTTTTTCTTTTTCTTTTAAACATGCATTTGCTGGTTTCCTGTGCCCCAAGGGCCTTAGGGATCTGCTTTTATGAGACCAGGCCCACCAATGCTGTTTCGTATGGTAAAAATGAATGAACTAAGTGAATCAAAACCATCAGAGGCGTGCTTGATAAGGGACAACAGGTGATATGTGTTTGATAGAGGCTGAGTTACTTAGGTCATAAAAAACTGAGTTATTACAAACCCACATTCTAAATAGCCACCTCACCTCAGTACCTCACAGCTACAGGTGACACATCCTCTTCCAAAAAACACCAGCTGGACTTCAAACAGTCCTGGTTAGTCAACTCCCTCTTTTTTCACTGTTGGACATAAAATGCCTGGCAATAATAAGATCCAGAGATCTTTTATATTTATTTCACCCTCATAAAAACTGTTGCTGCCTGGCAGGAAGGAGCAGCTGGTCACCTCTTTTCCCAGCTCTGGTGGAATGCAGAGTGAAATGGAGTCCTTCAATTCCGCTGCCAACAGACCTGAATCCCAGGCAAACTGTCAGGAGGGTCCCAGAGATTCACACTAAACACAGAATGTGCTAGACCAGCACAGAGCAGGGAGATGAGCCAGTAACACAGGTCATGCTGACTGGCTGATTTCTCTGCAATATCACAGATAGAGATCACTTTTTTCCACCTTTTTTGTTTCTTTGTTTGTTGTTGTGTTCTTTTGGGGTTTTTTGTCTTTTTTTTTTTTTTTTTTTTAATTGTTGTGACTTTAAAACAAAACACAGCAAAGGTGAGCAAGTAGAAATGTGTAAAAGGGCAATACCTCCAAGAGAGAAAAATCTTGTGGCTCTAATAAATGGTTGTTTCCTCCCTTAGTAACCCTCAGAAAGGCAAATTGAATATTAATCTGTATTAGGAAAGGATTATGGAGCAAACTATTCCTGCTGTAAAACACATGTACACCTGCATTCTAGTGATGGGGCTCAACTTAGGATGCTTTCCTTCTCTCTCTCCCCTCACCTTCAGGAAGAATGTAGTAGAACTAGGAAAGTTTTTAAGGACAAGGGTAATCAGAGGTATGAAATATTTTCCATATGAGGAACAAATAAATAGACCGGGACTGTTCAGCCTGGAAAAAGAAGATGAGTGAAAGGAGATATGCAAAAGCATGAATGACATGGAGAAGGTGAATAGGAAATTATTGTTCACTGTCTCTTCCAGTACAAGAACTACTACATCAACCAACCAGGCAGCAGGTTCATGGACCAAAAGGTGATATTTCTTCAACCAGACATGAAGAACTCCTTGTCCTCTGAAACTGCAGATGTGGGAGCTTTTGTGATTTCCAAAACTGATTGGAAAAAATCATGAGAAGAAAAAGGAACAGGGAAATTTTTATTAAACACAGAGACATGGCTATCCATCTCAGCCACAGAGTTTGTCTAACCTGATTCAGCTGTTTTGTGCTCTCATGCTGTGTTCTCTGAGAGGGGATTATGAGATTTCTTGTAGCTGACCTCTAAGTATGGACTATTTTGATTCTGACTGGTTTTTAAGCTCGAAAACCTTTCTTCAGTTCAAGTGGGAATTTTGTCTGAATACGTGTTTATTAAAGACTGGAAAAGACATCTCCTGGAATTCATGTGGAATGAGATGCTCTGTCAGTGCAAGGGGCTGTAGGTAATCCTGAAACCCTGAGTAATTAAACCAAGAGTCTGTGTATAAGACTTCATTGATTTTAGTGCATGAATACTTACAGAACTGCTTCCTAAGAATTTTAAATTGATTGTGTCAGGTAGCTCATACAAAACCCAAGGACTTTGGGAAATGTTTGCCTTATTCATTTTTTTCCTGCTCAGTAGGCTAAAAATACACTGTCTGAAGTAGTGCCTCTGAGGCATTTCATTCCTTTTAACTTCAGACACCTTACCCACCATCTGAACTCTTGAACAAAAGCTGCTGCAGAGCTCAGATCATTATTTTGTATCCTACTGTACATTAAGTTTACTTTATACTCAAGGAATACAAGACCTGCAATTTTGTCACTACTTTTGTTTAGTAGCTCTTTTTCTTCCCTCCGAGTCCTTAGTGTTACACACAAAATATTTTGCAGCAGTGACTAATGAACTGTTTTCCTTTAATAATTTTGATGGGCAGGCCATAAGGACAGAGTGGTCAATAACAGAAGAGTCTGAATGTTGTCTGTAGCTGGAAAACACTAAGAGGCCCCACTAGAAATTTTAATATGATAATTAGTTTGTTATCCTAGGGAGAAGCCTCAAAGGACAATGCATTTTGTTGCTAACAGATCACCTCTTATCCCTACCACTCCAATTCAAAATATTCCTTTACAGTGGTCAGCTGTTTGTGTCATTTTTGACAGCAATACCTTAATTTTCTGGAATTGTTGTCCTGAAGGGAGGTGATGTTGAAGCACAAATTATATTACAAGCTGAACAGGGGACCACAAAAACATTGAGAGCTAAAGCAAAGTGAAGATATATTAAACAACTCAAATACTGCTATAATGGTGTAAACCACTACCTTTCAGAGAGTATTCAGAGTGGGCCAAAAGAAATTAGTAAACAAACTCATGACTAAACTGAATATTATTAAAATTACATGGTATCAGTAAACAGCAAATGAATAGCAAGAAAATAATAATTTTGATGTGAAGCTGATATAAGGCTATGATGAAGAAGATCAGTTGTTCAAAAGTGTCTATTTATGGCTACAAAGAATGGAATTCCAGTGGAAAGAGCAGCCAGGGAGATGATAGAACCAGGCAGGGATATGAAACCAAGTACTTCATGGCACACTGCATTCAAGTAATGAAAGAAAACCTGTGAAAGATAGAGACACAGATTTCCATTTAGAGATTTAATCACCAGTAGGGAAGAGTTACCAGGATATAATAAAAAAGACAAATATGGTGAAGCTGTTATTATCCCTCCCAGTCCCAGCAGTGGACCTGCAGGTGCCTTCTTAACTGGAATGTCCATCTAACCATAAACAACTTCAAGGTGACCTATTCTACAGCTTTTTGCTACAGAAAACATTACATTTTTGCTTCCAAAATATGGTGAATGAAATCTGTAGCTTTATTACCTATTATTGACAAAAATAATCAACATCTCAAGCAATCTGCATTTCTCTAAGGATAGAATTTCATGAATGTAAACATGCACATATATCTGTGGATAGTTTACATCATCAGGTAGCTCACCACAAAAATTTGTTATAGAAATAATAGAAGTATGAGGTAGAATTAGCATATTTAAAATAATTGCTTGATGAATAAATAGTTCCATAATTTAACATAATTTTAGAAAATGACAGAGCAATCCAAAATTTCAACCATACTTATCAAAATAGAGTCAATTCTCTTGCTTCAAAGCATATGCTGGATTTTGTCATTGAGCAAAGCACTGCCTTTGGCAGCTGCATCCCACTCTCAGTTGGCATTTGGAGAAAGAGAAAAGTTTCATCAGTTAAATTTCACAAAGTGTTGGCATGATCTTAAATTCTGAATTCAGCCTGCATGAATTCAGGGGTGCAGGGGAATGTTTTTGTTTGTTTTGGTTTTTTTTTGTTTGTTTGGGGTTTTTTTTTTGTTGGTTGGTTGTTTTTTTTTTGTTTTGTTTTGTTTTGTTTTTTTTGTTTTTTCAACAGACAGACATTTAATCTCTGACAAAAAAAAGTTGTCCTGCAAATTCTCGTAATTTTTTTTTTGTTGTAAAGTTTTTTTGTTGGTTCTTCTAATTTTTCATCAAAAACTATTCAAAAGCTATAATTACCGGTTCCTACATTGCTGTAGTAATTTTATCTGGCCTCTAGAATTGGTGAGTAATTCAAATTCAGAGAGATTTTCTGTCATTTTTTTCAGTAGTCAAGGTGAGGCAATTTTGGGAATAAATACCTCCATTACCAGTTTGCAATGCAGTTTTTCACCATTTCAATTTTTTGGGGTAACTGTGAAAAATTCCTTTTGGCTGAGTTTCAAGAGGCATAATTTCATGCTTGTAAAGAGTTGTTTTGTTTTGTTTTGTTTTTTTTATTAGAAAGACTTGAAACAAACAGTTTTCTGATGAGTGGTGGTGGTAGAAATAATCATTCAACTTGCAGCTGCTTTTGTTATAGGGCTGTCAAACACAGGGGAATTCATCAATAAGGTACAAACTGCTTTCTGCAAGATCTGGGTTCATTGTTAGGTCAGTGATATATGAAGAAAAGCTCATCATTTTTCTAAGGAGACATCAGGCATCTCCTTGCCCCAGGTTTTACAGGTACTCTTGAATGACTTCTGTTTCATCAGCATATGCACTAATTTGGGCCACCTTTAAAGCTGCTGATTTGTATTTTTTTAAGCATTCATCTGAACAGCTGATGTTACAATTCAAGTATTGTTCAGCTGAACTGTAGCTACACACCTTTTCATCTGAAAGGTGAAAATGTCTCCAAAGCACTTTTCTGGTGGAAACATTTCCCCAGGACAATGTATGAAAAGGAGATTTTTCTTTCTCTGCAGTGAGAACACTCCTTGCTTATGCTAAATTCATGTTTTCTTACTGCAAGGCACAGGCTACAACTTCTACCTTGAATTCAGCTGTAAAAATTTAGCATGTTGTTTCTAATGTCATCAAAACCACTGAATCCTGCTCTCAAAAATCAGGATGCTATTCATTAACTTATGTGTCTCTCTATACCTGACACTTTCCCTGGGTCAGATAATGTTGTGCAGTGTATTTCAGCAATAAGAGGCAAAAATACAGTGCAAGGAAGGGCTCAGGCCAGAGAAAAGTGATCCTGCTCTTCTGTAAATCCCTTCTTTCCAGGGCAGCTGCCATGTCAGAGTAATTCATTTTGTCCTGAGGTTCTGTGCTGCAGGGAAAGAAAAAAATATAATGGTGGCTCTCAGGGGTGGAGAAGAAAGTTACATGGAGTAAGAAGTGAGATAACTAAGGGTTGTGCTTAGCTTCCTTTTGTTCTATCCTCCTGCTGCATGGAAACATCATGACTGTCTTTGTTTTTTATAATCCTTTTATTTTTATATTACATGTTGTAATCTTGAAAGTACGTTATGTGTGAAAAAGGTTCTCCCTTTGTTTGTTTTAGCAGCAATGCTGTTATCAGTGCATTGCACTGAGAACCCTTGGTTCCTTCACTCTGAGAGAGACTAATTGCTCTGCACTCAGCTTCTTCTACAGCCAGCTCTTTGTATATCACCTTATAAAAGGTTTCTGTGCTGTTATCATCCCAGGCAAGCTTTTCTCTCTGGACTTGAGGTAGGTGGACTTTCCTCGATCGATGGTTGATGTGGGGAAACTGCCACAGGCTCACACATATCCATGCACAAGGAATAGATTAAGCATGTCAAATCAATTATTCCTCACCTACAAGGCTTTGGTACTTCTCAAAAGGTTGAGGGATTCTAGAAGCCATGGTGGGATTTACATTTCTCCTCTTAAGCAATTTGCTCACTTCTCGTGTGAGGCCCAGAAGAAGGAGGAAACATTTTGTTGGAGGGTAAACAATAATTCCACTGTCTACAATAAATGACTCCAGTCAGTAGTGCCAAGGTTCATTCCTGATCCTGTAATGAGAAGCGCTCAAAACTCTGGCAGTGGAAATTACAAAATGTTATTTTTACCTCAGGCTTGTAAGGAAATGAGGCTTGTTTGATCATACTCTGTGTGCATGCATGTGTCTATCTATTCATCTGACCTTTCCTAATAATGTTTGAGGTCTTTGTCTAATTTTAGGAAAATCTGATGAAGAATTAGAAATCACAAGCAGTGTTAAGTTAAATGATTCCATAGAAAAGAGATGCTCGGTGTCTCCATTGAGGGAAAGGCAAATATATTTTACAAGCTATCAGAAAGGGCTGTTGAAAGAGAGGCTATATTAGCTCCTTTCCACCTTGAATGACTGCTTTTAGTTCAGTTTTCTTTTTCCACTTAACTTTTGCCCATAGGCTTTTTTTGTAACCATTACATGTAAGATTGGTAGCACACTACAGACACTCAGCCAGAGTATCCCATGGGAACAGCAATCAGTCTGAGCAGCTCAGGACTATAGATCTTTAGTTTGTGGCAAAAAGGGAACTTCTGGCCTGTGTTGCTTACAATGCTGACAGCTCTTTTCTCATTCAGCATCCTGATACCTTGTTGAAGAAGGTGAACTGGTAAATGCTAATGGAAAGCTATGGCAGGGTTGTCAAATGAAAATATTCAAAAGTCAAAAGTTGGATCATGAGAAAATATGAGATTTGTTTAAATATCTCAAGGCTATGTTGCATTTTGCCTTCTTATACTTGGGATTTGGCATAACACACTGAAAATATATTACACACCATACAAACTTGATAACCAGAATATCTATCTATCTATCTATCTATCTATCTATCTATCTATCTATCTATCTATCTATCTATCTATCTATCTATCTATCTATCTCTCTATCTCCATATCATCTATATCTATATTAATATCTATCTATATCTATATCATCTATATCTACATCTATACTATCTATATCTTTATCTATCTACACAGGAATAGCAGCTGAATGGTTAGGCAAGTGGGGTTTTCCCATTATAATTTTTATTAAAATTTCTGAAATTTAATCTAAAATCTCTGAAGGATCCTATTGTAGCAGTTTTACTCCAGAAGATCTGGAAGGAAATCCATTGCTGGCATCTGAAGAATTCCACTCCATGGAGTAGTTTGTTCCTTGAAACCATTTAGCTTACTTCTGTTAACTTTGGAGTCAGTGCTACTTTATTGTTGATATCAAGTCCAAATAAACTACATTAACGGATTTGGATCCACTTAGAAGTATTACTGTTAAACAGAAACTAAATTAGCAAAAAATCCTGAAATACAAATATGAACAAAAGTATCTTATTAACTAGAGCTAAGTAAATCATTACAATACCTTGATAAGAGAAGGTTAGGATGCTAACTCTAAAAGTACAGAATGGTTTGAAACAGTAATATAGGAACTGTTGTAAAAGGTCTGAAGTATTTAGAGCAGTTAAAAGACCACACTACAGAGTAAACATCTTCATTTAAGATGGGAAGAGTAGAGAAGAAAACAGTTGAAAAATTCACCTTTGAAAACTTTTTCTATTTATAATGAATGAATAATTTGGAAATCTTACTGATTTTTATAATTATTTTTTAATCTATATTTTTAAAAAAGTACTTAAAAAGTAGAATTTTTTATTTTAAAAGGACAAATTAAGGTCTGCCTGAGATAATAGTTTCAGTTTATCAGAATAAAGAGTTTTCTTTGACCTGAAGTGAACATAGGTTTTTTGTTTTTTGCTTATTACTCTGTAGCAGAGATTTGCAAGATTTTGTTTTGTTTCTATTTTCCCCTTGGTTGGAAAATCCATTTGCTGATGAGCTGTGCAAAATAGTCACGAAAGTAACATTTTTCTGTCAAGCAAATTCTCACCTGTATTTTGAGCAATGATATACTAATCTGTGGTGTCTTATGGAGACAATGCATAAAATATTTATGATGCACTTAGTGTGCATCATTCATTTCAACTCAGAATGAGCAGGTTCCTCAAACTTTGATTGCTTCAGTTTAGAACTCACTGTGGACTAGTGACAAATTTGCAAAGTGGGAGTCAGCAGGTACAGGAGTAACCTAAGAAGAAGAAGAATGTGCTGTACCAATTTAATCTGCTAGGAAGGCTGGACAAGTCCTTTTGCTAACCTCTACACAGTCCCTGCCCCAAATCTGGAAAACAAAAATAATGTGACCTTGTTAGCAATGTAGTTTGAGATTGATGGATAAAATGTTACCTAGGACCAAGAAAATAATGACTTTTTATCGTTAATTTTGTTTAGAAAATGAGGGAAATACACAGGAGTGCCTGTGGCCACAAAGCAGGATAGGTGTTAGGATTGGCATATAAAGTTTGTACTTCTAATATCCTGTTTTTCATTTTCTCTCATTTTAAAAGAATACTTGATATCATATTTAAATATTCTAGTCTATGTAAATGCTTTCTCAGATCATATTTTCCTATCAGGTCCCATAGCCTTCCTATATGATCTTCGAATTCACATAGTAATTTCTTCCTATCTTCATATTTGCCATGAGATCTAATAATACTGCATCCATCAAGAAAAACAATAATGCAATCTGGAGTATCTGTATTCTGTGGTGGTCTGGGGTTAAATCTGGCAAAAGAATCTCAATGTCTCAGCATGGGGAACCTCAGGGGCCCCACAGTTCAGCTGTAAGTGGGATGTGTGTGCTGTTGTAGATGAAGCTGAGATGTACAAAGAAGAACAGGAGAAGTTGTGAGTGAACTTCTCATCCCTTCATGGATTTTCCCTCACATAACACCACTGTTCAGGAGGCATTGACATCACCGCATGCAACTGCTTTTTCTCCCTCTATAGTTAATGCATCAAAGCAGAGAGTCTTCCAGAAGGTGATTTTAAGCAGATGTTAGATTTAGCTGCCCTGAATTGTCTTCCAGGGATGTTGTTCTGTCTTTGCTGACCAAAAAGCAACATGACCACTGCAAAAGGGCAATATGCATCTTCATTTGTACTGCAATCAGAATCTTTAAAAACATTCATAATGACTTTTTTTTCCCATCATTATAAGCTGAAAGAGTTGGTTCACCTAGTTGGTTATTATTTTGACAAAGCAAGTTTGAAAGGACTTGTGTTTGATTTCAGTTCAGATTCAGCCTTGTGGAAGGCTCCAAGACAACCACATGGAATAGTTGGCACTGATCTTCCCTCAGCACTCTTGAAGTGTTACCCTTCTGAGGCACGATCAAATCCTCCAGTAAAGGGAAACAGAAGACAGATGGGTTTTCTTTCCCCAGAAATGAGGGATGACTCTGAATGCTGGGAACATCTCATCAGTGAGCTTGCCTCGACCCCATCCTGCAGCTCTGATATGAATATCTCAGCCATTCCTTCCTGCAGGGAGTAAGAGATAAATTTGCAAGCTGGGAAGGGGTGGTGTGTGGTCTGACCTTGGAAAAATAACTGAAAACAACTTTTCCTTTTGTTGCAGTGAAGATACACTACAAGACAGGATGTGCCTGTATGCCTCGTGCACATTCTCCCTCCTATAGTTTTCCCAAACCGAGCATTGGTTCAAGAATTATCTTCTCAGCTTTCCAGAATTCGCGGTGTGTTTCATGTTGTTTAAAAAAACTCGGGCAAACCCAGGGAAATGACTTCAGCTGTGTGGGGAGAATTGCTAGCTGCTAACTGAACCACAGAGTACTGCTGGGAAACTTCATGCTTGCATCTGATAACTATTTTATGGGAATGTGTGCTGACCCACAGCTGTGGTTCCCCACAAAATACTGGGAGCATGAGTCCTCTTCTACCAAACATACTTTAGGATCTATTCTTAGCTCTTTTTTTTTTTTTTTTTTCTTCTGTAGCAGACTCTTTCTTTTCTAAGCACTAAGATTAAATGGAAAGAACAAAAAAAGACAATGTTTCTTGTGTTTCATTGTGTTTTTAAATGGTTTGTAAATAGAGGTAGTTCCATTAACTGCAGGTCTGATGTGAGTTGGTTAAGGACTGAACTAATTGTGTTTATTGATTTATATTTCCACATCTGGAAATATTTCCATATCTGGAGAATGGCTATTAATTTCAGTTATGGCGTTTATCAACTCAGATTGTACAGAAATTTAAGGAGAGAAAAACTATCCTGCCTCTACTAGAAGTATCTCAGTGATATTAGGACACATGTTCATCAGTGTTACTTCTCTCCAAGACACACTTCTGTTGATTTATACATATATCTATCTGAAATAAAGCACATTTATGGGTAGTTAATGAGACAGTAGGCAACTAAGCCATGGTGAAGCTAAGATTTTATGCTTAACTCCTCTGGGGCAAAAATTGTATATTGAGTTTTTCTAGTGCATTCTCCTGTGTGATTATTGGAGCAGTTTCAGTATTTCAGTGAAAATGATCTGATACTTCAATAGTTCAAAATAGCTGAATCATAAGTGTTTTAAATCAGGCCTAAATGCATTAGTGTGTCAGGTGAGACCCTTTAAAGCCCTATCAAGGTAAAGTTTCTGGGAGAAATCTTCTGCATGAGCAGACCTTCCCATCATTTAGCAAGTATGAAAGAGCATAGCAAAATATCACATTTTGAACTTTTCTGCCATCTGTTTCATAGAATGATGAAGGTCCCAAAAATCCTCTGAATACAAGTAATCTACCTGAGGATGGAGGCTTCTCATTCCCCAGCTGTGAAAACAGTTGCATCTCTTGATTTCAGATTAGTTTGGATGAGATTCATTGATTTAGTCATGTATATTCCTATGAGCAAAGATAATCAGAATTAAAAAACAGAGCAAACTGGGTGTAAAAATGCAATTCCACCACTCATGCAGCATCCCATGCACAAGCACACACACGTTTATACAAGTTACTATGTATTAATCTGGCAAAGTAAAACAATGTGCTGAAGAAGGTAATTAAATTCTACTTAAAAGATCTGTTCTTTCTTCCTCTTTTTATTGCCTCTAGCAGTGACTTGGCTGCCTTTATAAACAATTAATCTCTGGTCTGATAGCACTGAGCACAGCAAACTGGAGTAAACTATTCCAATAGAGTGAAGACAGCTATAAAATTTCCCTCCTGAGCCCCCCAGTCTGACCTGGGAAAGCTCCATCCTGTTTTCTGCCTGAAAACGCACTGAGGTCTCATCAGACATTTTCAGTCCCCACATCTTATGGGACTGGAAACACGCCTGCAATGTCCCTCCTTTTCTCTATTTCCCTATTTGCCACATCCTAAATACCTTGAGGGTGTTGACATGTATTCACTTAAACAAAGCTAGTATTGTGGAAATAGTGTGGGGATGAGTACTGGCAACATGCATGTGCTGCTTTCAAGGAATGTTGGTTTGGAAAAAGAGAAGAAAGCCCCCAGTGTGTGCTATAAGGCAACCTGCTGAGATACAGACCTTTCTTCCTTGCCTCACTCCTCTGGAAAAGTCCTACCAAGTGCCTCACATGGGAAACTGAGGCACAGTGACCCTGCCAGAAACCAGCACTTCCTTCAGGAAACTGTTTTACACTGGAAAAACAATTGCAGTGGAGACTAAAGGTGCTCATGTACCATGGTGACAGGAACATTCAAGAGAGAAAGAACCAACAGACAACAGTGCAAGTTTCTTGCAAACACTTTTGGATTCTGCCCAAACTGTGAGCACTGCCCTTCCCTCCGTGTGCTGGACTAATGCCCTCCCTGGCTGGAGACCTGAGGAGCTGTGTCTGCACCCTGAGCTGCCTGCTAAGAGCCACTGCAGAGAGAGCTGGGGCTGCCCTGCTCTGGAGAGGGTGCAGGTGCAGCAGGGATGAGCCTGGTCCAGCCTGCCTGCACAGCAGCAGTGGCAAAGGAAGCTGCTTCCCATGGTTTCTTCCCCTCACTCCTCTCAGGGCACTTAAGGCAAGAAAAGTTTGTCGATTTGTCTGCTTTGGAGTCAGCAATTTCACTTGCATGACAGTCTAGTTCAGTGAACAAATGAAATGGTTTATTTATAAGCTTGCTTCTCACCAGGGAGCCAATTTATGCTTAAAATTAGCTAATTGTCCCTTTGATGGATTTCTACTTGAAGTAAATAGAGGTCATTAAGTTTTTCTGTTAGGTTGCATTCAGAAAATAGCCATCTGACAAGAGGTTGACGTTACTGAGAAATCCCAGGTAAAGTCAACTATTTGGAGCTGCTTTACACATTAGCAAAGTGCCTAGGGAGGAAGAGGATGTCATTACCCTGACAGTCTCCTCATACCTCCTGCCTTTTATGACTGGAGATACAAGCTAGAATAACTTGAGATACACTTGTAAAAGGTCACTTTTTGGGGTACAGAATGATTTTAATTTCCCTCCTGGGAAACGCTAGTACCCCATTAATGACTTTTCTTATCAGACCTCCCAAAAGACCATTGACTCCTCTTGAGAAGAAGCAGAAGTGCTAATAAAACATTAGGCATTCCCCCAAAGTCAAACAGTTGGCTCAATCTGTGCTTTCCAAGCCCTGCCAAACCCATTAATACGTCTCCTCTGTCTACTAAGATATGGTACACCTGCATTTCAAGTTCCAAATGTGCAAGGAAACTTTTGAAATACAGCTTATTTAAACCCAAGGTATCAGAATATTCTAGTCTATTGTTATCTATGATTTTCACCACAGCACATCTTCAGCACTGTGGATATGCAATGCAAAGGAGCACTCAGTAAGATATAATTTAAACAGAAATGCATCATATTGTAGGGAAGTGCTGTGGCAATGGGAATTTGGCCCAGCATGATTCAACATTTTCATTACTGACCTTGAAGAAGGAGCATACACCACATTTGTTAAATCTGAAGATACTGCTAAATTAGGAGGTGCAGCAGGCTGTGGGGAAGATGGGAAGGTAACAGAGAAGGAACCAGAGTTGTCAGATATATGGGCTGGGAATACCTATCTGAAATCCATCTTGGACACAAGGCAAGTAAAAAACTAAAGGAAAGCACTTCAGTCTGTATTAGGTACAAGGGAAATGCTGGAGAGCTGGGAATGAGAGGAGATGATAGTTGGTTAGATAAAAATATCTGACTCTGACAAAGATCAGTGAAATATGAAATCCCAGCAGTGACAGTGGCTCTTCATGATCGTTGTCTTTTTGCCAGAGACTAAGAAATGGTTCCTACATGGCACTGGTGAAACATTTCTGAGACTGATCTTATGAAAAAAAAAATGTAGTGGTCCATGTAGTCTAAAATCTTGCCTTCAAAAGGGACTAATCCCACACAAATGAGGATAAGGTGTAAGGAATTCTGGAGCAAAGAGTTGTTGAAGGGATGAAAATGTGGTGTGCCCAGAAAATGTAGAAAAAGTTTTATATAAGACTTTTACAACCATTTCAGAATTCCTTAGGTAAAATATTAGTCACTTGGAAATTAACAGTAAACTACTGAGTTCAGTGGAAACAGGATTTCTTCCAATGGATATATGTTATATGGTAAAGTCTGTGGAGGAATTGAAATGTCTGCATAGCAGCCTGCTTAGATTCTTTCTCTTATAAATCTGCTATCTCCCTTTTGCTACTCCTGCAACAACTTACTCTCCCAAAAGGTAATGTCTGAAACATATCAGGTATCCATGAAAAATTGTAAACTAATTAACGAGGAAACTGGCCATGGGAATTTTTCATAGAACTCTCTGAATTTTTTTAAATCTCAGTGCAAAAGTAGTTTTGTGGAAAATGAAACAAAAGCATAGGAAATTAAATTTTATTATTTGATTGCTTTTGTGTTAAAATATACAAAGAGAGTTGTCAAAGTGATCTTAAAGAAAACAAAAATGTTGACTAGACTTTTGCAGTTCTGTCCCATCCTTTGATGTAACTGCTACTGAGAAACACAGTTGCCAATTGTACTTTTTTCAACACTGAGGAGAAAGGCACAGGGAGGTTCATTAAATAAATAATTTCCTCTGAGCACTTAGTTTTAGGGTGCTGTCTTTTCCCAAAAGCAAAATTTTCTGTGTTCTACCCCACAACAGATGAAAAGTAAAGCAAAGCTGAGAAGGGAACAAGTTTACTGTAAAACTTCATTGCTGCAGAAGGTTGTGCCACAAGAAGAGGACAGCAGTCCTGGAACAGCCTTCTGACACTGTCCATTACTGCAAAAGTAATTTTTTGTGCATTTTGCAGCCACACTGAGCTCACATATCCCAAATCTTATTCTCTCCCTTTTTTTCTCCCCCTCTCTTTTCATTATTTTTTTTTTAAATAGGAATTTATTACACTGATAAGGCTGTAAAACTCACCCTTCAGTGAAAATAATCTACTGCTACACAGCTTTCTTCACTGTCTTGCCATCTCTGCTTTTCTGATGCTACTACATCATATGTGTGGAAACTGCATGAAAATAAACACTGCTTATGAAGTGTATCCCCTATAGAGATTTTATTCAGCACATTTAAGTAATAACTATTATTTGATTTGGATCAGACAGTGATTACTTGTGGCAATATTCCAGTTTCTAAATTGACCAATTGTGATTTCTTGCCTTACAGCAGAATGTAACTTCAGATGTAATTGTGTAGAGTTTAGATAGAACAGTTCTGATCACTTCTAGAACCAATGTAAAGTGAAAGACATCAGCCTAAATTAATCTTATTTTGCTTTTATACTTAATATTATAATGTATTTAAAAATTGAAAAGGAATCTTTATTTTTTAAGCTTTGTTTTAAATGCAGACAATTTTTATTCATTACTATTATGTTGGAAATGAATAAATGCACAGAAAATGTTTCCTTATACCAAATTATTACAAAATTATTAACACAAGTCACTACACAAAGCAGCAGAGTAAAGATTTAGGAAGTATTTCTAGGATTTACTGCTACTTATAACATTTAAAATTTTTGCTAAGTGAGACATATAAACTAAAATATATCTTGGTTTCCTCATTCATAAAACTCATATAATTATAGTTTCTTTTCTTATAGATGGGGTAGAAATTAACTTTTATGAATATTTTAATGTGCAGCAGGTTATTAATCATTTCTACATACAGATTGAACTATTGGACTCCTATTTTCTGTCTGATTTTGTTAATGTAGAGCTTCATATTTTTCTCTAGCAATAATGGGACTCTGCAGAGAGTGGGATTGGGCTCTAGTGTTTTCTGGTGAAGAGTTAGATCTTGATTAGCTGATTGAATGAGGGAAGATGGACTCACAGCTTGCAAGTCGTGGTGCTCAGATCGATGTGGAACAGGGCACCCAGTCTCACCTGTTGAAATTGCTTCACCTTTCCACTGAGTATTCAAAATCCCATTGGACACTTACAAAACCATTCTCCCAGGTGTCTCTCCTCTTGACATTCTGCCTTTTCTGAATCTTTTTCTTTGTCACCAGCTTTTCTGGGTGTTGAATGGGTGAGCACATGCAGCTGCTGCAGTCTCTGGACTCCATCCCAAGGCAGAACAACCCTTATCTAATGCCTGAGACCCCTGGGGATGCATCTCTTTTACAATACAAATGTATTGTAAAACAAATGGCTACTTTTAACTGTTATTATGGAAAATAACATTATACACAGTGGTTGCTGAAGCAGTTTTTACTCCAAGGGGTCAAATTACAATGCATTTACTCAAGGTTTATTTTTTTTGTTGTTATTGTTGTTTATTTTGGAAAATAATTTCATTGAATTGGTTTTTTTTCACATTGTGTTAATTTCCATCTTCTCAGGTTGATTGGCAGATTGAGGTTTTGTGGAAACAGTGAGAGATGAAAACTGCAGCTAAAGAGAAGCAGCAGATAATCTTCATAAGAATTCTGGCAAGTAGAAAGCAATAAAAAACTATATACCTATGCAGTGTGAGTCTGCTTAGTAGCTAAGAATAGTTTATTTTTGTAAATATTTTATTTTTATTATATCTTTAATTCTATAAACAAACAAACAATAGCTGGCTGATGTATTGAATCAGTAGCAACAACAAAACATCAAGAAGGAATTAGATATTCCTAATTTTCTCCTTATGGGAGTGCAAGAGTCCAGCAGCTGCTGCAACTGGCAGTAAAGTCACCATTTCAAAGAACTTATTGAGCAGTAACTGTTAGAAATTCCAGGTTGCCACTAAATCAGAGCTCTTCACTTGGTTCCCACACTATTGCAATGCCCTAAGCTACACACAGCTGCCACACATCTCCCCAGAGGTGGCTGCATTTCAGTGGCATGCAAAAGAACACCCAAACTACATCAACAGGCAGATTAATCCACTCTCTAATTCTACATGACAAGCAATAAATAAATGCAAACCATCATTTTATTCAGTAGGTGACAGAATTCCTTCTTGGACAATAGAAGCTAGTGTCCCAGCATATTGCTAGAAAATACTGAATGGTTGCAAATATGTGGCTGCAAATATTTGGCCACATCTCCAGCCTCACTGCACTGTGTGTGGTCACTTAGAACTATTTCAAACTATTTCAGTCTTGTGATGCTGCAAATCAGGATTTCTACACGAATTTCATTTTGATTTCCACAGAGGCAAATAGTCATGAGATGCAAAATGCAATGTTGAAAGAAGTTCAATCTCATTGAAAATCCCAAACTATCAAATGTGAATACAGGGCAAAATTCTAAGAGGTCTGTTTGTACTGGAAAGGAGTACTATATATATTAGAAATATGGTGTTAAAGGTGCACAAGGAACACTGTAAAAGTAAACTTTATGAACATCAGTGAAGGATTCTGCTCATGTATAAGTACATCCTCTAAACACAAAAAAGTCAATAAGTAGAAATATAGATTTATAAATATACAAAAATAGGTAATAAAATTGTTTTGACATAGTTGTTTATCAAACTCCTTTTCTGTGTCTGGAAAAGAAAACAGCAACCAGCAGTTGCCTTTTCAGCAGACACAATTTTCCTATGAAGTAATTGATATGCAAGTGTTTGTGACAAATTAGAGGCTCAATGACACAAAGGGAAAATAGTTCCTAGTAAAATGCCAAAGGTAGCTGAAGAGAAAATGAAAACCAAGTTTTTGTACATCTCACCAGAAATAAAAAATATTCTTAAATATCTCCATTATTACAAAGCACAAGTGTACTTAAAAAATCCCATAGCAGCTCTGAAAATGAATAAGAATTTATACAAGGTATTTCACAAAGCCCCAGACTGTCTTCAAAAATACTGTCACAGCAACTCTGGTATCATGCCTCCTGTTTTTCTATGCAGATTTTATTAACTCCATATTAGATTATTAGAGCTCCAGTCATCGGGGCAATTTTTCAAAAGCAGGTGGTGTTTAACCTCACAATTTGCTTCTTCCAGAAAACTAAAATTCTCTGTATTAGCAACAAGTTCACTATAATTTGAAAAGCCCCCACTCTTCTAGCTTCTCTAAGAACAGAGATTCAGGCTCTAAGCTACTCGTGCAGGCTCAGTAGGAGTGATTTATTTGAGCTGCTGTCATCAAGAACATATTCTTTTAGTAGTGCTGTTTATTGAAATTGTTTATATAATTTCAGTTTGTCATTTTTAAACAGTTGTGGTTTTTTTGGTTTTTTTGGGTTTGTTTTTTTTTTGTTGTTGCATTTGTGTGTTTGAAGTGAATATCTGGAAGGACCTATCTCCCCTTGAACTGCACTTAGGGACTTGTGCAATAAAGCAACTTTCCTTGCTCTATTTTGACAATTTTGGTAGCCAACAAACAAGAGCAGTTTAATGTTGATTGCACAAAGTCAAGGCCGTGTATTTGCCAAAATGGTCCCTTTTCCCCAGACTCTCTTCCTTTGTTTGCAATGTGGGGTGAAGAAGGGCTGTCTCCAAAGTTAATTTGAGTTGACAAGCTTCCTCCATATTTTATATGTGCCTGAAACTCACAGAGACACAAAGCAGCTGCTCCCAGCCTACAGTGCCAATGCAATGTCCTCCCCCAGTCACTGACCAGGAGGAACATGAGGGTCCCTGGAAAACTGTGGAACAGCAGAAAAACCCCACAACTCATGCAGAAGCTTTCTTCAAAGCCAGCCCTGCAAGGAAAAGGTGCAGAGGTTTTGAAGTGCTGGTCAGGGAAGACTGTGCAACCATAATCCACCCTCTTCAGTCACACATTTGGTGATCATATTTTACACAGTGTTCATTCCAGACCAGGTTTCCAACCATGAGAAAGATGTGTTCATTTCTCTTAGATGGTTGGGTTAGGCCCTAAATGTGTCTTCAAAGGCTGTAATCAGCACTGGCTACTCTTATGAATATAATAAAAATGTTAATGAGATTGGAAGAATGAAGGGGGGATATGAATCATAAAGAGGGTAATTGGTGAATTTGAAATTGTAGAAATATTATTAGTCAAAAAAGGTTCAGAATTTTCAAACCAATGATTAATCACTTGCTAGGTTCTGGTTAACCCTGGCATTTAAGTAGAGTTTTATGTTGCTTGTGTCATCAGTAATTCAATATGCTCACAAAGCCATGATACTTTCATGTTTTTTTCTGTATTTGACTGTCCCAATCTGCTTCAACCACACACTGGAAAATGTACAAGAGAATGTGGCATTGCAGCATAATTTCTTATTCGTATCATCAGGCCACATTAAGATGGCTCAAATCAATTCAAAATTCCAAATGTTGCAGTTAAAAATTGTTTGCAGGGAAAGCAGGTAAAAGGAGTTAAAGCACGTGCAAGATAACTATGAAAGAATTCTACTTGGAAAGTCTTAAATAACAATTTCCTAAGAGAAAAAACATTTGCATTTGGATAGTTTCACAGTGTGTAGTTGTGAGCAGTTTCATTTTTTATTATTAATTTTTCATAATTCCTTCTATGTCCAAGCCCATGGCTTGTGTACACATTCTTAATTCGTGTACACACTTCCACAAATGCACATGGATATTTAAATCTGTAAGGAAAGAATTTATTAGGAGCCTTTTTAATCGTTACAGTCTTTGGGTGTCAGGTGTGTGTCCTTTTGTGATTGAGCTTTGTCATCTGACACTCTTCAGCCTGATATTTTTCACTGCTCTTTTGACAGCTCCAGCTTGCTGCTTACAAAAAATATACTTTTTAAAATTATCTGAATCAGAATGAACCATACCAGAAATATCTGTTTTAAACAGCTTCAGCTAGCTGAACTCTTCTGCAGCTGAGTTAGGCTAGGGGGCATTCAGAGGAGCAAGTTGGCTGGCAGACCTGCAGGGGCTGTGGTCTGTAATGAGCAGCAGGGAGAAGAAGGCAAGGTCTTCTGCTTGCCTGGAGTCTGGAGAGTGTCTGGACAGTTCTCAGCTTAAGCCAGAACTTGCCTGTTCTTAAGCCATCTTCACTAGCAGCTTGTCAGTAAACAGAGACCCTGAACCTGCACCACAAAAGATGCTTAGGTCAAAAAATCTTTTCCAGCCCCCTTATGGCTCTCTGCACAGTCTAATCTATGTCTGCTGTCCTCAGACACTGCCAGACACACATATTTTGTGTTGCTTTTAACTTGCAGATTTCTTATCACACTCAGTTTCCCCAGAACCCTCCTGTGACATACAAATACTGAGTCCTTCAGGCAGCTCTTCATAGGTGAAAGCCACTGCTCTTGCAGTGGTGGGCAGAGATGCAGGACCTTCCTTCTCCCTTTTCCTTAGAAGAGGTGTTGTTCATGTCTTTTTGTTCCATGCTGTGAGGGGAAGTGATTGACCAAGTCCATGGTGTGGCAAAAACTGAGCCCAGGGGCTGGCACAACCTCCCCAGTGGTGCTTGAAGGAAATTCTTGTCTTGGGGATACATAAAGTGATGAACATCTTATAATTTTAGGCTGAGCTGACTTCCATGCATATTGCTACAGCATTTATTACTACACTTGCTAGGATTCATACAGAGATTATCTTCATGTAGAAGTCTCTTGCCTCTGCTGTGGTGATGGTGAAGATGCTGAGATCTGCACACTCACCTGGTGCCAGAGCAGAAGCAGTGTTCTAGACCACTGCAAGACACTTATAGCCTGCTGGAAGTTTCATGGGTGGCTCAGAGCAAAGTTTGGTGACTCTGAATGTCTCACTGGCAGGAGGTAAGTAATTTCCCCAGCTTCAGCAGAGGATGATCTCGCTGTGGCTGGGGTGGGGAGGTGGCTGGAGGTGAGCTGCTGGTAAGGTGTGCAGCAGAGGGCAGCAGCTCCCAAGCACACACACACCTGCACCCACTGCTGCCACACCCAAAACACACCCCAATCAAACCCACACCAACACACACCCCAGTCAAACCCACACCAACACACACCCCAACACTTCTTTCCATTGAACACGGACTGGCACATTTTGGATCTCTGCAGTAAGTGAATTGCTTCCAGTCTGAGCATGTGAGTTCATAAAAATAAGTTTCTCATACTGGGCAGAGGATAAGGGCTGTTTGGTGTGTTTTGCTTCTGTGATGCAGCCTGCATCCACAGAGGTGCTCAGGAGTTCTGTGCTGGCTTTAGGGCAATAAAGGACACACTTTTACAAAAGAAGCAGGGATATCTATTCTGAGAGTTCACGTTCAACAAGACCAAGAGATCAGGAAGTGTTTCGTGGACCAGAAGATTGATCATGATGCTGGACTCACCAGTCAGTTAGTTTGTTCTTTTCTTCCTGTTTGGTGGATTTTCTCAGGCTGCCTTTCTGAGGCTACCCTAATAACCACAACACACCACACTGAGGAGTGAGACATGACTTCAGGTATGAGTCAGGTTCTCTTTGCACAGGAAACTATAAATACCATTTCTTTCTATGAAGCACAGACAGAGGTGTAGGGGATAAAAAGCCTGCGTGTATTATAGGCAGTTTCACCAGTTCTGAGGTTTTCAAAAACTTCGTGGGAGCCTTCCTCCCAAGACTGCACTTGAAGCACATTTTCCCATGTCAGTAAAGGGTGCTGTTGTCATAGATAAGAATGATTCTGATGTTTGAAATGTATCTAAGCAAAATGATTCTGAGCCTAAGAGTAAAAGTCAGGCTCAGATATCAAATTTCTCCAAACTTTATGCTAGTTGTATTTAGTCTCTGTACTGCTTGATAATAGAGGTTGTAGCCAGTTGGAAGCAAGTAAATTCATATAATTTTTTCCTTAATCTCCAAATTATTTGGATCCAGCATTTCAGCCTGTATCTGCCTGCTAAAAAGAAAAATAATTATTTAGTGCATTTAGAATTGCTACAGTGTTTTGTGGAGCCCAAAAATTTTCTCACCCATAGTGATGAAAGAAATCTCTGAATAGTTAAAGGAGAATCATATACTCATAGAGAAATTATTTCTAAATGTCTAGTGACTAATTTTTGTATTTCCTCCAAATTTTTCCAGTAGCAATATTTTATCCAGCTTCCTGTCTTATCCTTACTCATATGGAATTGTTAGTCTTCATGTTACTTCTCATAAGTAAGATTTTTCAGGATAGTTGCACGTAACAAAATTAATTCCTTTTAAAATAATATAATTTTAAGAACTGATTCCAAATATAGAGCAGCTTAATATAGCCATTTAATTTCTGTGGTACCAGAAACCTTTTAAAATATCCCTGCATTGTTACAGGAAAATGCTTTAAAATGCCAATCAATTCAATCTAACAAAATAAAATTTTTAGTATTATATAATATCATTTAATAATATAATCTCTTGATTTTAAGCCTGTATCTGTATCCTTGAATAAAAACTGAGTGCTTATTTCTGCAGTGGAGCCATTCACAGTTTAAGACTCTGGCAAGCAAAAGCTGCATTGGAAAGAAATGAGTTACTGCTGGCTCTGACTCAAATAATTTTCATGGACACCCAGGCAGGATAACAATAAATGGTGGTTTCAATGCAACCAGGAAGTGACAAGCAGCAACAAAACTGAATCTAATTTTTCTGTGGGAATTTCCCACTGACTTCTCAGCCACGATTCCATCAACTTTAGCACTGCAAAATTCTGGCACTGCATTGACTGTGCATTGAGATTCATTCCAGTTATTCCTTCACCTCAATCCTCTGTGTGGGGAGACTGCTGTAGAATTCTAAATAATTTTGAACAATGTCAGGTACAGGCAAACCTGACAGAGTGAGCAGTCCAAAAAAGGACAAAGGATTTATCCATAACCTTCTGCTCTTTCTGACTGTACCACTTGCTTTCATCAAAACCTTTTCCCAGTGAGACTTTGAAACATGTTTTAGAAAAAGTTATCCTGCCACTCATGCACCAGTGCTTTCTAAGGTTTGTTTATATCAATACTTTCTAACTGTTAGAAACTGCAAGAATTCATTCAGATCCCATTTACACTTTTTTTAGCACAGTGATAATGTATCAATTGACCAGGGTACAATGTGTTTACAGAGTTTGGAGGGATCTCAATTGAACCTGGCATAACAGAGATTAGAGTTGAGCCTGATACATAAAACCAGTAAATTGAGGCCATAAAATTTTCTTTTTTCAGAATATAGTTGTATTTTTTGGACTGACTCATTACAATGAGTAAAATTTCTTTTGTTTCATAGAGTCATAAAAACCCCCAAAAAATAAACTTAAATATCCTCTAAACCTAACTATCTTCTAGTACCATCCCTCCTGCCATGGGCAGGGACACCTTCCACTAGACCAGGTTGCTCAAAGCCCCATCCAACCCAGTCTTGAACAATTCCAGAGATGGAGCCCCCACAGCTTCTCTGGGCAACTTGTTCCATTGTTTCCCCACCCTCACAGGGAAGAATTCAATTTAAACTTACCTTCCTTCAGCTTGAGGCCATTCTCCCTTGTCCTATCACTCCATGCCCTTATGAAAAATACCTCTCCAGCTTCCTTTAGGTACTGGGAGAAATAGTCCTAACTATTGTTTGAAAGGCATTTTCTGTTTGACAAAACCAGTAACCTGATTGCAAGTAAAGCTTTTGTTCCTTATATCTCAAACATCAAATCTCATCTTGATTGAAGTGGGCTCATGACTGTTGAACTGCAGTAATTTATAAATTGCACAGGACAGATGCCTATTCCATCAGAACATTAAATCTGGTGCAGACAGAATAGTTTGAATAGCTCTGAACCAGCAGACTGAGTTTATAGCACATTTGAACTTTCTTATGTATCTACAGAATTTTTGACTTGGCAGTAGTGGAAATGGTTATTCCACAGAAAGCCAAGGAAGCAAATCTTCAACCAACAACAACCCTTCACATCTGCTTTGATCATCTTTTTGCTAACACTCAACCTCTGAGATACTTGGCAATTCAGAGTTATTTTAAATAACAGATTCTTTTCAAATCATGATTTCTTGAAATCATAACTGTCATAGCTCACAGTTCAATTGTGAACTCACTGCCAGCAAACTTGTCTTCACTTCAAAAGGACAGTCAATATGGAAGACAAAAGAAAAAAAAGAGTAGGATAAAGAAGTGCCAGTATATTACTCAGAAAAGAAAGAGGTTTCCAATGTCTTATTTTGGAGTGGTTGTAGTATAAGATATTTATATGTGTGTGTGTATATATATATATATATATATATTTAAAAAATAAGTCCTCCTGGCAGTTTTTCTAACCCTGAAGCACCGAACAACTTCAAGTACATTTAAGGATAAGTCATGAAAATAGATAATTCAGTTCAGATTCTCCTTCTTCACCACAGTTCAAAAAATAATTATTCCCAAACTAAATTTCTTCTTTCTATTTCATGTTTTGTCTTCCTGTTTCCTTTTTTTTTAAAATTTAATCTTAATATTAACTAAAACAAATAATATCCTGCACCTCTTCTATGTCCCAAGTGGGAAATGAACAGACCTGGAGTCATAAGTTTCACCACTCTTCCCCTTTGGAAAATTTGAACCAGTTGGCTTAATCCATTGTGTGAACAGCCCTTGTCCTGTCCCATCCTGCACTGTCCCATCCCAGCTCACAGGCTGGGCCCAGGCATTGTCTGGCAGATTTTTGGTTGGTCCAGGCCAACACTTCCAGGAAAAGGCATCAGCTTCTCTGGTTTCTCTGCTCACCAGTCCGTGGGCATAATGGTGCCCTGGGCCCCTTTAGTGCAGAAGCAGAAGATTCCCAGCTCTCAGGCTTCCCCAAAAATCTCCATTTTTTATTTACTGAGATCTGATTCTCATGTAAGTTAAAGGAGAACCGCAGCCAAATATCACAAAAATGTTTATAACTCTCATAAAGACAATTACTAGCAGACATCTGAGTAAGAACAGACAGAGCATGGGTTATAATGCTAGCTAATAAAAAGTACCCCATGCATCACATGAAAACAAAGAGTGAATAAAGCCCCAGATCATGGCCTGTGAAAAACATCACATCAAGAGTAGGACAAAAGTATTGATGGCAAGAAAATGAGAAAAATAAGTAGCAAGTTAAGCCATAGCCCAAAGGTTTTAATTTCATGCTTTGAAAGCCTCTTGCCTCTCCCTTTCCAATTGTTATTTCAGGTTCCAATATCCAATCATAAATTAACACTGCCCTTGTCACTCGATAGCTACTCTCAGTGAATTAAATGTAGGGAGAAATTGCGATCCTTGGCAAAAGCTGAAGTTCAATTTAGAGTTCAACACCAAAAATGTTGTAAATTGGGCTAATGAAGAAAATGCAGCTGAGAATGTCTTTGGATAATCACACAAAATACAGATATTGTTTTATAAAACAATAAAAAATAAACAAATCAAGAGAACATTCATAGGATGTGTACAATTTTACCCACTACAAAAACACCACCAGAACTGTTGTTTAGAAACCAGCGCTTTATTCACTCTCCTGGCCCTAAGAGTAGCCATGAACCATCACTACCAAATGACATAAAAAGACATTGCCTTGAGCAAGCAGAGAGTGGGGGATGAATGAATGAAGGCAGCCAAAGAGCTGTATTTACCTCCACCTTCTCCCATCTCTGTTTCTGGCACCTGGTATTCCCTGACACCACGCAGGATGCCATCACTGGAACGTGATCTGTGTGAATGCTGCTCCTTCACTCCCATGAATTATGTGAGGCTTGTGTGCTCATCTCATTGCCAAACCTGTCATGAAAACAGTGAGTGAGCAAGGAGGGGTGTGAATATATGTGCTGGTTAGCTTACAGAGGGCACAGTGTTCATGTCTGTACTCTTTGGATCATCTAGCCTGAAGAAAAATGTCTGTAGAGATGCAATTTCTTCTTCCCTCCAGGATACTGTTGCAGACAGAATATCAGTAGTGTAGGAGAGTTTTGGATAAGCTTCTCTACCCAGTGTGGAGAAATTATAGACTGCAAGGTTCAGAAACCAGTGAGAGGTGTGATTTATTTAAGAATATAATAAAATGTTAGGCTAAGGGCTCAACCATGTTACCCTTTAAACACTCTCTTCATAATCTAGGAGCATTCACTTTTTGCTAAGTGAAAGAACCTAAACCAGTCAGAAATGGCCTTATGCTTTTGGTAAAACCCAATCTCAGTACAACAGGATCTTCTTCTTCTTCTTTTTTTTTTCCTGACTGAACTGTCCAGTAATTAGCAGTGGAAAAGAGGCATTGAAACATAATGCAATTATCTATTAATATTATACTGTAATCACTAGAGGCACACAACTTCAAATGATAAACCATTCTAAAATCCATGGTTCAGAGAACCTCACCAGCTTGGTAAATGCAGTCTGATCTCAAATACAGGTTATATTCAAGAAGCATTTAAAAAAAATTGCAGTTTTTGACCAAAACTATCAGGAAAATCTGAAGAAAATCTAAAACTTGGATAAAGAAAAAAATATTTCAGTTGTTTTGAGATTTTTTTCATCAGCTAAAAATAACAACTACAGTGACAATCATCTTGCTGTCAGTAAGGCTGCTACTGGAATAAATGGATCATTCCTTGCCTGTATTGCTTTGCTTCAGCACGGTAGGAATATTTTATCTGCTTCCAGAATTATTTCAGATGGGGAGCAGTGATTATCCAAAATAAATGTTTAAAGTAGACCACAAAGCATTTAATGAAGATTTCCATGTTTTATCTGACAAATAATCATGAGGCCAATCAGGCAGAGGATACTGGAGGTTCTTCAGTCTATAATACAGAGTTAAAAATACACAGATAGTTTCACTAAAATGTTATTTTTACTTGAATTTTTTCTTCTGCATGGGTTTAACATACTCCAACCAGCTAGTTTTGCATCGAGCCTGTGAAAAACTAATTATAAGATCAGTTTTACAGATGGGAAACAGATATCCACAGTTTAAGGGATCTGCCAGAAGTCACAGAATGCTTGACCCACATCCTGATGAAGCTGGTGGTCGCCTCCACATTCATCCTGTAGTTATGCCCAGCCCCATGGGGAGCCGTGACTAGAGCTCAGTTAATTGCAGGGTCCTGGACGAGCGTGTAACTATTGCCATTACAGGAAACCCAGGTCATTTGTTACGCCACTGGAGCATCCAACTGATCCTGTCATTAATCACTATGACATCACGGGACAGCTACCATATGGTGCAAAATAATCCCCTCCCTTGCTACAGAAATTAGATATCTTTAAGGGCAAAATCATCTTTATACTGTTTGGAAAGTACATTAGATTTTTGCTTCCTTTTAGAACTTTGTCCTAAATGCTGCTTAACACAATTTGTGTAGGAAAAGTGAAAACCTTCAAACACTTTCTGCAAGTGAAGAGGATTAGCCAATACAACTCCTGCTATATGCAAATCTAATCTATCCATAATCCTAACAGTATCAGTCTGATCATTAAAAATCCATCCCTTCTAATGCAGTGGGAAAGTATTATTTAGAAACAATCATTCACACACTCTCACACACACTTAGCCTCCTATTCACTTCTTTCCTTCAGCTGGTAAGGCTTGTCAAAAGTTTTCCAGTGGTGGCTGCAATGATTCTTCAAGTATGGGCCTTTTGCAATGAACAGGATGATACCCCACTATGTATTACTTAGATAGACCTTTACTCCCAACTCAAACCCATTAGTTACACAATTTTAGTTTTGATGTTATATTTCAGTTGTCTTAATCAGTGGCCTGGATGATATCCCACTCTAGTTTCATTGCATTTCAAGCAGCAAAGTCATTAGCAGCTTTCTAGGCTTGACAAGTCTGCCCTCACTAAAAATCTTTACACAGGGCAAGTTGTGCCAAGTCTACCTATTGCAATACCCTACTTTGGTGCTAAGTTTTCGCAGCAGAATCTGGGACAGCAAGGACCTTTGTATATTATATTCAAAATATCCAACTTATTCAAGGAGGAGGTGCTGACGTCAGCCAGAACAAAACATTAGGCATGGCCTGGAACTTTATAGACTTAGATTTATTAGAGAAAGAGTTAAATACCAGAGGCTTGTTTCCATTTCTCATTAGTCCCCATACTTTTTTTCTTCAATAGGCTGCTAATAACTCACCTACTTGTAGGCTTTAGGTATCCCTTCAAGCATTGCACTGTGCTGCAGTTTGGGATTTTGGCACCCATGTTTTTCTGAATTCAGTATTTAGTCTCCATGTAAAGGAGTGAGAATGTGGTAAAAGAGGGAAGCACACCTGTTATCAGTGATGTTCATGCTTCTATAGGAATATCACCAGTTTTCAGAAACCAGATAAGTGTGATAAGCTTCCTTTGTGTGCACACATTCTGGAGGGATTCTGGCTTGGAAAATGGGAAAGGAAGGGTTTAATCACTGCTTTACTAATGGGAAACTGAGGCATGGAGAAATTAAATTCAGATAAAACACCAGATCATTCAAATCAAGGAAGAAATTGGATCAAGACCTGAATCAAGTGTCTTACCCACAGGACCATTCTTTTTTCCTCAATCTTTTGTGAAAGTCTTGATGACTATAGTGGGTTCATTTCTTTCTTCTTCATCTTCCACAGAAGCATAACTGGAATTCCAAAAGTTCTATTTGATCAGTCTCAATTTGGCTTAATTATGAGCACAAATGTTTCAATAATTTATTCTTCTTTCTCTACCACAATAAGTGAAATACATAAAATCTTACAGTACTTCATTTTGAAAGAGAAAGCTTGTTGGAGAAATAATGCAAACCATGTGATATCTCTTCTCTGTTTACAATCTTGCTGAAAACTCTATTTCCCAAGAAAAGGAGGGTTCCTCATGTATAACCAAGTCCAGATTCTTATTTCATTTTGTTCAAACATATTGTTAACATGCTGCAGTATTTCATATATATTTTGCATACATACATATGGCTGGAAGTTAAAAAAATTCTCCACATCTATAGCTTTAAATGCATTTGACTTGGAGTGAATATTCATTAATATCTCTCCTAAATCTGTGTCAGCAGGAATCAAACTCAGCTGAATAATGGTAACCTGCTTAGATGTTTAGATATTACTGGTGGGCATTGAATCAGTATTTTAAGGTGACAGAAATGCAGGCAAATGTAAGTCAGACTAATAACTTTCCATCCAAGTACTAGAAGATTCATACTAAAGGACTACATATTAAAGCAGATAAAATATCATGGAACTTTTATGCACTTGTTAGTTTAAGAAACTGACAGGAGCTCCTGTCACAGGGATGTGTTGCTCTTTCTTCTTCTTCTTCTAGTTGAGAAACTCAAAAACCAGATAACTTCTTCTATATAAAAATATGTTATATAGAGGTGAACTTGTCAATTGGAGCAATGGTGTATATTCATGACTATTTACCTCCCTGACACCTCTTCAGTGTGTCCAAGGGGTAACAGAGGGTATATCCAAATAAAACAAGAGAGATGCTTTGACAGGGATCAGATGTGACCCCACAGAGCAGAACTGTGACCTGAAAAACTTTCTGACATGTACTAAGTCTTCGGGAAGCTGAAAGTTTTCTGAGATTTTGTCAAAAACACGTTTTCACCGAATGGGTCAGGCTGGAAGGGAGCACAATGGGTTGTCTGGTCCACCTCAAGCAGGGTCACCCCAGAGCACATGTCACAGGATTGGTCCAGACAGTTCTTGAATACCTCCAGTGAAGAAACTTCACATCCCCTCTGGGCAATCAGGGCTTGGTCACTGCACAGTAAAGAAGTTCTTCCTCATGTTCCAATGGAACTTCCTGGGCATCAGTTTCTGCCCATTGCTATTGCTGGGCACCACTGAGCAGAGCCTGTCCATGCTCTGACACCTCCCTTAGGTACTGACAGACACTGATGAAGTTCCCTGTCAGTTTTCTCTTTTCTAGGCTGACAGCTCCCAGACCCAGCTCCCTCAGCCTTTCCTCATAAGAGAGATGCTCCAATCCTTTAATCATCTTTGTTGTCCTCCACTGGACTCACTCCTTGCCCTGGGGAGCCCAGAACTGCACACATCACTCCAGGGCTGAGCAGAGGGGCAGCATCACCTCCCTCCCTCTGATGGCAATGCTCCTCCAAAGCACCCCAGGACACCACTGGCCTCCTGCTGGCTCTGAGAAGTGTTCTGTCTGAGAATACTGAGGAAATATATTTAATCAGTCGTATCCAGTGAATTTTTATTTTACTGTGGCAAGATAAAAATCTCCCAGCTGCCAGGAATTCTGGTTCAGGGATAGGTGACTGAAATGCTTTGGGAAAGGGCAATCTTGTTGTTATGTATTTGTAATCAACTTAAATAGTCTAAAGCACTCACAGAAAGATAGATTCTCAAATTTAAAAGCACTTCCTTTCATTTTCATAGATAGGTAACTGTAACTTACATAGCTATATAAACATGAAGTAGATATATAAATATGTCTATATATATAAAAATATATATTAATATAATAGCTGTTAGATAAATAAAATAAAACTTTATTAATAAATATTTCATTTTGATAAATCTAATATTAACTTTGGATCAAAAATCTGATGTGCTTCATTCTGTCATTTTCCTATAGGCATTTTTTAAAATAACATGCTCGTGCCAATCAGTTTGATTTACCAGAAATATAAATTTTCTCATGTTAATCAACTGTTTGTCTTTTCTTGCTTGAAGAGTGTATAACCCAGGTAACTAATTGCTTTGCCTTTTTTTTTTTTTTTTTTAATAAGCCTTCTACATTACTCATAAGCTCTAGTTATTTCAGTAAGTAAAATTCTGTATTACTCCAGCTGAGATAACATTCTTTGAGTTCAGCCCTGGTGTAACATCTGGAAAATGAATTCATTCTACATTAATAGTAACTTGTAGTCTAGCTCTTCAGGTTCTTAGCATATTGCTTATGAAGAAAAAATTCTCACTAGTTATGCATTTCTCAGATGATTCCATCTTAAAACAATCAATGACATAATCTTCCTCTTTTTAAGGCAATTAAATCTCCATATCCTCTGTAACTGATTAATTGAATAATCCAGAGACAGTACTAGAATACAGTGCTAAGAACAGGAATGTAGGAATGGTCAGACTGAGCCAGAAGTCTTCCTGTCCTTCCTCTAATGGCAAATACCAGCAGGGCAGAAAAAACAATATGAAAATGAACTTCTAGTGGAAAAGAAATTTGGCTTATTGTGGTTCACCAGCAGTCATTCTCTAGACTGTTTGAACTTGCATTTTTTTCCAGAAAGTATATCAGTGGTTAATGATAAATAGATGTATCTGTGTAGGAAGGGGAATTTTAGGAGTACTAATGGCAGTTAATTTCCTTGCAGTAAATTATCTTTAACATTTGAAAATCCTTGCCTAGCCCATATGCCACAAGTCACTGAACAAGTCTTGAGTTTCAGCAGTGATTAAATTTCACTTGTGATGACCAGCAACTCTGGAAACCAGGACAGCTTGTTCTGTCAAAGACAGATGACATTTATCTCAACAAAAATTTAATATATAATAAAGAATGCTTACCAACACATCTAAAAGTGCAAACTAACTAAGCAAGATCTACATGCTGCATTAGCACATTAGCACAAGTTAAGTGAATCTAGATGTAAAACTGAGTGTAAAACCCTGTTTAGCTGATTAGTCTGATGTTTGAGGGCTGCTCCTGTTTCAGCTGTACATATTTACAGGTAGCTGATGTCCTGCAGCTGCACGTACCCAGCAGAATGTTTTAGTAGGTAAAGATGAGTTTAAGCTAACTACTCTGGCCAGTCAAATGTCTTGATGGTAAGGCCACTTCTTTTTTGGATTTCAGCTGTGCTTAAGTAGTAGAAGCTACCTGGGCTGCTTCCATGCACATTCTGACAACTAAATTAATACAGCTTAGGAAACAATGAGTTAAAGAATAAAGTTCCCAATTTCTCTTGGTTACTGAAATTATGTATAAAGCACAAGGGAGTCTGGATGTCAACAGGATACACTTAATACAAAGATTCCTTCCTGAGAACTTTTATTATGTCTAATTTCTTAAAGGAAAAATAGAAATAGTGAGTCATGTGCAGAATTTTTTTTTCAGATAAGCATGAAATGGATCCAACAAATAGTAGCATGGCCAGGTGTTACATCCTGTGTTATGTTCATCAAATCCACAACCAGCTACTTGTGGGTGGAGGAATGTGTCCAAAAACTCCATGTGAAAGGTTGGAGTGATATATAAAAGCTTGAGATACACTATTTCTCTATATTAAAAATGAGTCTGTGATGCAGCATGATTCACCTCTTAGGTGTATGGCCAGGTCAATTCCACTAATTCAGCATCATTATCACAGCCAGCACCTGCCATGCCCATTTTCCTGTGATCAGAAATCCAAATGTGGAAGTTGCTGTGAATTCAGTTAAAATAAAGCTTCTCTCTTTTTTTCTCTCTCTTTTTGTTTTTAAATTGTTCTACAAGACTCCAAGCTATACATTTGCATTTGGTTTCCAGAAATATTCTGCCTCCTAGAAAAGTGGATAAGCATGCTTAATCTATGAGGTCTCTCTCACAGCATTCCCTGGTTTTGTCTAATAACTGTGAAGAGCAGCAGAGGGATTCCTGACAGTATTTCAGATATGTAAGCTGAAGTAAGGCTGGAACAAGACAGCCCTGCTGAAAAAAAAAAACCACCAACAAACCCTTTCCTGGGCTTGCAGCTCTCCTATTTGAACTTTGTGAACCCCAGATAGTCCAGCTGATTCCTCCAAATGCCAAGTATAGCTGTCATTGTTCAAGTCTATTTCCAGAGAGCACCACACGAGGCATTAAAGCACAGAATGAATATTTAGTGTGTTACACACTATTGGATGAAAGCCCACATCTGTTCCTTGAGCTGACTAGACAAAAATGGGTCAGAGTGAAGGGAATAAAATCACTAATACAGACCTCTCATATGTAAAACAAAAAATCCAGTCAGCTTCTGGCCCTTAACTGGAGCATTTCTAGTTCCCCCTGCCTATGCCTCCACCAGAACACAAGTTCTGAAGCAGCCCCACAGAATGCTGGCTGCTTCTAAGAACTGAGAAAGTTCTTCTCAGAAGAGAAGAAGGTTGATGCAATTTGGAGGCCGCAGATCAAAATGCATTTTCAAGGAAAGTGTTTTGTAATCATCACAGCTCCCTGTGCTTAGCTCAAATTCTACTGCACACAGAGAAAACTGAGAGGATGAGCACTTCCCAGCCAGACCCTTTGCCTGGGAGAACACCTTTATCTGCTGACAACAGATGGGAGCTCTGGCAGGGATCCTCATCTTTTTTTCCTGGCAATAGGAGGCTGTTACAAGCTCATTTACATCCATTTCAAAATGCTTCAGCAAGGGAAAAGTTTTGTGTAATTTCCCACCTGCAGTGGGGGAAACCAAAGCATGTGAGGTTATGTGCTTTTTCATCATTACAAAAGTCCAGCCTCAGATCTTGTGTTGAAATCCCATTTGCTCACTCTGAAGGTGATACAGCTGACTTTAGTTTGAACAGAGCTTTGTGCTCTCTTGTTCTCACAGAATACTTGGGAGAGGTTCTTCATAAAGACTTCACTCTGTTCTTGATTTGTGGTCCTTTTTTGGACATCTCTGGTTGTCTTTTGCTTTGCTTTTTAAGGCTACTTGAGAAATTATCAGTCTTCCCCAGTGCTGGAAACTACACAGGTCATTGCTTAAAATCATAGCTGAGTACTTGGATGTATCAGAAGTCAGACTGCTGATAAGCTTACCTGCATTTGGGATTGAGTTTAATGAGTAATATTGAAGACAATAGCAGAAAAAAAACCCCAAAAAATAGGTCAAGTAAATATTAAGACATAATTTTTATACCCAAAACAATCTTCTTTGCCTGAAAAAAAAAAAATCTCCACAAAAGCTTGTCATCCAAATTTTTAATAAAAAGATAATTTTTAAAGCAATAAAAGTCACTGGAAGTTGTAAATATAGTCTTTTAAATTAAAAAAAAAAAAATCAAACCCACAATTTACACTTTCTGGTTGACAAAGCCAGAACAGGTAAGGTTCATTAAAAAAAATTGACTGCTTCTTTGAATAATACTAACTTTTATGTTGAAAACACATAGATTTAGAATAAAGAGCAAAAATACCATCTTCAGAAGATTACAAGATAATATCATAATTGAAATTCATAAAAGAAACAATTCAATGAAAAATATATTGATGGTGCTGTCACTGCACCCCTCATTAGTTTTTAGTGTCTCACTTTATCCTCTCATTGGGAGGAATTTTCCTCCCCAAAATGTGAGGGGAAACTCTCACATTTTCCTCTAGTCTGCAGAACCATCACTCACTCACCTTCACAGGACACTGAAAACTCCTCTGAGAGTGAAGGTTGAGGTCTGGTCATCCTGGGCATGTGCAATGAAAATGGATAGTGCTCCAACTGCCAGTTGATCACAGAATAATGGAATTTTTCTGGCAGTTTACAAAGATGATCACTAATATTTGGATTTTTCTAAGTAGTGAAAAAAAAATTAATTTTCTTTGCAGGAAAACCAAAATAAAGTTGTTTAGCACTCAGTTTTACCTTCTTTCTGTGGGAGATAGAAAACTAAATATCACAGAGGATTGGTCCTAAGAATTTTGTGCAAAATCTCACAGGAAACCTGTGGTGAACCATCCCTGAACTGAGGGGTTGCAAGTCCCTATCTTAACTTGGACTCAGGGTTGTCAAGGCTCTCTGGATGTGGATGCCAAATTGTAAAATCTCATTATGAGTTCTAGGCAGTTGTAGCTCACCCATTCCTTTTGTTTAGGTTCATGATAGACACCCTATGCATTCAGTCTGCCCTTCAAGAAGAAGAAACAAGAAAAAAGTTGAACAATGCCAACTTTTAAAATAATAATTATACATATGATAAATTAAGACTTGTTAAAACATGATACTAATTCAAGGAATAATGTAGAAGTGAATAGCATGAAGCAATCTGTGTGAACCCTGTTATTGAAAGACAATCAATATCCATTTCAATATAAATTGAGAAAAAAAAATAGGTATAGTGGATTAATGATGTCCAGTTTTCCAAAGGTAACAGATCAGTGCATATTTGTCTGAATCTCTTTGTGCAAGGGACCACTCTTGTGCTAGGACTGAGGCCAGATCATGTCTGGAGCCAGAACTGGCACAGCAGAACCCATGGAAACAGCAAAGTCTCTGGGTGAACAGAGGAGTGAGTATGGGCAGAGGCAGCACTCATGAGTTGCTTGCATTTACATTCTGATGTGACAAAAGGGGATTACCCAGCTGAGCCTAAAAGCTGCTGGCTTAGTAGAATGAGGAGACTTCCTTGCTTGTGATTTACTCTGCTCATTATAAAGAACAGCTTGATGAAAGAGGCCCCAAAAGCCACTGAATGCAACAGAGAGGATCCAGCTGAAATCATTGATCATGGAAAAGCAATAAAACAAAATTTGTGTAAAACTCACACCTTCCAGGGCTACATATCAGGGACCCTTAGCAGAAAGTAAAAGGGAAAACACCTGTCACAGCCACAGCACTGCTGACTAGAGATGGTGAGAAAATGAATCATCAGTATTATCTGTGTGCTACTGCTCTCTGGAAATTTTCAGTGAAAATGAAAACAGTGAAACAATAACTGTATAGGGAAATCCAGAGACAGCCAGTCTCCCACACTCAGAAAGGGGTGAGGCAGTGGCACAATCATGCAAGACAGTTTCAAAGACCATAAAATATACCAGTATTTTCTCAGGAGAGCTCATATTTTTAGCAAAAAAGTCAAAAACCCAAGTGCTCTGACTGTGAGTGCCATTTATTCTTGTAAATCCTGCGATACCTTCCCTAGGAAGTTAACTCTCTTGGCCAGTGGCCTGTGCTCTAATGAACCATAGTCATTCTGTTAATAAGTGGGAAGATGCAATGGAGGCAGTCTTTGTGGTGAAGTTATGAGTCATGGGACATATAACATATATTAGGAGAATGTATAAAAGAACAAGGAGGTGAAGAAATGTGTGGGACATTGGCCAGGGAGCTCAAAAGAATTGTTTCTTATCTGACTGAAATATTTTGATATTACAATTAAGGAAGTCCAGCATGTCCAACAAAAATATACTGTAAGAAGAAAAATACTTTCTTGTTTAAAAAAATGTATAAAAAGTTAATAATAATAATAAATTCTTAATTGGAAAGCTGTTTCAGTACCATTTTAGTCTGAGAAACTCAAGATAGACTACTGTTAACATACTGTTTTCTCTACATTTGGCAGGATAAGACCAGAACCTTTTTTCCCTCCAAAATTAGGGGTTCCAGTTGCCTTCTTTGTGCTTTAAGGTGGTGTTAGCCACCAGCTGGATTTTGAGGCTCTGCAATTTTTTGCCCAGGTACAAACATGCAGCATGAAATGTTCCTTGTCTCAGAGGAATTTGGGGCAGTGATAGACACACTCCCTCCTGAGAAGGGTTGAGAAACCTGATAGCAGGGATAGAGGAGGGACCCTATCAGCAGCTTGGATCTACTTATATGTGAGTATTTGTGACCTGAGATTAAAATCAGTGGAGGGATAATATCTCTGTGTTTGCATCTCTCAGAAAAAGCAGCCTTTTCCTCTCCCTTCACGTCACTGGCAGTGTCACAGCTGTGAGTGCAACCACATGAAGAGGATGAGAGCTGCCAGCTCGGACGGGCTGCGCTCCGCTCCCCGCGGCATCGCGTCGGAAAGTACGTGGGATGCTCGCCGAGCCAGCAGGCACACGAGCAGCTCCTGTCCTGAGTGTCACCTGTGCAGGGGACACTGCTCCTGGGCTGCTTCTTCACCATGGCAAGGTCAGAGCTGTGCTGAAAGGCCTGCACTGTCCCACCTTTCTCTCTCGCACAGTTTCTGTGGCGGCTGTAGAAGAGCGCTGGTATTATTAGTAACCCATAGTCTCTACTGGTGAATTATCAGCAAAAATAATTAATAATCAGTGAAAATATAGTTGTTTCCTTTAAGATATGCAAAATGACCTTAAAGATAATTTAATGTTAGCATTCAAAGACTTTCATATATCCAACTTAGAGGGATAAGGTTAGCACACACTTTCAATTTGCTCTCAGAATTGGTGACCTCAAAGCAGAATGATGTGGGACAGACACTACTGGGAATGGATCTTCCAGAGTTCAGGGAAGTGCAGATGCTGAAGCAGTGACACACCATTAAATGCAGCAATTTACAGTATTGAGTTTCAGGTCAGACACGTGCTGGAAAGAGACACACAGCAGCTCATGCACGGTATGGGCTCAGTGGAAGCTGAACTACTTCAAAAAATATTACTCTAACTAATTTTTTTTTTTTTTTTTTGGTCAGGAAATAAACCAAAATTCTCTGTGTAAAGCCAGCCACAAACAACCAAAATTTCCTGTTAATCTTCTTATGGTCTTGTTGTAGTAATTTATCAGCTTCTTAGAAGGAGCCAGACTATGAAGTTTATGAGAGTGATAACTTTATATATGCTAATATACCAGTAAGCATTGTGAGACCATCATTCTTAATATAAGTCTAAGTGAAATATAATTCTCAGTGTAGGACATATGTACCCTTTGCAGCTTATTTCATTGGGCTTAATAATGGTCAAATATTAAGGAACTTTTCAATGTAGACCACACTAATCCCTCAAAATATCATGCTGAAGTTTTTCCTCTCTTTTAGTTTTCTAGACCTGATCTTAATTTTTACTTGTAGTCCACAAGAAGTCGTGGCAATGTTGTGAAGAAATTCAAATTCTCCAAGCATTGTTTCTGACCAGATAAAGACATGCAGTAGACCTGCAATGTTCACTTCTATTGGATTTTTACCTATGGCTTCCACTAATCTTAAATTCAAATGAACTTTCAAGATACATCTAAATTGCTAGATGCTTATCTGACCTGTATCTAACCTCCCAACCTTTTGTGGCTGACACCATCACTTAATATCATCTGTGCATGTGTATGCACACCAGAGATAGATGCATACACTTCTAGGACATCGTTCACTCTTGGATTTTTTCCCCTTGAGCTCCATTTACTCTTCATGGAGAAGTTTATTCCTCTGCATCATCAGTTTCTGGGGCTGCCTGCCCTCCAAGGATGACAGGTTGAGGAGTATAATATGTTTGATTATTTGCCAGGAAGAAAAAAAAAAATCTAATTTTAGCTAACAAGTGTTGATACAAAAGGTCACCAAGTCTGTCATCCCTTACGTGGGAATTGGGAATGAAGCATTGTAAAGTGGGGACGTTGCCAAGAACATGACTCTAATGGCTTTACATACTGTCACTGACATGTGGGAGGGGCAAAGGCAAGTGGATGGGATCCTTGAAGGACAGGGAGGATCTTGCCCTTGCTGATCTGGAGGGAAAGATAATACCCACTGCTGTTACAAATACACATATATATAATATATAGTGATCTTTACAAGAGGTAATAAAAGCAAAAGTAAAACATCGGTTCCAGTGATCTGAAGGAATGGATACTCTTGGCCAGATGGTAATTTAAAAGCTTTTTCTTTCAAAAACATCTGTTTGTTTTTTTTTTCTTTCAAAAGTGAAATATCTCATGAAGGTATAGCTGTCTTAAAAAAATTCTCTATCCTAAAAATTTTCTGCATTTCTCCATTTGTCCTGTCCCTATTTGCCTGGGCCAGAATGGCTGGCAGTTAGAAAACTATTCCAATATCTACAGTGAGAACTGCTCTGTTTGTTTAAGAGATTTGCTAAGGGAATGAGGAATGGAACAGTTTCAAATTCTGCAGCATGAAATCAACACCAATTATTTTTTTTTTCCAAATGCTCCTTAAAAACTACAAAAAAAAAAAAAAAAAAAAAAGGGAAAACAAAAAAAAGAAAAAGAAAACCCCAACACATAGCTTTTTATAGAATTTTCCTTCTCAAATCCTGACTTTAATGAATTTGACCTCACCCACTCCCACTGGGAGGCAAACAAGACCAAGGTCAGTTACTATGTTCTTTGTTTCAATGGGAGATCTCCCTGCTTGATCCTTAAGATTGTACCTACAGAACTCAGCTATTCTGGCTAAATCTACACCAGTAAATTAACGTGCCCATTGCTGGTCTAAGAATGTTAGTGCATAGACTGCCTTGTTCCCGTGTCCAGGAAGATTTTCTGGCACTGTTTCATTTATTGACTCATTTGAAAAGGTCTTGGCCCCCTCCTTGAATGAAAGCACTCAGTCACTGCCCAGCCAACAGCCCCTCACAATCTCCAGTATTTCAGATGTACATCTGCTGATAACTGGTTTGATTGCTTTTACTTACTTCTGGGGGATCCCTTAGAAAAATTCTGGGACTGGTGTTTGAAAAACACCATGTGACCAACCCCAGTCTGCAACCCTGCCCAAGTATTTATTTCCCAAATTCCCAGAAAGATCCAACTGTTTTCATCCCCTGAACTGCTAAGGATGACATACAGTTCATATGTAGTCTACTCTGAGACTTAGACCATGGGATAGTTAATCAAAATTCTTTAAATTTGTCCAAAATAGACAGTGAGAAAACTCAAAGTAAGCAAGGATAAAGGAACAAGAAGGGACAGGGGAAAACCCTAAACACACTTCTGATAAGAGGTACCAAGTGAAATTTATGCTAAATGACAGACCTGACAGCAACCAGGATCTATTGCCCTATGTCCACTGAAGTCAGAGATACCACTTGAGATTTTAATATTAGGCACAATTTCTTGATTTCTTTCCTTATCATAATCTTTAAATTGCTTGCCAGATTCTAGGAGAAGCCAGTACAAGCACTTTTTTAATAGAAATCTCTCTGGTGACTTCCCCTCTTCTCTCCTTTTGTGCACACGCACACATTTGCTATATATAAAACTAGCTTGGTTAAACTGATAGAGCCAAGGTCATAATTTCTCAGGGAAATGGCAGGCTAATGGAAAAAAGGTTATAAATATAATAAAACATGAGTCCTGTGACATTTGCCAAGGACAATAGTTTCATAATAAACTATTGGGCACTTTGAAGCTTTTCAATTAGGCCCCCAAAAGACATCCTGAATCATCAGCGAGGAGGGGGTGGGAGCAGGAGATGGAGGGGAAACCAAGAAAACTTTGAAACAGCCAGGGGAAAATATGCCTGAGGTTTCCAAAGTGGCCTGAGCTACTAATGCTCTCTGAGGAGCTGAAGGATTAAAAGTTCAAGAGGGCAGGTCACGCCAGGGCACCAAGGTCACACAGAGCTGTGACCTAGGAAATACTGACTGGTCAGAGAGTGAACCCTTCCACAGCATGTTACCAATTAGTGTTTAATGACCAAATGTGGAATGCATTAGTGCCTCTGAGAACTGAATATGTTTTCAAAGGGTCCAAGATGTTCTTTACAAACATTCCTGTGTGGTTTGATTCACACTGTGTTTGGGGAAATCTTCAAGCTTTGTCCAGACTACAAAGCAGATATGTTGCGAATTCCAGTGGATGTAAGAATGGAACAAACATGGTTTAAATTTCTAAAGAGACAAAAAGTTTCAGCTCAAGGACCCAGGAAGGGCCTCTAGGAGTTAAAAAGGAGATTCTCCTGTCATTATTCAGTGGCTAACATGCTTGGTACTTAATTCAGGAGTAAAGAGTATGCAGATTCAATGGAGCTCTCTCAATTTGTACCAGCTGACAAACTAGTCTGTGCTCTAAGACTTGCTGTTATAGAGGCCTGATGTTGCAAACTGTTCCTACCATACACTTAGTTTTTACATCATATCACAGTTGTAAATTGCACATGTGAGCAGATTTTAGGAAGAATACTGGGGCAGAAAGGAAGGAAAATTCACTAGAAACCAAAGCCCTGGGTGTACTTTCCTAAGTCCAAAGAAAAGGGCAAAGAATTGGGCCAGAATCAGCATGCTTCACTGATCCTTAAGCTTCCACTTCTCCTCCCACTCTAACCTGACCCTCAGTTGATCTTCTCCCTTCCTTTAATCCTTTTCAATTCCATACCATTTACTACTTACAACATCTTTTCAAGACCCTTCTTTTTCAGCCTTCTGCCTCATTTTCAAAATTTTATCTTGCTTCTCTCTTCAACTCCTTCTATCTTCTGAGGAATCTTTGTTCCTCTTTGCTTCCCAAAATACCATGCATAAGACTGATTGGGCTCCAGGTCATGTATTAGGCTAAATTTTGCATCCACTGCATTTTTAATGCATTTTTTCAACAGGCACTCTGTCTGAATGTTTATTTCTTGTAAGCCATGCTACAGTGAGAGATCAGGAAGTCCATTCTTAACTAATGAAAAGCAAAAGGCAAAGGGTAGGGCTTCTTGCTTCTTGGTTCATTCTGTTTCATTTTATGTTATCTGAAAGTGGTATAAGGTATTTCCAGATACCTCTGTCTCCTAAAGGGATGATTCCCTCAGTGTATATACTACAGAAAATAAGTACAAGACTGCTTTCTTTAGAACATCCTCAAAAATCTTGGTAAGAGTCAGGATGAGGGAGCGATGGACACATTTTGGTAGTGCATGGTAATGATGCTTGGCTGGACTTGGAAAAGCCAGTTAATTTGGAACTGCCTCTGGGAGGTCCCAGGAGTAAGAAGCAACAATCACTTAAATTCATGATGGCATCTCTCTCCTGGCTCAGAAAAAACACACTGAAATGTTTCACATCTGTTGAAACAGACCAATAGTGGTGCTGTGCTCCTTCCTCCTCCATTCAAACACAAGGCACAACAATTTACTTTAAACCATATATATGCATGACTTCCAGTTGTCAAAAGAAATAGAGGGAAAAACTGGAAGGTCAAAACTTGGGTGAGAAGATGTCATTTGTAGAATCATAGAATTTGCTAATGATGTTACAGCAGAAGGTGTAGGAAGGTTCAGGTCTGTGTTTATACAGGAGAGAACAAACCATTCACAGACTAGAGTTTCCATCCCTAGTCTACCACAGGGCGGTCACAGAATCCATATTTTAATGATGTATAAATAGTCCTTGTGTAGTGTTACATAAAGCCCATTCCTACAGAGATTTTGTACATCTCTACCCTGGGATGCTTGAAAAAAAATTCATGGTTTGTTATATAAGGAGCCTTGGGTAACAAAACCCATCCTTTAGATTTATTTGAAGTCTCAGCTGATAGAGCATAGTCAGACACACAAATTGGGGATTCTTCTGACCATAGAGGAAAAAAGAATCAATTCTTAGGGGGTTTTAGCCCTGTTTGTCTATATAATACCTGTTAGCAGTTGAACAGGCACTAGAACAATTTGAAAGTTAGCCAACCTGAACAAAAATTGCTTCTGATTTTATCACTCTCTTCATACATAAATATAAATCATTCATAGCTTCTCCACTCGTTTATAGATTCTTCCAACCACCATCCCTTTCCAACTGTTCATCTATTCACAACTACATGGGTACTTCCTAGAAGAAACTCTGAGGCACAGTAAGACTGGGTGCTGCCATTTTCGATGAGCAGTTTAAAAAGCACACCTTTAAATGCTTGCTTTTATGCATTCTTTGAAGATTGAGTTCTGCTAAGACAATGGTTTTTGAATTAACAGAGAGTGTCAAGTAGATCAAAAGCTTGGTCTGTATGAATATTCTCTATTAATAGATCTGATTTATTTCCCTTGCATCCTGCTAGCAGTGATATGAGTTATTATGCATTCATGTGGTAGGAACAGCCAGCTATGTGTGTCACACAACACATCCAGTGCTTCTTCAGCCAGAAGGTCAGCCCAGCTCACTTTCAGAGATGCACATTACAGACTGTTGAGAATACAAAATAGGTTAGAGTAAAATACTGCCTGTGGGTGATAGCACACTCTGTTCTTCCATTGCAATCTTCAATTCTCAGTCCCAGATTCATTGGGAAGGACGAAATGCCATGTTGGCTCTTGAAAGATGGACCAGAACTCAGCCCCCCAGGATGTTGAAAAGTGGTTTTTCCATATTCTTTTCTAATTCTAATCTCCAGAGCACTGACCTGTTGTTGGATATACAAGTAGTCCACAGCTTCTCAGGTGTCTGGATTCACAGGATCATGTCTGTTCTCCTTCCAAAAGTTTGTGTGGCTGAGCCACCCAGCACCTGTTCAGGGTGCACTCTTCACTTGGCTGGAGGATGCTCATCAGAGCCACATTTCAGTGTGAGGGTAGAAGAAGGATCCTGACTCAGCTGACTCCACCATGTGCAGCTGACCCTTTCATTCAGGGGCTGTTCAAAGCAGCAGCTGGTGAGTGCCAGTGATGTTAATGGCTGAGTGCTCAGGCAGCAGCTCATAAGCAAATGCACGAAATGTCTGCTCAGACTTTACTGCCCTGTTCCCTGAGCTGCTGGAGATCACAGCCTGTGTGACACTGCTGTCGATTTTCACAGCTCATAGGGACTCACAAATAGAGCATTAGGCATTCCAAGCATCATAGGTGGCACTGAAGGATCAAGAAAAAATTAGGTACAGCAGTAACTCCAGAGACAGTTTAATTGAACTCTGAGATGGGATGGACCAAAAGCTCAAGAATCACTGTTGAATTTAGGAAACAGTGATCTGATTATTTGTTACATCATATTTTCTGTGAGACCCTGAGCAAACTTTTTAAAGTTGATGTAAGAGAAGGGTCAGGATAAATTTCAAGAGACATCCTTGCTCAGCCTGGCTCTGTTCATCCCTGCAATGGCTGCTCTGAACTGCAAACCACCTTGATGCAAGTCTTGTTCATTAAAAGAAATTAAGGATCCATTAGATCTTTCCTGAGATAATACACATTTAGGGGCAAATGATTGTCAGTGAGAGACCTCAAAGGGAGGTCAAGAACAATATGTTAATTTTAAGTACTAATTCATGTAGCATGAAAGCAAAATCTTCATAATTGCAGAAATGGTAGAACAGGCCATTATGACCATGTACTCTTACTTTCACCAGGCTGGGTCACAGGCTGAGCCCTCTCCAATTCCTGGTTAATGCTGAAAAGTTTTGCAATGGATGGCAGTGTTACACTATTACAGTGCCTGATGATTTCAAGACACCAAGTGGCAGTGGCTGCAAGAGTTCTCCATCACCAACATGAGACTGAACATGGCAGACCATCACTTGATAAGAGAGGGCTGCTTTCTTCTCCAATCTGCTCCTCTCCAGCCTTTGGAAAATCTGCTCTTTTCACAGGAATAAAGTGCTGATTATAAAGGATTCTCTGACCTACTAGAGAAAGATGAAACAAATTTGCAGATGCAAATCAAAGACAGGACACTTGGAACAGAAACAAAATGAATGAATAATCATCAGGCAAGGATCCCAAGAGAAAAACTCCTGATGTCTTGAAATCAAGAAGGTCCAAGATGACTTTATCTTTCTGTAGTGATTATCTGAGAAGGCCAAATTTGGAGCCTGTCCTGCTGGGTCTCTGTTGAGAGTAATTCAGATTTTTCCTTTGGGACGTCACCCTGTGGAGGGAGTTCAGTCCTTTCCATTGAATGTGGAAGAAACCTACAGGGACTGTGCTACTAACTTAGACACAAGTCAGAACTGGATTTGGTTATTTTCCTGCCTCTTATGAATTGCTGGGATAATTACAAGAATAAATGGATGACAACAGGCTGTGACTGAAAGGAGAGAAGCCTGGGTGCTCCAATAATTTTTTCTACTTTAAATCTTTTGTAGTATTAATACAGCTCTGTAGAGGTCTGGTTTTCTGTACAGGAGGAGTACTGCAGGCAGCTGCCTCATCACTCTTCCTCTCTATTTTACTGTTTCACTGGTGTGACAAGCTCAATAGCTGCAGTGACAGACACATGGCTGTAGCTGCCTCTTCTCCATCTTCCTCCATCCACACTAGGGCTGCTTCCAACCCTGACACTGCAAGTGGAAGTCCTGATGTGGTGATTGCAGGGGAAAGTTCATGTCAGCCCAGGCAGGCAGCCAAACACTGAGCTCATGTTAACACTTCCACCCAGGCATAAGAAGAGCTACACTACAAACACAGATTGATATCAGCATTTGGTGGGAACAGGTCCAAGAGCTGGATGTGGATTTTGTGATGGAAAAGAAAAAATAAGATATTAAGATAAAAAATATTAAAAGAGGAGATCATACAATCACACGATATTCTGGCTTCAGGTTGCTAAACTGGAAAAGGTTCAGAGAAGAACAACTGAAGTGATTATAAACATACTTTGCAGAAATACTCAGCAGCTCAATTTGTTTAGTTTAATCACAGAAAATGTTGAGGGATGACTTGATTACAGGCCATTAATACCGATTTAAGGAATGAAACTTTAATAATTATGTCCTTTGTCCACCACAAAAAGGAAGGCCAAGAACCCCACCCCACTCAAAAATTCGAAGTATTGTAAACATATCCCATAACAACTAAATTGTAAAGCAAAGTTTGATTATTTTATTCTCCATAAAATATTAAATGATAAAATATTATCTGTGTTGATACGACCTATCTCTTTCCCCACTCCTCTCAAAGTGCCCTAATTTGACTAAAGATATTAATTTCACCCAATATAGATATCTACATTGGAGACATCTAATCTAATCTAATCTAATCTAATTGTTGTCCTTCTATTTATATGGCCAGAAAAGAGAAGTAGGCACTTTTAAGTCTATCATTTGCCCACATTCAAGCTAATTTTCAACTAACCTCAACAATAAACCACATGAGGTGAAGGCAAGTTTAGAGGACTTAGGTAAAGGTGGAAGCATTTGAGACTCACATGTAGAGTTACAGAGACAGATTCTTTAACTCAGACAGGCATTAGCTCAGAGGAATTTGCAATATGTATTAGCAAGAAGATTAAACCAGCTAGAGTATTCAACGTTTTCTTCAGCTTCTTAGATTTTCTTCATAGTCCAGGATACTGAAACCCTACAGATGTATTCTGCAATTCTTTAGGGAATGTTGGAGTGCCAGAAATTAGAGACAGCATTTCTTAACCTTTTCCATGGGGGCCAATCTCACCTCACCTACTCCTCCTGTGTAGCAGTGTGATTCTGAGAGTTCAGCCTAGTGGTTCAATAAATCAACTGCTGAAAATTATTTATCTGAGGCCCCAACTGAGAACTTGACACTGCACTACCAGAAATAGTTCAAGCAAACCCTGAGAAGTGCATTCTTCTCTGTTTATATACAGTGTTATAAATATATTTATATACTGTTATGTATGGTCAAAGCAAGACAATTAATGGGAGAAGAAATATGCATTTATAGGCTCATAGATTGCAACCATCCAGAATGGGGCTCACCAGGTCTGTAGTTCAACCTTCTACTCAAGGCTGTATTAGTTATGACATATGAACAGATTACTCAGGGTACCCAGAGTTTTGTTCAATCAGGTCTGCAGAACTTTTGAGGATCCAAAACATGAACACTTGTTGAATTTCATGAGGTTCACATGGTCTCACTTTTCTAATTTGTCCATGTGCTTATGGATGACATGCCATCCCTCAGGTGTGACAGCTGCACCACTCAGCTTGGTGTCATCTGAAAATTTGCACTTAGTCCCAGTATCTGTGTCACTGATGAAGATATCAAACAGTACTGGTCCCTAAACAGACTCCTGAGGGATACCACTGCTACTGAACCTCATCTGGCAGCTGTTGACTGCTACCCTCATGCAATATCGGGGGGGCTGTCCCAGGTCAGCTTCTTTCTGTTGCTCCCTCAACACCAACTTCTCTGGAAGAGAGATTGAGTTAATAATATATCATTCCCTTTCTCATGCAACCTCACCAGAATAATTTTGCTAGATAAAGCAACTTAATAGAGGCCTTCTGTTATGGGTTCAAATCCTCTCTGGTGCTGAACTAAGAAAATAAATTCAGGATATGTTAGAGGAGTTTGGTACGTGCTGACTCTCTAAAGCAACCAGAAGTTGCAATTCTGTTGGCTCAGTATTGATTCCATGGTAGTAAGCCATGCTCAGTGGCAGGCTATGTTTGCTCCAATACAGCATGCAGATATCAGGATCACACATCTTCTGGATTATGCTGACTGATATCCTGCCATTTTGGACAGAACTCACATCTGTGCAGTCCTGTCCACTTCCCTGTAAGCACAAGGCTCTGTTGTCACCCAGGGTTATATGGCATAGCTACAAACTGCAAACATGATTTTTCCTGAAAGAGGTCTTTCTGTTTTCCTTTTATCAACTTGATGGATTAGAAACTGGGATAAAAAAGTAAAATAACACCAGTCTTTCCAAACTCTCCTACCACAGTCTCTATGTCAAGCACTTTTCAGGACACTGCCCATACAGGAGACATCAGACCATATGGAGGAGGTAAAAGGAGAGATTTTCAGATTCAAGTTGTCTGATTCAATATCCTGCCTAGGTTCCTCTACAGAAGCAAGGAAATACCATGCATTCCAGTTCATCATTGTTATTGTATACAGAGATATGATAGTGTGCTTCTGAAATGTCAAAAATCCCCACAGGGCAGAAGTTTTTTGAAGACAGAATTCCTACCTACTGTGTGAAAAAGAGAAACAGGGAAAGGAGAATTAACACGTTCTATCTCCACCTTTAAAGCTGTGTGCTCAGAGCTTTCATAGCAGTATGGGTAATGAACAAAGGAGACAAAACTAATGGCTTCATTTATTTCTGTTGAAGAAGCTCAGAATTTTTCAGGATTGGACAGAAGCCTCATAGCTTTTCAAAGTACTCAAAAGATTTTAGTTGGTTGATCTATGTTGCTTTAATGTTTGCTTTTTGATATCTGAAGGAAGAGTGAATCTTTGGCTAACTCCCCTAAATGCACTTTATTTTATTTAAGTAAAGGAGAGAAGGTAGAAGCCATCTGTACCTTCTTCCCTTTTTCTTGCTCCACCCACATGAAAGAGTGAGGAAAATAAGAATGAATTAGCCATTCAATTCCTGACCCCTAAGGAGAGTTAACTGAGACTCTGAATGGACAGACACACACCAGCAACAATCATATCATATGATTACAGTAAAACACTTCTAAAAAGTCAAACATTGGCTCACAAGTGATCTTGGAATCACTTAATAGATTTGGCAATTCTAATTTTTTTTTTTTTCCATTCAGGAGAAGGTGCTAGGCCTCAAAAACCTCTAGGTGCTAGACCTCTAGACCAGGCAACAAATCTCAGCCATTTTGGCTGCTTGCCTGGTCAAAAGTGTGGTATAAGTTTGTTGCAAATACACATCACCTCCAGGCAGAAACCAAACATGGAGAATTGCCAGAAAGACTAAAGCATGAGGAAGTAATTAACATGTGAGAACGGGAAGTTATAAATGAAGACTATATTGCAACCTTTATTTTGCAGGGTGTTACCAGGCTCCTCCCAGCCTGGTAAATGTTAGTATAGCTATCTAGGAACCTGATCCTTCTTCCATAAGAATTGAGACAGTACTTACTATTGCTTTCATTGGTGTAAGACTCAGGTCATCAAGTATTTTAAATAAGTATTTCCATTTGTTCTTTCTCAAGTTAAAGAATTTTGAAAAGCAAGATTAGAGGAGTTTACAGAGAGTGTCTTTCTGAAGTTATTATGGCAAGAAACTGTGATTTTCTAAGGAAACAGAATTTGTTGTCATTTGGAAAGAGGTTTTGAAAAGGACACATTAGAACCTGAAATGAACTGATCCTGAAATTTTTGGTTTTCTGCTTTATCAAATAATCTACTTCATCCAATTTACCCATCCAATTCTGTCCCCACAACAAGGCTTGGTGTGGGAAGATGTTTGATCCTAGCTATTAATAGACAAACAAACCCTCAAGAAGACGTCACATAGCTTGAAATGCAATTCTGGAGTCAATGTATTTTAAAATTAAAGGGGAAAAAAGCAAAAGGAGTACAGAGATAAAGTTCATTTCCCACTTATGAAGATCTCATGTGGATCTGGCCAAGGGCATCCAGCCCAGATTTCAAGAAATGGCTGCAGTAAAACAGTTTTAAAACTTTTTAAAAAACATTTACTTGAAATACCAAATCTAAATATTCTTAAGATGAAAGAGCCTCTTTAGTTAATTTTAGACAAGGCTGTCCTATTTTGGTTGTGGACTGGAAGCAGAGAATAGTAAAATGTTTACTCTGAGAACAACAGTGCTGGGCATTGAGCCCAAACACAGCTATCTCCTATAATTCTCTTACCATATAAGTTAGAGCTCCTTCTAAAAGTATTTACATCAATCTGTACTACTGCAAAATGACCACACAGCTCATTATCAAGCAGCAGATCAGTACAGGCTGCTGCACTTCTGTACACTGGAGCCTTGCCATGTTATTCAGCCACTATCCAGGAGAGTCACTGCAGAGTGTACAGATGTACAATCTAGAAAGTAAAAGGAGCTGGAACTGAGACCTGGGTTTGCCTTTCAACATTGTGAAAGCAAAGGCAAAGGCACAAAACCTGGTAAACTAAACATGTGTCTCATGGGATGTATGAAATGAATAAGAGAGTATGAATGTGTGGGAACTGAATAAGAGAGCAATTGCATTCAGATGACAATGAAAAAGATCAGTTTTGGAATTAGTGTAAAAGTCACAGGTTCATATTGCAGACCAGATACAAATCTGTCAGAATGGGAGATGAATAAGAAATAGAGTGAAGGAAACAATTCATTTTCTAGATGACCAAATTCTGCCAATAAAAGGCCTTGGCTGTATCTTTTTGGCTTGTTTTCTTTCTATGAAGCATGTAAAACAAAACTTTCTCAAAAGCAGGCTTGTTGTAATGACTCAGTGGATGTGCTTGTGAAGGACATTGATCATGAACAGCATGGTAAAAATATAAGACATATTAAAACAATGATCTACAGGCTTCTATGATGACTGCATCAGCAGACAAGGGAAAAGTGCCTACTGTCATATACCTGGACTTCATTTAGGTCTTTGATACAGTCCTCTACTAGTCCTGGAGAGCTAAAGATCTGAAGGATGAACAGTTTGAAGGACAAGGAGATGGTTGGATGGTGATGTCCAAAGAGCTAAAGGCTCAATGTCCAAATGGAGATCAGCAACAAGTGATGTTCCCCCAGGGGTCTGTACTGGGAGAAATAGTATTTAATACCTTCATTAACTATATAGGTAATGAGATCAGGTGCACCCTTAGCAAGCTTGGGGATAACATGAAGATAAGTGGTGGATTTGCTTGAGAGAAGGAATGCTTTCCAGAGGCACTTTGGGGGACTGGAGGAGTGGGACTGTGTGACCCACACTGAAGTTCTTCAAGGCTAAAATGCAAACTCCTGCACCTTGATCAGGACAATCTCCAGTATCAGTGCAGACTGGGGAATGAGGAAAAAGACTTGGGAGTGCTGGTGGACAAAAAATGGGATGTAGATCAGCAGTGTGTGCTTGCCTTCCAGAAAGCCAACTGTGTCCAGGTCTGTATCTAAAGAAGTGCTGCCAACAAGTCAAGAGGTGGTTCTCCCATTTTTACTCTGCTCTAGTGAGGTCCCATCAGGAGTATTTTGTCCAATGCTTGGGTCCCCAGCACAAGAAAGACATGAACACACTAGAGCAGGCCCAGAAGAAGGTAATGGAAATTATCAGAAAGCTGGAACATCTCACCTATGAGGAAAGACTGAGAGAGTTGGGGTTTCTTAGCCTGGAGAGAAGGATCCAGGGGAACCCCCTTTCTCCAGGGAGTCCTCATTGGAGCCTTTCAGTACTTAAAAGAGGCTTATGAGAAAGATGGAGAGATTTTTTTTTTTTTTAATAGGACCTGTAGTGACAGGACAAGGGGGCAATGTTTTAAATCTAAGAGGATAGATTTAGATTGTACACAAAAAAGAAATTTTTTGGTGATGGTGTGAAACACTGGAACATGTTGCCCAGAGAAGTAGTAGATGCCTGGTCATTGGCAGGTTTCAAGGTTAGGTTGGATGTGGCTTTAAGCAACCTGATCTAATAAAGATATACCTAACCAGGGCAGTGGAACTGGGCATCTAAAGTGTCTTTAAAGGCACCTTCTGGCCCAAACCTTCTATGATTCCACAAATCTATGAAATATTGATGGTGGCTCCTTCACGAAAAAAAAAAAAAAAATCAAAAAGCAAATAGGAAGGAAGCAAATTCAAAATGCTGGCCATTGTATGGCAGTAGCCAAACCACATTAATTTTAAATAACAACAGCTGGGAATGGGATGGGCAAATGTTTGTTTCTCTTTTTACTTTGTTTTGTTTGTTTGTTTGTTTGTTTTTATTTCACCTAAGGGATTTTTTGGTGGGTTTGTTTTTTGTTTTTCGTTTTTTTTTTTCTTTTCAAAACTCTTTCCTTACTTAAGCCATTCCAAAAGTAAAAATGAATAGTCAAAAGGCAATAAAAACTTAACAAAGCTAATTAAATTTTAAAGGCAGAGTGAAAGTTGTGATTCGCATGAAAATTTGTAATTTTGTTTCCAAATTGCCTGAAAAAAGACTCAACCACAAACACAATTTTTCCATGTAAACACATCTTCTTCTTTTTTTTAATTTCCATTTTGTCTTGAAGCACCACTTCAGTGTTAGAGTAGGTCTGGGACTTCATAATTCTACATATACCAAATGTGTCCATTAAAAATGAAGCAGAAATATTCAATTAAGGAAAGAGCACCTGAGTCCAAAAGAGATCAATGCACTTTAATTGCCAATGCACTTTGTTGCCATTTTAAACTATACCTCTATGAAACCCATCAGACAAGTCTATGATCACTTATCAAAGTAAGCAAAGTTTTCTAGCAGCTGGAGATCAAATAATAATGGGCCTTTAGTCTACAGACTGCATCAGTGCAGTTCTTCAAAGGCAACTAAACTCCCCTGCCCATGACTGCAGAGCACTTTGAGATCCTTTGGGATTAGAGATGCTGGGTTTCAAAGCACACCAAGAAGTGTGAAAGTCACAATTACAGAACAATGCTCTGTCACCTGGGAAGAGATTTTTAAATTAACTAGGGACAGATTCTTCATCATCTGTGTGAACTCCCAGAAAAGCTTGCTTTGAAATTTCCAGAAAAGGCCACTTGTGAGTCCTGTGGAAAACAGCATCTGACCTTAGTGAGCCTCTAAGTGCATCTTAGTGGCAGAACTGTATCTTCCCCTGTTTCCCCAATGCAGATTACAGCATCAGGCATCCCTCTCTGCCCAACACAGAGATGTCTCTTCTTAGTAGGGACTTACAGCTGGGATGAAAAGACATAGGTGCTACTTTGAATACTGCACAAATATTCTGTCCCCAGTACTGAGGCAAGACAGGGAGGTCAATTCCTAAGGCAACAAAGATGTTTTCCTCTCCAGAACTTTTGGCATGGGGGAAAATACCATTAAGCTTCATCCTTGGGAGTGCAACAAAACTCTAGAAAAGGAAGTGAGAGGAGGCTTTAAATGGGACATCTAATAGAGATATGACTAGATGAGCAGATGAAAGATGAAGATCACCTAAATACCTTTCAAAAGCATCACACTCCCAACAGAGTCTGTGGAAGGCAGCAGGAGTTTCACCAGTGGCAAGCCCTGCTCCCCTAAGCCCTGGGCCTGCACTCCATCCACTGAGCCACTGCTTGCTTCTGCAAACTGGTCCTGATACATGTAAGGTCTTGTCATGAACCACTGAAGTATATGAGAAGACTTTGTTCAAGAAAACTTGAGAATTTGACATTTTTTTTTCCTACCTGGTTGCCCATCATGACCTGATGATGTATTAGACCTGCACAGACCTGGAGCCCTCCAATGTGGAAATTTTTTCCAAGTCACACTTCTTTGCATATGTAACACATTAATAGGCTCTGTCCTTGGAAGACAACATGAAAATGATGAGTCAAGTGTGATTGAATATGTGGAGTCTAGAGACAGAAATCATTTAAAAAAAAAAAAAAAAGGTGGATTTTCTTCTTTCACTCAGTTCTCAACAATTTTAGCCTGTAACAATTTTAGTCCCTAAACTATCATATCTCACAAAGTTCCATTTCTTCTTGGCTCATGAAAAGTTGTTTTCTGTTTGAGACACATTGTTCTAGTGCAGCCTGAGATCAGTTTGTCCTTCATACTGGATTCTTGCTGCCTCTTTAGCAGCTGTTTCTGGTCCAAGACTGATGGCAGGGCATAAAAAGATAAAGTCTCATAAAAGTTGTGAAACAAAGAAACTGTTGTGTCATCTCAACTCTCCATTTCCCCAAATGAAATCATGTATGAGTTAATCTGAAAAATGTTCTTTCTCAGTGAGAAACTGGCTGTTCTCACCTCCAGCTGATCAGATTGTGGTTGAATCTGTGGGCCCTCATTGCTCTTTGAAATTTCTAGCTTTTCCCAGAGGAGACTTCCTGCACTGACAGGTGAATAAAAATTAATAATAACAGGCACTTGCAAGAAGCACATTATTTCCTGCTACTGTGCTGAAGCATAGATGTACAGATATCCAAGAAGGGCAGAAGTGGTAAAACTGCCAAAATTACCTTGCTTTTTTTTTATTTTATTCCCTCTTGAATCTCATTTGTCAAGAATCCTAATCAATGAAGTACTGTAAATAAAAAATAGTCACAGAAAATATCTGTCATCTTTTAATTAATAGCATACTGAAATAGTCCTCATGTGCTTAAATATTTCTCAGAAAGGGGCTTATAAAGCTCACTCAACTGGAGTGATAATGAGGAAAAATACTTCTGAGAGCTTTTAAAAAGCTGAACTTCAAAGTCCTACTCTTAGTGTTTGATAATATGTGAAAAGTGTTGCTATTGGAATTCTCTGCCTGTTCCCAGGGGAGGCTCAGAGTGCTGTGAATGGAGACCAGCAGCCTTAAGGCCAACTCCTGTGAAGTGAGTCCAGGATTTGTTTGATGCAAGGACATGAGACAAGCCTCCAGAGAGAGGGCACGTTCAAAAACTCCACAGCAACCTCTGTTAACACAGGCAACATCAGCCCCACAGGGACATTCTGTTCAGGGGTTCATTCATAGCACATTTATTCCATAACACTTGATATTACATAACTCATGGATCCAGTAACTATTACCTTCAATAAGTTGACATATCTCATGTAAGGGAGGGATTTTAGTACTTATGTTCTTCTCAGATAAAGTAACTATTTGTGTACAAATAAAAGTGAATATTTATGTTTTCTTAACCATAATACAATTGACTAACGTCAGCTTAAAATTAAAAAATATTCAAAAAAGAATTGGAGAATAGACTGGACAGAGTTTTTCTGGGGTCTAACTGAATGCTTGTTTTCACCACAAAGCCCCCCAGAATATATTTTTAAGTCACATCTTGTTTCACAAGTGTCTTTTCACTAATCAGGCTGGGTTACTTTGTGAAGAAAGCACTTCTGCTGTTTCCCCAGTCTTAAATGCTTACCTGTATTTGATTGACAGTGCTCTCCTCTCCTCTGTCTCTTCTCTTGAATAGCTTGACCACAGAAATTTCTGCTTCAGCTTTCACTCCCTACAACTTTCTTTCCACACTGCTGTGAGTTGGATCACTCTGTACAGGAAACAGCACGACTTTCATATTGATTTCCAAAATATGAGGCAGTAAAAAGCAGCCATCCTTTCAGCCTTTCTTATTCCTGGGGTCTCAGAGGAAAGTGAGGGATAATGCCACACAGGGAATTTTTTTCCCTTCCCTATGTTTTCACCTAGCATCAGGATTGTAGAATTTCCACAAGAGAGCTAAAGTGGTCAAACCCAATGACATTGTATTCCAATTTAACTAATTTTAATTACACTTGTAGGAAGGTTTTTACTTCAGAAGCACAATATTGACTTCAGTTGTATAGTGGTGGAGAACACTACAGAATAAATAGTTTTACAGTAATACTTTAGCATGAGATTGAGTTTACAAAGATTTGGTTTTAGATGTAAATTTATTGTATTTTCAGCTACCATCCCTTTGACATTTGATTAATTTTTTGATTCTTGAGCCAAACACTGTGGTGTTGAGATCAGATTTTTAAATGAAAAATGTATAATATAAGGGTATGTGTGCTCACCTAGAAATAATTGCCAGATTGGCTGGAGCTGAGATCCAGCTGGGGAAAGTTCACATTCACAAGCACCTATGGTTTGTTTCTTCCCAGCTCATCAGATGCTTGTTGCACACAGTCTGACATCTCAGCATAAACTTCTGGACCTCTAGTGATGAAAGTCCTCTTGGTAAACCATTGTTTTACGAGGTTCCTGTTTCAAACTCATTTTCCTATATATTTGTAAAAGCCTCATTAGGATAGATGACTAGGGTCCAAAATCATAAAATACAGAGGTTACACAGTCTTACAGGATCACTTGACTCTGAGTGCCCATCATTGTCTTGTCCAAAATCACAAAAATGATTCTTTAGCATAACAAAATGCAGAAATGCAGTAGTATTATGTATTGAATCGTGGGTCTGAATATCTAACATTTTCTCCCCAGTCAAAACTTAGCCACTCACTAGAATTTAATGTAATAAATTATGTTTTTTCAAATATAAAATGCATGCATTATATATAGAATTCCAAAAATATGCATATGTATATTATACATATGTGTATTATACATATATATACACATTACATGTTTATTTATTTATTTATTTATTTTCACTATTATTTATACCTATATATATACATGTCTACATAAATACATATATTCCTGTATTTTTGGAGTCATGAAGACAAAACTTGAAGGACCTATGAGAAAAATAGTCTAGATTCTTAATCAACCCAGTTCCTAATAACTTGTCTCAAGAGTGGTAAAAACCAAAGTTATATTAAGAGAGAATAAATTTCTTACCAGCATTGGGCACAGAGTGACTCTGTTAATCGAAGTTCTAGTAAGCCTGTAGAAAATTCAAGTACTAGTGCACATGGACATGACTGCTTGAACAATAGCCAAAGCAGTGAAATAAGCACATGGTAAACTACATTGCCATAAGCCTTACTCTACAGAATTGTGGCAAAGAGCTCCTGAAGTTCTATGGTGTCAGTGGAAGATCTGCCTGAAACCATAACTATAAGGGAATGGTATCAGAAGACAGAAAATTGCCACCAAATCAAGAATTTCTAGCAAAGAAAAGGACCCCTCGGGTGGTTATTTCAAGATATTTGCATTTCTTAGAAAATTAATTTCTCGATACCGCAGAGGAATAGACAACTGCTTCACTTTATCTAAGAAATTAATTATGATAAATTAATTTTTAACTAAATAATTTTTAGATCATGGAACTAATGTCATAGCAATAAATATGTACATGCATTGAGGTGCACCCTCAGGACAGCACTCCATCCAGCCTTTCCCAGTCCTCCATCCTTGGGACAAGTGGAAACCAAAGACACTTTTTAAAAAGGGGGATGAGGGTAGGAAATGGAAGAAGAGATTTTAAAATTCACCTCTACAAGGAAGTCACCAAGAATCCTACTGAATTCAAGTTAGCAGTTTCATAGTGAAGAAAGGAAAAAAAAATAAAATTTAGCCTAAGGTAAAAGGTGTGGGAAACAGAGTAGAAAGAAACTGAAGTACAGTCTAAAGTCTAACACTGAAAGAATTAGTTAATCATATCAAAGTTTGACCTTGCTTTGACTCTGATATACACTTGTTCTGAAAATCCTGGAATGAAAAATATAGAAGCTCATTTTCAAAGAAAAAAATAAATGTTCTATACCAGCTGGTTTTCCTTTTCCCTGGGAACTAGGCTTTTCAAATTTTCTACTACTGACTGATTAAAAAAAACCATACAGAAGGTCATTGTCAAAGAGTGTAAAACTGATAAATAAAAGAAAAAAAATTCACAGATTTTACACAGTCATCACTTCTTGATGAATAAGAAGTGAAATATTTAAGGGATAAAAAATAGGCAGCAGAAGAATTCGATGCAGTGGTTCCCTAACATCTGAGGAGAATCATTGGAATGAGAGGTAAAAAAAGAGAACAAAAATCCAATACTGAGATAAATTCATTCTTCTATGAATAAAATTGAATATAAAAGTAACCACAACTCTCCTTTCTCCCTTTTGTGCTTCAAGGTTGTAAGGAGGGTATAAATCCTACTTAGTAAGCCCTGTGAAGAAAACTCAGCATGTTGTAAAGCTGAATGCTGGGGATCCTGCTGCCTAGGGAAAGCTTTTTGTTGCACTTAGGGACTCAGATGAAGGTGAGCTCTTACACTCCTCTGTATTTCAGATGATACAGCTGACCCTAATTTATATGCACTAAAAGAGATTAATACCTTTCACCCTAATTTTAGTATCATCAATCTTTAAAATATCTTAAATTAATTTATCTGCTATTTTCCTAATATGTAGTAACTTAACATATGCTTGAAACTCTTTTGTCTATTACTAAAGGCCTAATCAAAGCCACTATGTTTTGTCTCCTAGAACTATCACTTGGCTGAGGTGTGAAGGGAATGTTTCTATAAGCCTAATTTTGATAGAATATTTTCAATAGTCTACTGCATGAGTCACAATAAAGGCAATTTGATTAGCTGTAATTATTGCTGTGATGTCCTTCAGCCACAAGTACATAATAAATTAGCTGTAGAATGTGATAGCAAGCCAATTACTGTTTCACTGTGACTGGGGATTCATAACCAGATTTATTCCATTTTTTTTGGTCCTGTATTCTAGCAGTATTTATAATTTCAATTTATAATAATTTTGAGTCCCAATTCAGCCTTTCTATCATTCAATCATATTTCAGTGCCACTAATTGCCAGTTAACATCTCTGTCATGCAAATCCTGTGTGGGAGGACATTCTTAAATAAACTTTTGCATATGAAGTTTATCAATCAAAAACCTGTTTTGGATCACAGTGGGCTTCTAGTAACATACTTTAGTTTTAAAAATTAATTTAATGTTTTTGGGATATTTGCTCCAATTTATCATTTTTCTCCATCTTATATTTTCTTTGCACTTTGCTTTTCCTTACAGTAAGTAGACTAGAAGTGTTTGAGAAAAAAAAAAAATAAGATTTGATCCAGTGTTTTGGTTAAATCTTAATTTTTAGCTCCTATACTCCTTTAGGAATGTAAGTAAAAAATGTTAACTGTGTTGATGAAACGGGACAATACAGTTCTTGACATCTGCTATTAAAGAAGAGACAAAAAAGAGTTTTAGTATATACAATGCTAGATTAGAAAAATTAAGTACAAATATTTTTACAATGAAAACAGTTATTCAAATAATATTAGAGAAACAGCCAATTTTATGGATCTGTCATGTTAATTTTTAAAAAATGGCTTTGAAAAATGTCAAAAACTATGAAATCCATAGTATTGGGTGTTGATACTAGTATCTTTGCAGCTTATTGTGAGTCTAGATGTTCATAAAAGACAAACATCTGTTAAAATTTTTACTTATTCCACACAGAGAAAGAAATATTTCATGTGTTCTGAAGAAGTGTCTAAGCCCTGTTCAAATGGAAGAAGTGAGTGCTGTAGTGCAGAGGCTTGAGGCTGATATTGCAGCACTTGCTCACCATAACCCTGAGGTTCTCCACTTGAATTTTGTGGAGGAATGAGATCTGTCCCTGTGCTCTCTGCAGCATCACCATACAGCTGTGCCACAGCTGCAGCCACACCTGGAGAGAGTTCTCCAGACCACACTTCCTCCATGCCCCTGTTCACAGTGCTGCCACATGTCACTTTGATGGAACACATTCCCAAGGCTAAATGGATTATTTATTCACTTTTTCCTCTCTTCAGTTCTACTTACAAGTGAATCATTTTTCTGTGCTTCCAGAATAGTTCTTGTTTAGTGAGTTGTTTTGCAGTATTCTGGGGCAATATTACATTTTCAGTGCTTCATCACAAGCATTCTGACCAGCCTGTCTTATTGCCCACCTCCTGGTTCACCAGGTATTCACTGCAGGCTTTTAGGAGCATGGCCAACATGAAAATTCCTCTGCAGACTTAAGATAGGAGAACACCTTTTTCTCCCCATTTCCAAGGTTTCTTAAGAAGCTCTGCACAGAATTTCTTTGTTGTCCTCTCCTATGCTACAAGTTGGCACAGCTATTATTCAGACTTTGCATTGATTGCTGCTCTTGTATACTGTGTGATACAGCCCACCTGCCAGTGTGAATGGTTCCAAATTCCCTGCCATAATTTTTATTAGCTATACATGGTATAGCTGGTAATAATTGTGCAGGGACAAGCAGATTGATAGTCTTCAAGGGTTGGAATTGCCACTGCTGGACTGATTTTAAGACAAGCTGTTTCTCAGAAGATCTGTCATTTGATGCTTAAACAAGGTTAAAGCCCAATCTGAAAGGCTCTTTTGTCAGAAAGAATCACTTGTATTGGTGTTTTGTTGGTTTTGACATGCAGCTTAATTAGGTCTTTAATTCCTGAACCACAAAATTTTCTTAAATTAGCAAAGAGAAAAAAAAAAAAAAACAAAACAAAACAGAAAAGAACCAAGGCTTTATGCCACCTGGAAGAAATTAAAATAAATGCCCTTTCCCACTAATCTTATTTCAAGTCACAACAATAAATATTCTCTGTGTTCAATGGTTTTGTTAGCCTGCAGCTAAGGGGAGTTCTCTGTGCAAGTGAGCCCTTTCCAGCACCAATACTTGACAGGAACAAATTAGCAAGTCCTGGTAAATTCACCAATGCCTGTGATATATCCCAACTGGTGCTTTCAAACTGTGGGCAATTCTGGGAGATTTTATCTGTATATCCTGGGTATTTTGGTGCTGGCTAGGAAGGTATCAAGGGAGTTTAAAAATTACTTCAAGCAGAACAAGAGTTTGAAGATTAAATTTTAAGTGTGGACAGGAAAAAGGAAGGAAAATCTGAGTTCCCCTTATACCTTCTACTCTCTGTACCTGAGGGATGCTGCTCTAGTGCTAGGAAGCAAAGAGAACACAACAGCCCTGTTAGTTCAGACTTCTCCCTGCTGCTGACCCCAAATATTCCATATAGCTTCTCTCCTACACTACCAGTATCTGGTACAACTGCACATTTTCAGGAGCTTTCTGCCAGTTTTGAGCTTTGTTTTCAGGGCAAGCATTTGTAGCAGGACAGGGGTTCCCAGTAGCTGTGAAGTCAGCTTGCTCCCTGAGTCTTCACATCCCCATGAAGATAAATGATGTTTCCTGGTTGACCTGAGGTGCAGTGGGTGCCATTGATACACATTATTTTCTAGTTCTGCATTTGAAGTCTATAGTATCACACCTATTTGCTTGTGCTCCCTTTCTTCCCTCACTGCTGTATCACTGGACTCACTCAAACTTCTGCTTTGTCCCCCTAATCTGAGTACAAGGGCCTTTCTGGTTCAGGGTGCTCCTCTGACCTTTCCTTTCCTGAGGAAATCAATAGGGACAGACATTTACAGACAAATATATGAACACTGCATAGTGTGAATAAGTTGGTTTATGTCATCACAGTTTTAACAGATGTATGGTTAAAGCCAATATGAAATACTTGAAAACACTGAAATGAAAGTATCTGATCATCAAAATATAAATCTACTCTGAATATAGACACTCTCTGCTGGTCTGGGAGCTTGACTGCTTTATGACTTAGGTGTCAAATACCTTAACACCTTTACCTCCCACCTCATGCTCATTAATTCCTTTTATGTAGCAATTCATGACCCTCACCATTTCCTCACAGTTTAATGACTTCAGAGAAAACCTTTCATCCCATTGTCAACCCCTTCTTTAGCTGTTGCCTTCTGCAGAGAGAACAGGCTCTGCCAGAGCAGTGGTGCTCCTGTCCCCCACATGCTCTGAGGAGGATTCCCTTAGACATAATTGTAGCTGCACTTTCCCCCTGTGGGCAAATCAGCCCCAAACCAGCCCGAGTACAAAGATGCACAGTTGGGCATCCAATTGTGCACTGAAGTCATTAGCAAGACAAAACACCCTGTGGAATTTAGGCTTTCACAGTCTCCTCTGCAAGGAGGATTTCTGAGAAAAACCTGGCAGTTCCAACTGGGAAAGGAATTCCTTCTGCTAAATAGAAGATAAGGAAAGATTAGTTTAGTGACAGCAAGCTTGGAGTTAATGCTCTTCAAGTGGGAATGTGCTCCTTCAGTGACTTCTCCTTCAGAGGACTGAATCAAATTACATAGATATATAAAAATCCGTTTTCAAATATTGGCATTTTATATTAAATTATGTTCTCTTTAACTGGAAGCATCTTTTAAACAAGAGATACCTGTTGTTCATAATATTTTGAATTAGCAGTATTATTACCAGCATTATTAATAACTTTATGTCAATATTCCAAACACAAAGAAAAATAATGAAGTCCCTGAATTTGGTATATCATTGAGGACACTGAATTCTCTGTGTGGCTAAAAAAAATTTGTTTTTTTCCTTCAGTTTCCAATTTACAGGGAAACCTAAACTTATGGAAAGTCAAAGTTCCCATCACAAGGCTGAAATCAACAGGTACTGTCAAAGAAAATCCTCCCAGAGAAAATAAGAGAATTCTATCTACACACCAAACAACTAGCCAGTTAAAGTAAAATGTGCCATCTGGTTTATAAATAAATGAAAATATTCAAAACCAAAATTTCCCTTGGATCTCATTTGCCTTCACTGCATAATTCCATCACTAAGTGTCTGTTACCAATGGAAGAAATATCTGCACACATGAAATTTGTTAGTTATCAGTGCTCATGAATTGTTTCACTGCTCAGTTAGGCTGATGGAAATAACTCCAAAAAGAGCCTGTGTTTTCAAAGTTGTTAAAGGGGAATGCTGACATAAAGAAGAGCAAAAATATATGCAAACCAAAAAATTGCTTTTTCCCTGGGCTGGGCAGGGAAAACATCCATGTCTAACACTTTAAGCAATGAAAAAACCACTGAAATGCTTAATGAAACCATGTTGTGAAAAAGGATGAAAATGTAAATATACTTAAGGTTACATTTGAAACAAAAATTGTACTGCAGTTGATGGGGAAGTCATTATTTTGTTTTTGAGCAAAGATTTTTTTCTTAGGAAGAGTCACAGTGGGAGTGTTGAACATGCTTTAAAATGCAAACCTTATGTAAGTTCTTAATTGAGAGTCACTCATTTTTCAGGGGAAGCACATAAATTAAACCAAACACCACCACCCCTCACCCTCCTTGCTCTAGGTTACAAGAATTTGAATAAAGAAGAAGTGGAAGCTGAGGCAATTTGAAATCTGGCTCAAGCCATGTCAGAGGACTCTCACAAAGGAACCTGTGCTGGCTCAGGGATTAATTAATGCTGTGATCTCTGTTTTCTAGGAACAATGTTGTCCTCTCAAATACATTCCTTTTTTCCAAGATGAAATCCGGAAATGTTCCTAGATTAGGGGCATAGTTGATGTAACATTTCTAGCACTGGTTTATATAATATGTAGATTATATTTTATTTCAAGTAACTTACTCTGGGTTTATTAGAATTAATAGATCATAGCTTTACTTGGACTGGCTGCATTACATTGACTCATGTTAAAAAGTTGGAAGCAAACTACTGCTGCTTCTTCAAATGGCAAAAAAATTTGGGAAAGAGGATTATTGTAATTATTGTTGTTGTTAGTATTATCTTGAGATACCATTTAACTAAGATAAGAAAATATAGAATAAAACACAGGTGCTTTTATAAGTTAAGAATTAGCATTTGTTTGGCCAGACTTTAAATTAGTTTCTTCACAGTTCATTTGAGAGAGTTGATTTTAACTACTGTATAAAAGACATTGCATCTGTTTCACACAAAAATTGTGTTTATTTTGGCATAGCTTGCAGACAGAGCAACCCAGTGGGGGTCTCCACCCCAGCTGAAGAGATGCTCCTCTGGAGCTACAACCCCATTGAAGAGTTTCAGCTTTCTTTGAAGCAAATGAACCATCACGTTTATTTCTGTTGTTTTTGGTGTTGTTGTTGTTGTTGTTTTAGCTTTAGCTAGTGGAAGTTTATTTTTTTTCTGTCCATTTTCCAGCATCAGCCTTCTAACCACAGTGGATCTGCAACTGCTTCATGGGCAACAAAAATACCCTTGCATTTGGATGTAGGGTTCCAGAAGACCCTTAAAATAACCACATGCTATTGAGTTGGTCCCAGAATTTCAGTTCTTATGGTTCAGAGCTCTTAGAGCTCTGAGGTCCTTGCACTACAACTACATTCATACAAATTCAGGTGAGTATGAATAAGATAGACTTAAAATAATTTAGATTCTGCCTACCAGTTTAAGTGACCTCTCCTGGCTTGCAGCTGGGCACTTAAATTGATTTTTGTTATTCATTGCTGTGTTTTTTTAGCGTGCAGAAGGTCTGGAATGCTGCTAAGTTCTTAAGGTGGATGATATAATTAATTAATTAATTAATTAATTAATGTTGCTCATTTATTATGGTAATACCAACATGTGTGACAAAAAAAAAAAAAAAAAAAAAAGGCATGAAAGGACAATTTAAAAAAAATCAGCAGAGGGGTGGATCTGAAGGCTTTTCAGTGTGAGGCTGCTATCTGTAGATAGTTATCTCACATGGCAGCCCTGTGTTTTAAGAAGCAGAAAAGTTTTCAGTTTGTGATTACATACATATGGTAGCAGAGGAGGCCCTTGGGGCTGCTGCAGAGACCTCACAGGAAGCTCCATCCAGGGCATGGGGGAGGAGGAGGGATGCATGGAACTCAAGACTCAGAGATAGGAAACAATTATCATTCAGCTGGCAAAAGGCTAAAAATGTCCCACAGCAACATTCCTGGGATACCCCAGAGCAAGACCTGCCCGTGGAGAGGGGACCAGGAGAATGGAAATGCATTGTTTCACCCAGGCTGGATTTCACATCCTAGTACCAACCCTAGCAAACTCTATTTTCAGTGAGTGGGTGCTGCAAACACAGTCTGAAAGCAACAAAAATTAGTAGCAAATTCTGGCGTGTTTTATTTTGGGTGACACGCTTGTTGTGCGGTTAACTTGTGTAGTGTGGGTAAAAAAATGAGCATTATACAGGCTAAAGATATCATTTACATACACCCATTTCTAGGCAGCTTTTGGGGCTGACCTGCTGCTTTGCAAAGAAAAAAGAGAGTTAATTGTTTAGCCTCAATAATTTAGAAAATATAGAAAGTATCAAAATATTGTTTGAACAGTGTACTAAACGACCAAAATTTGTCGTATAAATAAATAAACAAAGTTTTGAAAAATTAATATTTTTTTTTGCTTGACAAATCAAAAATGTTTGTCAGGATCAAAAGCAATTGTTCATGCAGTTGGAGAATTAAAGAATCTATTATTTCCAATTTTCATCTACGCATATGAGAGCATGTAGTCAGAAAAAAAAATTTATAATTTGAATTTTAATTTCAATATTCATTTAAATAATGCACAAGTGAAAACAAGCCTAAAAATGGCATGTGTCTTGTGGAAAAAAACTGAAATTTCTTAGATCTATACGGTTCATGTGAAATATGGAGACATCCAAACCAGTATGTAGATTTCCTGGGACAGCCAAAATTTTTTCTCCTGGTCTACATTTTTTACAGTGCAATTCCATTTTTTGACACTTATTTGTGTCTCTTTGTGTTCCTAGAGACTGTTTAAACGAAGATCACATTTAACATCATTATCCATTGTTCAACTACAGCAATCTTGAGACTTCAAGGGTAAAATAATTCATCTCCATCTGGGAAAATCTAATGCTAGCAGCTCTACAACAGTAACTGTTAAAATGAGATTATTGCCCACTTATACTTTTTTCTTCCTCAACTGACATAGAGATGAAGAGTTATATTATTCTCCATTTAGTATCAGAGGCAGATACTGTTGTCAGGTGAACATAAGGTCATCAATTTAAATTAAGCATTAGCCTCCTAAGACTGTTGTTTTCTTTCTGACAAAAATTTCTACCAAATATTATAGCAACAGAAAAATGGAATTGGGATGATAATCCACAGCTTCCTACCATCAACTAAACCACTGTCCATTCACCTTTTAGCAGAGTTTTTTAATAGCATTCATTGGACCAGAATGCTTTTGTTTCTCAATGTCCCACCTTATATTTGTCTTCCCTTAGCAATAAAAATGATGAATAGTATTTGAAACTTTTGAAGAATTGGTCTTCAGGAGACATTTCAAACTTCTACAGTGGGCTAAGATTTGTCAGAGGAAGCTGGAAGGTTACTAGGCTGTAACATCCATGGACTTAACAAAAAATTAACTAATAGTGTTTCAGAAGGCTAATGCTCATTAATGCTTCATGTGTCTGCAGATCACTATTTGCCATGCTTTGGGCAAGTCTTGGATAATAATTGTCACAAAACTATTTTATGTTCTCAGTCATGGAAAAACATGTGGGGAATATATTTATTTTTTACTCCAGTGATGTCAGTCCTTTGTTAGCAGGATGTGAACTCAGTCCCATGAGCCCACTTCCATCCATGCAAACACTAACATGTTTCAGCAGACAATTTTCAGCATGTTCTGCTGCAACAGGACACTTTATTCAGAAGCTCTGTTAACTCATGAGAAGGACATGTTCTGACTGTGCCTTCTTTACTAAAATATTTCTTATATTTCTCCTAATGCCATCACTCCATTTTTATCCTACATTTTATCCACCTTATTGACCAAGAGATGTTTCCTCCACTGGAATTAACTTTAACATTGGGAACTACCAGTCTTGCTCTCTTTTCTTCAGCATGGAGTAAGCAGGTCTCCAGCTTTGATCTATAATGTTTAATGCTATCTTTCCAAAAACATTCAACACTATTTTTCCAAAGTATAAAATGCACTTACTGTCTTCCAGGAGATTTAAGTGCTTATATCCAAGTACTGAGATGGTGCAACATCAGAAAGTTCTTTGTGAGCCAAAGTTTGTGAATATTTTTAAAGGATTTTACTTCTCTGGAAAATGGAACATTACTGGAAAATAACCCTGACTATTTAAACTTAGAACTCCCAGCACTCCACATCACCCAAGCTCAAGGGTCATGCTCTCTCAAGTTTGTCACTCCTCTCATAAATTCCCACTGTTCATTGGCATTTATTTAGAGTGACTGTTAACTCTTAATGTGGTACATATCTCAGGAAGCATCAGTAAAGACACACAGCAAATGTTGTGCAGCCCTTCCATCTACTTAATTTTTCACTTCAAGTACAAAAATTAATGAATGATAAGCTAAACAACAAATTTTCCATCCAGGATGCCTGTCCCAGATCCACAAGTGCATTATGACAGATCTCACTAAACAACATCAAGTCCTGATATGTGAATAGATGTTCACCTTTGGGCAAATGACCCAAATTAGATGTGCCTCAAAACAAAATCTCTGCTCCTTAGAAAGGAAATCATATTATTGGAAAAACATCTTTTCTGCCTTGTGTTCTAGTTTAAATCATTTCCATAGGTAGAGAGAGAATTCAGCAGAACTTGGTAGATACTGAATTTCTCTGCCTGCTGTGCTTGTTGGCCCCTGCCTTGGAGGTTCTGGAACAGTTGAGTGAGTTACATTTACAACCCCTGCAGACCCAAAACTGGTTTTAGCTCTGGAACAGACAGAAAATGTATCAGACATCTCTTACAGGAAACAGCAGTGAGAGATGTTCTCTTACATGGATCCACTCAGTCATTAATATTCTGTTATTTTGAGATGAGCTCTGTGCTGAGTGCTCTTACAGTGTCAGTGCAAGGTCTTTTTTGTGTGAGAATGCTTCATGAACTGCATGAAGGAAATGGTAGCAGTAAATCACAGAGAATATAAATTTAGCATATTTTCCATGAATTCCAGAAAGAGCTGAGGGATGCTCACAGTAGCTTGGCTTGTTCTTGTGAATACTGCAAGCACACAACTGCCCTTTGTGCACTTACCAAACAAGATAAGACCTTTATGCTAGAAAACATACTTAAAATGCTTAAAATCCTGAAGTTGACTTCTGCTGGAATTTGGGGGTGTAAGCTTTTGTTTGTTTGTGTTTTTTGTTATTGTTGTTGTTGTTTGGTTGGGACTTTTCCTTAAGAAAACAGGATTATACAAATAGGAGGAATCATTTTAGTTGCCATGAAGTGCTGCTAAGCACAAAGGTCTCAAAGTAAATTTTGAAGTACAATCAGTAGAAAGTGAAATTAAGACTTTATCTCCATCTCTGGTAATATGATTTTGTAACTGCATGAAAAGATAATTCCAGAATGTAAAATGTAGGCATAGCTTTCAACATATCTTCTTTTGCCCAAGCTTTTGTGTGTGATGATAGGAAAGGCAAAAATGGGTTCACTTTGAGATATTAATCTACATATTTACTTCTTGTGAAATTCTGGGTACTCAGAATACCTAGAAAATTAGCTTTGTGTTTGCTTTATCTCAGTATTTCTCCACTAGCTAACAAGAATATTTTCCTACTTTTTGAAGATAACAATCAGACTAGGTTTAATTTGATTTAACCTGTCTCACTTTCCCACTAAAGCAGTTGGATTCTAGCATGTAAAAAACTTCCATTTCCCCCATATATGCCACTTAAAAAAATTATATATATATATATATATATATATATATATATGCATTCAGATAGATGTTCAGTTTTTAAAGTGGGGATTGTGAAGGAAAGAGATCAACAGCAAAGAAAAAACAGCCACAGAAAAATCATCTCTATACCAAGAATCTCTGCTTTGTCAGTGACTTTCAGAAAAACACATAAGAAAGTGAAGGAAAAATTTCTAGTAGAAAAATATGTAATTTTGCCATATAACTTTAGACAAAAGGTCACATTTCTATGTTCATTACACAGTTGTTGTGTTGCTTCACCACTCCAATATAAGTGACAACTTTTTGCATGAAGAAACCTGCTTCAAACTACTCCAAGCTGTGGTAGAACACAAGACAATTGGCAAGTTAATTATGTTCACAAAGTTCTGGCTGTTTTACAGTGTACCAAGACAGTTTGATCTAAAGCTAATTACTCTTGAATCTAACTTCCCAGCTGTGATTTGTGTATTGATTTATAAATAAATCTATAGAAGATGCAGAGATTTAAGGCTTTGCTATGTTTGGCCTCCAAAGTTGGTCATTTTTGCTACTGATTTATGTGACATCTTACTTATCAGTCATGTCCTTCTAACTATTCAGCTAATAAAATTTCAGTTATTTATTAGGGACCATCTTATATGCATTAAATGTTGCAAACTGGCAGTAAAGGTAAGTTAAACCCATTGGTTAATCAAAACACCAACACGCTGAAAACAAGAACTTAGAAACTGGGCTTCAGAATGCACAATGAAGTCTTAAACTTGTTTTTCAAACAATAAATCTTTGCAGGATTATGGTTTCAAGCACCTGAATAAATCAGCCATTCATTCTACATGCTAAGCACCTATCAGATTCCAATGGCATGAAGAAAATTTGTTGAAGGCTAAACATTGTTTTAAAATGAGGAATTTTATTCACATGCCTAAAATAAAGGTTAGAGAATTGTAGCCACATGTTCTATAAAAATAGCTATTAACTTCAAGCTTTCTATATTTATTTGGCAAAAGGATCTTCAGGCTTAATTGATCTATTAGCATCCATTTAGTTCAAATTAAGAAAGAATAAAAGCCCTTATTAAAAAAAATATATTAAAAATCTCAGTTAAAGCATCTCCTGTCTCTCACCACCCACATTTCACAGCTTTGCCTAGAAATGCAGCTGAAGCATTACACATGAAGGAATGGAAATGGAGTGCACCATTTTCCTACTCAAGCTACATAGCAAAGGGAATGTGAGAAACCGCATTCTGAAAACAAAACAAAAAAAAAATTTAATCTCCATCCTGCCATGACATATTGCTGAATGCTAGTAATGATGGCCATGCTAATGAAAAATACCCTGGATCTTTGTTAAGGAAAACTTAAAATGTCATTTTTGCTTTCAATTTTGTTAGATTTTCCTTTACTGTTGATTGTGTCCATTTGTTTACTTCTGTAAGATCTCCGTGGAGGAATTCAGTGTCTTTTGAAAATAAAATATTTAAATTTGATAAAGATAAGTTTTCTGTCTCTGTTCTTAATTTCTGAGCTGTCCAGCTTTGTTGCATTATTTGATCTTTGCAGTTAGAGCTTTTTCCTCTGCCAGTAACACAGACATCTCACTGTCTCCTCCACTTAAAGGTGAGTAAAATACAGCCAGGTAAAATATGTGCCTTCCATAGTCACAAACAAAGAAAACATATTCCTGAGACAATACTATCTCCTGATTTTCACCCCAGTTGGATGGTAACCAGACACTCCTTGATGCCTTTTAGATGAACTCTTGCCATGACAGCACCTGCTTGAAGACCCAGGACTGCAGGAGTCAATTTCTAAAGGCATGTGGGGGATAATAGTTTCCAGGTAATGACAATTGCCACGATCATCCCTAACTGATTAGCTGATGTGTAATTTTGTCATACTCACCCTGTGCCTTCAGGGCTTTGATCTGCAGGGTGCTCTGGGAGAAAGTTTCTCATCAGAGTCACTTCATTAGGAAGTTTTTCTCTGTGCAGGCTGGGCTGTGCAGGATGAGGTGTTTTACAGTAGTAGGCAAGGCTCTTTATTGAGAGCTAATGAACTTGTACAAACAAAATTGTCTGTGCAACTGGATGAGGAAAGCCTGCCCATTGCTCATGTGGGATTTATTTACCAGGCTATTTCAGGCTCTGAATCAGGCCATTAACTTGACTGTGCCTCAGAGTACCTGAAGTCAGAGCCTTTGTCCTCCAAAACCCAAATGGAGAGAAGGAAATGCTTCCAGAGGGCAATTCAAAGAGCTTGCTTTGGTTACCTGTAAGCTGTCACTGTAAGCAGGGTGAACTTTTCTCCTCCATCCATATGGATTTTGCAAAGTTTAGTGAAAGTCTCTGCAGATTCAAACAAAGATAGCAGAAAGAAGCTCAGCCATCTGGTAGGAGCTAAGACCACACCTGCCTGACCAATTTTCTTAGAGAGGAGTGTCCTCCTCCATGAGGTGTGTGTGGAATGTAACAGCTCCTGTTACCAGAGGAGATGAGGATTCCTGTGCTTACAGAAGCACAGAGCTCCTGAGATGGGAAGAGATCCATTAAGATAATTGATCCATTGAGATCAAATCCCTGCAGGGCTGCCTCATATTCACTTCCATTTTCTGTTTGATAGCCAAGTTAGTACTACTGTCCCTTGACTAAATCTAAGGGCACTAAGCAGACAATTGTACTTTTGCCAGATCAGGTTCTTAAAATCTGTGCGCAGTGTCCCAGGGACTTTGTGGGTTTTTTTAGGAAAGTGGATGAACTTGAGTGGAAGGGGGAGAGAGGATAGGAGAGGGAAAATTGAAAGTCTTGACTATACATTTCACTCCTGTTTTTTAATAAAACTAACAAAGAATGAAATTTTACCTTAGGAATGAAATTGCTAGAGATATTGTTTCACTGCTCAACTCCCTACTTCATCTTTCTACTGAAAGGTTGGCAATTCTTTCCAGGATGCCTTCCAGGAAGGCTTCCAAAACCCCTCACAGTATAGATAAACATATATGTGTCTCCCTTTAATTCTAAATAAACTGCTCAGCTGTCTACTGAAGAAGAACAAAAAGGAAAGGCTTATTAGTGTCAGCGCTGGTATAATGTCTGAAGTGAAAAGGTGAGGTAAGAAAGGGAGGAGGTTTTAGGATAGAGTGAGAAGCAGAAGAGTGGAAGGGGTGAAAAATCATCTCTAGTCCCAGCTGATAAGATAAAAAGGATGTGTGGGGAAAAGAAGTGAGAGGAAAATTGCATAAATTTGTTTCCAGAGGCTATCTAGAAGGTAAAGGTAAGTACTGGTTAGAAATCAGAGGTCTGGAAAAATTTTCCAGACACCAAAAGACAGAAGAAAGGAGAGGAAGAAAAGAAAGATAGGTAACTGTTGTGGTAAGGATATTTCCACTTCTGAATCATGATACAACTGAGTATGAGGTTTAAGGGAAGGCGTAAGAGAAAACACATATAGGAATATGGCTCACACTTTGAAACCCAAAATATCATATCAGTCCATTGCAGTAACACCCTGATTTCCAGTGAGGAAAATCACTTTGAGAGCTCCTCTCTGAGTCCTCGGAATCATTAAGAATTAGCAGATTACTTCCTTATGTAATTACTTTAATCATATTTGTTCTGTAGTTATCTGTTGTTAATAGAGCTCTTTGATCTTCTTAAGTGCCTTCTGTGCAATTAGACAGTGGTGTAAAACACATGGATAATACTTTGCTAACGATGCACTACTTGCACAGAGGAAGATGTAAGAGCACATGGTAACTCTCTATGAGGTTTTGTCTCAAAATGTTGAGGACATATTTTTTCGTGTTTATTTTGTTAACTGAACATCAGGCATGATTGCTTGTTACAACGTTAATTGCTTTGCTTAACAGCCAAGAGGTTCAATTACATCCTGATAATATTACAGAGTGTTTCTTTGTTCTGAACTGGGTCAGATTCCAGGATGTTCATGCGTTGACCCTGCAGCCTTGTTTAAATGTTGGGGTTTTGCAGCAATGGCACTTCGAAGAATTGCACTCCTTGAAATATCACCCAGGAATCCCATTCCTACTGATATTTAGTGTCTTCTTTTGGGCTATGTAATCCACTCCTTTACCCAGTGCTTCACAGTTTTGGGTGATCATCTTCCCTGGAGTCCTTGGCATAGCAGGTGACTAATTCCTGTTCTCTTTTTCAGAAGCTGCCATATTCACCTTCTCATCTGGAATTAATTACCCAAGCTATCAAGGCACTTTACAATTTCACATTTAAAACACCTTGTTAAGACATTCTGGTCTCTAACTGAAATATGTAAATGAACTACAGAAAACTTGCAGATGAATGGAAGAAGTCAAATGTCACAAGAACTTTAAAATTTGCTTGTGAGTCAGACCTAATGGTGCAACCAGATCAGTATTCTGCTGCCATGTTCAGCACAAATAGATGAATATGCACAGTCTCAAGAAGGGCATGAGAAAATGGTCACTGGTGCAATGAAAAAGACTGAGATGAAGACAAAGGAGAATATGGAAGTCTTATGCTATTAATGTCCAATGTAAGTCCACTGATTACAATAATTTCTTCCAAGACTCTGAGTATTTTGAAGTGATTCATGAGTTACTCTGGAGAATCTGGTAAGGAGGTGCAATAAACTAAGAATTTAGTCCATCCTACACCCCCTATAAAGATTCAAACCATAATTGGATGAATAACTCCAAAGGAATGTATGTCTCCTTGTTGAAGAGAGAGGGAATCCATAGTTAATACAGTTTTGACATTAATGTTTCTGATACATGTCTCATGTTCCTGGCCTGAAGCTGGTCTACCAGTATTTTGCCCATCTGGAATGTTTTCTCTGTCAGTAAAACACATAATTACTCAAAAGAAGGAAAGAAACCAAATCAACCCAACTTTGATTTTATTGGTATTTCTAAATCTACCTTTTAAGCAACAACAAAAAAATCCACAGTGAAAACATGCTCTTTAGCAACATTCTAAGAAATGCACAATTAGTTGGCAAAGCAGTATAATTTGATTTTCAAAAGGCAAGTAAGTCTAACTATCTACCAATAACCACATTTTTCCACAGGAGAGACAAGCAAGATTTTTCTTTGCAAATTAAGGGTAGGCAGACAGTAGTAAAAGAAGAACAAAATTGTTTTTAACTTGAATCAGATTGAGCAGAGCTGTGTTTGATCTTAAATGACTGAAATAAGATAGCCCAGAATGCAAACTACTGAGTGGAGTTTTAGGAGCTTATTTTTGATGGAATTACAGATGAACCTCTGGAAAGGATAAATCAATCAGGCCCTTCCCTGAAATAGTCAAGATACACAAATTCCTTGCCTGGATTAGACTGTGGGACAACAGGAACTGGTGATATTTTTTTACTATTTAATCAATATTTCTATAAAATTGCATTTTTTACATTTCATCCTTTCTTTCCTCCTTCTTTTAAACAATACTCCTCCCTTCAGTTAGGGGCTTTCTGATCAGGGAAATTTGACTGCTTTTATGTTGCAGATGGGCTTCACACCCTATCAGACTACAGAAGAGGACACAAAATCACAAAATTGTGATTTTATTGTCATTTTGTCAGTGTTAAACCTGCTTCCTGTTGTGTAGCTAGACCAGATTCTGCCAGTACAACTCACACCAATGCCCAATTTCAAAAGGGAACTCTAATCCAATGGTGTTGTTCTGAAGTGCAAGCTATGACATTGTATGGACATGGCAGAACATAATTCACCATCTCTGTGTTTCCATGGTGGGTCCCTGTGCCTGCTGCTTTACAGTAGAGTTTCAGGGCTTCCATCTGGTATCACACTGTTTTCCAACAGCTTCTCTTCAACACAAGGCCAGACTAAATTACTGCAAACTAGAGATAGTTGGATAGAACCTCATCAGTTTGCAAAACAATCAAGTGATGGGATTTTCTATTATTTCTATTCTATGTTTCTTCCAAATGCCATACCATAAAATACCACACAGTAACTGAGATTCCAACTGAGCTGACGATTTTGCTAAAATATGAGGATGCTCCTGCTGCTTTGCAGATCACCATACAGGTGCTGTTCTGGTAGACCTGAACCACTGTAGCCAGTGTGGAACAAGGTCTCTGAGAACAAAACCTGGAGAGAGCTGAAAGCAGGCAATACAAAAATTTTATGGGTCTAGTGGGCCTGATGGATTCTGCTCTATGGATTGCACTGGTTACTTCAGCTCCAGGCTGCAGTAAACATGGAGGTGGGTATTTTCCTCACCTTGGCCTGTTATTCAGTGGATAACATGGCATAATTAATTTTAGTATAATTAATCTTGGCAGTAAGAGGGTTCAAAATGAATTTAAGCCTTCGGTTAATCCTAATAGGTGCTGCTGAATCCATTTATCACCACCCTTTGTGACTGGCAGCCAACACAAAACCCTGTAGTAAATGCAAAACTGGCTGCTTGCCCACAGAGCTGGCAGGATCTGAGACACTGAATGAATGAGAACACGAAGCAAGAGAACTTTGATTTTATATGCAAAAGACCACTGGAGCTCCAGCAAAACTCTGTTCTATTTAAATGTCCCTTCTAACACAACACAATAAACTGACAAGAGACAGCAAATCCACTTGACTAAAAATAAAACTGAAATCCCACGTGATATGCTTGCAACTGCAAGATGAGCAATTTTTTCAGCCTAAGAAAAATTCTGTAATTATTGCAGGGATAGGATGAAGGCAGAAGACAGGAAACCTGGGATGGCTGGATTATTCATTGCACCTGTTCTACTGTTTGCATAATACTTGGTTAATGTTGTTCTCCTTACTTGATAACTGCATAAAGATTTAATTTGAATGAAGATTTTAATTTACATGGAAAAATCAGGAATGGTTGTACTTTGCTTGAATTCACAAGTACCATGCTGAGAAAAGAGCAAATACTAATTTTATTTTATTTTATTTTATTTTATTTTATTTTATTTTATTTTATTTTATTTTATTTTATTTTATTTTCAGAAAATAAATGTTCGTATTTTTATAGTAGCACTGAGGAGTATCAAACAGGAGTGTAATTCCATAGCCAGATGCTACACATATAAACATTATAGGTGTTTATAAATATAATAAAAGAGAGCTATGAGGTACAGGGTATTGTTTTCCTCATGCTACACATGATGGGCAGAGAATGTAGATGATTTGCTCAAGATCACACTCAAGAAATACATAGCAGAGCACAGAACCAGATCCACATACACTAAATAGAAATGAACCATGATCAGGAGTTGCAGTTGATATCCAGTAAATCTAGGTCTGTTGCTCCAGACTTTTAAATTCATCTACATGTTGCTGTGTAAAATATCTCAGCACCAATCATTAAAGCAATTGCTGCCCAATCTCAACCTCGAGATGATTCTGTTTAGAGCTTGTAATACACAAGACAAATTTGAGGTAAGGGTGCCTGATGCTTATTTGCATCATTTTACCTATTACCAGAAATGAGTAAATTCCCCTAAAAATTCAATTTTTTCTACTCATAGAGTCTCATCACAAAGAAAATATTCCTAAGAACTTCCTGAAGGTTAAAATAACTGGTATTTTCAGTGTCCTACTAATGGGAGGAAGGAACTGAAAACTGAAGGACCAACTGAAAACTTGTTACTTGCTGGGATTGGGAAACATGACATAACTAAACAAGAAGTGCTGCTTTCTGGGGTAGATGCTCTGTGTTTAAACTCATCTTTTAGACCTAGAACTGTCACAATTTATTTTTCATTAATAGTGTCAATGATGCATAACTCATCTCCCTATCTCAAGAAAAGGGAATCATCTAGCTTGGTGTTATGGGCTGATGTTTGGACTAGCTCCTCTCCTTGCTTCCCCCGTGCAGCTGCCGGTCCCTCCCTCGGATGGTTTTATCTAGGCTGGTGTTTTCCGGCTCTCTCTCTCTTGCTGCGCTTCGGTTGTGGGCTGTGTCTTGCTCTCTGCCGTCTGCTCAGCTGTGACCCCCTCCCCTGGCTTCTTTGGCCGTTTTTTCCCTTTTCCCCCAGCTGTTTTGTCTGTGCCCCCGTGTTGGCTTGTCTTGGGTTTGCTTTTGCTTGTCTTGGGCTCGCTTTAGCTTGTCTTGGGCTTGCTTTGGGCCTGCTCCCGGCTGCCCCTCCCCCTCTCTCCCTTCTCCCTGCTCCAGGGATTTGCACCGACTCCGGAGGACAAGGATCTGGACTTCGGGGGGCCGCTGCTGGAGGTCGGCTTGGGAGGCTCTGCCGCTCTCCCCGGCGAGGACCGGCTGGGTTCGTCTCATCTGGGTTTGGGTTGGGGGAGTGTTTCTTTTGTATTTTTATTAATAAAAAGTTTTTTCCATTTTCACCATAAGAACAATTCTTTCTGAGCTCATTGAAGGAAGGAATTGTAAAAAAGAAAAGGGGGGGGGGGGGGGGCCCTTTGGAGCTCTTTTTTTCCCCAAATTTGTCCTAAACTTGGACATACTTTTTGGTGCCCCGTGTGAGGAACTCACGACCTTCAGATTATCAGCAAAAAAGTGGAAAAAACTTTTATCTAATACTATGTTGGTTTCAGCTCTCGGCATGGCTAAGTTTCTTAAATCCATAATGTCTTTCGTGGTGGGGACCTGTTTGTATGTCGGCTCGTTAGGTTTCTTTGATGTTTTGATGCCTTTGTGGTCAATGGGTCTGTTTACTCATCCGGAGATAGCTCCGGTGTTGTCTTTGATGCGTAGTTTTTGTATGAAAGGAATATTGACGAAAATGCTCATCGGGCTAGGCTTGGTTGCAATGGCTTACAGGAGATTTATGAGAATGTTGGAATCTGCTTCAGGAATGTATAAATCATGGTTTGTGTTATTTATTAGAGGAGAAGCAGGCAAAGAAGATTTCCTGCCTTTATTTCCTTTCCTCTCCTCTGAATCGGTTACATCTTTATTAGAAAACATTCAGATCTCCCTGATCTCCTTGAGTATTAAGGAAATCATCTTTATGGTAATTAATTTAGTAAGTCTTTGTTGCACCATTTACAGTCTATATAGAATGAAGGCTGAGATTTCTAAAGGGGCTGGGAAGACTCCTGATTTAGGAGTCAAGCTCGGCAGGAGGAATCTTGAGTGGAATGGCAAATGGGAGAAAATGGGCCAGATTTTAAAGGAATTTTCTGACCCCATAATCTGGGAATTCCCAACTGAAAAGATTCAGGATCCAATCGAGGTTGCAAGCTACTTAAAAGGGAAGTGCCAGGATGGTTCTAAAGAGAAAAGGATTATTACAGTGAGCTGGGCCCTAGCACATGCATATCGCACCCTGCTAGGCACTATAGAGCAGGAGACAGAGGAGAGGGAACAGGGAGATAAATTGTCTCCTATCCCAGTTACGCAGGTTGTTGCCAACACCCTAGGCCAAAACCCAGCAACTAAACTGGAGAATAAGCCCCAACCAATGGCTGTGGCTACCAGTACAAGAAGTGGGAAACGCACCAAGAAGACCGATCGGCCGGTGGAGGATGATGATGATGATGATGCTGGAGAGGGACCCTCGACACCTCCTGATGTAAAATTAGGAGTCAAGACAACTGGTGGGAGAGCAGAGACCAATAATGAGTCTTTTTCCCTGAAGGATCTTCGTGGATTAAGAAAAGATTACACCCGGAGACCTGATGAATCTATTATCAGCTGGCTGGTTCGTCTCTGGGATGCGGCAGGTGAGGCCACAGTTTTGGATGGCTCTGAGGCGAGACATTTGGGGTCTCTGTCTCATGATCCTGTTATCGACCAGGGCGTGATGAGAGGGGCTAATCCTCAAAGTCTCTGGGAACGGGTCCTGGATAGTGTGGCACAAAGATATCTGTGTGCAGATGACTTATATGTTCAGCAGACCCGATGGAAAACCATAGAGCAGGGGGTCCAACGCCTCAGGGAAATGGCAGTAACAGAAATTATTTTTTCGGATGATGTAACAACTAGAAATCCAGACCTGGTACCATGCACACCGGTGATGTGGAGAAAGCTCGTGCGGCTTGGGCCACCTGAATATGCGTCTGCCCTAGCAATAATGAAGAGAGATGAGGTGTATGAGACAGTACTCGATATGGCAAAGAAGCTTCGTGCATATGCGGATGCAGTACATGGCCCGACTCATGCTAGGATTGCAGCTGTGGAAACACGCTTGCAAAACTTAGAAGATAAAATAGAGAAAAATCATCGGAGACTCAGGGAGGAGATTAAGGAGGACCTCCTCCAAATTTCAGCTGTACAGATTAGAAACCCTGATATCCAACGCAGACGTTACCCCAGTTGGGAGAGAGGGTACACTCCCCGAGCTGAGTTGTGGTTCTTCTTGCGAGATTCTGGAGAGAACATGAGAAGATGGGATGGGAAGCCTACTGCTGTTCTGGCACAACGAGTGCGGGATTTGAAGGAAGAAAAAATTTCCAAAAAGAAAGCCGCTCCTGTTTCTCGCAGCCAAAGTGCCGAATGTGATACTGATAATGACATGTCTGACCCTCTTGAGGGAACTTCTAAGATGTATGCCTCAGAAAAGAAGGAGCAACAGGCTTAGAGGGGCCCTGCCTCTAGCCAGGGGGAGGCAAGGGAGAACCGTGTTTTTTGGACCGTGTGGATTCGATGGCCTGGCACTTCGAAACCACGGAAATATAAAGCTTTAGTGGACACAGGTGCACAGTGTACGATACTTCCATCAAGACACGTAGGAGCAGAATCTGTTTCAATTGCTGGTGTGACAGGTGGATCGCAGGACTTCACCCTGGTGGAAGCGGAAGTAAGTTTAACTGGAAAGGATTGGAAGAAACATTTTATTGCGACTGGTCCAGAGGCCCCATGTATTTTGGGCATAGATTACCTTCGGAGTGGATATTTTAAGGACCCAAAGGGACTAAGATGGGCATTTGGAATTGCAACTGTGATGGCAGAGCGCATCCGGCAATTGAACACCTTGCCTGGACTATCTGAGAATCCAATTACAGTAGGACTTCTGCAGGGAGAAGAACAACAAGTACCAATTGCCACTTCAATAGTGCACCGTCGGCAGTACAGAACAACGAGAGATGCCGTGATTCCTATTCATAAGATGATCCGAGAGCTGGAAAGCCAAGGGGTGGTCAGTAAAACCCACTCACCCTTTAACAGCCCCATTTGGCCTGTGCGTAAATCTGATGGGGAATGGAGACTGACTGTGGACTATCGGGCATTGAATGAAGTGACTCCACCGCTGAGCGCTGCCGTGCCAGACATGCTGGAACTCCAGTACGAGCTAGAGTCCAAGGCAGCAAGGTGGTATGCCACCATTGACATTGCAAATGCATTTTTCTCCATTCCTTTGGCAGCAGAATGCAGGCCTCAATTTGCTTTCACCTGGAGGGGCGTGCAGTACACCTGGAACCGACTACCCCAGGGGTGGAAGCACAGTCCTACCATCTGTCATGGACTGATCCAGGCTGCACTGGAAAAGGGTGAAGCTCCGGAACATCTACAATATATTGATGATATCATCGTATGGGGAAACACAGCAGCGGAAGTGTTTGAGAAAGGAGAAAAAATTATTCAAATTCTCCTGGAAGCCGGCTTCGCCATCAAGAAGAGTAAAGTTAAAGGACCTGCTCGAGAGATTCAGTTCCTGGGAGTGAAATGGCAAGATGGACGGCGTCAGATTCCTACTGATGTTATTAACAAGATTACAGCTATGTCCCCACCTACTAATAAAAAGGAGACACAAGCTTTTCTAGGTGCCATCGGTTTTTGGAGAATGCACATTCCTGAGTACAGCCAGATTGTGAGCCCTCTTTACCTTATTACACGCAAGAAGAATGATTTCCACTGGGGCCCTGAACAGCAGCAAGCCTTTGCTCAGATTAAACAGGAGATTGCCCATGCAGTAGCCCTTGGCCCAGTCAGGAGGGGACCAGATGTGAAGAACGTACTTTACTCAGCAGCTGGGAGCCATGGTTTGTCTTGGAGCCTGTGGCAGAAGGTGCCTGGTGAGACCCGAGGCCGACCCCTGGGATTCTGGAGCAGAAGCTACAGAGGGTCCGAAGCCAACTACACTCCCACAGAGAAGGAAATCTTGGCTGCCTATGAAGGAGTTCAAGCTGCCTCAGAGGTGATTGGCACAGAAGCACAACTTCGCCTGGCACCTCGACTGCCAGTGCTGGGGTGGATGTTTAAAGGAAAGGTTCCCTCTACTCACCATGCCACTGACGCCACATGGAGCAAGTGGATTGCCCTCATCACGCAGCGCGCCCGTATTGGTAACCCAAATCGCCCTGGGATTTTAGAGATAATTACAAACTGGCCAGAAGGTGAAGATTTTGGTCTCTCTGATGAAGAGGAGCAGGAGCAAGTGACCCGGGCTGAAGAAGCTCCACCGTACAACCAGCTGCCAGCAGATGAAACACGCTACGCCCTTTTCACCGACGGTTCCTGCCGCATTGTGGGGATGAACCGGAAGTGGAAAGCTGCCGTATGGAGCCCCACACGACAGGTTGCACAAGCTACCGAAGGAGAAGGTGGATCGAGTCAATTTGCGGAACTCAAAGCTGTTCAGCTGGCCTTGGACATTGCTGAGAGAGAGAAATGGCCAAAGCTCTACCTTTACACTGATTCGTGGATGGTAGCCAATGCTCTGTGGGGTTGGCTGGAAAGGTGGAAAAAGGCTGACTGGCAACGCAGAGGAAAACCAATCTGGGCTGCTGATGAGTGGAAAGACATTGCCACTCGGGTGGAGAAGCTCCCCGTGAAAGTCCGTCATGTGGATGCCCATGTTCCCAAGAGTCGGGCTAATGAAGAACACAGGCACAACAAGCAGGTAGATCAGGCTGCACAGATAGAGGTCTCAAAGATAGACTTAGATTGGGAACATAAGGGAGAGTTGTTCCTGGCTCGATGGGCCCATGATGCCTCAGGCCATCAGGGTAGGGATGCCACCTATAAGTGGGCACGAGACCGAGGGGTGGATCTTACCATGGACAGCATTACCCAAGTCATTCATGACTGTGACACTTGCGCTGCCATCAAGCAGGCCAAGCGGGTAAAACCCCTCTGGTATGGTGGACGGTGGTCCAAATACAAGTATGGAGAGGCCTGGCAGATTGATTACATCACACTGCCTCAGACCCGCCAGGGAAAACGTTATGTGCTGACCATGGTGGAAGCCACCACTGGGTGGTTGGAGACTTACCCTGTGTCCCATGCTACTGCCCGCAACACCATCCTGGGCCTGGAAAAGCAGGTCCTTTGGAGGCATGGTACCCCTGAGAGAATTGAGTCAGACAATGGGACGCATTTTAAAAATAAGCTTGTTGACACCTGGGCTAGGGAACATGGTATTGAGTGGGTGTACCATATCCCTTACCATGCACCAGCTGCAGGTAAAGTGGAGAGGTACAATGGATTGTTGAAGACCACATTAAAGGCATTGGGTGGGGGATCTTTAAAAAACTGGGAGCAGCACCTGGCAAAAGCCACTTGGTTAGTCAACACTCGAGGTTCCACCAACCGAGCAGGTCCCGCCCAGTCTGAAGGTCTTAATGTGATAGATGGAGATAAAGTCCCAGTGGCCCATGTTAGAGGGTTGCTAGGAAAGACAGTATGGATTCATCCTGCCTCGAGTACAGGCAAACCCATTCGTGGGATTGCCTTTGCTCAAGGACCAGGATGTACTTGGTGGATAATGCAGAAGGATGGAACAACCTGCTGTGTACCTCAGGGAGATCTGACTATAGGATGAAGTATAGACAAATGTTATTGTTGAGTGTTGCCACCATTGTATACTAGATTCTATGAATAGAAAGAAATGTGTAAGTATTGAAGGTTTAAGCAAGTCAGGAAATTTCCATATCGTGTTTAGTGAGTGTGTATCCCAATCGTGTGTCAATGATCACGATGTGGGATAAGGGGTGGAATGTTATGGGCTGATGTTTGGACTAGCTCCTCTCCTTGCTTCCCCCGTGCAGCTGCCGGTCCCTCCCTCGGATGGTTTTATCTAGGCTGGTGTTTTCCGGCTCTCTCTCTCTTGCTGCGCTTCGGTTGTGGGCTGTGTCTTGCTCTCTGCCGTCTGCTCAGCTGTGACCCCCTCCCCTGGCTTCTTTGGCCGTTTTTTCCCTTTTCCCCCAGCTGTTTTGTCTGTGCCCCCGTGTTGGCTTGTCTTGGGTTTGCTTTTGCTTGTCTTGGGCTCGCTTTAGCTTGTCTTGGGCTTGCTTTGGGCCTGCTCCCGGCTGCCCCTCCCCCTCTCTCCCTTCTCCCTGCTCCAGGGATTTGCACCGACTCCGGAGGACAAGGATCTGGACTTCGGGGGGCCGCTGCTGGAGGTCGGCTTGGGAGGCTCTGCCGCTCTCCCCGGCGAGGACCGGCTGGGTTCGTCTCATCTGGGTTTGGGTTGGGGGAGTGTTTCTTTTGTATTTTTATTAATAAAAAGTTTTTTCCATTTTCACCATAAGAACAATTCTTTCTGAGCTCATTGAAGGAAGGAATTGTAAAAAAGAAAAGGGGGGGGGGGGGGGGCCCTTTGGAGCTCTTTTTTTCCCCAAATTTGTCCTAAACTTGGACACTTGGATTTTACTTTCTGCTCCACTTCACTTCCTGGCTATATAACATGCTGAACCTTCTAAAAATAACCTAATAATTAAAACACATTAGCATTTCCTGACTCACCATCTGGCTTTGACCTACTTCTTGATTAAACTTTGACAGCAGTGGGGATGGTCTCCAGGATAGCTGAAAACCATCAGCATTATAAAAGAGAATTACTTAATCTGAGATGCTAACATGAGACAACACATTGGGTTGCTGAGTCAGCTTTCAGCATGGGAAAATGGCTTGATCATCAAAATTCCTTCAAACACAAGAGGCAGTATCACTGTTTGAAGTAACATAGTCTTCTCAGGCTGTGAGAAAGATTCAGTTCCACATATGAAAACACTTCCTATACTATTGAAAAATTTCCCTTGTGACTTCCTGCTGACTCTAGTGTGGTGTCTCTTCAACCCCATAAATAATGAAACAATTTCTGTATCCCAGTAGAGCCTTTCTTATAAACTATAGCACATTCAAGCCCCCAGTAAAAATGTTTCTATGATAATGAACACTTGATTTCAGCTTCTAAGGCCTCCTGACATCCTGAAGGCTGTTAGCATGCTCCTTTTTTCTATGTCTCCATGCTCCAGAGAGCTTAGCAATTAAACCAGATGGATTTATTAGGATTTCTTAGGGTGGCCCAGCAGTATATATGAGGTGACAGAGCTTCAGACCAGTTCCATTCCTCTGAAGCACATATTCAATGCACACACTTCTGATCACAGAGAGATGACAGTACCAGAAGTCTGTGTGCATCCTCTCATTTTGTCTCAAAATTGCTATGGGTACAGGTAAGTCACAGTGAAGCAAACAAAACACAGATATGCAGTTCTAGTTCCTTTCTCTTTTGCTCCAACAGAGTAAAGCCACCATGATAGGGCTAAAGCAAGCAGCTCTCTGTCCTGCAGGAAAATACACATATCTGGAAGCCACAGAGCCATCTGCTGATTTTTACATTCTGACACTGCTCTAAGAGTTCAAATGATGACCTCTTGATTAGTGCTTTACAGAATTGTGCATGTGGTGGAACTTCAGGGCACAAGCCCAGGACAACAGAGCTCTCCTCTTAAAGACCTCAACAGGTTATGGATTAGCCACTGATCCTGAGTGTCTGAATCTGAGTGATCCAGAAAGAGCTCAGTTCTGATGTAGCCACTACCATTACTGTCTTCTTTCCAAAATAAGGAACAGTGTGTTGTATTTGGGTGTTGGCACTTCTCACCTTACTTCCCAGGCTTCCCACCATGCACGGGGCACCCACAACTTCTGAGATCAATAACACCTTCAGCAAAGGTCAAAAATCTCAGTGGGTCTGCTCAGCACCCTCAAGGTTCTTTAGTAAACCAGCAGTTTGTAGCATGACACACTAGTTAAAAGACAGGGGGAAGCTATTGCTTTTTTTCCTTTACTGAATTTCTTTTTGACCTCTAAGAGAGAGGGGTTAAAAATACTCAGATGCCTTTTGCCTATGGAATACTGACATGGTAAAAGTCTGGGATCTGGAAAGGAGTCAGGAACATACCGGAGGCTGGAGACAGAAGGTTTTTCATCAGTGTGGCTGTTCCCTGACTTTTGACAACATATGATATAAAATGACAGGAGCCTTTCTTTGGAAGAACTCTTTACTTTCTTCATCTTGGCAGGATAGGGAAAACTCAAGATGTCTGGTTGAGGGATTCATCAGAGTGGTGAAGTGGAGGATGAAACCTCTGCCAAGCTTGTCACTTCATGGGGCAGCTAGTCATGTACAAACCACAGTCAGTGCCCTGCTATTTGGGAGCAATTGTTTCAATTAAAGGTGAAAAGCATCCCTGACTGAGGGGAGAATTTTCATTTAGAGACATGGTCACAGTATCAGGGATTTCACTGGCCATGTCACAGGCTCCTTGGGGTCCTCGAGGAGGCCACATCCCTCAGCATGTCCCCAGCAGTGAGAAAAGCCCTTGGAAGCCCCAGACCTCCACCCCAGGAGCCCAGGTCTCCTTGGGGGGCTGTATTTTCCTATCCTTGATGGACACAGCTCAGGTTCTGGAGCCACTGATCCCTCACAGGGGCATTGAAGACTCTCTGCTTCCCTTTGCTCTTCCTTCCCAGCCCTGGCCTGATCTCTCACACCATCTCAGCATCAGCATTTGCCTCAGGTGGTGCAGCAGCAAGTCAATATGGACTCTCCTTGTGTCATCTACAGACGAGCTGCAGGTTTTGAATTGTCTTTGATCTCTACTGAAGTCATGTTTGCATTAGGAACAGGAGAACCAGAATGGAAGAGAGTAAAATTAATGGTATGCAGAGCAGAAAGAGAGCATGACCTAGAGAGCTGAAAGAGATCACACTCTGGTGAAACTTCTGTGAATATGAGGAGGTCATGCAGTTCTCAGTATCTTCACCTCTCTATGAATCAGGATGACCCACATTCACAGTGGTGCCTTCCATTACTTTCAGACAAAGATACCAAATGATGAACTTTCAAGTTATTTGAATTCTGATCTGTGATACTATCCTTCTGCCAAGAGCCTTTCAAGTATGTCCTAGCTGTCCAATTGATTTTGTCCACATTTAGGTATTGATTTTTCTTTCTCAGCACACATATTTCTGTGTGATGCTGAGATGTGCATGCAGGCTGCCCCAAATGTGTCCCTTATATCTTATAAGAAACTCAGACCTAAGGGAAGAGAAGAATCTAGGCCCCTAGCAACCAAAAGAATGTTATGGTGCTTTTTGGTGAGTGTGTGAAGCATTGGTGACCAACCTTCCTTTCCAACCTGAAGCAAACTTTCCCCCTGTTGCAGCAAATTCATTCTGCTTGCTCCATTTGCAGCTGCCATCACTTTTGCACTACTTTCTTCACAGGATATTCTGGGCTGGAAGGGACACTGAAGGATCACAGACTCCATTCACTCCTAAGTGAATGGACCAGATGAGGGTTGTACCCACAAGCCACAATCTTGCCATGATTAGCCCCATACTCTACACAGCTAACTAATCTCAGGGTCCAGTGTGTAAATTTCACAGAGGCAGTAACTAAGATAGGGACATCTTGGAGTAAGTGCTTTAAGTTTATGAGAAGGTGTTTAGGTTTATAAGAAGAGCTGAAATAAGATGGAAATTATTTTCCTCAATCACATTTGTTGCTTCCCAGAAATGTCAGGTGTGTGCCAACAACCTAGGACAAAGTGGAAAAAAAACTTTGTTCTTTCACTCCTTGCTGCATTGGGGCAGTCATATTGTATTTCCAATCAAATAGCACTTGAGAGTCTAATTAGCATGTCATTGTCACAGCAGCTTGCTGTTAATGGACTGGCTGGGTTAGAGTCAGAAAGGAATGGTCTCCCAAAACAGGGGAACCGCTGGGATTTGCCCACTCATTCTCTGGCCTTCCTTTGTAACATGATTTTCTTTCAGGAGTCTTTTGGTAGAGATGGAGCCAGTCCTGCACTGCCTACAGTCTGTTTCCCTGACCTCTATGAATCCAGAAGCTTCAAACTCTACTGAGTTCAGACAGTCCACTGGAACAGTGTCCTCGAGTTTTACAGGCCACTGGAAATTGATGTGATTCTGACTTTCAGAGATGATTTTCCATGCAGTTTATGAGCAGTTGGACCCACTATTATTTGATATCTCTGGTGTCAATACAACTAAATGGATGTGATAAAATGAAATTAAAAACCAGCAGTCCCCTGTCAGGACCAGCCTGGTTACTACATAATATAAATTAGTCCTCCACAAAGAGTTTTGCTTCTGTAATGCCCAGAAGACCTTGTGGCTAAGATAAAGCCTAATTTATTTAATGATTTTCATGCCCAGAAAGAATAAAGACAATAAAGACATGACCTACCTATACATCAGCAACTGGACCTCTGTTAACCTTTGCTTGGAAAGAAAAATTAAAATGGATAATCATCTTTTTGTCACAAGATTTTCCTGCTTCCTCTCTTTTCTGGGGCAGCACTTTGCAGCCAGTAAATCTGTTTGGCAGGTAATCTGCCACCCATAGAGCAGATGCTGCCTTGGCAAGGTTATCTCTGCTGTTGCCATGGCAAAGCTCCGGCAGCCCAGTGACACGGATGCCGTGGCACGGCGCCAAGGTAATCTGATGGCACAGCCCTTTGTTAATTGGAAGAGGGAAGCAGGCTGGTGCAGCCTGCTTTTCCCTGCCAATCAAGGCTGAACTTTGAGCAGGGGAAAGGACTAATTAACTGCCTCCACCAGCTGTTGGCTCTAGCATGCCAAATCTGACAAGTGGCCCGGGCCATGCATCCTTAACCCTTGCTGTCTATGGAGGAGAGGCAGCAGTTAATGAAGCTGTTGGAACACTTGTAAATGTTGCTTTTCTTTGAAAGACTGGTAGTGAGGAAGAAAAAGTAAGGTGGTTTTGTTGCTCCTGAAGAGCTGCAAGCATCATGTTTGGTGGCTCATGACTGCCCCTGTGAACTGCTGAAGCTGTGAGGACACAGCAGCACACCACTCATGGATTGACTCTCCAGGTGCCTTGCAGAATAAAAATGTAATGTGCACTAAAAGTCTCAAGGCTGGCTAGTTAAAGGCATCTGACTCAGCAGTTGCAGGGAGAAACATTTCCAATGCTGACTGTGTTTGCCTGCAGACATCTCTAGCTCCCACTGTGTCAGGAGAGTAAAGCAGTTTGTGTTGAAGGCACTGTGAAAAGAAATCTTACTGAAAGTGACTGGGAATGACTTCTGGGTCCTGAGGTTTCCTGCTCTCCTCTTGGGCTGACTCTTCCAGCATCCTTTATCTTTCATAGTGTATCCAATGCAGATTACAGTAACTGTTTATTTAAGCATGCTGGACATGAATCTTTTCACTCTTAGCTGAATTAATTCAACTTATTCTAATAATAGAAGAATAGTTACCCAAACTGCTGCTTAAATTACAGGCAAATGATTCCTGGCCCAATCAGTTCATTCTTTTAGCTAAATGAAGGGAAGGTTTTTTGTCTCTGTGCATCTGACTTGCCTGTCTTATTGCTCAGCAGAAAGGATCAACAAGTTTCAGCCTTGAGTCTTACAGCTGTAATGGATAAAATCTCTAAACTAACAGCATCTTTAGTCAGGGGTTAGTTTTGCCAATGTATGTCTACATAGAGAGAAAGAAAGACTAAGAGCTATAGTATTCTGTTGTTTGAAATAAGTCTGTTGCTTAAAAGGCTCTGGGCAGTGTAATTTTTACTTTTATAGGCATGTCTTGGATGTGTTTGACTTTTCAAATCCTCTCTTCTGAGATCCAAAGGGGTCTGTTTATAAAGTCTGCCTCTCAGACTCCTTCCTATATGAAGTTCAGAGAGAAATTTCTACTTCTATGTATAAATGTGTCCCTGATGTTTTCCCCTTGGAAGAATCTTTTTCCAATTCTAACACTTCCTTTCACAGACAAAAAGGGTGTCTCAGGCTGTGTTTCCTATGGGGGTGTGTGTATGGGGGGTGGGCACAGAGAGAAATGCTCTGCCTGCTGTGGGAGCCTTTGCACAAAATCTGAAACATTAGCTGTAAAAGCAGCAGAGGAAAATCAATGTTTTTTCTGATCAGTTCATTTGTCCTGCCAAGTCACTCCCTCTGTCCTTTCCTGCCTCAGGCTGCCTGCAACAGTTGTCAAGCCTCAGAGGGACTGAACTGACTCTTACCTTCTGTTCCCACCAGAATTAGGAATTAATGCATTGCACAGCACCACCACCTCCTCTTTTGTGCTTGTTAGCTAGCTGGAGGTCTACCATGGAAACCAGCAGGTCAAGGACTGAGCTCAGGTTGGAAAATACATCATACCATGGTGTCCTGTTTTCAAGGCCCTCCTAGTCACTGGTGGAACCTTGTGCTTGGTATCTCTCCAATTGACCTGAAACTTGACAAATACCTGCTTACATGTGTGTGGGGTTTTCCACTTCCACACCCATTCTGTACCTGTGCTTAGTGGGTTTGGGTGATGCCATGAGCTCACTGAGGAAAACTGACTGAAGGGAAAGTATGGCAGTTTATTGTGCTTATTTAAGCTTTTTATATGCTACACTAAAAAATACAAATATTTTACCCCTTTTCTGCATAGGAAGAACATTTTTTTCAAGTTTTATGCCATAATAATAGGAATATAACATTTCACAGAGCTTCCACTAGCACTGTGATAAAATAACTACCTCCTCTAATCTAGGGGGGAAATCCCTGTTCACTTTTCTTCTCTTTGCTGGAATTAATTTGGCTCCTTAAACTTTCTGGCTATCCAGGGACCAATCACTGGGGGAAAAAAAGCGAAAAAAAATCTCAGTCCCCAAAAATTTGTTAGTACTTGGAAGAATACTAATCACACCTGAAAAAATCACAGTCTGGGGAATAACAATGACATTTTTTGTCTACAAACCACAGGGTAATGGATCTTCCTTTTCAAGATGATTACAGGGATGGAGCATGCCTCCTGTGAAGGAAGATGGAGAGAATTGGGTTTCCTTAGATGGAGAGGGACTTTTCACAAGGACATGTGGTGATAGGACAAGGGGGATGGCTTCAAACTGAAAGAGAAGGTTTCAATTACATATTATAAAGAAATACTTTTGTGTGAGGTTGATACAGGAACAGGTTTCCCAGAGAAGCTGTGGATGCCCATTGCTGGAAGTGTTCTAGGCCAGGCTGGATGGGGCTTTGAGAAATCAGATCTAGTGAAAGTTGTCCCCACCCAGGTACAGGGGAGGTGGAACTAGATAATCTTAAAACCCTTCCAACCCAAGTCATTCTTTGGTGGTCAAGCACAACCTGATGTCAGGAGTAAATATAAGAGACAGGGGTTTTGTGCTAGAAAAAAAATTAATTTACATAGGATACACAGAAGTTAATGTGTGACATCACACATTGAGCTAACCCATGACCTGTGTTGTTATTGTTCACATGGATGATGAAGAAATGATTAAGCCATTTTCTGCTCCTTTGGGTCTATAATAGTACAGGAGAGTTTCATACACTATTTACAACACTTCAGGGCATGTGCTTGCTGTGGATGTATGAACAGCAAAAATCAAGGAATGGGTTAGGACTTTCACTGTCTCTGTTGAATGCATGCCCCAAGATTGAACAAGTTCTCTGCAGTTGCTAAGTTCTTGGGTCAGTCTCCCAGTCTGGTTAGAAACCAAATTTAAGACTTCATCAGCATCTCATATGTTCCTACTACTTGCATGTACAAGGGTGTCCTTTCCTACCAGCACATTCACACATGGAATGCATCCTGGGTTTTCCTGGGTTATAAGGCAGATTTCACCTGTGCTTAGTACATATTGCCCTCCAGATGCAATCACTGTTGCTAAAAAGCATGCACTGCAGATATTGGGAGTTGGTGAGAAGCCTGTGCAGTGTTTGTGAGTATTTAATTAAAATAATATATTTAGACACATTAGCACTTGCCTCTGTGTGTTAGTGTCACTGTGGTATCTGTAGAAAGGAAGTATCAATCTATTAGCAGCAGTTGCACCATGTACATAGATTTTATCATAGTGCCATATATAGTCAAGATGTCTTCACTTTTACTTTCAGTCTATTACAGAAAACTTTCAACCCCCTTATTCCTGAATCACAGCATATATATTTTATTCACACAAAAAAAGAGACCTTCTTAAGTGAGCCTGCTATTCCTGGTTGATAAGACAATTTGTGCATGTGCAAAACTAGGAGCAGATAAACCACATTAGCAGAAATGCAAAAATTTTGTCATAGTCATAATACTGTAGCATTTCTTCATCTTCTTGTGAATTAATATGAATTCAAAGAACTCAAAGAAGATAAGAAGTCCATTTAAAAAATAAAACACCAAGCTTTTTTACTTTCTGTGGTGGCTACCACTCAAGATTTCTGAGTATGTCAACAGTTCTGTTTTCATTTGGTTCTCGATATGTATCAGTAGACAAAATGAAAAGGGTGACAAACTGTTGCTGATGACACATAAGAATCAAAAGTTAATGACAGAGTAATGTTTTTAAGACCAGCTGCCTGTGATATCGTTCTCTTGGATTTCAGGTCTGAACATGATCCCTCTGAAATGAAATTGAACACAGGCTATTCCATTGAAAGTTGTTGTGATGAAAAATCATTAATAAGGTTTGTCCTGAATCAGGTAAGTTGCTCATAACACAGAAATCAGAGAAGCATTTAATGGTTTTGAGCTCCAATATCAACATTTTGCATGTTGGGCTTTAGAGTTGTATTAAAACTCATTATAGCAGTAAGGGACCATTTATGGCAACTGCTTTGAAATTGACATCTTTTTGTAAACACAATTTTAATCAATCAGAATAAGTAAAACAGATAATATTAAACAAAAAAGGTTCTGAGAGTCACAATATTTTATCAATGAATACTCAGCCACTACTGACATATTGTGCTTCATTTTTGATCTATTATTTGCTTTTTCTTTCTTTTGAAATTTACTATTGGTTATAAATGAAAGCAGACAACTTATTCTCTGGAAGCCTCAGTGACCCAATGTTATACAACAGTCAGGTAACACAAAGTGAAAACATTCTTGGAATTGACCCGAAAGCAGTGCTTGTTCTCCAGTTGAACATGGTTTTGGTTTTACAATTGTGGTTTCTTTGCTTTGAAAACTGGTTGCAAACCTGATTAGCACCTAGCACAGTTGCTCCCTCCACCCAATGTGGTTAAAACACAAATTTACAGAAGCTGTGAGGCTGTTATAGGTGGCTGGAAAGTTAGGGGAAAGAATTGGCTGCAATTTTATTGATGGAGTAAGTTGAAAATGCGTCAGAAATTCCATCCCCTTCTATAATCAGCTTCAGCACTGGGTGCTGTTGACAATGGAACAAGGGCTGGGAATAAAACGTCTTGATAATTCCCACCCCAGCCCTCAACACTTCATTATCATTCATAGAAAAAGAACAAATAATTTCTTACAAATAAAAGTTTTCTGCCTCCCCCTCACATGCCTTGATAATTTTAAGATGAAGAAAAGGTCTTTTGTGAGAAAGAATTGCTAGTATGATGAAAGCAGAAGTTTTAGGATCCACTGGGCAGGAGAGGTATCTTTCAAGGAAAAATATTCCATTGGGAAAAGGGTGAGAGAAGGGGAATGGATGTGCCAAAGTTTCTGATCATTCACTACAAGTCTTCAGTAGCAAATTATACATGAAATTTTACCATCTCCATGCCATGATCTGTTTTACTTCAGTATGTAACTGACCAAAGGATAACCAAATCTACCATTACATGGTATGCTGTAGGGATAAGCTATTTTTGTGAGGTTAGAAACAGGTCTAGGCTGAAAGGAGCTTACAATGGCCTGGATTGATTTCCAATAACAGTCTACATGACATGGAAGAGCATTTTTTACCACTCCCATGACATCTGTCTATTGGGGAACTAGGAGCAATCAGAGAAGACCAAATATAAGTCTATTTTTGTGAAACACTAAATTAATGATACAATGGAGTCCTTATTTGGAATTTAGTGTTTAGAGGAGGACAGGTTTGGCTGGCTGAGTAATTCTAATACTTCATCAGCTCAGGTAATTTGTAACACTTGTATTTGACTTTCACTCTCCAGTCAGTAGCAAGGTGTTCCTTACATATCCAATGTTCAAAGCAAGATGATCTTCTGGAGACAAGCAGCCTTAGCACAGACCTACCATTCTTCCAGGATGTGATCTTTGCTTATGTTTCCTCTGAGAGATGGAAATCCACTTTCTATGAGACTGAGTTAATCAGTAATCCTTGTCCATGGAAACAAAAAATAACTGGATCCCAAGAAAATCTAAAAAAGTGATAGTGTTAAAACAGGTAATGATTTATCTTCTTCTGAGATTAGGGTTTCAGTTTTCTTCTCTTGCCAACAGCACTTAAATAACAAACATCCTGTTACTTCTGAAAGCAACAAAGGGCTGTACATGAATCCCTCTCAATTTCCTTCCTTCTCCCTCCCACAAAAAATAACTTAAAACATCTCTGCCTCACAAGTTTTTCACTGAGCAGAGATAAAAGAAAGAAAAAAAGAAAAAAAAAAAAAAGAAAAAAAAAAGAAAAAAAGAAAAGGAGTTCCTACTTTTTGGTTTTCAGGTTTTTCAGTCTTCATGTCAGTGCAAATGTTCATTCTGTACACTTTAATTATATCTTCTTTTTCCTCTTTTCATTCACAGAATCCCTATCCCAGTTCTAAGCCTTACAGTGACCCTCAGAGAGGACACATTTTACTTCACTTCCTCTGTTGACCATCACAGTATCCCTCACTCCTTTTATCCCTCCTTCCACACAAGAAGAACTTTTCCCTAAATAACTTTTCTGTTAATCAGTCCTTACCACATTAGGAATTCCAGAAGGTTTTGATTTCTGCATAAGCAGCTTCAACTAGATAAATATCAGTGGGCAGCATAAAGGCACCATGACATCATCTAATTCTGCCCTCAGCTCCTAAAAATCAAGCAAGATATAGCTGATTTCTCAACTTTGTTCTTACACTGTAAAAATCCTTGCAACTTTTGCCAAGTTACACATGCACAACTGAAGACTGTGTCAGCACTGTACATGGCAGTAATCTCACTCTTTGTTCAGTGAAATTGATTCAGAGAATGGCTCTGAAAATGTGCAAAAGCATTGATGTGCACAGGACTTAAAGGAGGATGTCTGTGTATACAGACAGCACCTGTGCAGACCTTTCTTACTCAGGCTTTTATATCACACCCTTTGTTTTGGTGAGCAACTTCTGTCTTTATAAGAAATGCCTGTTTTCTTCAGGATTCCCCTGTGGAGGTGGATCCCTGGATGTTTTTGCCCTCATTTTTTTCTGAAGGGATCTCTGAGAGCTTGTGGCTGAGTCTCTTAGGGTCTGTATGGGTTCACAGTGGAGATTTGCTTTGCAAAGGTGGCATTGCAAAGAGCTCTGTATATTGATCCTGGTGTGAACAAGTTCTGTGCAATGAATAAAAGAGGCAAGATGAGGCTGCAAAAACAAAATTTATTTCAATTTCCCTAAAATCCTTTAATGCTTTATAGGGGTTTGATGACCATGTGGTTGAAAGTTTACTGGCAGCCAGTAGAAGACTGTGTGTGTATCAGACAAAGCAGATTCTTGCTCTAGCTGGTCCAGAACCAAATAAATCGCACCCTGTCACACTCAGGAGCTTTTGCCACTCATGTAATGCATCTCAAAACCTCATTAAACTGTAGATGTAAATATGGAAAACCTTAAATTATTTCCCTGACTACTTTTTTGGTGACTATTTGAGAGTTTTGGTGTATGTCTTTTGCTGGAAGTATTGATCATTTCAATCTTTTTTGCTAGTTACTGAGTGATTTCAGACCAGTACATCCCCTACAAGTCAGAATTAGCTCTGTCTATAATGTGCATGTGTAATGCAGTGTGGATGGATTCCTTTGTTTGGGAAGCCAGTCATATGCCTAATTATAAAACAACTGTCCATTTCTTTTTGGGTCACTTTCTACAGAAAGGATCTGACTTCATGAGAAAAAAAAGGAAAACAGTGTCCATTGAGACAAATTTGATTTCCTCAGCTCCTGAAGACATAATTAATCTTGTAGTAGTATCCTGACATGGCAGTGCAATGGATGGTTACTTTTCAAAAAGACAATTATTAATATTCCAGGTTATCATATTAAAAAGCAGTGACTTAAATTAGGTTTTTAGATCTGTACAGATAGGAACAGAAATAATTAGTGATCATTTGAAAATAACTCAATCTGTACAATTATCCAGCTTTCAAATTCTGTTTCCTAGGACTTTTCTGTAGTTTTCAGGAGCACAAGAAACTTTTCTGAATTATCTTATCACCTTAGAACATGTGATTGAGATTCTGGAAAATCTTCAGCCTGAAGAGTTTACAGCTCTTCCCTTCTTACCCCTGGCTATAAAGTCCTTTCCTTTCATAACTTGTGACTTCTCTGAGGCAGTGATGTCCTCACCATGCTATTTCCCGTGACAGAAATCACCTGTTACTCATCTGTTCTTTTGGTGGGAGGAAACGTTAGAAAAAACATCAGGGCTATTGGCTCAGCCACAAAAAGGAAGAACTGTGTGTGTGCATACAGAGACATACCATTTCACACTTCCACCTGCATGCAGAAGTGAAAGGCTTGCTTGTGGTGAGTAACTGGTGCTGCCTTGGTTGTGTAACAGCTGATCATACCCAGAAAACAGGAAAATTCCCTCCATAATTCTCACACAGGTACATAATCTAAGAGAGGAAAGGCTTTTCCACTTACTATAATTTGAACTGTATCTCATTTTTTTTTCCACTCTTCTTCCCACACATCAAACAGCTCAGAAGGTGACGAGTGTTTTAAGAAATGAAAGGGTTGATAGAACTGGAAATTTCTGAACTCAGCACTGTGTTAGTAAATAAGTTGACAAAGCAGATGGCTTAATGTAGCAGAAACACCATTAATGGAGGACAGGATTTAAAATAAAAATTTACCACTGGAAATATTTCTCTCATCTCAAACCTTGGAGTGAAACTGCTCTAGATGGATGCAAGTTCATATATAAGGCCTTGAATCTGGCCGGCTAATCTCAATGTGCAACCCCAGAGGTCTAATGAAGAGCTTGTCACTAGACTGTGGTGGGCATCTTCTTAGGAGGCTTAAATTTATTACAGAGGGGCTTTTTCCTGTCCTTGAATATAGGGAGTTAAAAAATGAAACCAGTTTGGAAACACTGATTTAGACTGTTAGGGAAAAGCCCAGCAGAGGCTCAGACACCCTGGCTATGTTCTGTTATCCTCAAGAAAACCTTTCCTGTCAGGAGGACTGAATGGGAGCCAATAAAGGACCATTCACAGCCAAGAGGGGGAAAAAAAAAAGGTAGAAGAAAAGTGCTGTAGGTTAGTCGGCAAACTTGAGGCAGATTTACTGGCACTGAGCACCTTTGTGTGAGCATTGCCTTAGCCAAGGAGCAGCTCTCAGCCCTTGTTACACAACTCAGGGAGATGTAATTCCCTTAATACAAAGCCAGGAAAACCCAAAACCCACCAATGAATCAGAAAAGTATCTGACAGAGAACAGTGCTCTGGACTTTGTACTAAAATCTGGAATTTGTACTAAAAGTCCAATTGTAGCTAATGTTTAGAAGATGCAGATTAGTAAAATACCACTCAAACTCTTCACTTTCTTTTTGTGTAGCTTGCAATCTTGACTGCTGGATAAGAGAGGAAATGTTTGCATTAATTAAAGCATAGACTTGAGGGCCAGTAGTCCCACGCTGTTTTCCAACTCTGGCACTGATTTGCTGTTATCCAATACTTGTATTAATATATTAAATATTAATTTATTAAAACCGTGTTTACTGAAATGATTCAAGGGTGCTTAAGGCTACAGTGACTTAAGCACAATTTAGCTGGATGGAGTGAGATATTACTGAAGTTGTGCTCTCTGCCTACTCCCAATAATGCAGTAACCTTTAAATTGCAGTAAATCAGTAGCAGTAACCTTTAAAACCAAAATGTTTGTAGTTGACTCACCAAAAGGTACACAAGTCCTTGTTCTCTTGAACAAGAGCTTCTGGGTGTGAGTCGTATCCGGTGTGACCCACCTTTTCTACCCTTTCTCATCCACTGAGTCTCAAATTCAATACCCCAAAGGGTTTTTTCTTACTTCAATTTGTTTCCAGAGGAAGATGAGCTGACCACTGCAGAGCGCTTTCGAAAGTCAAAGCAGTTACTGTGTCTACAAAAAGAAGTCTCTTTTTATTTGCTCTGGTGAAATTTACTTCTGTAAAATCATCCAGCCAACAAATACAGAGATATTACAAACAAGACTTTTGAAAAGCTAGTGTCACTTGCCTCTTCTTCATCAACGTAATGAAAAATACAGGCCATATTTTTATTAATGCAGCATGGTATTAGCACAAATTTTCATCTTCTGAGAATTTTATTTGGAACAAAATAACAATTTAAAACATAAATTCAAAAGCAGTTCAGGTATTGTATTTATCTATATTGGCAAGACAAAGAACTCTGAGACAACACCGAGATTTGACCAAGTACAAGGTAAATCAAAATCGTAGTTAGGTGAGATGCTGCAAGTATAATGAAATGAGTTAATGTGCTCAGTCACCATCACCTCTGTTCATTCCCATTGGAAACAGGTAAAGGGTGCTACTAAGGCAGGGAGAACTGCTCTGTTCCACCCCAAATTTCCCAGATAAGCTCAAGTCCAGTGAAAAAAAAGTGTATGCACTGAATTTAATGTTTTGCATCTCTTCAGGCTTGCTGCACACATGCACATCACATATTTAATATCCGAGCAGTAAGTCTGATATCTCTGGAACAACAATATTCAGGGGTAACACTTCTGGGAAGGGTTGTACCAAGTAGATATAAAACTGAGCTCAGCCTGTGCTGCTGAAAGATTTCATGGTTTTGGACCCTGTCTGACTGGAGTTAATACATAGTGGATTTAAGTGAGACAGAAATCCTGGACTCATGTATAAATCTAGAGTGGTTTTTTTTACAGAAATATAGGACATGTTCATGGAAACCATTATTGGGACAGAGTTTCACTTGTAATAGGAGCCTGGAAGTGTTGGCTGGCTTAGTATGTCAAAATTAGTGCTGAGAAGGGATGTAGTTTCTGACTCTTTATGCATCAGGGTATATTCCATGAAGAGAATCGATTATTAAAGGTTTAGAAACATGTCAGCTTAAGGCTGAATGAGTGAAAACCTCCCATGCATGACTCAAGGCTGGAAACTGGCTGCAAGATTCTTATTGCCAGGGGAGGGAGTTTCCTGGAACAATGGGAATAGTGGGACTGACAAAAAGACTTTTTGTGCTCATAGTGGGGCTTGATCTGCTTGGGAGTGGAACTGGGTGCCAAAGGATGTCTGTGACAGTCAGATGAATGCAGTCAAAATCCTGAAGTCACACAGACTGAGAGGTAAGCAGGGATTTGGGTGTGGTGGGGTTCATATCCAAACCATAAAGGGTAGTACCACAGAGATCAGTTTGGACACAGCTTTGAGGGTGTCAGACAATTCCACAGTGGAATTCATCTCTTCTTTTACTGGGAACCACAACATTTCATCCATACAGCTTTTCAGCTTGTGAAGTAAATCAATCAAAGGCATAACCCCAATAAGCAACAGACTGAGCTCAAGTGGTCAGACTGTAAAGGTTTGACTGATTTGCATTAAGAATCTGACACTGCAATATCAACTCACTTTCCTTTTTCTTTATTTTATTATTAAATTATCCTCTCTAGCCAGTGTTACAGGTAAATTTAAAAACAGGGTTGTATGATTTCCATCTTTTTATCTCATGAGCTGGTAGAGATACAAATTTAGCAAAAAAATGAAATCAAAGCTTACATTGCGATCAAACATTAAAAAGCAAACACTTGTGAAGTATTGTCTGCTCGAAAGAAATGTGAGATGTGATTTCAGACTTGTGATCTATCCATTAAGCTTTTTCTAAATTTCTTCCTATACACAGTATTTGTTTTATTTGACTGAGGGCTGTATTTCTGTAACCAATCTTGAGGGCCTTGCAGTTTGGAAATGATGTCTTAAAATACAAAAGCAAAACCTTTTTTCTATCACCCCTTTCCTGATATTTTCCAGAGGACTTTCCCCCTGCATTTCAGATAAAAATAATGTAGCAATATATAAATCAGTATGGGAGAGTGTAGTCACACAGAAAATGGATTTTAGAGTGTATTGACAATCCAACAGAAAAATGTATTTTTCTATTGAATGTTATTTAGTTCAATCCAGAATATTTCCCCTGACTGAATCATGACAACACCATCTCCTGTTACTTTGGATTTACTCTTCTTCCCAGGTTTACAGGATATGGAGTGCAAATCCCTGTTGATTCCTATAATTACTGAAATGTCTGTCAAAAGCATTACAACACATGATTATATCATCGCTAGATGGATGATGTTGTTCTTTAACCCTTTTTTTCACTCTTTCCCTCCTGGTTAAGAATAAAAAAATGAGGTAAGTGTAATCAAATTAATAAGCTGGCTCTTCACTTGTTGCTTCATAGCCAAACCTGAGGGAGGATGGAAACATCTAGGACTTCAGAATTATTATCTGCATTTCATTTGCCTCTTCATTCCACAAAAATCTGCCTTGTTCTATTCAGCACTTCTTAAAAGCGGTCACTGAAATATTTAAAGCTCTAAAAAAATAGATTGTAGCCTGAAGGCAAAGTTTATCCCAGGTAAACTTAGGCACTGAGGTCTTGGCAGACTGTGAAAGAGGAGGACCTAAATGACCTCGTTGTTGAATTCTGGGAGCTAGCAGATGGACCAGCAGCAATCCTGCTGGCAACCATGCCAAGGTACAAAAACTAGAGACAGGAGGGTTGAACCAAGCAGCTCCTGCACTTGCCAATTCATAATGCAGAGGGATTGCACTTTCCTCCTGGGGCTTGCTGCTGTCCAAGCTCAGATGTGTCTCACCTATTTTACTAATGTCAGGGTACTTCAAGAGTGTGAACTTGCCAGTAGCTGGGAAAAAGGTCCTGTATTGCTGTTTAAAGAGTCTGAGGCACTGGAAATGCGCAAGTTTTATCCCTGGTGAAATGAACACAGGGATAATGAGCACACCAGAGAGTATCAGCTTGTATTTCTCTAAAGAACTGGTGCCTGGTTTCCACTCACCTCTTCTCAGCATGGAAGGCTAAGATCTATATTATAACTAGATTCTGTAACTAGAATGCTGTGGTGAATTTGAAATGATTTCAAACATGCATCCATTCACTGTGCTGAGGATACAGGGAATTTTTGACTATAGACTGTTGCAATGCCATGTGTTAACTACCTAAGAGAGCACAAAATTCCTAACATCAACCTTAAAGGAAACATGCCTGTCCTAAACACTACTTGTGGACATACCTAAATGCCCTAAATATGACCGAATGACAAGAGTTTTTATGAGTCAATGATATAACACTATTCTGAGCCCAAATAATTGCATTAGCTACTGAATGTTTCTTTAATAATATATATATCTATCTTTTGGTAACAAATGTTGGTATTGCTATGACTCCTCCATAAGAATTTGGTCATAAACCCACGGTACTTGTTTTGTTCTTGATGTATATGGTCCAGAAGCAATATTTCCTGAAATTACAGTCTTGAAAGTTAAAGACTAGACATTTTATCAACATATGAGTGTAATGGATTCCTTAATAATACTGAAAATTTTAGAACTAATGATGGGAAAATAAGTTACTAAATAGCCAGGAAAAAAAAATCTGTCTTATAATTCTGTGTGTATTTCTTATCTGTCCCAGGAGCTGGGCCACAATGGTTTTGCTGAAAATAAAATTTAAAAAGAAGTGGTGATTTTCTAGACTACTGTAAGACTGACCTGCAGATTGTTAAGTCAGTGGACAGATTCCAGCTGACTTACACATACTGTGGTATCCTTTTTATTACCAGCTGTTAAGCATCACTGACAAACACTACTTTTCTTCTTTAAAGCTCTTCTCCTGAGAGCAATTTTGAGAGAAAATGTCAAATGAGTAAGAGAATGTTTTTAAGTTTGATCTTACTATGCAGTATTATAGAATAAATATTTAAAATTATTCAAGAGGTGTCCCTTGAATTTACCAGAGACAGATTGAGCCAGAATAGCTCCAGATCTTTTAATGAGGAATGATTTCTAGATTAGGAAATTTTGGTAGATTAAATTTATTTGGATCTCAAGATTATAAATTGTCATATGGAAAACTATAAATTAAACTGGGAAACATGTAAATTAATAAATTAATCCTAAAACTATCAAGGAGCTATGTGAAAACTCTAAACCCATAAATTGGGAGTTCCTCTAAAAATAGTTTTGAAATACATCTTACTAAGTATTTTTATCAGAAACCATGGAAAAATATAATAGAGACTAGTAAAATTTAGTAATGACATGAAGTCTGGAAACAGCATTAATAAGAGCACTTAAAAGTTGAAAAATAAAAAAAAAAAGCCAACAAAACAAAGAAACAAACAAAAACCAAAAAAAAAAAATGTTAGATTATATAAAGACAGTGAAGTGTTTTAGTAAAATATGAAAAATCAGTTGAGAATGATAGAGATAAAAAATAATCTAGTCTTGTACCAATGACAGGTCAATAACAATAAGGTTTTCACTATTCACAGGAGTGAGGTTCTTGAACAATTTTCCAAAATAAATGCAAAGTAATTGAAGGAGATTGAGGGTGGAGCTCTCTCAATTTGTGGAGGGGATTATATGAGTTCTTGCTGCCTGCAGTAACAGGAAACTGGAACAGTGCAGTGGAACCTCATAAAATCTGTTATTTCTAGCATTTCTGTCCTTTTATTTTGCAAAATTTTATGTGCATTTTTTTCCCTTGTCCTCTCCAAAATCTCAGTATTTTCTTAAAAACATCAGGAACTCTTGCAAGACAGTGGAAGATGTAGAAAAACACTGCAGGAAATCAGTATTAAAACACAGAGCATAATTTTGCTAATTTTCCAGGCTTGCCTGATTTGAAACACTGGAGGGATACTCAAGGGCTGTCTCCATTGTAGCACATGAGGTGATTACATTTGGATTTGCTTCTTGGAGAAGACCCAGAGAAGGAACTCTGATGGAAAGTCCTGCAATCCTGATACCCCTGAGACTCTATTAACGAGCACCATGACATCACTGCTCACCTAAAGAAGATCAATCCTCCTTTCCTTTTTCTGTAGAGTTCTGGGGGTGAGAAGGCTGGAGGCATCCAAACAAGCCTGTCTTGTTGGCTGACTGGTTTTCAGAAGCCATAGAACCATGTGGTTCAGAGCCAGAACCCATGTGGGTAGGGAGAGAGGGCAACATCACTCTGTGTCTCAAAGCAGCAAATATTTTGCCACCTGCAGATAAGTAGTTTCTGCACTGAAAAAATTTAATAAGAAACATGACAAAATCAGACCAAATAAGCATGTAAATGGTTCTTTATATTACCTTCTAGCAGATCTCATGTTTTTTGGATCTATAATTATCAAAAAATAAAGAGAAAATAAATGCTCAAAACTTCATGCTCTAGTTTTAGGATTCATTGATTTCCTTTCTTTCTCTCACTCCTATTTTAAGATCTTGCTGCATTTAAAAGTTTTGGGATTAGTATTGTTTCATTTTTAATTACAATTTTCTTTCCTATATCAAGACCTGCACAAGTTACTTAGGTTTTCTCTGTTGGTAATACTGTTCTATCCCAGGGTCTTTTAGAATAAACTTTTATCTGAAGAGATTGTAATTAGTACAAAAAAGTCTGCCTGAATATTCAGAGAATAACAAATTGGAATATCTCCATGCTTTTCAGTGGGCATTAAGTGAACTCTGGTGAGCTCAGGTAAAGTATTTACCCATGGTCAGGATGTGTGGAGAAAAAGCATGAACATCTGTGATGATGAGCACTGCTTGCCATGCTGGTGACTGTGCCCTGCCAAGCTTGGCTGGGCACTGAGGCCATCCAGTGAAATGATGGGGTTTTCTCCAGCTGACTTGGGAGCACCACCCTGGAAGGACTCAGGAAGAATTCTTTAATCATACCTTGAGCATCTGCCCAAACCATGGTGCTTAACACCCTGTTTCACTGCTCAGGGGACAGACTGGATTGCTGAAGGTTTGTCCACAAACTACAGATATTATGCTAGGAAAATTACCATATCATTTTTAATTCCCCAAGAGTTATAGAATCATAGAATAATTTGGGTTGGAAGGCACATTTAAAGGTCAACTAATCCAACTCCTCTGCAATGAGCAGGGACAAGAAAAAGAAACAGCACAAAATCAGATCTCACCTGAAGAAACCAAGTATAAAATCATGTTTGCATTGATTGATTTCTTGCAGATATTTCAGTAGATCTGAGTTTTCAAGAGCAGATTATAAAGATGTTTGAGACTTAGTATGAGCAGAGCAGTGATGACAGTCACAAATATTAAGATGCAGGACCCCATCTCTGCTGAAGAAAGAAGAGAAAAATTCAAGTAGACCAGAAACATGTCCTGAGAGGTGGAGAAATATTAAAAATATATGCCATAAAAAGGAGAATCCTCCCTTCTGTATAACATCCAGCCCCTTGAACACAATATGAGTTCTTTCTTGGGACCTTCAACATTTATAATAAAAGCCCATCATTAACAACAGATGATTTCACAAGCAGAAAAGATTTCAAGAAGTGTGATAAAGTGTTAGATGCTTTGGAAAGAGATTTTAATTTCAGCAGGCTTTTTTAAGCCTGGACAGGGACTTTCAGACATTGAGACATGATGTTGATTTAAATAATCTCAGGCCGTCTTTCAGTTCTTGTGTTTGAATTATGTTCTTTATTTGGCTGTATTTCTAAATACATTTCAAAACAACATTTCTAGGAATTATTATTATTTTGATATTGAGAAATAAAGTAGAATAAAACTGTTTTCTAGTTATTCAATATGGACTAGGCTGAGAGAGATTTTTGGCCTTGCCTGGAGTTTTGTCTGAAACTGAATAACAAAGTGGAATTTACTTGGGAGTTCAGCATTTCCAGGTGCTGTATGCCTGGAATTATTTCAAGAAAAACATCTGGAATTTCATCTTCAAGAGAAACAAAGCCTAGGAAGCTGCACTGAGTTGTCCAAAATCACACAGACTCTCAGAGTAAAACCAGGAGGAAAACCCAGCCCTCCTAACCCTGCCATTACATGCATCTTGCATTTTCATTCCTACCAATCAGTCACCCAGTCAGCCAAAAGTCTTCCTGGAAAAAAACAATGACAGAAGCCAGAAGAAATGCAGAGTTTGGCTCAAAACCATTTCAGCCAATAAACAGATGTAAGTTACTTATGGTTTAAAATGTATCAGTAGCTAAAGATCTGATTTATTGCCTAAAGATCAAGATAGTGGTGTCTTTTCAAACACAAACAATACTCATTTTCCCCCAATTACTTTTATTTGACTTCTTGTTTGGACTCCTACATCTGTAAGATATCATGCCTGTTAAAGCCCTGTTGCTGTTGCCCTTTTCTGATCTCTGCACAGCTGTGTACTGTGAGAGAGCTTTTGGGGCAGTGACCAGTCCAACCTGGATGCTCTTGCACGAAAGAAATAGAGCAGGTTTGAACAATAACCTTTGGAGTTAGGATTTATAACAACTAATCTCTGTGCCACTCTGATTTAATGTTGGTTGCCACAGAAAAAATCAAAAACAAGCAAAAACAACAAAAAAAAACCCAAAAAAACCAACCTGGGTTAAAAAGAGGCTTTTAAAAAACCAAAGAAAGACAAAATATTCCCTCTGGTGACAAATACCTGTCAGATCCCAGAGCTGAGCAGGTCACATGTGCACTGCCTACTGCATTTTAGTGAAGGATCAACTTTTAAAATATATTAGCTGCTCTGCTCAGACTGAATAATAGTGATTGCTTCCTTTGAGGTACTGCTCCATTGTGTGCTGAGAGGACAGGAACCTCTGGTGAAGGCAGTGACAGGCACCTGAGATAGGTAGGAGAACAAGAACCTCTCCAGCCTGTGCTGGAATTGCAGCTTTTAGTGATTTACCAGCCAGTTGACTGGGGAGAGAAGCAAGATATTCTGCTTATGCTACAAAATAAATGCCTGTCAGTGCTTTTGTGCACAGAGGCATTTTTTAGTTGTGAACTCAGTCTGAAATATGGACTCACTCCAAACAAGACATTTTAAATCAGGTTTATTTATTCCTTTTATTATCTTCCCCAAACCGTATAAACATTTGTGTTTGAAAATCAGAGCCCTTCTTTTTCCTTGTGCCTTCTCCTTCCAGCATCACATCAGTGACCTGATTTCCAGAGGAACAGCTCTCAAAGTCCACAGGAGGTACTCAGCATGTCTGAAAATCAAGCCATAAATAGACGTGAATCTCTTTCTTTTTTCCTCAAAGAACAGAACTGCCAAGTCTCAGCAAACAGCCAAAGAAACCCAGCTTGTTCACAAATGCTAATTTAAAGCTGCATGTGTGTTTGCACAGGCTGGATTGAACTGAATAAGTCTGAGTCACAATAAAAGGGAAATTTATTATTCTAAAAGGAATCTTTAAATTCTTGGAGGTTTAGGAAGGGGGGGAAAGGCTGTCATTTGGGAGATCTGCATCTGTGGTATCTGTGAGTAAGCCTGGAGCGGAAGTAAAGAGGAAATCCCCCATACTGCTTAATGAAATACTGTTGTGGGATAATCACTGCCAAAGAAACCCATCAGTTCAGACTCTGAGCATCTTTGTCTCTTAAAATGCCTGAACAGAGCAAGCAAAACATGCATTTCCTGTTTGGGGGGCCCTTTTTGCCCATATTAAGATCTGTATTGTTATTCTATAGAAAAGAGTATCATTTATATTGGGGAAAACAAGTGAGAGATCTGGATGTTATTATGTCACCTTTCTCAATGGATTGACTTTCTGTTGATTTTGAACATCTTGAGAACAAGAAACTGTTTCCTAGTGTAAAAGTCACACTGTCATGTTTGTCTCATGTCTCTTCTTAGGTCTTTGTTTTCTCATATCAAAGCACCATTATATGCAAAGTAACTGTGGCAAAACTGTAATGGAAGGAGAAAATTCCTGTCTTAAATGCTCACCAAATGTACAGAAAGAAAAAAGAGAAGTCATTTGTACTCAGGGCAAGGGAACTTTAGGATTCTTCAAAATGGAAGGCACTGTTGAGCTAAAATTAACACACTGGTGTTTCTCCAAGATGTCACAGGTCCAGAAAACTAGATCCCAAAACCTATTTACCAGAAATAGGAGGGTACAGATATGTTCCAAGCCAATCTGGCAGTACCCTACTTTCACTTGGTAAATGATTTGTAAATTGTCTCAGATATTACATGAACAATTACATGGTTAACGTTAACAATTCCTCTCCTGCATAAAAATCATATAAACTCCATTGATCACAATAGGCTAAAGGATAATAAAGTGATGCATTCTCCAGTGCAAGAAGAGGGCATAGAAAACCCAAAGGGGTAATTGAATGCACCACTAGCAAGCTGCTGATGACACTAAACTTGGAGGTGGTCCCCCTTGCAGAGGCTGACAGGGAGGTTTGAGCATTGAGCAATGATTAATGGGATCAAATTTAACAAGATCAAATGCCATATTCTGCATCTGGGACGCAGCAACAGTATGAACTGAGAGAGCAGTGGCTGGAGGTCAGCCCTACAGACAGGGATATGGGGCTATTGGTGGGGCAGCAGCTCTCCAAGAGCCAGCAGTGAGCCTTAACCCCATCCTGAGGTACAACAAACACGGCATGACCAGCCAGGAAAAAGAGATTATCCCACTTTTCTCAGCCTTGGGTGCAAGGCTGGGACTCACCACTAAAGGATGTGAAGGTCCTTGAAAGCATCCCAAGCCAGTGAGAAGTTTAGAAGTCTTGTCCTGTGAGGAGCAGCTGTGAGCTCTGGGCTTGCTGGTTTGGAGAAGAGGAGGCTGAGGGGTGACCTTGTGCTCTCACAGCTTCCTGAGGAGGGCAAGGGGAGAGGGAAGTGCTGAGTTCTCCCTGGGGTCAAGATATCTTTACTGAGAGGGTGATCAAACACTGAAACAGGGTTCCTAGAGATGTGATTGATGCCCCAAGCCTGCCAGTGTTTAAGAGGCATTTGGGTAATGCAGTTAAAAATATGTTTTAATTTCTAGTCATTCCTGAAGTGGCCAGGTAGTCGGACAAAATGTCATTGTATTTTCCTTCCAGTTTCAATTCTTCTAGCCTAGTCTATTCTTTAATTTCCATTCTCTAGCCTCATTTTAGTTTTGAATCCATCCATCCTACATCTCTCTCCTACCTCTGCAAGGAGTTAACCTTGCTCCATAGGACCATGATTTTCAGTCAACAGTCTCAGACACAAGAATATCTTCTCCCTCCCACAGTATGTCTTTTATCAAATTGATATTGGATGTATAATCTTCCAGGTACTAGAATGTCATATTTGCCTATTCTCAGCTTGTCTCTAGCTACTATTCCCTCCCTTGCCCCTGCCAAATTCTCATTTGCTTCAAATCTTGTCCATGAATATCTGAGTAATCTATCTCAACAAGAGATGTGGAAGGTAATTCTGCTTCTTCTGATTCTCCCAAATGCTCAACAGCCTGGTGGAGAAGGTCAGCCCAGGGTGCTGAGGTTACACATCAACCTGCCTGCACACAAAAGGTCTCCTACTCTTAGTCATCACTGAGCTACCATGAGAGAAGGGGACACTGGTGTCACATTCCCTTTTACACAGTGGGGATGTTGGTGTGAAGGTTACTGAGCCTCAGAAGAGGATGCAGGGGCTGAGTGCTGAGTGGTGAGTCCTAGGGAAATGCAGAGGGGACACACTCCTGGCCATTTGCTGTTGGTGACTCTGAGTAGCTCCCTGTCCACACTTCTAGACATTCAGCCCTGTCTTCAGGGACAATCCTTTCTCTCCATTAACTGTCTAATGAGCATCAGCAACTGGCTGAGATGCTCTGGATGACTGTGCTGGGATTAATCATCTATATTTTAGGTGCTGTTGTTCTTGACTTCAAAACAAGAAGAAGAAGAAATGTTGTTATAAGGGTTACAACATAGAATCCTGTATACAGAAGATGTGTAATAAAAGAGAAATCCCCATAGATCTAATCCTTTTCTTTAGGAATCTGAAGCATGAGGAACCCTATTATTCTTCAAAACAAAAAATACATCAGTGAATAGTTTTAAACACACTGAAAAGTATTCTTAAATAATCTGTAAACAAAACCAGTTCATGTCATAAATATTGTGACAACGAGCTTTTTAACAAGCCTCATTAAGCAATTGCACTTGGTGAGTTAATTGTTTCCTTGCTCACAGATACCCACCCACTACTATGCATTGTTTATGAAATTTTTTTCTCTTGCAGAAACCTGACATTAACTTCTGTGCTCTTTGGATCATGGCAATTTTTTTCAATGTTACAACTAAGAGAATACTTTGGGGCTTATTTAATTTTTGTTTTGAAAATTTCTGACTATTTTGGTTTGAATAACCATGAAAAAAATTACAAAGAATAACTATGTAAAACAAATTCAGTTCATGTTAAATGAACTCAATGCAGAATATTTTGTTTCACTGCAGTTTGAAACTTCTTGATGCTACTAAGTTTATTATTATCAAAATTTTGTTTAAAGCACCATAATTTTGAAAATCAAATCACTAATCTTCAATACACAGGTTTTATTGCAGAAGTTAATGCAAACCAGTTCCCTAAAATCCATGAACATTTCTTCTGTGCTAACAATTGAGTTCTCCATTTTTAATGACAAAATTTTACACAGTTGCTTTTAATCATGCTTTTTTTAAGCTGCAATGAAGAGCTCCCTCACCACAAATTGAGGCAGATTGAAGCCAAGATGTTAAAGAAAAAAATACAGACAGATACATGTACCTGATTGACTGTCTCAGGCTGTCAATCAGATCACTCAGCATCACGTCATTATTCCACATCATACATCAGAGATGTTGAAGATCACACTGAGTCTGTTCTGTTATTCATAGAACTGATATACTGCAAAGAGCCAGCATGGTATGGAGTTATAAATGAATACCTTTCAGGCACTACTGATAGCAAAAATGTTCAATATTCATCAAAACTGTAAAATATTCACCTGGAAATCATTGAAGGTCAAATATAAAACTCAACTTCTATTCCCTAAACAAGAAAAACTATTCAAGCTACCCTGAAATTATAGCCAGTTTGGCATCTTACAGACAAACTGTTTTTACAAAAAAAAAATCAATATCAGCTTCTTTGATCAGTTTGCTAACTGAGAATTGTTTCATGAGGCTTTGTTTGGCCAATACATGAGAGGAGAAAGGTGGATTTTAAAAAGGATTGCAATGTCTGATTTAGCTATGAAAATACCATACAAAATAAATCTAAACTTAAAAGTTTCCTATAATTTTGGCTCTCAAAGAGACTATTATCTCACTGCTTTGAAACGGAGTTGTAAGTTTAGGCTTCCAAAATTCTCTTTTCCTCATTTAGTAGGAATTAAACCATTAGTAGGTCTTTGGCTATGCATCTGCAATGTTGGCCACTGTGATGACTCCATCAATCTGTTTATGCTGGAATTCTGTATTTAAGGGCTGCTGCATACCCCTTTTGAATAAGCATGAACTGAAGATTGAAAAGTGAGCACAGCTCCCTCAAAACAAAGAAATGAAAATTGCAGTCCATACTACTTATTCCAATTGTCCATGGAAAGAAGATGGGATCTGAAAAGTCAAGCCACTAAGTACAATTTTTCACTTATGTGTTATTGTAAATGTGACCTGCTTAGCAATTATGGGGAGCTCTAGCAACTCAGAAGACCACTTGTGTTAGAAAGATAGTGAAGAAACAAGGAGAAGTCCTCTTGTCTTTAAGGGATGTTGATAAGCTTTTGTCATCTTTTGGCTTCCTACAGAAAGATGTAGATATGATGCTACAGAAGCAATTTGTGCTGTGGTGAAAGAAAGTGGTGACAGACTGGTTTGAGTAAGAACATAGAGAAACTATTTAGACAAAGAATGAAATTCCAACCAGGAATTTATTGTAGAGAGAGAACTTCTGTCCAAAGAAGTCTTTGTAGGGTCACTTTAAGAGAAACTGATATTGAACAAATTCAGAAGAAAAACAATGGACACTTTTGAACAGTACTGGTGATGTACAACCACATACCTTAACCACGAAACAATCATTTCTTCTGTACTTAAAGTTTTCAAATAAAGGACTTCCCTTCTGAAATAGTCTCTTTTATGTATAGAGATGTAAAGGAAGCTGAATAATACAATGAAATCAGATTACTAGATTAATAGTCTTATCTCCTGACAGACTTGTAAGAAGCCAGTGGCCAGTTTGATAACATTGCCTGGGGAATGTACTTTTTGTGTTATTTGATTTAAAACTAGGTACCTAGTTTCACCAGCCATGAACTTCTTTAATACATAGCTTTTATAAACTTTTTCTCCAGAAAGTACACTACTTAATCTCACTTGAGGCTTGTAGCAATCTTGTGCTATGGACAATTTATTTTCTAGAGTGAATGCAAGAAAGGCCCACTGTGGATATATGGAATATTACATGGGAAAGCAAGAACACGGTTTGAAAAACCCTAAATGGGATTTTCATGATCTTATTATCACACGTGCATAGTAGATGTACAGTTTGATCTGATAACTGGGAATGAATTTGCACTAACACCATTCAAACTTTTCCTGTGTATGAAGCACTAAATATTGAAGAAGAAAGGCATTAAAAATAGACATAACTTTGATGCTTTGAGGTTCCAAGTTAGACTTGGTTTCACTTGCATTTTTAAAAAGTTTTCAGTTCTTTTGATACCAAACCTCAAAGCAAGAGAGCAGTGTACTAATCTGCTGGCATTCTTGTGCTTTCTTATCTGTAAATGTCCCCAGTCATTTCTTTAAAAGTCCTGCAAACAGCTACAGATAAGACATCAGGATCAGCACTGGCCTGTGTGGGACCTTTCAATGCTCAGGTAGAATGTAGATGATCAATGTTTATATTTGTAAGCACTCAGAATAATGGGTGCTAGAAATCCTTGAACCAAAAGGAGTTTGCAGTGACTTAATTATCATTTCAGTGCATTTTTGCCATTAAAAGCTTGAATTTTAAAAAGAGTAAAAATCTCCATTTAGTCATTCTGGATGAACAAAAACATAAAGATTAAGCATATATCAATAATTGGTAGAAAATCTGTAGTTCTTCATCTGCACAGATGTTCTTTATTCTTGCAATTCTAGTCTTCCAATTCCTGTAGCCATGAATTCCTGTAGCCACAAAACCTCATGGAAAGGAAGGACCTGAGCTTTTGTCAATTCCATTTTTTACTCTAATCCAACCAATCATTTCCATGTCCAGTAGGAAATGAAAACCTGCTGTTTATACTCATCAAAATTATCTCCAGTCCTTTCTTAATAACCTTATTTTGCCACACCTATGGTCTGGGTAAAGTGCAGCTGACATCAGAAAATTATATAATCACTCGTCCTAGAAGCTGGGAATTTGCAGAGACTTTGTGTATTTGCCCTTTTCTTACTTTTCTTAATAGTTCCTTGCATGGACATTGCTGGCAGGAGGTCAATGGGCTAGATGGACATTTGGTATGACCTAGAGCAGATGCAGAATCATAGAATAATTCAGATTGCAAAAGATCTCTAAGAGCATTAGTAATGCCTTAAACTGAATTACATGCAATCCTGCAAAGAGCTGTGAACCACTTACTTTCACATTTGAGGGGAGAAGGGTGTGAATTACAAAATTCTGAATATACCAGGGTCATTCTTTGCAAAGTTATGAAACCAGAATAAGTCACACAGATGGAGAGGATGCAAAACCCAGCAATTTAGAAACTCCTGTGGTCATGAAAGACCACCATTGTATTTGTGCACGACCTATAAGCTCCAGGGGCCATGTGTGAAGTGAAACACACAAAATGTTGCTTTAAAGAGAGTATTTACTGCAGGTTTTGCAGCTCCTGCTGAATGCTAGAATATGTAACCTCTTGATAATTCGTAGTACAATTTTTCAAAGAAAGCAGGAAACTGAGGCTTACTGCAGAGGAAAAAAAAAATCAAAAAGGAGAGAGAAAGAAAAAGTCCACCCTTGCTTGAAAGCATTCTATATATAATGTTCCAGAAAGCCCTGAACTACTTACTTTAATCATATTTGTTGCTAATTTAATTATAATGCAGAGTCTCTTGAAAGAAAGAGAAACATGGAAATAAATACAGGGCTGGAAGAGAAAACCTCTGTGCTCTCATTCTAACTCATTCTTCATGTAAGCCTAGTTTTACAATGATGCTGAGGAAGTAATTTAAGAACTTCTACTTCCCTGTCTGTAAACTGGGTGTAAAAATATTTTCCTTTTCTACTCACAGTGGTGCTTTGAGGCTTCTATCCTTAGAAAAACGTCACTGCTACTAGTGGGATTCCATGGGAAGAAATTGTTCAAGTGTGGAGCAGAAGCATTAGGAAATTTAAAGGTGTGGTTGGTCACACCTGTGCTGCAAGTCAGAAGCCATAGAAAGCAGCCCTGCATTGCAGTGCTGGTGAGAGCAGGACAAGATCTGAAGCAGCAAAATAGGAGGAAACTGTACCACCCCCACCCTCCCCTTACCCTGCATGGAATGAACTTGTCTTGCACTGTCCAGCCCAGAAATATAAGGAACTAAAAGGCAGCTGTACATTCTTCACAATTCTTCTTGTACAACATTCAGATTCCAGTTAGCAGTGACATGACAGCCTGTTGTACTTTCTTCAAGAGATGAGTTGCAGGTAAGGAGAGAACTACTTGACATCTATGGAGATGTCTACATCTGAATTAAGCTGGCTTCTGTTGATTTAGACAGAATTATACTTATTTTTACCAGAATATTTGGGTTTCATTATAGCCATATTTTCTGTTTCTTTTTTTTTATTATTATTTTTTTTCTTTTTATTTTTCTTTTTTTCCCCCACTTTAGCACTGCCAGTTAGAATCAAAACCAAACAGATCTCTTCTAAAATGGGTCACAAGTCTTTGTGCAAAGCCAGGAATTTGGCCTTTGGCAGCATGTTCCTATTGTGTCCAATTCTACCACAACATTCTGCTCCCTGCTGCACACACTCTACTGCCTGGGATGTCTTTCCTGCAGGACACAGCAATTAGCTGTTTTAAGAATGCTCATCCCAGCATTTGCTATATTATTGTGATCCACTGATGAGTACCTGAAGATGATAGACATATCAAAGCATACTTTGAAGTTGTTGAATTCTGTTAATTTTGATTTAGCACCTAAAGCAAGGATGAGCCAATCTGCAATATTAGAGTTTTCCCATCTACTCTTGGGAGCTGTGGGAATGTAGCACTGCTGCAGGCACACTCATACAGGTTGCAAATGCAGTGGTCCTATGACTACTTGCAGAGATTTTGGAGCACCTCACTGAGACTCCTGCAAACATCTTGCTCAGCCTTTATTCTCTGTTGGTGCAGGTGCTAAAGATCTGTGCTAAGAGCAGCAGTCTGTGGCATAGAACAAGGACAAGGGATGGAGTCCAAGTTTCTCCTGTGGCTAAATCATAGCAGAGGACAGGTTGGGGCTGCCTTTTCACTCCTTTCCACTGCACCACACTGACCACTAGAGTTTGCTGTATTAATGTTCGAGTGAACAAATCCAAAAGATCTGAAACAGCCCTACAAGCAATTACCAAAGAAAGAATTCCCTTACCACAAGTGGTAGAAACTACAATGCCCTTGTCCAGCTGTTGAGATGAACTCAACTGAAAATGCAGGAGAAACTGCAGGAAGTGTATGATTAAGTAAATGGCACTATATTCTCTCTGTTGGTACAGTGCCAATGTTCTAGCAGTGTGCTGAGGGACACTGAGCTATTTTCAGATTAAGTGAGAAATCAAGGTCCTGACTGCTGGTCATTTTAGCTAATTAAAGATCCCTTGGCATTTATTTGCAGAAGGAGGGATATTAGCTTTGATGAGCTGGCATAACTCCAGCTAAGAGAAGAAAATGCTGCAGACCAGGTTTTCTCTGAAGTTCTGAAGAGTGAAACATCCATTTTCCTCTTTCGTTCTTAAGAGAGTAGCATAGAAAATTAAATATGATGGCAAAAATTAATTTGGGGATTTTGATCCAAAGTGGACACTGATTTTGGCAAGTAGATTGATTTCTGGGTGAATCTCCAATGCAGTTGCAATATTTTCACATTTCAGACTTCCTAGTGAGATCCATCTATTCCCCCTGACAGTTTGTTCTCACCTCTGCTCATACCCTTGGTTCAGCTGGACACTGTCCCAGTGGTGGCATCAGGAGAGGGAACTCTGACAGAGCAGACAATCAATCTTTCCTAATTTTCAGTGACTACTGCCACCATGGTCCCAAGGAACAAGATTCAAAGAAGGGGAGTTCTAAAGAAGTCTTGCCCCACCTTGCAGCTCTGGCAATGGGTGTCCTTGTTCACAGTTGGGATGGGCCCTGTTCTGTCAAGACTGGAACTAATTCCCCTAATCTTGAACAAAGTGTCACCTTGGGGAAAGTGACTCTTTTCAGACACACATAATTTGCCCATGTTTTCACATAGACAGCAAAAGACTCTGCATAGCAAGCCCATCCTTTGCTAAATTTCTATTCCCTGCCTCAAAGCCAGTAAAGACTAAAGCCTCTCTTCAAAATGGCTTTCCAATAAAATAATTTCTAGAGTGAAGAAAAAAATATTGTCCCCATCCCCATACCCCACAAACCTTCTCCACATCATGTTTGCAATGAATCCAAAAGGAAAGAAAAAACAAAATTACCCACAAAGAACCTGAAACAGACTAAACAATTTTAGTCCAAGTAACAACACTATAGCAAAGTGATAAGCAAGACAGAAATGTAGCTAAGCACATCAAGCCAACTTACCTTCTACTGGTTACTTGAAACAGTAATATTTACCAGGCTGATCATACAGGAACAAAAGCAAACCCTGAGATAATAGTCATATAAAATTATAATATTGCCTCTTTTAACATCCTGTCCATCTGTTTCAATTACTCACTGCTGTTGTCCCCACTGAGGTCATAACCCAGTTCACTCATGGTGAGGTAAACAGAGTTTAATGGGACTACTTGTAATGAGTAGGTTACAAGATGCCCTTTACTGAATCACAGTCAGGAGTAAAATTCCAAATATTCATACATTCATTTTCCAAGCCTGAGATCTCCAGTCAAAGGTCTCCTGCATATTCTTGATTTTCACAGAAAATCAGCTTCCTAAGTGCCTAATTATTTTTGGAATAGAGCCTAAGTCATCTAGCAATAGTGTTTTGAAATTGTGACTTCTGTCTAGTTATCTCTGCAGAGCCATGGACTTAGGGAATTCATAAACAATAAAATCCAGTCATTGTTTTTCCTGAACTGAGACCCAACCCAACAGATGCAGCTATTAAGAAATTAGTTAAACTAGAAACAAATACTTTAGGAATTGCCTAAACAAGCTAAAAATAAGAGCACATGACATGCTGCAGAACTAAAATATTCTGCCTAAAATCCTGAACGACTATGATCAGGGGCAGCTTGAGAATTTTAGGGCAAGCCAAATAAACAACTGATTTTCAGGAGTGACAATTCAATTTAATCAATTGCTCTCGACTGGGACCCTTTGGAAATGCACAAGGCTGGCTGAAGTGTCCATAGGGAGAATTAACTAGGTGGTGCATTGGGAAAATGGGCAAATGAGCCAATGAACTTTTCAAAGCAGTTTAGGTGACTGGGAAGATGCAGGAGGATGGTCAATTATTTCTCCTGATGTTCCTGAAGCAGCAGAGGAACTCAACTGCTCAGCTATTTTCATCAGCATCATTCTGAGACTTTGCTTGTGCTTTGCCCAGACACCTGGAATTGTTCTGAGTTTACAGCCCCTTGTCTTCATATCCCCACATGCAAATATAGTTCCATAAACACCTATCCCTTCTAAATTATAAAGCTGTGAAGTCAATAAACCTTCAAATGTTAGGCTTTTCTTTACCCAGTAAGCAAATATTAGGTGTGCCCTTTAAAGTAAACAAGCAGTAAGACAATGTCTTTCTGTCCATATTTTTGGCAAACATCCTTGAACACTTCCTAAACTCTAAAGCACATGATATTTCATGTAAGTCAATGTCAGTGTTCTGCTTTAGAGCTGAGGCCACAGCCTGCCTCAGGTGATGACTGCTGATGCTCCCAACAGCAAAACAAACACTCAGTGGTTGCAGATGGCTTTCCTTGGTCTAACCATTTTGCAGAAGTGATACACTCCTTTAGGGACAGTGATCTTTCTGCTCCTTTCCAGGTCTCACTTACAAAGTGGAAGCAGCACTTCAGTAATTTCCACATAAAAACTCTGGGACCAGTGAGCAGTTTGTGTCGATTGGTGTCAAAGTGTAACCCTTAAAAGAAGAGTTTCATTACATTTCAAGATAACACAGATCTTTTTAATAAGTGTGCCTGAGCACTTATGTGATGCTTGTGAATTGCTGGTTTTGCATGCCTTTTAGCACTGTTGGAAGTTTCACCTCATATGAAACCCTCCAAGAAAAGTAACTCTTCAGGCTTCTTACTCAGTCATGGGAATTATTGTAACCACAGGTATAAACAGGAAGATACCTTAAAGAGATTGTGGCAAGAGGTATTGGCAGGTGCCAAAGTATGCAGCCAAGCAGGACTGAAAGTATTATTTTAAAAGCTTAGAGTGGAAAGCCTAAATTAGAAATTCTTTTAGATGTTTTCCTGTGTTGACTTAAAATAAATGACATGCAGACCTCAAAGAGAACTTAAAGAAGTAGCTTTGCTTTTCAGACATGGTGCACAGATCTTAGATAAAAAACCACAGTGCTAAATTTCTAAGAAAAATGGCCTATTTATGGACACACTGTCCTGTGTGATCCCCTAAGCACATGGCAGCCTATCTTTCAGAGTTTTAACACCATCTTTGTGTAATTGCATGAAAAGTCTTCAATGAGTAAGGCAAAGGCTGTTGAATGACTGGTTTAAGTTACAACTTTTTAGGGATTTATGGGTAAGCAGCAGCAATAACACTATAATAGCATTTCTGAATCACTTAACCCAGAGCCTAGTGCTGGGAAAGGCACAGAGTGGGATTTAAATGGCTGCTAGCCCATACTGCATTTACACCAAAGCCATTTCAAACTGATCCCAAAAACATCCTCCTACTGAGTACTCTGAGCATGGGATATGTACAGCTGGTCTAAGACTGGCATTGGCTTGGGAGATAGGACATGAATCTCAGCCTGTCTCTTGGAACAGCCTGAGCTGGAAGAGGACCAGGATGCTCCACTGGCACTGCAACAGGTTCACTGTTTCCTGTAGGTAAAAGGCAGTGCAGTCACAACAGAGTTATTCGCTGAATCATGAGCTAGGGCTCTGTGTTGGCTTGCAAAGCAAGATGTAACCAAAAGTATGTATTCTATCACCATCTCTTGAAACCAGGTGGGGCAGTGATCTTTATCTTTTCCATGGCCCGTCCTTCTTCCAGGGACATATCTTCTGCATTGAGTCGCACTGCGTGACTGATAAAATTACATCATCCCACTGGGAGATGCTCCACCCAGGGGGAGGAGCTAAACATTTCCTACCTACATAAAAACTGAGATTTGGAACACCAGGAGCCTTTTTCCACTGGATTCCAGAGGAAAAGCAGATCCTTCTACATCATCATTGGACCTTTGGAGGAAAACTGCACCTTCCACAGGAGCACTGCTCCAGCTGAGCCACATCTGCCACTGCAGGGGGATGCAGCACCATTTAATGGGACTGCTACCAACACCCTGACTGACAGGGTGTCAGGTTATATTCTGACTCTGTCAGTGTTTTGGTTTGTTGTTTTTGTTTTTTTTCTGTAATACTGTATTTCTATTTTAATTTTCCCTAATAAAGAACTGCTTATCCTATTCCCATATCTTTGCCTCAGAGTTCCTTAATTTCAAAATTATAATAATTTGGAGAGAGGTGGTTTATATTGTCCATTTCAAGAACGACTCCTGCCTTTCTTAAGAAACACCTGTCTTTCAAACCAAGACAGGCTCCCTGGCACCCTATGAATTATGAAGCTTTACAGTGTGTAAGAGATCAAGGAAATGGAGGGGCATGGATCTCACAGCTTTAAATAGGCCATAAATTGACCAAAGTCAATTATGACCTATGTATAAAGGGCAGGGAGAGGATAGCACCAACCTACAAAAACAAGCATTATCTTTTCCTATTTATTGTCACATTTATTGTCTCTCACATAAGTTATATCTATTTCCCTACAGACTGCAGAGTATATCAATGACTATATCACCTACATGTCAAACACCTCCTGCAGAAGTGTCAAATATTACATTGGAGTAACAAGATAGGACAGTATCTGTGGATGAATTCATCAGTTCTTTACTAACATTATGGCATTTATGAAACAAATAATTTGTATTTTTTCCCAAGGATTTATAGCTAACTGCTGGTGATTGTTTCCTTTCTGGAGCATCAGAAGACAGAGATCAGAACAAACTCAGAAATATTATTCCAAGTGTTTCCCTGCTAGACTAAAGAGATGTATGTGTAATATCCTATATGTAAATGTGTGTGCATTCCTGGATATGTGTGTACCACAAAGTACTTTAAAATCATATTCTGGCATGTGATAGAGAGACGTATAAAATAATTTCCATTTGTTCTGGAGAGTCTTGAGAAATATTTTTCACTGATTACCCTCAAGTTTGGGCAGATATAGTTTTCAATTTGTTCTGCAAAAATACCTCTTTACTTTTTACAAGCTTCTCAGTGGCTCTGGACCACAGATACATTGTCTAGACCAGTAAATTCCATGGCTGGGTGCAGTTGGCATAGAGGTGCTTTCATTCTTAAGGATCCCAAGCACATCATAAACTGTTCAGAGAGCTCACACCCAGCCTATCATTGAAATGTAGCCACTGCTGCAGCGGAATTCAGCAGCTGCTTAATGGTTCATAGATCTCTCTTGTTCCCAATTAGGCCAGTAGCAATCTTTCTGCTGCTTTCAATGAGAAGGTTCTTGTGTGCTAAGCCAGGCATGTGCTTAAGTACCTTGTTAAATCACAGTCTAAAGGCTTAAACTTTCTCATATAACATTCATACTGGCTTCACTGGATGCAAATCAGAGCCTTCAGGGAGGAAATAAGTAGGAAGATCAAATGAAAAGACAGAGTGTATTTTAGGTAGGAGGAAAATAGGGGGAAAGTGGAGTACACACAACTAGTAAAGCAGATGATCCAGATGTTCCCTGTCTGCTCTAGCTGGGCACTTGAGACATCAAAAAGGGGCCAGTTTCATTCTTAAAGCAGTTTCTAGTCTCGTGGAGGAAAATACTTAGAGAGGTAAGTAAAAAATTACTGCTAAACATGAGCTAATGAAAGCAGTTTGAAAACTCCCTCTAAATTGTTGAGGATGTCCATGCCCCTTGCAGTAAGAAACATTTCATGATTTTCTAGTGGAAATGTCCCTGGGGGACAGGGGGTTAGAACAAGACAATTTTTAAGGCCCCTTCCAACCCAATCCATTTCATGATTCCATGATTCCATAGCCTGATTCTCCTGGTCTCATGCAATGGTAACTCTCAGTGTCTTCAGTACCAGACATGAGCACGCAGGGAGTGTCTCAATTACCTTTATAAGCAAGTTTTAGGTATGTTTTCACCTATACAATCTTTCCCTGTTTGATCAGCTGCAGACTGTACTTCCTTCTCACTTATTTGCTGACAGAGAGAAGATACAATTGATTTATTCCATTTATTTCAACAATGGAGGCTTTTGATAACTAACTGCCACAGAAAAACCCACTATTTCTAATTTCCTCTGTATTTTCCCCACCTTCTCAATGCCTAAGTCTTTTCTTTTTGTTTTTTTAAAATTATGTTTAATGAATGAATTGAGAAGACAGACTGCAGAATCTCACTGATATAGCACTCAGTTCAATAGGCATGATTTTAAAATGTTGGGGATTTTTTCTTCCTGTATGACCAGAGAAATCTTTGTAATCCCTTTCACACAAAAAGTAGAACTTCCTGTCAACTGTGAAAAAACAGCTGCTTTTCAAAACAGTTGGATTACTCATCTTTCTCAAAACCTTTTGCCACATGAATATCTTAAACCAGTAATCACAATTAATTGATGTGAAATTAGGATGTTACAGTATAGATTAGTGATTCATAGAAACTAATGGGAAATTTACTGATGCTCATCACCAACAGAATATGCCTCGATTTTAAAACTACCCTGTTGGAGACTGGCATTCATTGTATTTTTTACAGCACCTAGAAGAGGGATTAAGTGGGTTGAAGACCTTTATATGCAGCTATAAATAACAAAGTTTAATCAGAAAACATTGGAAATACTTGTAGATGTTTAATTTATGACCACATCACTGTGAAATTATAAATGTGAAAGCAAAAAACAAATATATTGTCTTCATTAGGAAGCTCACAGTACTTTAAAGGAGAGAAAAAGTTTGAGTAATATGTTGAAGGGTCTAAGACAAATTATTTTTGTCTGGGAATTTTCTAAAGTACGTTTTAAGAAATTATGAACTTCAGATACTGGAAAAGCTGGATCTTTTGCTGCAGCATGATTTAATTTTATTAAATTTGCCCTTCAGAGAAGGACTCAGTCAGAAAAAACATCTTGTATTGAAGTGTCTGCATACTAGCTAGGGGTGAAATCCATTACAGCTACTGAAGACTTCAGATTTTATTTCACTTCTTCATACTTTCCTAGTTAAGTATCAAGTTGGACCTCTAGGTACCACTTTGGGATCCTGTGCCATCTCAAGGAGATCATGAACCTGCTTGAGTGGGTCCAGAGGAGGACCATAAATGGATGAGAGGGCTGGGGCACCTCTGCTTTGAGAACAGGCTGAGAGAGATGAGGTCACTCAGACTGGAGAAGTGAAGGTTCCAGAGACCTTATAGTGGCCATCCAGTACTAGAAGGAGGCCTACAGGAAAGATGGGGAAGGGAATTTTTATTAGGCACAGTGGTAGTAGAACTAAGAGCAAGAGTTTTAAATTGAAATAGCATGGATGGTAAGTTAGAGAAAATTAAAGAAATTCTTTACTGTGAGGTGGCAAGGGGATGGAACAGGCTGCCCAGAGAAGTGGTGGATGCAGCACCCCTGGAAGAGTTTATGACCAGGTTGGGTGGGGCTTTGGTCTAGTGGAAGGTGCTCCCACTCATGGTGGAACTAGCTGATCTTTATGGTCCCTTCCAACACAAACCACTCTACAGCTCTGTGATAGGTTTCTAGTGGCATCAAGGGGGCTGTGTTTTCAGCCACATTGCACCGTACTTAACTGCATTGCTAAGTCTTCCTGCATAATGGTTCCAAAGTGCTGCTTTTGCATTTTTCCTTGTAAAGGGGGGTATCTGGGGAATGGCAAATATTGCACTTATGAGAAGGATACAGTGAGTCAGATCAAATCAGTCACTAAAGATTTCCAACTGTTCAGTACAAACTCCCTGAACATCGCTGATCCTTGTGAGCATTTTAGAATAGAACACAAAGAATAAGTTAAGTAAATGTTTTTAAAATTTAAGACTAACAGAAATTGCTAAGATATATTGTCTTTTTCTTGTATGCATTTCTCCATTCCAGGTACTGATTACTCTGAAACATCACTTGTCAGATGAAAGTCTCAAGTCAGATAGGAACTCTCTACAGATATCTTCATTCTTTCCCTCTTGCCTATCACTGTCCAGGTACTTTGCATGGTCAGAAAGAGCAGGAACAAAAAAATTAAGAAATCTATTGACAAACTTGAAAAGATATTTTCCCTGTGTTCTGCCAGCAGAACTTTTTAAATTATCTGTAACTTGGGGGAGAAGGAGAAAACATCACAATTAAAGAACAAGTCTCCCTCATGATTTCATGCTAACAATCTTGTTTGATTTTTATTTTTCTACAAACTCCTGAATCCTAAATTTTCTTAAAATTGAAAAAGGTAATAAAAAAAGACAGGATGATATGTACTTTAGAAGGTACTTTACTGTGACCCAAGAAGTGTGGGTCTCTTTTTTCCTGAAAGAAATATTTTACACAGACACAGTCATTCGTCATGAGAGTTTTGAGGCACCTGAACAAGGTGTGAGAAAAAAGTCTGCCTGGATTATAGGCCAGAGATCCTAAATAATTCTCACATGACTTATACTAAGGTAAAGGCAGGCATCATATTCAGTGTAACTTCCTGAACCAGTTTCATTTTATTTATACCTTCTTTTTTTCTTTCTTTTTATAATATTTCCTGGGTTTCAGATATCTCAGCATTTCAATTCCTTGCCTGTGAAGGTATGGAAAGACCAGAGGAGGGCAGGCAGAGTCTGGAAAGGAAAATAGCAGAAGCTAGAAAGAGATGCTTAAAATATATCAAAGAAATCAATAATCCAACTGCAAGAAGAGAGCTTTTGTAGTGAATCAGGGAATTCACCTTGACTTTTCACACAGAAAGAACCCTAAAGCTGAATGCTGCCTCTTCTTACAGTTGTGTTCCATAAACAAATGTGAGGCAAGGTGACAGCCAAGTTCTTCACTTCTCCACTTAATCTTCCTCCTCCTTGCATTCTTATTCTAGAAATATCTAAAAGTTGCTTCTGTGGATTGATTTCTCATCTTAAGGACACAAAATTTATGGTTATTTATTACATTGCTGTGGCAGATACTTCAAATAATGAATCAGGCTCAGACAGCCCTTCTTTCTCATTTTATATACGACAAGACAAGTAGTGGACCAAGAGATCTATGGGGGAAAGTGAGGTGGGAAGGGTCATTGGGAAACTGTGACCATAAATGCTTCTGGTTTTTGCATAACTCCAAGGAAAAATGGAGAAGAAACCCTTCCCTCTTTGCTGGCATATTTTGAACAGCCCAGGACAAGCAGGGAAAATGTCTTTCTCCTGAGGAACAAAGAGATATTTCTCAGGGTGGGTTTCAGAGGTCACATGGTGAGAGGTGAGAAGAGACAACACCTGTTCATCAGCCTCTGGACTTAGAGTTTGCTTAATTGAGATGTAAGGAAGATAGTCACAGGTCTCTCATGCTCTGAGAACAAAAGATGGGACACAGGCTGCAGGAAATTTGGAGGCTGAATCACCAAGACTCTCTAGAGGCAGCTCCACTTTCTGTCTAAAATGTGGCCATAATCCTTCAAACTACAGCCAAACACAGAGGTCCCAGATTGCAGTCATGAATTTCTTATGGTAGAAACTCTTCTGCTGTTCAAAATTGGGAGAAAATCTAAAAGTGACAATGGAAAAAAAATGTGATTCCTGGGATATAAGGCTGGTATTCACAGGGAAAGAGATGTTTAGTCTTTTGATATCCAAAACCAGAATAGATTACAGAAGGAGTTTGTAAAGACAAGCTGTAGATTTTCTTGTGTGGTGTAAACAAAAATACTTAAGATTCTTTAGTGTTGACAGGAATTAGTGTGTAGAATTAGTTTCCAAAGTCTGGAAACAAGCAAAAAGAAAGGTCATACACCAGAATGAGTAGGAACACTCACATATTTATTATGCTTTGATTGCTCCAAATGAATGTTAAGAACTCAAAAATAGCATTTTACTCTAAAAGGCACACTTTTTACTCACATGTCTTCTTCACATAACTTTATTCTTCTGGCTGAAGCCTCAGATAATGTCTACAAGCAAGACTTGCAAGTTTTGTAGAGCTATGCTAATGTTAGTAGATAAGTGAGGAATGTCTTGCATTAAAAAGCACAAAATGCTAAAGTGAAGACTCAGAACCAGGGCTCACCTGCAGGGTTCCAATTTACTATTTTTGCATCTGTTCAGAATTTGGTCTTAATTCAGGATAAAATAAACCTGAGTTGCTAATAGTTGAGATCACTGAGAAAACATCAAAACATTCATGTCTATATGTCAGCTTCATTCCCTGCAGGAAGGAAGACAATTATTACATCCCAAGTGAGTCTCAGCTCCATCAGGTGTAGCCATCTCGTGTGCCTGTGTGCACAAACCATTTAGATCAGTCTCTCTATACACTGAGAGTTAAAAATAAGCAGCTCCACAGGGATGGTGAATCCTTCTGTGATACAAACCTGTCCCCTGTGGGCATGAGACACTCTCTCCACAGATGGGGAAACTGGGTTGGTGCAAATGCATTACTTTTAACCCTACTGATACAGGTGAAAGAAATCCCACCAATTGTTTTTCTTAATTAACTACAGTTAAATATTATTGGTCATTTTACAGATACAATTGTAAAATACTGCCCATATACTGCCCAGTTTCTAGAGCACCTGGCATGTACAAAAGATCAAACATTGTCTTTAAATCCAGATTGTCCACTTTCCCATTAAGCCACCTGAATGACATCTTTTTAAAAGAAAGTATAAACATTCATCTAGAAGCACTTCAATTTATTCCTTCAGAAATGAGAGATTAGCAGCATCAGACTAATAACTATGCACAAAACCAACCATCTGAAAGATGCCATGGCAGAAAACTGTGACAGGAGCTGGATTATACAGTCATAAAAACTTGAGAGATTTGTCAAGGGAATGTATAAACCCAGAGTTGTTCCTATTTCTGTTCAATTTAATTTCTTAAGTATGCCTGTTTTTCTTTCTAACATATGATTCTGTCTCATTAAAAAAATAGGGAAAGAAGCATTTTATTTTCTCTCTTTCTCCATATGCATATTAATAGCCCAACACTCTAATACATGAGTCTCATTTTCTGTAGCTAGCTGTTGAATTTTCACATATATTGGTAATAGAGGTGACAACACCGCCTAAATTTGAATTTTCCCAACACTCCTAATAAATTTTTATTTTCAGTGGCTTAAAATTGTATCAAACTGTAACCACTCAGGCTAAAAATTTTCAGATTTTTTTATCTGCCTTAGATTAAATTTTTAAAGACACTGTCGCTCAAAACACCTCACCTATTTCTCAGAAAGACACTCAGGTAACACTCAGTTATCACTCATTTCAGACAAATAAAACTGTTGATTTGGAGTAACGCTGAATATGTTATTTTGAGTGTTAACAGGTGGAAAGTGAAATCTGGACTGAGGATACATTGCATGCAGTTTCTGTCTCTTAGCTGTAGCCTTTTAAAAGGCTCCTGAGCTTGTCCATGCTCAGATGAGCTGAGGCAGTTGGCAGCTGCACACTCAGAAATTCCTTCCGCACTGGTTGTGTTTTCCTGCCTGCTGCCAGCTCTCAAGGCCAGGAAGTGTCTCTTTCTTTCTCACTCTTTGTGTGAACTCATTGTTTCCCCTGCTGATTGCTAAGCCCGGGTTCTCTGAAGGAGCATACAGCCCGATGTGTAATGGAGAAAATTTCGCTCTGCAAGGGTTTGGAAGTCAGGTAATCATCATGTAGGTAGCACTTAGAGAAAATGGAACAGATGTATCTGAAGCTTCACAGTTCCTAACCCCCCAGCAAACATTTTGTGTAATTCCACTGGGAAAATGTGCATTTTGGTATCTGCTAGTGCTGCTCAGCAGAAAGTATGAGAACATCACCCAGGAGTCACAAAACTATCCCAAGAGGTCTCTGCAGTGGATCTAAAGGTAGCTGTGCCTGAAGAGGTTCCTGTGCATGCCACTCAGTTGCTACCTGATGGGATTTATGCTATGTTTTTCTCCTTTTTCCTTTATTAGAAACCTAGGAAATTAGCCTCTTTCTCCTTCATGCACAGACACCCTTTTGAAAGAACCCTGACATTTCAAGGTCATGTACTCAAAACTTAGAAAATAGCAAGTGAGAAATGCAATGCAGTTAAGTGCACATCATAAAACAAGGGTTTTAATGTAAAAATTTAACTACCTTTCTTCAAAACAAACATATTGCAAGGTATGTGCACAGATACAATGAAGAAGTTAGACTCTTAACTTAGTCTCTCTTAAGTTTATTTTGAATGGTTTCAGGCTTGTCCTTTTCCATGTCCTGCTCAACACCAAAATTTAGAAAAACTATTTTCTTAAATCTTGTAGATATGCTTACATTGTCAATCCTACCTTCCTGTAAAGTGAGTCCAAACTTTGGCCAAATTTGCAAGAGAGGATAAGCACATTTTGCCATTGTTTGGCTAAAAGCATACAACAGAATCTCACATAGCACATAGCAATGGAGAATTTTTTGTTGTTGTATGGTACCAATTTCCCCCAGCACCAACACTGTTGACTTTATTTATTTTGATGGTGTTTTTCCCCATAGCTCAGCCAAGAAAATCCACACCAGTAAATACGAAATGTCTTTTAGTCATTATCATAGTCTTAATACTAACTACTGTATTGTACTTTACTGAAGCCTCTGCTGAATGCATAAAGTGCTTGAGTAGCTACTTCTCTTCTTCAGGACTGTGGGATGGATTATCAGGGAGTTTGATTCTGACAAATAAACACCACTTAAACTATGACACAAGTAATTGAGATGAATCAACTCAAAGAAATACATATGGGGGTTGGACCATCTCCTACCTTGCAAATAAATCCTTGGAAATTAACTCTTGCTGAGAAAATTGTCCTAGGGGTCTTGCTGGGGCCCATACAAGAAACAGACTTTCTAAAGGAGGGAAAGAAAATGTTGTCTCTATGGAATCAGTGTTGGTGGGTTCAGACCTGAAGACTGAAATAATTTATTTTCATGAAATAAATCTTTTTCTGGATATTATACACCATAATCCAATCAAGGCATCACATCCTCTACTGAAGTTATTTATTTCCCTGTGTTCTGGAGAGTGGACACAGAAACCCAAAAAATTGTTATTTGCATAAATAAAAGCCTTGAATAATCCTTTCAGCATCTTGAAGATGATCTGGTCCAAGTCTACACAACAGACTGTGCATAAAATCTGTCTCCAGCCAAGAACTTACTAAGAATTTGTGGTACTTCAAGCTGAACAATGTTGAGATATTGGGTATAAATAAATGCATAATCTCTTGGACATGTTCTTCACTTGATGTCTAATGGGAACATGCTGGCATGCAATTCACAAATAAGGAATTGCAAAGACTTTTTCTGTAAGAAATATTTTCATGTGGTTTTCAAAGTGAAATATGACAGTACTGTAGACAAGAGACTACTGTAATTTATTTGCATATGTTGCCCTAGAGAATGATGCCACAGTTAGTAGATCAAGATCTCATAAGCAAACATAGGCTAAAAAACCCCAGAAGGTCTTTCTATTATCAGCAAAATACTCTTAATTCCCCAGGAGCAAAATGGCCAATGCAGACATAGATACCAGAAATTGTATGGGGTTTTTTCCTCCTGGTTTAAAACTTTAATTGGTTCCTCTAAATCTACACTTTTCTATGAGAATGCCACCTTCCTTTGGCAGATTTTCCAAATAAATTCTATTATTCTGTTGTACCAGGACCTATCACACTGTTGCTTGCACACATTGCAGTTTGTTACAGCATGCAAAACAACACTGAAATATTTCTACCATTACCTTTACTTTTTATCTCTACTTTTAATTCTTTGTTTATTGCATCTAATAGATCTGTAGAGGTTAATCCTAAATAAGGTCAGTAATACTTGTATTGTGCTTTTATCTCAGTACTATCTCATAACAGCATGTTTCTAACCACAGCCTGAAGCATCATTAGAACCAATATGACTTTAGTTCACGTATTTCCATTTTGCATTATGCAGTACACAGATCAAGTCCCTCAGTATTCCAAAACCAGACATCCTTTCTGGTGTTAAAGGGTGTGTTTAACTCCACTTATATTTTCTTTCTTTTTCAATTAGACATTATTAATCATCAATTGATGGGAAAATTTTTCATCTTGAAAAATAGTTGAATGAATGTGTGCATCATTTGAAGCTGATTGGAAGTCAAGGGATAAAATATGCATTTAGGTTACCCAAAACTTTTCAGTCTGCAGATGGTGTCTGCCTGGACCTAGATCCACCCTCTCTAAGTGTGCATCCTCTTGCCTGCTACTAATAACTGGGACACACATTAAGGGAACAGTGAGTGCACCCACCAGTGATACACATCTAGTATTAGAGAAGTTATTATTGACTTGTGAGGTAGCTGGATTTTATTCCTCCTTTCTCTTTTGTTTGTTTGCTTGTTGTTGTTTTGTTTTGTGGGGGTTTTGTTGTGTTTTTGCTAACCTATTTTGTTTTGTTTTGTTTTTTGTTGTGTGTGTCTGTGTGTTTTTGCTTTGCTTTGTTTTGTTTTATTCAGATGTTTCTTCTAAATAATTTTCCTCTAACCCATTTCACAGAGAAGAATAATAATGCCCTTTTCCTTGGCTGAGCAGAGCTACTTAGCACTTCAATAGTCACCGTGCAGTACACACATCCCAGCAGGAATGGGAACACAACTCATCTCTTGAAATTGGGCTGTGGGATATTCTGCATTGACTTTTTCATTGTGAGGGGAATATCTTTCTCAGTTTTATGCATTCTTGTTCCTTTTCTCTCAAGAGAACTGAAAGCACAACCAAATGACATAAAAAGCATGGAAAGCACTCAAGACTAACAAAATACAGGAATTGCCTTGGCTCTGGTTCTTATACAGATAAAGGTTCTGAACCTGCAAATACTCCAATGATTCCCAGCACTAGCTGGGATAAAAACCCAGAGAAAAGTCATTTGCAATGCAGGCAGAAGAAATGGGGACTCTTGGAGTGGTAACAAAAATTTTAAATAGCTCAGCAACACAAGAACTTTTACTTAAGTGCTAAACACCCTAAGAAAACATTTCCAACATGATCTGTTTTTTGCTTTCAACTGTCAGGTTTGCAGCCTGCCTACAGGACAACTGCTTTTCTCTGCCACATGAACATCTTCCTGCCCCACCCTCATGGTGCCAATGTCCCTGTGCTATCACCACCACTATTAGCAAAAATGTCCTTTTTATTTTTACTGTTATCATTGGATGTGGACCTAATCATAAAACAGAAATTCAGGAGGGCATCATCTGCTTAGACATGGATATTTGCAATTTAGGTATCAACATCTGGATAAAGATACTTTGGTTTGTGTGTTTGGTTTTTTCAATGCAAACCTGAAACTTGCAAAATCTTTTTGTTGTGATAAACATATAAATTCTGCTAATGCTTTAATCAAAGTTCCTAAAATTCTAATTCAAATGCTATGTTACTGTATCAAACAGCCTACAAAGAAGGAAAAATGGGCTGAGTAGGAAAAAAACATGTCACAGGATACTGCCTGGAATATATTCTGCCCGCACAACATCCATATTATCTCCCAATAACAGTAATGGAAATTTTGCACACACATCAGGGCATAATGCATAGCTAAGCCTTTGACTGGTTTGATATGTATTTATGAATGTAGTTATACATTTATTCCCTCAGCCAATTTAAACACCTGTGATTCAGAGTTTAAATTTATTCATGTATACCTTCAAATAGAGAAAACCAGTATGGAGACAGCATTAATTTAAAGGAAAACAACCTGATTATAAAGTGAAATATGTCAGACATAAAGAAATAAATTAAGGTTAATATTTTTTATCCCATTGGGATCAATTGTTTGGGAAAAAATTTTGCATATTAAAAATTTATGGTTCAATTGGGGATCATTTGTATGAGAAAAGGCACATGTTTTGTATAAACATTAATAGACATAGATATCTAGAATAAGGAATTTTATAACTACATGCCTGCAGATGTGAAGTTTTGATTGAGGCACATCATATAAACAAAAACAAGCTACAGTATGGACATATCTTTTTATTTATGTAATTGAATCTATTTAGACTAGTTTACCCAATTGATTTGAATTCACACTGTGAATTATTGTGAAATTAATACATTTGAGAATTAGAACACTTCAGATTAACAAACCAATTGAAAATTGAAGGCAGGCTGTACATCATCCAACCAACCACCTTGTCTTAAAAATTACAGGTAAAAATTGCTGCCTTCCAATATAGCAACTGATTTTGCTTTAATTTGAGTATTAAAAGACTTGCCCCTATAGGTAGCAATTTATAAATAAATAAAAATATAGTAAAAATTGTAGACACCTATCCAAAACAAATCAGAAAGATTCAACATTCAGATGTTCAGGAATTTTTTAGTCTTACATCTGTAACTCTGTGCACATGTGTAACTCTGTGCTAAGTCTTAAATCCAAACTGTGTTTGGAATTACTTTTAGATTTGAAGAATTGTAATTTTTCTTCTCTTCAGACAGAACTTTAAAACACAAAAGTTAAGTTTTCACTTGGAAATCTGATTTTTATTTTTTTTTTTTAATGAAGAAGAATTCTTTTCCTGGTATGAACCAACCCAGAGTCTAAAATCCCCATGCTAGATAAAAAGCAAGTCCTAAGATGTGAATGCCTTGCTTCTCAGTCGGAGTTTCCAGGTCAAATTTCATCAAGCCTGGTTCTTTTATGACAGTGTTGATGATATATCCTCATGTTACAGGCATGCCAAAATGCCAAAACACTGTGAAACTGATCAACTCTGCTATCATAAAAGAACTCAAATGTGTGTTTTTAATGTCAGGAAATTATATAATCTCTCCCAGAATCCTCTCATGACAAACTGACCCAATTTTGAATGTAATAATGATGTTCCTGAACTTTGGATGGTTTCTGTTGAAAGGGAATTTCCAGATTTGATAGCTCTGAAGCTGTTTATGATGGGCTCAACAGCCCTGTCTGGTTCACAGTCCTCCAAATTGCAACAAATCAAAAAATTACCCAAGCATGACATTGGAACCTCTTGCAACATATCAATCCCAACTTGCCCAAACTTGAATTGAATTGTTAGATCACAAGACTGAGTGTGTTTATTATAAAGATACGTCCAATTTGACAAGATTTGCCTTAACTCTTTTTCAGGGGCTTGTTTCTTTTAATTCTTTTAATGTGAGTTTTATGCATATGTTTACTGTGACTTTTCTTCCAGTTCAGTTCACTTCTGTTTTTAACCTTTTCATTCCAGTTTGTGTGAATAAAACCTCAGGCTGCATCCCTTTTTTTCATCTGGTTTTATAATGAAGGGAAAATTTTCACAGAAGTTAATGCAATTTTCAAATCAGAACAATTAGCCTAAAAATGAAATATAAAAGTCTATTTTTTATGAAAAGCTGGAGAAACTTAAAAAAAGAAAAGCACTGAAATATAATGCTTTGAAGAAAAGATTTTGGAAGGAACAGAAGAAATATTGTTTTGGTGTGTTTTTGCCCAGAAAAAACAATCTTATTCCTAAATAATTTTAAGTCAAAAAAGAGAAACATACTTTTAAATCCGAAATATACAACCTATGAGGGGTTTTAGCTTAAAATAGGTCAATTTTATTATGAAGAGTTTTACAATAAAATCCATTGAATCTTTAAGCTGAGAAAGATTTTGGTTTATTTAGCTGGGTTTTTTTTTTTTTTTTTTTTTGTTTTTTTGGTTTTTTGGTTTTTTGTTTTTTTTGTTGGTTTTTTTTTCCCTATTGAAAGTGATGAGTTCAGAAGCAATTTGCAAGACTTGTACCTGCTTGGTATTCCTCCCCAATTAAATACATAACTGAAAAATTTCAGCCTGGTACTGGATGGCTTTGAAAAATGAAGAGGAGTGAATTAGCACATTTCAAAAAATCCTTAAGTGTAACATAATTCTTGATACAATCATATATCTTACCTTCCCTTCATGGTGCAGAAGAGATTCAGATGTAATATTAAAGAATTAGTAGAATCCAGTCTTCCAGTCCATGCTATTTCAACTGGAGAAAGGAGCTTCTCATCATCAGACTGTTGAAACATAGATTTTTTTTTGTTTCACTGACCTGTAGCAAAGATGATGCTCCATTGTTACTCAATTTCTGTGCAGTGTAACTGACTGCAAAAATCAAAGCACTAAATCATAGTGTTTACCAGTGGTGCTCTCTTGCTGTGGCCCCCACATATCACAACAACTGCAGAATACACCACTGTCAAAATTGATTAAATACACACTGAACATTTAACTCTGTTTCACTTAAAATCAACCAGAAAAATACAGGTCTTTTCCTCTGCTCCTGAGGGGATCAAAATCAGGTGAGAAAGCTCATTTGGCATCCAGATCTCCCTGCAGAGGTTACACAACCACTGGGGTACTTGTGTAGGAGAGCAGCAGAAAGTGTTCATAATTGGGAAAGTTGGTTTGGGACTCTTTGCAGAATAACATCTGCAAGATTAATTGTGTAATCTTTTAAGTGCCAAATACTACACTGACTGTTTCTACGTAAAGCAAACCCGAGTCAGAAGATATGTGAAAAGATATCAGTCAAAACACCACTAAAATAAAACGCTCCCTGCATGAATAAAATGCTTCCCTCCTCAAACCTTTCTAAGGAAGAGGATGGAACTACATACACCTGAAGAAAAGGATGCTAAACCACGTGCACATTAGAGAATCAGGATGTCTAAGTTTTCTCCACTGCTAAATGAGAGGATTCCTACCAGTAAAGAACTAAGTATAGAACATAGGGTCTTTACTCAAAAAGCAAAGAGCATGCAGAGATTTTAATTTGAACTGCAAATCATAATAAATTTCTCAATATATTTTTCCAGAAGAAAGAGATACAATACAAATGGAAAATTTATTGCATTCCACTATGTTTTCATCAGCAGCGTCTGGCAACTGTTCACTTCATACAAATTAGTACACCATTTCTTTTCTGGGCAGTTCTAAGCAATCTTAAAGACAATAACTTCAGTTAGCAAGGCTGAATATTTCTCTGCTTCAGACATCTGGATCCTCCTCTGAAAGTAATGAATTTGGTAAAAGCTTATGGCTTCCATCTAAACATTGATAAGAAAGTAGTGAAGAATATGACCCTTTAATCCTAAATTCAAGATGGGTGCCCAGGCTGTTTAGCACCTGAAACTTTACTGTCTTTATTTACATTAAGTGATAGCAAGAAAAAATTTATTTTCCTCTTAAAGCTTTAAATTATTTGTATTCCCTCCTTTTCTTACAGTTCTCTTTGACATTCACACTAATGTAATTACTTCAATAGCTGACATGCTCAAATAGCAAAGATTTGAATGGGTACTGTGTATAATTAGAAGAGGAATGAGTATGACCTTGGTGACATAAAAAAAAACCCAGGAGAGCTGTGGGTAGATGCATACAGAGAAAATAGACAGACAGGTTGAATAAAATGCTTTAGTAGAGTAGTAGTTAAAAAATAGAGGTATGTGTTGCTGAATGACATGACACAGGTCAAGATCAACCAAATAACATGGGACTCTGAAAGAAACAGGCATCAAAATGTCAAGTCAAATTAGTCACTGGAATCTGTTCTGCATAATGGCTGGCTGTGACAACTGAGCACTTAAAAATTTAAATAAAAAGAAAACTTGCTCCTCTGTAGTAATAAGGGTCTTAAAGGCTAAACACATCTGTTTACCCAGCTTACAAAAGACAAATTATAGCTAATAAGCAAGTTTAAAAATAATGTACAAAGAATTAATCAGAGAAACAAGATGTTTTTGTCCTAGAAACCAGCACTCCTACTGATTCAAGGAATTTGCATGCAAAGCCAGTCTTCTCCGTGACTCGCTGCCATGTTTCATTTGTTCTGTTGTGAACTGTGAGGTCCTGGTTTGTATTCTCCCAAATACACATGCAGAAGTGCAAACACATTACTGAGCACACCAAACAGGCAGTTACAAGTGCAATCACTTAGTGGCACAGAATTGGTCACATTGAGCATGAAACAAAGCACAGTTGCTGTGCTATTACTTTGAAGCACTCATAAGCACATATATTGCATACAGAAATTAATTCTCAAAAATCTGGATATTTTGGGATATCTTCTTTGGATATTTTTTCCCTATAGATGTACAAAAAACTACTAATAGAGTATGTAATGCCTATTTCCCACCAGTTTCAGGGATAGCTGCACTGGAAAATTGAGATAAAATTAAGAAATTCACATGGTTCCTGAATAAATCTCTTCTGCTAGACCAGGAGCTTTGCCATGGAGTTTGTCTGGCATGGCTGTGGTAGAGAGTGGCTGCAGGGCTGGCTTCTGTGAGGACCTGGCAGAAGCTCCCCCTACATTTCACAGAGCCAGTGCTGAGCAGGAGGGGGCCCAAAGGAGACTGTGAGCCCATGGGAAGCCCATTCTGGAGCAGGCTCCTTGCAGGACCTGTGGCCCCATGGAAAGAGGAGCCCACACTGGAGCAGGTTTGCTGGCAGGACCTGTTATCCTGTGGGAGACCCTGGCTGGAGCAGTTCATGAATAACTAGCCCATGGGAAGGAGAGCCACACTGGAGAGGTTTGTGATGGACTGCCTCTCATGGGAAGGATCCCATGCTGGAGCAGGTGTGAGTGGCAGGAGTGACAGAGAACTCAAGTGATGAACCCACAGTCCCCATAACCCATCCCCTGCACCACTGGAGGGAGGAGGGACAGAAAATGGGGGTGAAGTTGAGCCCAGGAAGATGGGAGGGATAGAGGGAAGGTGTTTCAAGGTTTAATTACTCATTATCCTACTCTGATTTGATTGGTAATAAATTTGTGTCTCTTTTGCCCATGGTGGTGACTGAAAAATGAGTTTTCCCTTTTCAACACACAAGCTTTCTTTAACCTTTCTTCCCTGCCTTGGTGGGCACTTGGTATCCAGCCTGAGTCAACCCACCACAGCAATGTATACAAAAGCTGAAGAAGAGTGAAGATATTAATGATTAATACCTATTAATAGATATAAATCTTTTAGTTAGTGGCCTGCACTAAACACACAAATGCAGAAAGGGTAAAATCTCATTCTCCAACACAGAGGCTAGAAAATATACAACACAATATCAAACATTTTACTTTCCAATAAATTAATATGAATAATATCTTGATTTGGAGATGCAGCTCAGTGAGTTTCATTTGAAAAGCTGAAGTTTCCAACTGAAACTCAGTCAAAGCTGACAGTTTATCTGTGGTCCCTTTTCAGGCCACTGTTATGAAATAAACAGCTGCACCCCAAAAGTGGATAACAAGAGTAAATATTTCCAGAAATTTTATGTAAGTGTCTCAATTATTTGTCACTCAAGCAAAATGCTAATAGGATCTTAACATCTGTTGCAAATTTTTATCACTCTAACAATGACTCTTACAATAAAGTCTGTACAAACATCAAAAGAAATATGAAAGCACATACACATTAAGTAGGAAACTAATTATAAAGACAGAAGAAAGCAGACCATTTTAGAGGCTCAGTCAACATCATAAATAGATTAATTTTACTGGAAAGAGAGGGAGAAAAAAAGAGCAATTTATCAGGGCTTCCCTACATTTCAATTTTTACTTGGCCAGGGTCATGAGCTGCATATGTAAGACTGCATATGCAGCAAGTTACATTCAGAACTCTTCCCCTTTTCTCTCCCAAAAGATGTTGAAACACATACTGTCATCCATGACCTAGCAGAGCAGCAGTCTGAAAAAGAGAGGAATAATTAAAATTGGAGAAATCAAATAATCTCATCCTGACTTCTCTGTATGAGTCAACACACAACAGAAATCTCAGTAATGCAGAAGGTTGTGGAGCCTCATAGAAAATTTTAATAGAAAAACCTTTGTCCCCAGGCAAGATTATTTGCAGACTTTACAATCATATGCTCCCACAGAGAAGTGAATAATGTCATGAAAACCCAGATCCTTCTGTTTCTGATGCCACAAGATCATGCAAATAATTGACTCTGTAATGGGCAGGAAGAGTCTATGTAAAAATGAGCATATTTGGCAACATTGGTAAAGCTGTGTATGCAATTAAATCAGACCAGCCACTCAAACACCATTTTTACCATAGCCACAGCAACATGTGGATTTGAGAAAAGCCAGGAACAGCACAAAATGTGCTCCAATATAGGGGCCCTTCCTTGTCTTCTTTTCCTTCTGGTTCAAGCAATTAAAACCAGCATTAGTCTGACCCTGCTATGTTTGTTTATGTTGAGGGAGCTGAAACTTCCACCAGAATTTGGTCTGCTTCTTCTGCCTTGTACATTGAGAAAACCCATAATAAAAGCTCAACACCTTCTCTTTGTCAGTCTTTGAAACTTTCATAAATTTTAGTGCTGGATTTTTTGTATGAGGCATGTTTTTCTTTTGCCTAATAATCCCTTTAAGCCACAACCCCAGGAGCCCATTCATTGTCAGCACCATGCAGGACAATGGAAAAAAGAAGCCTTGGTTTTAACCAAATGCTGGTCCATGGAACCAAAAGGGGAGTGAAGTCAGCTATGTGACCCCATGCAGGCTCCTATTGTTGACTCTAACCCTTTGCAAGCTGTCCAGATCCTTTTTCAGTACAACACTCTAGCTAATAGAATGGGTGAAATCTAATCCAGATATGCTCATGTCTTAGATAACCTGAGCATCAGTTGTGTGTCTTGGTTCTCTGACTACCCCTTACTTTTTCATAAATTTCATAACTGTTATTTATTCTTGGAATTTCTTTTGCTATGAAGAAATGAGTTCCCTTCAGAACAAAGACTGGGTGTGCCCGTGGGTCCAGACAGTCTGTGGGAGGGACACTGCTGGAGTAGCATTGAACAAGTGTGCTGTCCTCCAAGTTGTCCCAGAAATCTCTGCATGTTCATTTCTGCTCTTATGAAGCACCCCAGGGCATAAAATACGTGCCCTCAGCAGTATGCCATGAGAAGAGAGCTCTAGTTAACTCCAGGAACTCAAATTCCTCACAATTTGAATGGAAAAGCATCACAAACTGTTGTGAGAATATTACAAAAATAATAGCAGATGCACTTAGAAGTGTTGAATTTAACTACTAATTCCACAGCTTTCTATTACCTCATTAAAAGCTCATGTTTTGGCAGTAATGCAGCCTGTGCAAGGAAGCACCTGAGCAGTGGTGGCCAGTGTCAGAGAAGAGGATGAGAAAATCCTCGTGGTTAATACGAATATGCAGAAATACTAAGCAAATACCTTGGCTGAAATGTATTTGAATACCTCTGAATTCCTTGAAAGACAAGCAAAAGGCCCTCATCAAACTCTGATCTCATATCACTTTCACTGTTGTGAAACTGTGTTGACTCTGGTGGCTTCATCTTCAAATGTATGCCAGTGTAAATAAGAGAAGATTCTGGCCCAGGGCTTTTTGCTCCCTGTGGCTTGGCAAAATTACTAGATAGCTGCTGGAAATGAAAGCTTGAGGAACACTATACCCAGGCTGAATCCTTCCTACTGTCAGGCTCTGCAACGGACAGAAAACCCCTGAGAATTACAGGTGATAATCACAAAAGCAGTAGACCTCCAAAAAACAGATTTTCCCTGAACTTTTCTCCTGCATCACCTATCAACAGGAAGGGTTACTAAAATATAAGTGGCAGGACCATGCCAAAATTGCAGACAGCTAAAACCATCAGGTTTTTGTGGGGTGACAGAGGCATTCCCAGGGAGTCAATGAGCTGCAATGAACATAGGAAAAGGAGATAGTGTTTAACAAACACAGCTTTGAGAAAAACACAAATCTTTAGGTTTTAGTCTGCTGGAAGCCTTTGGGTAGGATTAGATCTAATCATCCTCTAAACCTGATTTCACCTGTGCCTCCTAAAATTGTTGTGTTCTTTATTCTGGAGTTATAATTAGAAAAATACATAGCCATATTTTAACATGACACATGCATGCAATTTCAAAACTGCCAGAGAAAGGGAAAAAGAAAACCTTACTCTTTATTCAACTCCTAGAGAAAAGATACAGGATTTTGCTTTAAATATTGCTCAGCCACCACAGAGCCTGGCATTCAGAGAAGAGTTTCTGACTTTGCAACTTTTTGCTTTGACCCATCATAACAACCCTTATCATTGTCTCTTACCAGAACAAGAAGTTATGTCATTATCTGTAACCATAGCAGCAGCAATAGGAGTAGGCAGTTGAATTTTCTGGATTAAATGTGTCCATCAGCCAGCATTGCTAAGAGCTAAAATGTTGCTGTAAAGAAAATCTTGGTAAAGGAGGACAGATTTAAATTTTTTTTTTATGGCTGTTATGTCTGAGTGAGATGTGTCTCTTTGTCTTCCAAAACCACAATAATATAAATAGAAACAATGTATGAGTGTGGTTAAGTTTTTACTATCTTAGCCACTTGAGTAGTGCATAAAAATAAGGTTGCAAGATATTTCACATCAAAAAAGCATCAGGAGTGCTGTGTTCTTAAAGTTTTTGTGGATTTCATATCAAAATCATTTTATATTCTTTTCTCTATATTTCTGTTATTTCATTGTCTGTAAAAATTGATTTTATTAAGGATTAAAAATGGTTTTGCTATTACAGTGAAGCTCTCTTAGTGACTAGTTAGAAAATAGATGCATACAGCTGAAACATTGCTAAAAATAAGAAATCAAAGAGTAATGATCAGCTGGTCATTTTTTAAATTATTTTTTGATTTCTAGGCAGTGTTTTAAGTACTGACATAAAATGTATATAGATTCAACATTTTCTCACAGAAGAGAAGAAATATTTACTAATTTTTTTAATTCATTTGTTTAGCATTCTTACCAGTAGCCTATCAACTTCCTCAAGAGATTATTTGTGCAAGGCTTCCCTAAACAGGCAAAAAGGATACTATCAAATCACTTTGGAAAAATGTTGCAGATAAGGGAGGTAACAAAAGATTAACCATTTCAATAATCTTTAACCAGGATCATAACTAATTAGTCAATATGGCTCTTGTATTGCACTGATAGGCTGTCCTAGAGACACAGAAGGTACATTCCTCTTTAATCACACCACACTTACATCAGCAGATCTGTCTGAGCAATCTCTTTTTTCCACACCTTATACACTTAATATCTCCCATAGATATGGATGTACAGCCCTTGTTGGATGCAGTTCTTCTATTTATCACCATGATTTCTCAGAGCCTATTGGAGTGGGCACAAACCAGCTGCTGCCCATCAGAGCACACAAGCACAATGTTTGTGTGAGATGAGGGGGAACAGCTGAGCTGAGGAAGTAAACAGCAGCAACACTCACAGAGTGGGTGCATAAAAAATGACAGCTAGAGACATGTTCTGATCTGGCCTCCAGATCTTTCCACCAGATCTGGCCTACTGTGGATGGTGCACTCAAGTCAGAGGCACAGTATTGTCCCTGCTTTACATACTACTAAAATTACATATAACTAGTTCAGTTAAGAGCATTTACAGTATAAAGCTATTCATTTTAGATTTTTTTTTTTTTACATTGTCATATAGAATATCCAGAACTCACTTCATAACACAACAGAACCATCTTTTCCCAAAATGTCATACTGTAGTTCTCAGAAGAAGGTGGTTTTGGCTTTCCCCAGCCTTGTTTGCATTTACAACCTGTGGTCATGTTTCAAATTGAAAACGTGTAATGCAGCCATACCATGGCTGAGAATACTTGTCTACATTATGTCCCTTTCCTCAAAGTTCAAATATTATCTCACATCTAGTCTAACAATCTTTGTCCCATAGCAGAGGTGTCATTATCTACACAGCTTTTCCCGTTCCAGCTAGTAAAATACTGTTATTTACATATATAAAGTCAAACCTCAGTGCTGAGGTTAAAGTTATCTCATAGGCATTCACAGATGAGTAGGACTTCATGTAAATAAATTCAGTCTCAAGAAACAGATATTCATCTCAGTCTGGTAAAAGTGCTGACAATTTTCTCCCAAAGTAACTAGGTTAAACCCATAAAGGCAAAAGAATGCAAAAAGCGGAGGGGAAAGGTAGCACTAATCAGCAGATGGTTGATGTAGTGTATTTCTCTGGCCTTCAAATCATGGTAGACTACACTAAAAACCCAGCTGTCCTTTCAACAAAAGATTCATCAGACCAAGCAGGATGTTCTTTGGTTTACTGTTGCCTCTGGCTGTTACTGGAAAAGGAGCTGTCCAGCAAGATCTTGGAATATCTTTAAAAACAGTCCAAAAAAGAGATATGAAGCAACCAGGGAAATCTTTAAGCTACCTGTAGACATTATCAAGAGAAGACAAGTGAATATAAGATTCTTTTTTTCTTAGGTGAGGCATCTGTATCAAGGTGAACAGAAGCAATTCGTCTCCTCAGACATAGTCTGAAAAAGAGAGACTCAAAAAGCTCCTATGTGCAATTTTTTTCACATTCACAAAAGACATACAGGAAAATTTTAAGTAATATCCAGTGTTGTTTGTTGTCTGAATGATGATGCAAGGTTAGGGACTTCCTGTGGTACATCTGTGGATACAGAACAACAATTATCTTACCAGAGGATTCTAAGTTCTTGTTCGTTGTCTTAAAAACAGAAATGAAAGACCAGGAACCCTGGTCTCCTCCAGGAGGGAGGAGGGACATCTCACTGGAGTGTGGACTTCTTTATCTAAACTTCTGGCCATGAGCTTTCTTCATAATCAATAGAGGAAAGGTCTGTAAACTCAGAAAACTTCAGGTGTAGCACTCCTTGTCCTAGAGAAGGCAGAAGTTTTGACCAGATCAATCACACTCTCAATTCTATTGTCTCTATTGGATTTGATTACAATAAGACAATTATTTCAGACACAAACTTATATTGTGTGTATCAAAAGATAGATAAGGTAATTTCCACCAGGGAATTTCATGCCATCCACAATGTGCACCGTCAGAATCGTTTCTTGGGAAAAAGATGGCAAAAAAAAGATGAAGGAATGAGTCAAAGGAAAAGAAATATTAAGATAAGAAACAAATATCTTAATTATTATCTGTTGTTGAATTTATTTGCTTATTTGGATTGTCTTTATTTTACCATCCCTTCTTTGACAAGGTTGTGTTGTAAGAAGTAAATCTCATGTCAAGGGAATATTTCTAAGATGTGACAAAAGGCACAGTGATCCAAGTCATAGATAGAGACCAGTCTGCAAGGTCCTAAAGGTTTCCAGAGCATGCCAACCCAGCTAAAGCAGTATAGGCACTATTGATAATAAACATTAGCATAACCTCCTGCTGCTGGTTGATTTTTAATTTTTAATTTTTTTCTTTTTTTTTTTTTTTTTTTTTTTTTTAGCGCTGGCACTATAATAATTCCCTTCTCTTCATTTGATTAATTGCAAAGGGCAATATTTTCATGCCTGGAACCAGGCCATATTTTTAAAGTAAGTTTTTATGATATTTACACAGCAGTTGGAATTAGAGATGATCGTCATTAGAGCTCCATTCCTGCATTCTATCAGATAAACAAAAAATTATCTGGGTTGATTAAGTTCACCTTGACAAAAGGGTCAATGTCTGAGGCTTCATCTAGCAAATTCATAACCACAGACTTCAAGGGGAATATTTGTTAGTAATTAACTTGAACTAGTTTCTGGAATAGGAATTAAGGCCTTTACTTTGATATTGTTTATCAGATCAGGCATCTAAATTTCTCTGACTTCTCAAAGAGGAGAGCATGCAGAATGAACAATGTAACTGCAGTGTTTTCCTTGGGATATGACCTGTGGGTCTGTGACTGCTAAGCAATCAGCTGCATGGATTCCTCAAACCTCTCTCACGGTCAGACTGAAATTACTGGCAAAAATACAAATAGTCATGAAATTAAAAATATATATCCATCCATAACCTGGAAAAAGTGGGATAATTCCCCTGAACCTTGTTACATTAATTTAACCAAATAGTAGCAGAATTTACTCATAGTTTACCAGATCTTAATATGTCAAAAAAGTTAGTTAGGTGTTCCTCTTTCACTGAACAGGACAGAAAATTCACATGCATAAGCACTCATATACATATACACCCACTCTTACATACCTTTTTTTCCCCCAGAAGATATTTTGTTTAGACTGAGAGTGAGCATCTGAGCCATCATATGAGAGCACCACCAGCTATCTCCAAGTTTCTGTGAAGGTTCATAATATTTCCTGATTGTCTGCACTAGAGGGAAGATCTATCCTTGAGAGTGAAAGGAAACAGTTTTGGTGATGGATTAGTCTTGAATTCCAAGCTGCCAAAAAAAGTGTGTTGGTTATAAAATTGTATAAGCGTGTGTGTGTACTGAGAGCAAGAAACCTGACTTCCTTTCTGTGCTGACTTCTCAGCCCACAAGCTGTTTCCTTAGTAAAATCAGTTTATGGCAGAGCTGTTTGAGTGTCTCTCAGAACAGACCGTGGGACAGCTTTACACTCAGAGCCATGGTGTTACTGTACCTTGGCAGCTGATGGCTTTCACCTCCTACATTCTGCACCTTCCCAGACTGAGTTGCTAACAGTTGAGTTTCTGTGTGAAATTATGACAGTCATTTGCAAAAAGCAAAAAAAAAAAAAAGATTTTTTTTTTTTTTTTAAAGCTGGAGCTTAGCTGAATTTAAGGCATTCTTATACCTGCCTTCATTGCTGGTCTGAAATTGATTAAGAAACTCAAGTGAAATGACCAGAATTGGAGGATCATTGGATCAGACAGGATTAGAAAGACCTAGGACCCATTTGACTTTCATTATTTCCTAGAACCTTGACCCACATAGTGATCATAGCCTAGAGGATGGTTTCAGAGCTTTGTGAAAATATGGCTTCTTTATAATTCCTGGACTGTTTCCAGCAACAAATATTAACAGCTCACCATGATCTTTCCTCTTGGCAATACTCACCTAAATGAGTGTCTGCTCTCAGCTCTACTGACATAAATCCAAGGTAATGTCACTAAACCAGAGGGGGATATTTAGTTCTGTTCCTTCAACTCCATTGACTTTGGGCACTTGTATCAGTAACTCAGGGCATAGACCAAACACTCCTCCCTCTTTTCAGATTTACTCTAGGACCACTGAATTCAAATTTGACCCATAGTCATGCCATCACTTGAAAAGCATCCTAGATGGAGAAACTAGATCAGGTTGTTGGCATTGCTTCAAATAATAATCCTTTCTTGAGAATTTTTTTCTTCATACCAATGACACATGCTTCCTTCTAATGTGTGGGCTGCTGAAAATATTAAATCAAAAGTCAATATAAAGAGCAATTTTGGATAAAATATAAAAAATTGAAAAACATGAAGTTCTGGGAAGAAAAGCTAGAAGATGGTTTAATGTAGGGAACATTTAAATGAGAACATAAGCAAGTGTTGCTCAGACATGATCCCTGCATGGAAAAGAGTGGCCATAGTGATTTAAATATGTACAGAAGATACACAGAGAAATGTTGAGCAAAGTAACCTGTAGACATTTCTGAAGGGAAAATCAGTGTTGAATTATTAGTGGCTCTAATTTCAGTGCCAGATTTCCCACAGTTCAAGGCATGCAAGCCTTCTGTCCTATCCTTGATGGTCACAGATTGTCACAAACTTAATTTTTTATTATGTTGTCCAACCTGGTAATGACAGTATCTAAAGTTTCTAAAGTTCTTCTTTAAGGTTGCATAAGTAAATAACAACCTGATGGAGTTTGGAGGAGTAGCAGTTTTACCACTTTCAGGTAGATTTTTTTCTGTCACACAAGGGAAGTGTCACAAATCAGTTTCTGTATTAAAAGTAAGTGAATACAAACACCACACAGGGATGAAAACTCAGTATTTTTATACAGTATTTTATAGTTCCCTTTGCTTTGCTCTGAGCAAGCCTCAGGAGGCTGTCCACTCTGTTATAAAGGTTTTTGTGAGAACCACATAATCATCATATCAGAGGGGAAAACCCTCTTTGTGCGATGGGTTTTACTACTGCAGCATCTGCCTGCATGTTTGATCTGCTGCTCTGTTTAATTTTCCTGGAATGGTCTTGCCAGGAATGTACTCACACTGTTCAGAAATTCATTTCTCCAGGCCTTTTAGATACATTGACTCATTTCCTTTCCACAGTGACATAGTTGTCGGAAGTGTCAGCAGAAATAAAGCAGTTATCTTGGATCATCAGTGATTTGCATATCTCTGTTAATCGTTTAACCCTGAAAATCTACACAAAATATTCAAAATATTAATCAGTTTCAGTGGGATCTGTTGCTCTTTGTTGAACAAAGATGTTTTAATATCTTTGAAAATCAGGCCAATCTGGGGAACTAAACTACAGACATGAGAGCCCATGTTTGGGTTTCAGTTCTTCAGGTTCTGGCCTTCATTAATTTTACAAAAAACAAACAAACAAACAAACAAAAAAACAACAAACAAACAAACAAACAAAACAAAACAAAAAACAAAAAACAAAACAGAACAAAAAAAACAACCAGGAAAAACCAATAACAGTGCATTTTGCCCAGGAAGGATTGCAGTATCAGTTCAGTAATGAGAGACATTGTCAACAGGCCACTAAGCTGACCTGGTATAATTCCAGCTTAGTTGATTGGCATTTAATAGCTTTGATGATCATTTGCTGAAAGTTTGCCATGTTACCTGTGTGCCATGCTGCCCTGTACCCAAGGTGCACAAATGTTTCTAAGGCTCACCTTCCAGGAGGGAAAAGAAAAAAAACCTACAGATTTCCTGTGCAATAAATGCAATCTGTGCTGCTCTGGTCCCAGGACAAGAGGACAAAGACTCAATCTGCACCAGGGGAATTTGAAGCTGGACAACAGGGGGAATTTCTTCATGGAAGGAGTTGTAAGGCAATGGAATGGGCTGCCCAGGGCAGTGGTGGAGTCACCATCCCTAGAGGTGTTCAAGGAGCAATTTAGTGCCATGTCCAGTTGACAAGGCAATGATTGGTCAAAGGTTGGCCTCTATGATCTTCTCCAATCTAAATGATTCAGTGATTCTGTAGCAACAATGCTGCTGTTAATATCCTGATCAAGAAGCCTTCCTTAAATCCATTCCTACCCAGCATTTCTATTATTGTCACGATCATGATATTTCTGTTTTCGCTTCCAAGCATAAGAAAATCCAGGGAGAAATAAAGTCATGCAAAAACTCTTTGAGCTATTTCTTTCCTATGCACATGAAAGTGGAATGAATATGATATCGTTGGAGCTGGGAGCTGAGTGAAAAAAATTCAGACACAGGGATGCTCTACACCATATATTCCCATCATGTAAGGATTTGATCAGTGTACATTTGTGTCTGCATCACTCTCCACATGCACAGGCAGCTCATCTTACCTCTTGCTATGTCCCTGGTAGCTGACATCTCTGATCTGAGGCTTCCCCAAAGGGACAGAGAGGATGGAATAAAGCTGATCAGAGCTGTGCTCCCTGACTTTATTTTATTCACAGTTAATGCATGATGCAGCTTTGTGGGACTCTCCTTGTTCTCTCCATCCTTTCCCCCAGAGTCCTTTGGTCATACCAACCATTCCAAGAGAAGATAAAGGCAGATACATAAAGGCACAGTTAGGAAGGGGTAGTGTGCCCTCCAGCTACTCTGTCCAGACATGTATTTTCCCCCCACAGTTTTGCTCCTCTAGGCATGGTGGAATACACTTTGATTTCCCATCCTTTCTGTACTCATTTTCTTCTGAAGTCGGTGACATTGGCACAAATTAACACCTCATATCCATTTCTAATGAAGAGAAAATATACCAGGTGGACATTAAAAAAAAAATCGATTCCCATGATAAAGCCAAGGATATTAAAAAGAGAGAGAGAAAGAAGCACAAAGATTACCAAGCACAGCTCTCCTACAGCAGCAGACAGAGTGGCAGCCAGCCATTGTTCCAAAAGGCAGCATCAGCACCAAGAATCAGATGACTAAGCTCCTGATGAATGAAATATTTTCACTATGCTGAAAAAATTCTGGCACTGCAGGAGGACTCAGGATAAAGGATGCAATTTTGAAGAGCCTTTCTGAAGGACACCATCAGATAACCTCTGGCACAAGAAATTCCAGTATCCTGAAGAGAAGTGATGGTTCTGGGTTTCAACAGGGGTAAAAGGATACAGGCTTAAAATAAGTGGACTTGATGAGAACACATGTGAATAGTATTCTCTACTAAATGTCACTACCATTGCTCCAAGAGACAAGATGCAAGGCTGGTCAGGATTCAAGCTGGCTCTGAAAAGGCAAGAGAGCCTGGTTATCCTGAGTCCTGCAAACAAAGACATGGCTGAAGGGTTGCTCCCTGCCCAGCTGCTCGTTGCCCCTCTGCTGAAGGCTGAGGAGCCCTGCAGAGCTGGAAGGCAGCAAGGTGCCTGCAGCTCAGCTGCTGCCATCCATGGCTGAGAGCTCTGCACAAACCCCCTTCATCAGGGAACTGGGGACTGATCAAATCTCAAAAGCAGGTTCAGCAGCTCCTCACTTGTCTGGCTATCCCAGCTGCCTTCTGATACCCAGTCCAGAGGTGATGTGGGTATCTGCCATGCATTGATGTGTCATGGATGTACCTTTCTGGGTACCCAATGCATGTGTCATTGCTGGCAGTGGGACCTCACACCCAGCAAAAAAAAGACAGGGACCAGATGAAGATTGTTGAGGGGAGCATTCATAAGCCAATGTCCTTCATAAGTCTCATAGTGTCAGCACCATTTGATTAAACTGGAATTATAGAAAGATATTTCAGCTCATTGTTACAAAAATGAAAGACAGAAACAAAAGGAAATTAGGTTTTCAATGCTCATATATATTCATACCTACATACATATGTCTATGCAAAAAAATTAAGTCTATATATAATCTATTGTTAAGAAAATACTAGCAAAAAAGGTTTAATAGCGTGAACTAAGATTTAAAAGGTTTTTTGGTGTTTTGGGGTTTTTTTCACTTGTGGAAAATGGTTTCTGAGCTAGAACCACTTCACTGAAATACACAAAATTTTCCCTTTAATTTAATCTGTGAGCTAAAAAGTTTGCAATGTTACTGAAAAAAGAGTGGGTTTTTTTTAAAGCTTGCTGTGCTGTATTCTCTGAGAAGAGCTGTCAGAAATGTTTTTTAAAACAAACCTTCCCTTCAATACAGTCTAGCATGTGGATGGGTTAGGTATCAAATTGGTACTGGAGGAAGCAACACATTTAGGGCTGAGGAACCCATGCAATTCCAACACAGAGGCCTCATTCCATTGAAAAATCAAATTTAGTCATGTAGTCACTTAGTCTCTAACCCAAGGTTTGCTCTTGTACCTGAAAAGCAGGGTATCTGCTCTACTGATTTAATGAAGCTGCTGGATAACAGAATCACAGAATGGTTTGGGTTGGAAGGGACCTTGAAGATCATCTAGCTCCAACCCCCTGCCATGGGCAGGGACACCTGCACTAGACCAGCCTTGAACACTGCCAGCAATGGGGCATCCACACTTCTCTGGGCAGGCTCTTCAGGGTCTCACCACTCTCTCAATAAAGAATTTCTTCCTAACCTCTAGTCTAAACCTACCCTCTCTTTTAGTTTACAGTAATTTTAAATGGTGTAAACAAAGTTTGGATCAGATCTGGAGGTTTAAATTTGCGCTCATCCCCTAGCACTTCTATTCCTTTTTATGAAAACTGGGTAAGTCTAAGCAGCATTGGGTTTTTTGCATTAAATACCAAGCCCAAAATCCAAAGCTTGGGTGGGTACACAGCATCTACAAACCCTTCATTACCAGCTTTGAAGCTTTGAAGATCCGCTGTGCAACTATTAACTGATCTTGTTTAACAAACAGTGCTCCAGGCCTGTGTGTTTTTTGTGGCTGAACAGGTGATGATTTTCTCTTTGCTGCCACCAGTCAAGGACTTTCCACTACCAGGACTCAGGCTCCAATTCTGGGATCAGAGGTCTGGGCTGTAGAAGGGGAAAACAGAAATGTTATCTCCATTGATTTCTAGTTCAAAGAAAGTTTTTTTCTTTCACACTTTGAAAAACACCGATTATCAGACCATCTCACAGCCAGGTTAACAGTGGGCTTTGTTTTATTTCATGGCTAACACAATTGCTATGTTCTGTATTTGTAGGAATAAAAACTGCATAAATGGCAGTTGCCTCTCTGTATATTCTAAATTCCTTTCCAAATCCGTAGCTTATGCTGATGGGATTGTTTTCACTGATTTAAAAACAAACTCTTAGGTCCAGTTTTTCCTTACAGATGAAAGCAATTGTATACATCAGGCTACTGTATAGTGATGAAGGGTAGGAAGTTGTTTTGCTTACTTTCAAAGAAGAGGTCATACCTAAGCTTGGGAGATGTGTCTTGACAGTGATCTTAATGGAGAAGTGGCAGAATGGCAGAGCTCAGAGGCTTGTGATCAGTGGTGCAGAGTCTAGTTGGAAGCCTCTAGCTGGAGGTGCCTCCAGAGGTCAGAACTGGGTCCACTCTCATTCATCTCATTCATCAGAGGCTGGACAAAGGGACAAGTGGACAGTCAGCAAATCTGCTTTGCTGACCATGGAAGAATGGGAGGAGTGGCCTGGACAGACTGGAGTGCTGGGCAGGGAGCAACATAAGGCAGGTCAACAAAGAGAGTGCAAGGTCCTGCACCAGGGCAGGAATAACCCCAGGCACCAGAAGCAGCTCTGTGGAGAAGGATCTGCAGCACAATTAGTGGAGTAGAGCATCTCTCTTACCAAAAAGAAAGGCTGAGAGAGCTGGGCCTGTTTAGCTAGTAGAGGCACAACTGAGAGGGAACCTCATCCATGCATACAAATATCTTAGGGCTGGGTGTCAGGAGGATGGGGCCAGACTCTCCTCAGTGATGCCCAGTGGCAGAAAAGGAGCAACAGGTTCAGTTGAAACACAGGAAACTCCATCTGACTATAAGGAAAACTTTACTGTGAATGTGACAGAGCACTGGAACACACTGCCCAGAGAGATTTTGAAGTCTCCTTCTCCAGGGATATTCAAAACATACCTGAATGAGATCCTGTTGAACTTGCTCAGCTGAATCTACTTTAGCAGACCAGGTGATCTCCAGAGATCTCTTCCAGCTCCAGCCATTCTCTATGTTGTATTTCAGACACCAACTCTAATGCACCAAATAACACATGTGCATCCTTGTTTGGGTCATGAAACTCCATCTCATGGTGATGGTCTTCTGATGGGCAGAGGATAAGAGGTATGTATTTGTGCACAGGTAAAGTCAGGTGCCAGGATGTATTAAGCATGGCACTGGTAATGCAGGTACAATTAGTCTCAAGTATGCCTGAAGATGACTTTGCAGAAAGAGTAACAGGAAGACAAACAGGATACAAGCTAGGAAAGGTTAAGGGATTATTGCTCTGATCATAAGCACTGGATTACTTACAGCGAGTGTAGTATCTGGTCTAACCTAAAAGAATCCTAAAAGGAACACAAATAATGGCCAGGATACGTCACCACATTGAGAAACTGTTTGGAAAGAGATGTGTTTTCTGACTGCCTTGTAAATGGTCCCAAGACTTGCATAAAAGCACTAGCTAGCATGACTAAACAAACCCTTTACTGGCAAGGGCAAACAAGATAAGGATTTTCTGTTCTGCTGCCATTGAGTCTTCAAAGCAATTGTAGTCTTGACAAACCAAGTTTTGCCTAACCTCCTATTACAGATAAAATAAATATATCTAGAAGGAGAATAGATAAAGTTACTATATTTTAACTATAGGAGGAAAAACAAAGTAAGAAAAAAAAATCCATCAAATACAACTCAATAGGGTTTATATTTTTCAGAGTCTATGGTCTGGCAGCTTCTTTCAGGGATTATAGCTACTGCAAGGAAACAATTGATTCATCTCAGAAAGGTAAGAGAGTGTAAGAAGCAAATGGGTAATACTTTATAGTAAATCCAGGCCTTCGGCATTCACATCAGTGAACTACCAAGTAATATACTCCTCTGAAACCATGCCAGCCTGCATTGTAGCTTCTTATCTAGCTGAGATGAAGCACTGTCATTGTGTTTTTTCTAATGGGAAAAAAATACCTTTTCATACCTGGATGGCACCTCTTAAATTGATCAGGCAGCAAATGTAACAATGCACTGAATGGGTTGAAAAGGGATTTGGCAGATACATAAAAGGGAGGCCCAGTGTGGGTCATTAAAGATGATTATTGGGAGAGAGATCCCAAGATGCTGACTGTCAGGGAAGGGTCACCTTGCCTAGTAACCAAATTCCTTACATCCTTTCCTAGAAAATTCTCCATTGGTCAACAAAAGAGTCATGACACTGGGCTAGTTAAAGCCAGTCTCGTGTGTTTCAGCAGCTTTGCTGCTGCTTTATCTGCTCTTTCTCTTGCAGCTCATGAAGAAGATTTGGAAATGCTGTGTTTCAGCTGAAGGCCTGTCTCTTCCTCTGCTCCTGAAATGTTTTCTGGTTTTGTTTCTGTTGGGAGTTTTGTATGTTGCCTGAAGAGGACAGGTTATAATACAGAACTACACATTTATAGAGGACAAAAGCCCCTGCAAGCTGGCATTCAACATATGCCTGACAATAAAACAGAAGAGAGATGGTTTTGACATAAATATGAGGCCAATGAAAAGAAATTGCTGAACTCAGAGTTTAGTTTATCTACAATTGAACTTGATTCCAGCAAGGAGCAAAAGAAAATCCATATTTTAATATATGTCCTAAAACCATGAAAATATCTGAGCTTGCAATTTCTAGTTATCATTTAGTAGTAGACCCATTTCCTAGATTACATGGAAATATTAGAAGTGTTCACCCTTGTGTTTTGCTGCCCTAAAACCAGGTAAAAGTCGGATTTCACTTTAACAGTGATAATACCTGCAGTAGGAGACCATTCCACATCACTTCATGACTGTGACTTTTTCCCACAGGATCCATCTCGTCACCAAATCCTACAGAGTTTTTTCCAGGATCTCTCTAAGGGAGAAAAAAGTCCTCTTTTTTCATATTTATTTGTTTAAAAAGAAGATAATCCACTACCACTTCTATATTTACACTTCAACAGTCTCAGGGTATGCCTTATTTGTTTATGAGTCAGAAGCTAATAAATATCCTGCTTTTTATGTACTCATAAACTTCCTCAGGACATCTGCACAGCAAAGAGGACAATCTGCTGATTCAGGGTTGAACTGGGAAGGGAATTAAGCACGTTGGAACTCTTTCTCAAAAATCCACTGCATCACAGACATGCAAATAAATAGCTGCAACCTTATCTTAGCTATCAAATACAGAGGAAATTTTGTATTTTGATATTTTGATTTTTGTCATTATCTCCTTTTAATGGTGATAAGGTAGTCACAGAGGAAACAAATTGGTGTTTTTAGTTCAAGATGCACAGAGTCCAAGTTATATCATAGTACCTGAATTGTTCCCTGCACCTTGGTCCCAGGTCAAATGTGGATGACTGATGAAACTCTTTTTTTGATGCCTCAGTCTTGAGTAAAATTATATTATATACACAGTCAGAGTAAAATTATATTGTTATGCAGAAAAAGTGCTTAGTATAAGGCAAAGACTGTCTCAGCACCAGAGACTTCATGGCTCTCCTTCATGTTTCCAGATGTGAAATTCCTTCAGCTGAATCCAAAAGAAATGGGGAAACGGAAGAAAAAGAGAAATTGCGTTTATCTTCCTTCTCATTCTTCAGGGGAACAGCTCATCTTGTGATTTTCTAACAGCCATTATTCTTCTGAAAGAACAGAAAAAGAGAGTAAAACCTTCCCTTTCCCTCACTTTGAGCCTGCTGCATTTTCTCCCTCACGTCCAAAGAACATAGAAATATTAATCCTGAAAGTAACATAACATACCTTCCACTCTTTTTCCTACACACTTTTCCATTCTATTGTTCACTGCTTTGGGGTTTAGGATTAATCCTAATATCACAATTGTCTTGAGTCTGTGACATACAAGCTTGAAAAATGTGATGTCATGGTGAACTCCACAAATGTTTAAAGTGTCATTGACTTGGTTACCTTCCCTACACGTTTAGTTTTTTTAGTGCTTTTGTGAAGTGGCAACAGTGACTTGGGCAGCTTGACTCAAATCTCAGATGCTCTACCTTTGTGTCATCATCTTCCATATATTTTCTCCATTCTGGTGATCTAAAATTCTCTGTGATATGGAAGCACATGCTGGAAATAGTGTGCATGAGCAGAGCCATAATCTGCTGGTCATACACCTCTGTCTTATTTATCTTGCTTATTTTTTCTGAGTCACTTCTTCTATTTTTCCTATATTTCCAATTCCCATTGTTATGTGGGTTTAGGCCTTTTGGTTTTTCTCCCTGAATACTCTGCCATTCTTATTTCCCCTATATTCTTCTCTTGCCAATCCCTTCTGCAGGGGTGCTTGCAGAAGATTGATACACGTTTCAGTTAATTACCACACACACATGCATATTTGCTCACAGTGGTGCCTCTCATCCATACCCAAAGCCTGTCCACAATAGCCTGTCCTCTGCCTTATTTCCACTAATCTTTGCCCCCACAAATTTTGCTTCACAGTTACTATTCTGTTTCTTTCTCCTCATCTCAGACATTTTCTGGAGGTAACTGTGTGATAGGAATGAGGTGCTTTCATTTCACCCTACATATATCTTAGTAAAATAATTAGGAGTTGTCCCTGCATGAACAAGTCCTGTTCTTGTAGCTGGATGAGCCACTGTTCACTCTCCTCCTGAGGACTTCAGGCCAAGCTCATCCCTGAGATGCAGGACAGTCAATCAGGGCTTTGCTTACAGAATGCTCCTAAAAGCTGCTCCTGCTGGGGGCTGGGAGCAGGTTAGCTAGGCAGTGAATTTGCTGCTGATGTCAGAGCTCTTCTGGCTTTACATAATTTCAGAGCTCTCCTCCAATGAGGAGACTCTCCATGTGGGTCTTTCAATCAATTGGCAGCTTTGCCTCCTATAGAAGCAGCTCCAGGTGAGAATCTCCCTTTATTATATCCCTGTTCATTTCCCAAATCTGAAAAATTTAGGCTATGCTAATAAAAATGCTTTATTCTGCACACAAGGAAGTACCATGTCCTACTTCTCCTTTCCTGAAGGTGTTTACCCCACTTCTTCACACCTCTCCTGCTTTGATCATTTTCTTTTGCATCTAGTCCTGAGATATAGGATCCACTACTTATTTTGCAGCATCCTGTTTTTCTGACAGAATCTTTGTTTGTGTTTTAATTGATCCTACTGACAATTGAGCCATGGTAAGTTTTTCTTCAGCTGCAGCTCATGAGCTATGAATCCTTTTTTTGCCATGTGCAGAGTTCATACTTTCTTTTGATTTACTGGCAGTAAAATATTGCCTGATCAGATGTCTTAGCACAATGCTATTCTGATGTAAGGTTGACATTTTTTTACCTTTCAAAGAAAAACAGAGCTTCACTTGAAGATAAAAAGGCAGAGAGCTGAAGAATGTAAACAGTCTAGATTCTCTTATCACAGTTAAAAAAGAAAAAAATACCCAAACTATTTTAAACAGAGGCCCTGTATAAGGAAATCTGCAAAACCACTTCCCATTTCATAGGACAGGATATGCCAAAGAAATTATACAGCTTGGCACAAATAACGAAGATAATTTCAACTTTATTTAAATACTACAAGGACATTTAAAGACATCTCGGGACATAAATCCCATTTTGATTACATTCTTCAGCTTTGCTTTAATGTTCATCTTTTTTTCTAAGTAGAAGGGGAAACAAGAAAGATAGTCAAAACTTGTGGTTTGCAAAAATTATGAGCATCCTGTAAGCAGGTCTGAAAATTAAAACCTTAAATTTCTTCCCCCTACAAGGCTGGAGAAGGAAGCCAGCATGTAATCTCCTCCTTTTTACTGGAATGCTTCTATCGCTCATGGCTGACCTGGAAGATGAGAGGTAATTTAAACTCTAATTGTCTCAAAAAGAGCCAAGCAAAGAAAACAAAACTATATTAAAACAAACAGTCTGCAGCCACTGAATCTATCCTCTGTCAGACTTATCACCCTGGGGACATTGATGGATGGGTCAGAATTCAGACTTTGTAGGCAGGGGTTGCTGATGAGAACAGCCCGTGCTGGCTGCTGAGCAGATGGGCACCCTCCAACCCCCACATATCCTCAACTGATAGAAATCTGCATTTCTCTGCTGGAGTCAATAAAGACATATCAATATTATACAGCCAGAAATCCAGCCTGTACGATTTTCAACCTGGATTAAGCTCAGGATTCACAAGTGTTGAATACGGAATAAGGTTGAATAAGAATAAGGTGTGAGAGATCCCTCAGGATTTTGCCATTTGTATGTGTCAGTAAAAACTACACAAGTGTCAAGTAAACCTGCACCAATGCAAAGCCTCATGTCCTGCACTCATGAAAGGTTCACAAGAGAAAAGACAATGTAAGAGAGCTATAAGAATTTAATAGGAGTACAAATAAGCATCTTGTTCTTCAAGCACTTACACTAGACAGATGAGTAATGGTATTAAAAGCCAGTAGCTTGTGTCCCACAGGGAGAAAAGTGGGAATTTTTTATTGTTGGGGAAAAAAAAACCCATCTGCTTTCCATTAGGGAATACTTCTTCAATGTGCCACAAAGAACTGTGCTTGGTTTAGTTCATCCTTCTACACTGGTTTCAATTCTACTCCTACAATGAAACTCTTTAAAAATCATTGTGTTAAGAGAATAAGGAGAAGCAGTAACAGAACACACAAAGCAAAAAAATGTATACACACATCACAGGTTCTGCATAAATCTTATGCTCCCACATAGTCCACACAGTGGGGAGAATGATTCAAGTCAAGGGAAAAACCCAATTAGGCCCACAGTGTACCTGATATACTTTGTTTAAATAAACCAAGCTGCCTCTTAATTTTTCTTCAATGCCAAAACACAAGCTGAATGTAAAGCAGAGAATCAATCTTCCATGTTCTAGAAGATGATAGTAGAAGTTTTGCCAAGCTTTGCCAGCTTCTGAATGTCGGAGTGGATGGCATCTATCTGGAGACTATCTATTCAGACTGCTGATCAAGTTAGTTCTGGAAGCTAAGAGTTGGACATTTTAAAATATTATTCCTTGCTAATATATATCTATATACATGGGTAGAATTTTTAATATAGATAGAATATAGACATCCCCCAAATGTTAAAAAATCTTCCAGAATAATGCACAGAAATATTTGTAAGGCTCAGACACAGAGGGAGGCCTTCACTCATTCATCCCTGCTCTATGGTGTCATTGGACTTCAATATGGTCCAATGATTTCCTCCCAGGTGCGCACTGCAATGTCTGCAGGGCACGATGTGCACCATGGCTCATGCTGTACAGATTCTGCTGACATTTTCACAAGGTAACACATGAGTTGGAGATGAGAATCCAGATTCTCTATGTAAATCACCTGTCTTCAGCTGTGAGATTATTCCATACTGTCCCTAAGGGCAAAAAGGAGGAAAAACTGCTTGAAAAATATTTTCTCCAACATTGTGTTTGAGCCTGGGCACAATCTGTTTCCAAATTATCTGAAGAGAGAAAAGAATATTTGCCAAAGAAATATTTTCAGGACATAGTTATACAATAGCAACTAGAAAGGTCATCATAGGGCATCGTCTGGTGTTTGTTCCTTTGCCTTTCACTGAGCAAGCTTAAAAAAAAAAAAAAATGTTGGTTTCAAATAAGTAATAACTCTCCCAATTAAAAAAAGAAAACTGAGAAGAGCCCTGTACACTGCCACCTTATAACGTGAGGGAACTGATGCAGAGATCTTATTGCAGTTCACTGATAGCATCTTTGCTCCTTATGAAGCCAGCCAGATAGTAGAAAAAACTGCCAAAAAAAAAGTCCTGTCTCTCCAGGCAAGGACACAACCCTAACTGGGACAATGGAGGCAGGCTGGAGTGTCTGAAAAGCAAAAGGAAGAGAGCAGTAATCAAAACAAGTTTGTTTTGCTCTCAGCCTGGGTGTGTCTTCACTTTGAGGAAGTAACTTAGTTTAACATCCAGATCAGCTGAAAAACCTCAGCTTTATCATAAGGGAAGTTCAGTTTTTCACATCCCGTTGCTCTTCTCTCACTCTCTGTTGTATTTTCATAATTGACCAGCAGTATCACTTCAGTGCTGTTCAGAGTGGCTCATTTGATGACCAAGGCCACCTTCCTTGTGAAGCAGCTGCTGCAAGAAGCTGTTTCTGCAGGTGTGCTGGCTGTGCCCACGTGTTGCCTTCCCCTTGCTCCTCAAACACCAAATGTGGACAAACATGAAGTTCATGGGAATTTTGAGGGACAAACGAGCCTTGTAAAGCAAGCCAGGAAAAAGTATTATTACAGTGGGTAACAAAACAAAAGGCTGCAGAGTCCTCTGTCCTTGTTCCCAGAGCTTTTATATCCAGTCCAAGCACCACTGCACAGGGGCACCAGCACTACAGATGCTATGATGACCTTTCTTCAAATACTTCTCAACTTGTAGACATCAACCCTTCAACTTTGAATCTGTCAAAAGAGGAATTTCAGTTCCAAATACACAAATCTTGATGGTGCCCATGATGGTGATGATTCACCAGAGTCTGTCTGGAATATTACAAAGGCTGAAGTACGATGTTTTTTTCCCCAGCTATTTCTTCTCAAGGATTTTTGGAAACAATATCAGCAGGTAAAAGAAAGAGAGAAAATATCATCATGTAGTGCTCTGTGAAGCTTTGCTCTGTCAGTCTCAACTCAAGAACAGGAGGGGCAACTCGAGAAAGATGTTACTTGTTTGCTAATGTAAAGAAAAGATGAGAAATCACTCATGTGGAATTGATGGACCCAACTCATGACAAATGAATTTGGGACCCTGTAGAGCCTGGCCATTTAATCTGTTGAAAATTTGAATTAAACTATACAAGGGAAACTTCTGGGTGCTGTTTGACTGTGGGACCCTTGACAGCTTTTTGACCAGTAAAATAAAAATCATTGTTTTCTTGGGGCAATGGAATGTGTATGGAAAATGTATCCAGCAGTTTTAGTTTTCATTTTCTGCAGTGTCTCCTCAGCTTTCAACTATCAACAGCTGCTACAAGGGAGGTGGCATGTTATGAAGTCATACCTAGAGCTACTAAATTTTTATTTCCCTCTGCTTTCCTAGAAGGAAAATCAGTCACTGTACTGAGATGTGATGCCTTTGGATGTCTATTGCTGAATAGGGGATAGAGAAATCATGCAACAGCTGCATGTGCAACACCAAGGGCAGTGCCAAACCCAGAAACCCACCTCATTTGGACTGGACACACAGACACCTGAGGCTTTGCTCACTTCTAGATTCTTTTTTAGGGAACAACCAAGGCACTGCAGGTGGCAGAAATAATAGCAGTAATAGGTTAATCAGAGCTAGCTGGTTAAAAATAAAACCACCTATTTTGCACAGGTGTTCTGTCTTAAAACAGGATGTGGGGTAAGCAGCAAACATCATCATAAAAGGCTTGTTTTCTGGGTGGAGCTAAGAATATTGACCCTTAAGCAACTTGTCTATTAAACCTGTGTGGTTTCCTGAAGACTTTGCTTTTCTGTGACTTCTGAGAAGAGTGTACAGGTCATAGGATAGTTTTGTTTATGAACATAAGATTGTCCCCTGTTTAAACTGCACAGATAATGATCAGGGGTTAAACCACTTCAAAGCAGAGTCCTTCCCTGACTGCTGTTTCTAGCACCGAGTAGCTTATTTTTCTTGACATTGCTGCTGATCTGAAGGTTGGATATATTTCCAAATCCAGCCTCCTCTCTCAATTAAGGTTTCAAAACTTTAGTTTCCTATTCTTTCACTGTGAATTGTGTATTAAACATAATCTTCCTCCTCCTCCTCCCCACAATTCAGGCACTGAAAAATCTCCAGCAAGATTGTAGTAGTAATGTAAATGAAAATCCATTATGATCTTTATAGTCCCAGGATCATCCACTGTTACCAGGAAGGAGCAGTCTCTGAATGACAAAGTTTATTATTTTAGTTTACTAGTGGTTTTGGTTTAAAATTGTTTGACTGTTGTGCAGCAATCACTGCCATAAAAACACAAGCCCCTGAGCTTTTGAGACTCTACAGCAGGGAATGAAGCCAAACATATCAGCCTTGAGCTGTCTACTTTTCTGCCCTTAATCTGAGCTCAGCAGAACAGTGACATCCCTTCTAGAACATCTGAGCCATTGTGTCCTGACCTGAAAGGAATACTTAATAGCAACCTTTATATTGCTTTTGTTGAGAACAGAGAGACAAGTGGCTAAAAGGGCAGTGAAAATTCATCTTTTGGCCCTTGATGCCACCCACCTCCTTTCATATATTCTGTAGAAGCTAGAATGAACACAACTGATAACTGAAACATTTATCAGATGGTATCATGTGATATTTTTCCCATTCATGTTGACTAATCATCTCCATTTCTTCACATGCACAGATATGGGAGATAGCTGCTAAAGATTGTATTGACAATTCTTATCTTGCCCACATTTTACTCTAATCCCTAGAGTGAACAGGACACAATAGCAAAATATGTATTTTGGTAGATGGGAATCTCTGGGATTTTGAGGTGTCAATGTTTTGTAGTTTTGAAGAACTGGATAATAATGTTGATTGCATAAGAATTAAGTTTCTGCCCACAGAAGGGGTGTGATGCTCAGCAGCTTCTAGGCCATCCATGCAGAAAAAATGCATGTCTCAGTTTTGATCATCACAATCCCATAATACTATTCACACACAAAACCAGGAGTTTGTAAACTACTTTACAAACCTAGTGTTTGTAACAGCCAAGTGGATCCAAGAGAATTGTTTCTTTTGTTGTTTGCCCTCAAGGTAAATAGTGTTGCTAATGGCAATGCTATGAAAATTCAATACATTGACAGAACAATTTTCCCTGTGAAGTACTTTATGACCTAGAAATTTGGCTGTGGAGAGTCTGATATGTCATTACCCAGGTTTCTACAAGGAGTGTGGGATGTGGCTGGTCTGAAGGGAGAAGTTTCTATTGACAGCTAATAAGGAGACTTCAGAACAGCAAGTTTCACAAGTTGCTCAGAGAGCATTTCAGACAGCAGGAATGCCAGACTTTTCTTGCAAACAGTGTTAGGTACTATTAATGATCATAGCTGTGAAGGCCTCAGGCTCCTGTTTCACAGAAGGCATGACACCTCCAAACCAGCCCCTCTCCATGTCCAGATGAGGCCCTGGGTCTGAGAAAAGGTGAGATGTGCTTTGCTACTGACATTGCTTCCAGCAACACTTGCACACTCTGCTCCCTGCTGTCACCCAGAAGTGACCTCTGAGTTCAAATGCAGTGCAGTGTCTCAAAGCAGGGCACCAATTCAGGGAAGGGACTGTGTGATTTGATGAAAGTCTGCATGAGAAACAGTCAAAGGCTGACTCACAGCTCACAGAAATTGTCTTGAAATGTCAGGAGTGTTGTCGACCTCGACTTTGGCAAGGCTTTTGACACTGTCTCCCATAATATCCTTGCAGATAAGCTCAGGAAATGTGGGTTAGATGAATAACAGTGAGGTGGATGAATCCCTGGCTGAATGGCAGAGCTCAGAGTCATGATCAGAAGAGCAGGATCCAGTTGGGGGCCAGTGGCATTCCCCAGGGATCTATACTGGGTCCTGCACCCAGGGAGGAGCAGCCCCAAGTACCAGTGCAGTCTGGGGCTGGCTCACCAGAGAGCAGCTCTGCAAAGAAGGACATGGAGCCTTGGTGGGTGATGAGCTAGCTAACAGCCAGCAGTGTGCCCTTGCAGCCAGGAGGGCCAATGGTGTCCTGGAGAAGAATATGGGGAAGAGTGTGACCAGCAGGCCAAGGGAGGTGATCCTGCCCCTCTACTCGGCCCTAGTGGGGCACATCTGGAGTGCTGTGTCCAGCTGTGGGGCACTCAATACAAGGAAGACAAGAAGGGGTTCCAGTGGAGGCCACAAAGGTGATTAAGGGGCTGGAGTTTCTCTCTTACAAGAGGACACTGCAGGAGCTGAGGCTGGTTAGTCTGAAGACTGAGAGGGGAATCTCATTAATGTATATAAATATCTCAAAGGCAGGTGCAAAGATGGTGGTGACACGTTTGGTTTTTGTGTTTTTTTTTGTGGTGCCCACATACAGGATGAGGAGCAATAACCATAAACTGTAACACAAGAAGATCAATCCCAATATGAGGAAAAACTTATTTACATTGAGGGCATCAGAGCCATGGAACAGGCTGCTCACAGAGGAGTCTCACTCTCTGGATATATTCAAATTCTGGATGTATTCTGGATGCATTCCTGTACAACCTGCTCTAGGTGACCCTGCCTGGGCAGAGGGGTTGCACTGGGTGATCCCCAAAGGTCCCTTCCAATCCTCTCAATTCTGTGATTTGGTGAAACCAGGGGAGATCTCTGTGGACTGGACTGAGCCATAAGCAAGAAGAGGCCCCTCATATTGTAGACTTTTCTTGAGTCTTATTGGCTATAAATTGTTAGGTTTTGAATGGCAATGCCTCTCAACACTTTGCTGTTTACAAAGCTCTTGTATCAGCAAATATTTTCCCCAAAGTGTTGCAGTAATTAAAATATAAATAAACCATGTTTTTTCAAAGTGGGTGACATATGTTAGCAAGTGTTTGCCAACACAAAGCTTAGCACAGCAAATACAGGGAGATTCCATTTCTTCATTTTTTCAGGCAGACTGTTGCTAAGACAGGTCATTAGCAAGTTGTAGAACCTTCAGTTGTGATCCTTATGGCAGGGACTAACAGCTGTCAGCCACATCCACCCCACCAGCCCAACCAGTGCATGGACAAGCATTTTCAGGAATGCAGGTTACAAGGTCCAAGAAAGCAATACAGAGATGCATCCACAATTAGTGTAATTTGATATGGCTAAAATCATAGAACCCAGAACCACAGAATTATTTAGGCTGGGAAAGACCCTTAATGTCATTGAGTCAAACCCTTAAACCAGCACTAAACCGTGTACCCAAGTGCCACGTCTACACATCTTTTAAACACCTGATGATGTCTCCAGCACATCACTGGGCAGCCTGTTCCAGTTCTTGAAAACCCTTCCCATGAAGAAATTTTCCCTGATATAAACCTCTCCTGGTGCAACTTTCAGGGGAGTTTCCTGGAAGTTTCCATTTCCTTTTGTCCTATCATTCATTCCTTGGGGGATTGCCACCTGGCAATCTCCTGGATATCTCCTTCAGGTAGTTGTAGAAAGCAATCAGGTCTCCCCTGAGCCTTTTTTTCAGACTCTATTCTTGATATTGATTCTCTACTTCTCTCCAGTTTTGTTGCAGAGGATTTAGTCCTCACTATTAGTATTGTAACTCTGAAGATTTACATCTGTGTCATGATGAATTAATGCAGATCATGTCACTGAGCTGAGAGCTAGAGGTGTCCTATCTGTCAAAACTAAATCATTCTTGTAAAGAACTACTCCACTGAACAAAATATTGCAGACTTCATCCCTTGGTATGGAAAAATATTTGAAAAAATAAACTAAGATAGTAGAGTAGCAGCTAGATGGATGGATTTCTGCTGTCCCTCTATGGTACCAGAGAAGGGTAGTGGGCTTGTCTACCAAAGTTTATGATGGAACTATGAACACAACTAGAGTACCTAAACAATGTTTTTGGTGGACAAAATTTTCATTGAAAGATACTTGTGAATATTCCTTCTATCTTAGAGATCTAGTCCACAAAATCTTAAAAAACCTCTGGAGTAGCAATTGCAAAGAAACCTCCCTGAAATAAAAGTCCTTCATCTTTACTCTGTCCACCTGACAGAAACCCATCTCAGGTTAATGGAAAGGTGTCAGGAGATTTCACAAAAGCAGAAATGCTTAGGGGGACATGACTGCAGGAGCACTGTGCTCTGAATATTTTTCCCAGTATCCTTCCCAAGCTGATGAGTATTTTTCATCTACTAGTGGTACTCCTGCCTCTCCTCATATCACAAACTCCCAATGGTGAAATCCTTAACTTTTATGCATAAATAAATAAATAAATAAATAAAAATAATAAAAAGAAGAGCCAGTCTTAATTCAGATGCGAGCTACAGATAATTGATTTACCTCATTCTAAACAGAATTGCAACCAGACTACCTGGTGTTCTCTGCATCTGGGTTAGCTTGAAACAAGCCAAGTCTGATATCAGAGCATAAGAAAGCTGGGCTGGCTTCTCTCATGTTGACCATACCTCATCAGACATCTAAAATCCTTAAATTCTAAAGATTTCACACAGGAATAAGAAATTTTGGGCTTATCTATGGCCTTTCATCTCATGTGTCTGACTGACTGTGTTCTATGTCTTGACAGAACTCACTATCCTGATCTGCCACAGCCACTTGCAGAAGCAGTAGCTGAATGCACTAAGTTATCAGACATTGAAAAAAGAATAAAGAACCTGAAGTACATTGTAAATAGAATTATGGTGCTGACACCATAAAACCCTGGCTGATCACTTCTTTGCCGAAGGCATCATGGAAACATATGATTTTTGTCAGTAGAACACTTAAGATACCCTCAGATTCTTCTGTCTTGCTCTGGCTGGATGCTTTATTGCAAGTGTAAGATTTGCTTATGTTCAGGAACTGAGAGCTAAAGGGGTCATTGATGAAGCAGAGTTGCTCAGACATGTTGAGAACCTGGTATTGAGACCAAATATCCAAATATGAGCTTTGATTTTAGAGCTACCTGTTTAAAAAAAAAAACCAAAACCAAAACTAAACAGCCCCCCCCAGCTCGAAAACAAACAAAACTAGAAATAATAATAAAAAGTATATTTTAGGCTTTAGCAGTTAAAAACCCCTTAAGGAAAAGGAGATAATTCAGATCTGTTTATGAATTGTGTCTAATATCTCTTCCTTCACAGCACTTGAGGTATTTTAGTCACACAGACCAGAATACACCATTTTTGCCCAACAAGAAGCACTCAGCTCTAAGTCACAGGGATATTCCCTCACTCTCTCTTTGCTTCTGGCCCTTTGAATCTTGCATTTTTTTTCTGCACACGGCTACTTTCACAAGGATGCTGAGTAGGAATATCCTGGTGCTCTGACCCTAAAGGTGTCAGGCTGCAGTGAGCTGAATGCAGATCTCCCTGTGTCTGAGCACTGAACAATGCAGAAGACAGCCATGACCTCTTCTTCCCCCCACAGGGCAGCTGCTTTACAAAAGGGGAAAGTGATTCATTTCCTTGGTACTCAGCCTGATCACTTAATACTACATGTTTAGGAAACAGCTTTGGGCTGTGAATCACAAAATACTAGAGGTGGAAAGTCTGAGGTGCAGAGGTAATATTTCAGACTCTCCTCTCAGAGAAGTGTCCTATAGGAACACTTCATTTAGGTGCCCCCTGCCCTGTACTGGGATTTCTGGCTTCACAAACACAAATATCTCAGACTGCTGCATGCAGGAAGCAGACTGGGACCATCTGAGGACCTTCTGGTCATTTAAAAAGTGAAACTTTAATGAGAGTGTGAGGCACTGCAGAGGATATACATCCGTTTAGGGTTTGGAAAAATGAACTCAGAGGAGCATTGTGGCACAGCCAACTGTGAGGAGAAATAAGTGTTAGTGACTGACAGACTTGTCAGGCAGCCAGGTATAATAAGGTTCTAGCTCCATGTGGAAATAATGGCTTGTGAACGTTTATTTACTTTCCATTACTTTCAATTTTGATATTCTAGGGAATGTTTTGGATGACAAAATGCTTTAGAGTACACTCTTCCCTGAATAATAGAATGGATTCAATTGACAGAACAAATAAACTTGAATACTGAGAGCAAAAGAAAACATAAATAGGCAAGACAGAAAAGTGGTGGGAGGCAGAACAGAGAGACAAGGGAGGGAAATTGCATGTCAAGGTCACAGAGCAAGACAGTAGCAAAGACAGAAATAGAATTCAAAAGACTGGCTTGCTTAGGTATTTTTTTAAGGCTTAACAAGTTATATCCTGTTTATTAAGCTTAAACAGGTTTTTTATTATTTGTTCAGCTGACTGCAATAGAAATTGTAAATATGAGTGAGGTTTCTTTTCAGATCCTGAAAGTTTCACTGTGCCAGCTTATTCTAAATTATCAGCTTATTCTGAATATTCCCATCTATAGTGGGAACTATGTTTTTACAATCAGAAAGCAGCCAATAAGAAGTCCCATTCTGCTGCCTCTGAGCCACCAAAATGCCCTGATTGCATGTAGAGATCCACTGGCTCCATGGTCTGTAGCATACAGCTTGATTTGGGGAGATGGGGCTGTTGCATCTTCCCAAACTAATTGGGCAAAACCAGTGAAATTTTGGGCTGAGAGCTGGAGCAACTCCACTCTGTTGATCCAACTCCGTTGCAAAGCCCCAGGTTGATCCAGGGCTCCAGGAGAATTCTGAAGGGCCCAAGTATGGAATGCTGCAAGGCAGGAATGATGGAGTCCAATGAGAAAGCAAAATAAAAAGTAGAAATTAGCTAAAATACAGTTTATTTCAAATTTTACTTTGATCTCAGATGGTCTGAGTTACACTATGATCCATCAGCACATCTCTCTCACTTGAGAATACAACCAGAGACAAAAGGAGGAAGTTGCATCTGTGCATACATCTGATGGAAAGGAAGATGGAGTTCCTAAATCCTGTTTCTTCAGAGAACAGGATTAAATCTGCCTTTGAGAAGGTTGTGTCTTACTCATTTAAGAAAATTTACCCTGTGTAAAAGTAAAGAGACAAAAACTGGTCATCAGTCTTCACTGAAGCTTTTAAAAATACTTTTTAGGTATTGCAGATGGAGTGAGACCAAAACCTATCCTGTTAATTTCTTCCACTATAAAATATGAAGATATGTGGTAACCAGTGGCCACCAGTGCAATTTTTGATTCTTCTTGTAGTAGATGTTGTGGGTTCATGCTTTGCCTAATAGCACCTGCTGCCTTTATGGATTCACCTTTGCCTGTATTGCTTTGGGTTTTGCTTTTCTTTTTAAATGTCTTCAACTGGAAAAAAGAAATCCAGATAACTATGGGTCTTGGGGGCATATTTGGGTTTAGAGCTGAACTTGATGCAATAGGTGCACCTGCTGAAGATGGCCACACAGACTAGTTTTCCTGCACCTCCAGAACTCCTTACAGTTTTGTAAGTATTGTGACACCGAGGTCTCAAAACTCAAATTTTTAGTGTTGTTTCACTGGAACATGGAGGTTTTTCAGTATATGTGAAAAATATCATATTGCTTCCCTTCAATTGCTGAACCATGAATTTCATGGGTCTAATTTCACATACTCCCACATTAGAAAATGCACTGTATAATCTCTCTTCATCTCAGCTTCTCCATCAATCAACTGGGAATAATAGCAACTGATTTAGGAGTACTATGGACTTTAATTAATGTGTGTACAGCATGTTGAGATCCCTGAAGAATAAGATGCTTCAGAACATCAAAGAATAAACAATGACATTCTTTGTCTTATGTTCTGGAGTCAAGATACTTTAACATTAAGCTTCAGACCTATAAGGGATTTAGACAGAATCCCTTTGCAGCACTAAGTAAAATCAAAATGTGCAGCTGCCAACAACTCCATATAAAAAAAAAAAATCACAAGCATTTATTTCCTATATTCTCAGTCTGAGAAAACATTTCTGCATGTTTTCCCACTCCTTGTCCTATCTGTAATCTTACTACTGCAGAAATTTTCAGCTCCAGAAAAGGATCACAGGGTGATCCTCATTAGCTCTGTGGTGTTAAAGGACAATGCTTGGGGCTCTCACACTAACACCATGCAGGCAGCACATCTGACAAATCTCAGCTGATCTCTGGATATCTGTGAGGCCTGCCCATAGTCAGAATGGGCAGAATATGGCCCATAATGTACCCTTAGTGCAGAGCCAGTGCACCAGCTTTGGAGATGAGTGGTCACACTGCAGTGCCCTCCCAAATTAGCAGTCACCAGTGTCAACCTCCATCCTCACCCTGCTGGTTCTCCATACAGCAGTGGACTCTGCTAGTGGAGCCAGAGTTTGGCTTCTGACCCTGCTGAAGGTTTGTGAAGGTATTGAAAGACCCTAAGACTTTTTCATTACTGTATCCTTACCATAAAGTGAAGGAGTAACCCTCTTGGAATTGCAGGTAACCTGAAGTCATGACTTCCTTCTTCCACCCACCCATCCTCAACTCCTTGAAGATAAGTGTAAGATAAAATGTCATTTAACTCTAGAAAGGATTATGTCTTTGAGAAATAGGAGGCAGGCAGAAAGCCCAAGTGAGGATCTCTATTATATCTATCTATCTTCTATATATATTATATCTATATCTATTATATCTACAATTAAAGCAAACCCATAGATGAAGTATCACAGACACAACAGAGTGTGTATGTATATATATATATGCATATATATACACATATATATAGTTACTGCTGCATTCATAGAGACAAAGTGTCAGTGTTCCACAGCTGAATATTTTTCCTGAGCAAATTCTCCACTATAAGCAGTTAATGATCTTTTAAGTTAATTTTATTCAGGGGCCAAAGAATCAGAACCTCAAAGCTTTTCCTTGCATCTGCATCATTTAAGAGCACCATGTAAAGATAGATATTGTTTGTGATGCATAAACAAAACTACATTTCCCAAATCCTGTGAATATTAACTAAGATGCCTTATAATTTTCAATGCTTTCAGAACTTAATTCAGTCATCTTTACAAGTTTCCAAATGCTTAGTAGAAATCACATGTTTTACGATCACTAAAATTGTCATTACCCTTTGAAGTCTATAGCTGAGACAGCAAGTTTCTGAATTTAATTTTTTACAACATACGCTTTTCAGTCATACTTTTCCTTAGTTTAGTTTTTCCATTTTTTTTTTGCCTCCTTTTTTAGTGTCTGCAGAGGCAGGGAAAGACATCCACAAAGCCAAAGAGACTGCTGGAGGTCACACAGGATTAGCACAGAGCATTTTTGAGTCTCAGGCTAGACTCTGGGCTGGTGCAAGTCAGAAAAGCTTGACTAATCAAGGATATGCAGCTGGACTTTGCAAGGCAGCAAAACTCTCCAAAGAGAGTACAAAAATACACCTGGCTCCTGCATGGTGGTATTCTTCAGGGGAATAGATCTTCTCTGTCTGGGGCTGGAATTTCTGAAGACAGAGGGAAATGCCTTCAAGGGTGAGGCTGTGTTGCACTGGGAGGTTCAGTCACTCACAAGACATAAAAAAATGCAGAATAACATACAGCTGAGTTGAGTTTTCCAATTTTTCACCCAAATGAGGGATTATAAGTCTGTAGCTTTACTTTTCTCTTCCATCCCTCTTTTCACTGCACTGTTGGCTCATTCTAGTCCCAAGCCCTAAAATGAGTCATCACTGCCCTGCCCAGGTTGCTGCAGTGAGAGAGGGCTGTGCTTCTTCCCCATCCCTGAACAGCCTCTCCTATGGCCCCCTTCAGACACACCTTGATTCTATTGGAACATCTAAAAACATTAGAGGGAGAGGACAGTCACTCTCATTTTCCTGGTTATCACAATTTGGAGTGTGCCAATTTCCAAAATTGGGATTGCTGGATAACCAGCTGTTGTCTGCACTCTGTCTGTGCCTCCATGGTGTAAAATCTGCCTCCTGGTGAGTGCAGGAAAGGTCAAGGACAGGACTTGTCCTTGCAGTGAAGATGGAGGTCCCTGGAGCCTGAGAGCCCTGAGAAGAGTTTGTGGATGAAAACATTGCTCAGATGTCATGACTGAGGGGAAAAAGGAAGGAACAGGACTCTTCTCTAGGCTATGACACACACATGACAAAAAAATTTAATCTGAATTATTCCATGGTTTTTAGTAACTTTAATCCATGTTGTCCCCCAACAGAGTGAGCACTTGAAGCTATGTCCATTGCAGATAATTGTGCTGCTGTCCTGTGTAGAAAAGGTTCTCTCATAGATGAGATACTTTGCTGAGTGTAAATCTGAGGGACAGTCTGATATTGAAGCTTTGCTGGAAAAATGTTTAGGACAATTGAATAAAATAGAAGAGACGAGACCCTGGGTCTTGACAACATTCATTCACTCATTCATTCATTCATTCATGAGTTTTCAGGAATTCAGTTGTGAAATTGCTGAGCTGCAGTATGTTTCATTTTGCATAAATAAGCTTTGTTGTCAAAGTTAGGAAAGATGGGAAATGTTACAGTCACCTTTACAAAGGATTCAGGGATAAATTTTGTCATGATTCACAGTCAAATCAGTAGAAACAAGAAGAGTTGAATTAGTAGATGTGGGTAGGACAGAGCCTCCAAGCTCCTAGGGGAAAAGATGCTTCAGCTAAAATAATGCAGTTTATTTTAGAACAGCTTTTAATGAGGCCCTTCAGTGCAGTCTTAGAAAAAAAGGAAATTTTCACAGGACAAAGGAACAAATCATCATCACAATTTGAATCAACTTTAAAAATGGAAAGGAAAACTTAAGGATAAATTTTAAATTTATACAACTGAAGGGAGCTCACAGTGGAAAGCCACAGAGATGCATGCTCTTAAAGCACATAAAAAAGCAGTAGAAAAAGAGGGTGAAGAGCTGTGTGGCAAAGACTGCAAATGAAGCAATGTAATGAAACCTAGAAACAACTGTGAAGTTATAGGAAAGACTCATAAGACTGAATGAGAGGGGAAAAATGGCAGAGCCAGTACATATGCCAAATGGTATAGATAGAAACCATATCTGCATGGCCAAGGATTGTGCTTTAGATTTACTCAGTCATGGTAAAGATCTGGGAAATGCTGAGTGCAATGCCCAATAAAACATCCCTCCAGTGCTCAAGGGCAGTCAAAATTTAAGCAGAGAGCCAGCAGAAGGGTACAGGCAAACATAAAGCATCTCTATGCTCTATATAAATTCACGAGATATGAATTGATGAAAAGCCTTTAAATCTAGTGTCTAGTCCCAATGACCCCATTCTTTTCTTATTTACAGTCATTGTGAGCAATGGGTTATTAAGGTAAATGGACTTTTGTTTTGACCCTGAGGGGTGGCTCTTGTGTTAAGTAACATGACTAACAGCTGTTAGACATTTATTTGAAGTCCATATCCCAAGAAAAATTACACTTAAGAATGAGACAACAATTGGATATTGACAGGCAGGCACGATGACATAAGTTTTGCAGAATGAGTGATTTTTGACTATTCACAGTAACCTGGTGTTCAAAGGATAGATTTTTCACTGGTATTGTAAATTGGACCCCCTATCGGGTCCCTCAGGCTGGACAAGCACAGACACTGATTATTTCTGAGCACTTCACTCACTAGATACATTATTACTGACAATACAATCTTTTAAATTGTTTTACAGACCCCTTAATTTTAGGACATTCCATTTTCTTCCCTATTGCTAAAAGACATTTCTAATCAATATCCAGGTTTGTTGAATTCACTTCCCCCTCCCATGCTGATTTACTGGCAGCATTTGGAAAATGCAGCTCTCTTCTTCCAATGATTTACAAGTATAGGGAACATTCTCACCCTTCTGAAATCAGCTCACTGGCATTTCTAAAATCTAAGTAATTTAGTTTCCATTTTATAATGAGGAATAGCCCCAGGCTCACAGTTAACATTTTTTTGAAGGGATGCTGGATGTCAAGCCATTCTGGGAACTCAGAGAGACATCATGCAGTGCTGTACCACAGGTGGGAATTCAGGAGAGATGAGGAGCACAGCATGGGTACATGGACATGGAATGTCTTTTATCTTCCCTGTGGGGTGCACTCAGGATCCCATACAGATCCTGTTCTTACATCTCTTCCCCCTCTCTGGCAGGAAGACACCTGGGTGTGGGAGGGTCATGGCTGAGGGCTGTGAGAGATGTGAGGGACCCATGCACAGCACGGAGTGGAGTGCACACCTCCAGGGTTTAGATGACATGAAGGACAACTGACAGCACAGGCAGTGCAGGTGCAGGGCAGCAGGATCATGTTAGAGTCAGGGGTGGATGCTCGGGGGCACAGACCCACCCATGTTGTCATGGCTGCTGAGCTCAGGGCTGCTCTGCCCACCTTTGGCCAGAGGAGTCTGCAAGTCACTTCAGTCAGGTAAGCATGTGTAGATGGACAGCAGGCTGAGCCTCTGGGAATCTGCATTTCTGTTTTCCTCCAGGAGAAGCATGGCCATTGAATGACTGTTTTGTGGGAGTCAGGCTAAACTCTCTAAGTTGAAGAATAAACCACTAATGCTGTTATGGTAAGAAGAGCAGAGACAGCTTGACTTCTGTTTTTACACAGACTGCAAACAGCAATTCTGCTGTGCAGAGCATCAGCTCAGTGCATCTTCCTCTGAACAGCTTTCCCCTGGGGCTCATTGGCAGGCATCAGCTCCCTGCCTCCCTGACTGATGCTTAAGACTCCCTGGCACGGTCTGGAGTGCTCTAACTGTGAGGGCAGCTCCTCTTGGCTGGGGCATCTGTGTCAGCCCCAGCCCCTCACCTCTGGAGCTGAAATTATTTGATAAAAATGCCACTGCAGCAGCTATGGGCAGACAGCTCTGCCCCTCCCTTGTCAGTCACAGCTATCTGCCGCCTGCCTCTGCGCTTTTCATCTCCCTTGCAAGTTGGAGGAAAAAAATAATACATAGCTCAGCTGTTTCTGTCTGTAGGCATTTAAGCTGGTAAGGCTCAGCTGTATAAATCTTCCCAGCTGTGAGAACCTCAGTGCTTTTATTCCCATGATAAAGCCTTTGGCTCTAAATGTGTTTCAGGGATATTCAAAGTGGAAATCTTTCTCTCCATCTGGGGAATTGCTTGGTGTCGACTGACAAGGAAATGGAAGGTCAGTAGCAGGAGAAAAAAAAAAAGCACCCTGGGTTATAGAATTAACTTTATACTAAACCTCAGTGTGTGTTTTAGGAAGAGAGGAGAGGGAAGGAGCCATGGGGGATGGGAGGTTTGACTTGCGCAGAGCCTTTCATTGGAAAACTAATGCAGCCATCCCCAAGGTGCTGTGCTGCTGAGATCTGGCATTTTCCTGCTCCAGGAAAAGGAAGACCGATACTTTCCCTAATAGTAACCTTTGCTGATTAATCAGTGTAGTGACATTGAAGTCAGTTCCAGTGGGAAATAATTGCTGTCGCCCTCAGACACAATATGGAAATAAGATGCCACAGTGACAGCAGCGGTTTTGAAGGGCTGGCAAGGAAATACCTATCAAAGATCAATGTCTGGCAGGCAAAGTGTTCACTTAAAGTCAAGGAGAGAATAGTTTAGGCAGAGAGGTTTCTCTTGAAACTGACAGGGATTGGACAGGGAATGGGAAAACTCAAATAAAAACCTGGATACAAGGAAATTTTAGTTCTGCAGATTGGCTTGAAACTCAGGGCACAGACTTGCAGCTGAGCATGGACAACTCCTAATGTGAAGGGTATTTCAAAGGTCAGCTGCTCAGATGGGTAAGCCAGCACCCTTGCTATGATGCTAGGATTTGGCTTCCACTCTGGGTTCTACTGAACCTTCTCCTGTTGGTGACCATGACTGTGATCCCAGCTGCTTTTTCTTCCTCAGTTTTTTCACCTATAAAAACAGCAATGAGCCCTTTCCTTTCTCCAAGGGTGTTGTAAAGGTATCAAAATGCCCATAGCTCAGACACTGAAGTAATGAGCTGAGATGGAACTTGAGACTTTTTTGTTGTCCAGACTTAGACTATTAAATAAATATGTCCCATTGTATATAATTATAATTTTCTTTCAAATAAGTCACAAAGAGCTCTGTTTCTGGAACTGACATACATCAGTCTATACCTGGAAGAAATTATGTTCCATCCAGCTAAGGTTTATTCTTGGGTCCTTGAGAACATTTCAAGAGGAGATTTTCTACTCTTCACCACCCCAATAAGACTGAATGTCCTGGTGGCATCCATGTCCTTGCCAGACAACTGTATGGGAAAGCTAAAGGAGTCGGTTTCAGAGACAAAAACTCCATAACTATATTACCCTACTGAAAAATTTCCTTTTAAACATTTAACTGAGACTTTCCCAAGCATATAATATTCCAAAGGACTGGCTTCTTATATAATAATAAATAAATAAATAAATCACCTAACTCTAAGGAATGATATATTGTCAGCATTAACAATACCTTAATGATATTTCTCCTCTGGGAATAAATACATGGATTTGAATAATGTACAGAGCTATCAACAAAGCAGAAGCAAATACAGCACCTACCATTTCCCCTGACTCTCATATTTCTAGGAAGTAAATGAAAGCAAACCAAAGCAAATCACTGTGATCATGAAAACATATGGCATCAAAAGCAAGGGGCTGCTCCACATGGCTTACATGGGAAACAGAATCTGCCTTCCATCAGCATAATGAGAATTTGTTTCCATGCTGTTCTGATAAAGCAGGCCTCAGCTAGAGGGATAAATATGTTGGTGTCTAGGGATAAATTTAATTATTTTACATTTTTCATTGGTTTTATATGGCCAAGGAATGCAACTTCTTGCCTGCCATTAGCAGGCCTTGGATGGCTCATAGCTGCCTGCAGTAAATGACTCTAGATAAGCAAAATCTCACAGGAGTGAACTGAAAGAAGGGAAAATAAGGGCAACCTGAGAATCAGCACACATTGTATTGGCAAAAACAGCCTGCAATAGAGCCCCCAGCTGCACAGATCCAAGGAAGGATGAACTGGGAAAAGAGATGGATTCATGTGGGTAGGAAAGGGTAGCTAATACCTTGACTCCGAGTTTAGGCTTCACCACTGATGTCTCATTTCCAAGACATTTAGAAAGATGTGTCTCATGAACTTGTGGGGTGCCCTCTTACAATGCTGGTGTTGTGTCATGTGCACAAGTCTTGGTGCAAAGTCCCAGAAAGATCAGCTGGGAACCTTAGAGAGGCAATTTTAGTCACCACAGGGATGGCCCGAGATTCCAGAAAAGATAAGGCTATTTCCCCTCTCTCCAGAGAAAAAAATAATAATAAAAAAGATGTAATTCTGTAGTAGGACTCAAAAAGTTGTTTGCTCTAACCCATAAGTTACATCTATGAGGAGCAAACCAGTCCACTTCTCAGGGCTCCCCACCCAGCCCTTTGCCTGCCTTGATCTTTTGGACTATATCACCCAAATTCTCAAAGTCATTAGTACACATCACACCTACTGATGTGATTTTTGAAAATTGATTTTAGTGGGAAATGGCATCCAAATTCTGATGATGAGGGAAGCTAAGATCTTCCTGAGACAAAATATGGTAGCGTAGAACATCTACAAAGAGACTTTGGTGATGGTTAATGCACAGAACTGAAGGATAATATTTTCACTATAATTGTAATTCTCTTTCACTCAGAAATTCCTATAGCATTTCCTGTGTCCATGTCCTTTTTTTTTCTCACCTGCTACGTCAGATGAAAGATGACCATCAGTCAACATGAATCATGTGCCAGAGCTTGTTTTTGCCATCTCTGAGGAGGCTGTGCATTAAAATGGAAAGGAAGATAATTAATGACCTACCAGGCACAAATCACAATCGCAGTGTTTCAGAAGTTGTACAGAGAAAAACTAATTAAACTGACTGCCACGGACCCAGGACAAGAAACTGGGAAATATGCCAAAACAGTTCCCAAAATAGCTCCTTTCAAAAATGCAAACTTTTTTTTGTCTTCTTTCCTCACTTCCCTCCTCTTTTTAGCCAACCTGACATTTATTTCTGCTTAGAACATCCAGGAAGTACCTTTATTCCTTCTAGTCCCCAAAAAAATTCTTCAGATTAGGGTTAGTGTTCTATGCACAGAACAGCTATTACTCATTGAAATCCATCACATTTCATAAAAGAGCAAAATACACCTGATAGTATTAAAGAGCCACCCCTCTACCAGCATTCCCTGTGGATAGGCCTCTGCCTTGTCCCAGTGTGACAATCCTTATGCTCTTTTTAAAGAAATAGGCACCAAGAGCGAGTTTTGCCAGAAACAGACAATGAAAGAGGAGGTGAAAGAGTCAAAATACATCTCCTGAAAACTGGTTGGAGAGAAATGACACACAAAAGAAATTCACAAGGAGAAGGACTCTCCTTGAGGTTGGTGCTGTGTGTCTCTGTCCCAGATTTTTGGCTGGTGTCACTGGAAGAGTCACATTTTCTGTATGTTACTTCATCATGTAGAAAATTATGTTTTCCTTTCCAATTAGGCCCTACAGCTCTTAAGGATAAGAAAGTATCTGTTATTGCCCACATGTCAAACACCACAGATTCTTTAGGAATATAAATTGTACGTTGTCCATTTGTGGCTCCACTATTATTTTATTTGCATTTAAAACCAGAGTATCATGGAAAAAAACCATCTTTGTTGTACATTAGAGAAACAGATGCATAAACCCTTCTAAATATGACATAAGTGCTTTTGGTTAATTAAAACTCAGAACTAGAGCACAGACATGCAATGAATGGGAAATTCAGAAGTTTCTCCTGTATCCCAGCAGTCAGAAGGTTCCTCATCTCCAGGCTCATGTAGATAGGAATTCCATCTCTAAAAACGCTGTAGGATGCCAATGTGTTAATTTGTTATTCTATGAGGTTAATATGTAGTAGTGGGAAGCTGCATCCCTTTATCTTCTGCAGTCTTATGCTGATTTATGCTAAAGTCCTACAGAGAGGAAGAAATAGAAAATGCATGTTACACTCTAATCAAGATTAAAAGGAATAAAGTACTTTTGTTTCTACTATCAAGTTTGGCCAGGGACAAAATGTTTTTCAGGAGAGCTGACAGCCCTATGTTGTTTTTGCCCAGAGATTGATGATTCTGACTCTGGGGAGAAACTTCATTCACCCAAGTGCTGTGTCATTCTCAAGAAGGCACAACACAAAATTCCCCCACGCACCACAAGAAGTTCCTTGAGTATTATCAAGCTAAGCTCAAAGTGCCAGGTTGCCAATGAGCAGCAAAGAGATATTGATCACAGAGAAGAAATTTCCAATAACAATTTTAAACCAATCTTGCCAGAAGGAAGATGGACTTTAGAGACTGTGACACCAGCTATTTATCCTTCTGCACCATGCCAGCAGATTTGGGAATCCTTAGGGATCCTTGGTGTCAGTTTTTTATTCACCACCCACAAGAGATGCAGCTGTTTTTTGGTTTTTTTCCCCCTTGTTAAATCAATCTGTCAGTTCTTTTTGGTTTTTATGAAAAAAGTTCTGGTGTGAAACGCTGCCCACTTAAGTATGTATGTGCAGACTGACAAGATTAAACTCTGATGTTGTTCATCAGTTCCCAGATAAAATTTTCAGAAGAAACTAAGTTACTTAAGATCCTGCTTCTCAGTTGCAATTAAAATATTTAAGAATTTACATCACAGTGGAAGTCTGAGCCAGCCATGAACCCAGATGGCTGTTGGGAGTTAATTTAATTTAGGTCTCAGGGTCACCTAGGCTTTTTTGAAGATACTCTAGTTTGTTTTTTTTTAATTGGATGAGATCCTGAGAATGGGCTGAGGGAAGACTGAGTAGTACTTCCTTCATCTATAGTCTATGCTAAATATTGTGCAGTTTGATCATTTCTCCAGAAAAAAATAAATTTGTTGGACCAAGATAACCCACCAATGTCAAAAAAGTTTGCTTATGGGTGAAGAGCAGGAGCAGTTTTGAGGATAATCCTTTATGCAATAGGGCACAGTGAACTAAATGCCATTTCTCCAGGCTTTAAACATATATGCACTTAAATCAGCCTTCTGGGATATAGGAGTGTCTGTGCTGGAAGTTCGCCTGAAGTTTAAAGCACTAAAATAGCATTTCAGACATAGCAGAAGTCAAGTGATTTTAGAGAAATTGTGACCATAGGATTAACTATTGCCCTCCCAAACTTGCAGCAGCAGAGTATTCTCCTCTCCTTGTCAGACAGGAGAGTGTAATTAGGGTTGAGATGTGCTGAAAATTGCACGGTCAAGACAACAGTGAATTTGAGCTGTTCTTTTGCATCCTAGTTTTTGGCATTAAGGAGCAATTGCATCAGCAGTTGGGATCAGTAGGAGGCAGGGATGAAAATGTGTGCCCAGTACATATCATGGCCAGCATCTTTAGAGATCTGGCATACACTTGCACAGACTCTTGCCTCCTAAGCTGAGCCCTGTTTCCTTATCCTGTCCTCATTGTGCTGGCTGGGGGAAGCCTCAGTTTAGTACAGACCAGCAGGGAGACACTGGGCAGCTGCTGGCTGTGAGCTGCTAATAGCACATTCCTGGAAAATGGTAATTATTATGGCATGTTTGTCTGCTTGAATTTTTTGCTCTATTCTGGGGCCAGCCCAAAATCCAGAGTTGTGAAGTGGTTAATAGCTCAGCTCCATTTCTCCCTTGGCTGTATGTTGCTCTGTGCATCTAGTTACTTTCTAACTGATCAATCTTGTCAACAAGAAATTAGCAAGTATTTAGCTTCTCATTTCTCTGGATATAATGATAGATTCATAGACATTAAGTGGTTGGTACTTACAGCTACCTCATATTAGTCTTAGGATGTGGCTAAAGCACCAAATTTTGATTGTGAAACACAGGATTCAGCCTCATGGCTCCAACTGCAATTTCTAACTCAGGTATGTATCTCAAGGGATAAAGACAAAATTAGAACAAATTCTACTCCTAATACTGTGAAATCTGATTAATGCAGAAAGGGCAACTCTGAGCCGATATTTGATATGGTGATGATCACATTTAACCCCATTAGTCATTCCTGATTTGCTTAGCATGTGCATCATGCTGGACAAAAAAATATTCAGAGACCGAATCAATATGTTTCTTTTAACACTGGGTGTGCCCTTGGTTCTTTCAGTTCACAATGACCTCAAAAGCTGACATCCAGATTTGATCCAAGTTTTTATTCTACTTTACAGAGATAAGCAGAATAGAGAACTTGTGATTCCAGCATTAAGGGAAGCATTACAGCCATTCTGGGACTATAGTAAAAGTTACTTTGTGCATCACAGTGTATCCAGTGGCACTATTAATTGTTCATTGATCCTCTATACCTAAAAGGTTGCAGCAGGGCTGTTTGCCAGCATCAGTTAAGCAGAACAATGGTGGTGATTGGAAAAATATTGAACACTTTGCTGATGTTATGCCTTGTCACAGTTCTTTTTTTGCTGGGTTATTCTGTTCTGATCTGTCATGAAACACCTGTTCTTTAAGTGGGGTCTTTGCATGTTTCCTCTGTTAGTCTCTTTTGCTCTCTCTTTCCTCTTCGTGAAAACATAACATGACAGTGACTTTGGAAAACCTCACAGCTGTTTTTCTTATTCTGAAGAAAAGTCACCCCACCACCCACAAAGGAACCCACTTGGCATTTCTTTATGACACTGCCATTGTGTGGGTCTGTAAAACACCCTGCTTCTTAAAAACTGTGCAACCAGCCACTGTTGTGTTCTTTTATTTGTCTCTTTGTAATTTTGGTTTTGGGTAAAACAGGATTGTTTCACTAGGACAATGATGCAGCGGGAGGAAGGGTGCAAAATTTTAAAAAGAGAAAAGCCTGATGGTCAGTAAATAATGAAAAACACTGATGCAGCTGAAAAGACTTCATGAATAAATGAGTCATCTGGACAAAGACATGTTGTAGAGCTAGGAGTCAGGGAAACATCTAGACATTTGGCAAATCTAATGAGCTCAAATAACAGATACACTTAGCAGTGCTGTGTGACATAAAGGATGAAACTCATAGTCAGGTTAACCCTTCAACAATGGCAGGCATAACGCCAGTCTGAGACACTGGGCAGGAAAAGTCCTGTCTTCTCATGGGGAGAGATTGATGCAAATAGGTGTGTAAACAATCATTTTCCTATTTGACCCTTGTTTTGGTGAGAGTGACATTCACATGAAAAGCTGTAGTAAACTACTTGGTACAAGGTTATCCAAGCAGGCTCAGGGAAGAAGCCCCTGTTTGTTCTAAGGATGATGATGATGTTTTTACACATCTCAGCAGAGCAGATGCAAGGGGCTCCTTTTCTGATGTCATACAAAAAGCCCAATCCCAGACCCAAGGGTGTCAGTTCTGTGGAAGCAGGCCAGGATCAGTAACTATCTGTGCCACTCAGAGGTGTGGAAGGGCAGAGCAGAGTTGTCAAAATCAGGCTTTATCATCTCCACAAATTGTGAGGATGGTACAGTTCCAGGACAAGTCTATCAGAGTTTTTCACTGCAGACAGAAAAGTGAACTGTACTGATCCAGGAGTCAGGAGATTGAGATAAAACCTACCAGCAACACAATAGAGAGGTGGAAGATTGGATTCAAGTATTTTATGTACTTTATCTATCTTAAGAGACTTACCTGTGCCTCTTCCACAGTGAGAAAAGCTGCTGTCTGGGGTTTGCTGCCAGTAGGGCAGGTACCACCCACTGATGGTATTTCTCAGCTTGGTACCTGGCACCTAACAGTATCTGGGTTACAATATAGATTTTTTTTCAGAATTTAATCTCAGGGAATAGCTTTGATTTCCATTCAGTTTCAGGAAGAATTAGGAAAATTAAATAAGAGAAATTATCTCTTTTTTCTATCTGAAAACATTTCTCTGTTTCACCTCTAAGTAATATGGCCAGTATGCCTCAAAGTTCCTCAGAGGGTCACTGAGAATATATCTAACTAAACACCATCCTCAGACACTCTGAGGCAGGTGATTCTTTTAGGGAGATTAATACAATACCATTTTACCACAGAAAAGAGGTTAACTCTTAGTATTTCTGCTAACTGCTCAATTATTTTCACCCCAGGATAGGAAAAGTCTATAACAGACACTACAGAAAGGAGAAAAGAGAAAGATTAGGAAACATAAAACTGAATGGTGGCATCAGTATTAATTGAAAGGATATTTCCAATAACTTTTGCGTAAGTTAAAGGAGAGCATGATTTTCCAGTACAGGATTAGAATTTAGGATTAAGTCCAGCCCTTATAATGACCTCATTGTATAGTGTTGACCACTCAATCATTGTTCAGTTTAGGACCTTTTCAGAAAAAGGGGGTTCACACTGCTTTCTCAGTGATTGTACAGTTTTCCACAAGGCAGAAGCCCAGTGTGATCCCCTGCCCCCAGAAAGGGTCAATGAGCCCCAAGGTGACAAAGTGCTGCCACCATGTTGTCTCTATTTGTGAGTGGTTGGCACAGGATAACCAGGATCCAGGGGCTGATCCAAAAATCTCTGACAGTAATATTAATATTGCATTTCAAACACAGACTTGCTTTGTACTGCTGCATCTGGCCATCCTATAGTGACCAGAAAACCACCACATGGGTACATTGGTAACAAGTCTGACTAAAAATTCAAGCATTTGCAGAGCATTATTTGTGAACACTCTTCAGAGTGAGAATGATGCACTTCATTAGAAAATGCATTTTCAGACAAATTTACACAGGAGAAAGAGCTGACAGCTCTTGAAGGAATCATTGCTAGTGATTTATGCATCTTAGGTCAAAATTGACTATGAAAGGTTGTTCATCCCACAGCTTGTGGAGCAATTTATAGCTGATAAAAATGGTAGCATTCAGGCAGCCAATCTCTATCAAAACCAAACAAATTTATTACAGTGTCTCAAAGCTTAATACTTCCTTCACAGAGCAAAACCACAAAATATGTGTAAGTTATGTTAGTGGCATGTGTCAATGGCCAAAAACGAGAGGTTTTGAGATGGAAGGAATTCCATACAACATACCTTCTGTGCATTTAGTGAACATGAAAAATCAGCATATTCTAGCTGCATATTCTAACATTTCTTGTTGCAGTTTTCTGGAAAGACAGTTTATCCTGAAATGTCAGCACACAGAGAGATGGAGGTAGGAGTACAGGACTATCCCACCAGTCCCTTTTCATCCCTGTTTTATAATCCAAACAGTAAAGTAAAGCAGATCTGTGAAGGAAAACAGAAACCTTACTGTTAGTATTTGGAAGTGCCAGGCTTTAAAAAAAAATCAAAATACATGTCACAGTTGAGTTATCAGACCCTAATCTTGCCTTATGATCCATGTATTTTATTAAAAATCTATGAACCCAAAAGTGCAAGTCTTAAAGGCTTGCAAAGTCTCCAGCAGATAGGGTTTTGTTTGTGCATCACCACTGGGCCACATTTGCTCAGCCTGGCATCTATTTATTCCTCTGCCCCAAAATATTATTATTATAATTTGTATACTTAAGTGCCAGATTTTCTGATTTTTCTGAGCTGCATTCATCACTAGAACAGGCAAAACTGGCTTTGAGCCACTTATATTTTCCCCTGGAGTCTGGAGACAGCCAGATGTCAGTCCAATACCTGGTATGAATTGCAGCAGCCTCAGGAATGTTCTGCCTGCTTATCCACACATACAAAGGGCTACTCTGGTGCCCAAGAACAATCAAGGAAGCAGAGTGCTTCAATGAAGTTTCTTTTGCTCCTGGTATCTCCTTTCCATTAGGGGAACACAAAGCACAGTATGGTTCTGGGAAGCTCCTGCTTTCTGTCATGAGGAGATTTAATTTTTAGTAGGAGCCATAAGAGGTAAGAGGTACCAATTTTGTGATGTAGGGCTGGGACATAGAGAGTGCAGCATCATTTATTTTATTTTTTATCACTTATCACTTTTTTTTTTTTTATTATTTTATCACTTAGAATTTTATTACTAAGAATGATACTTTTCTTTCTCCTTGGTGTCAAATGATAAAGGAGACTAAGCTGTGCTTTACATAATATATGAAATACATGCTATGATATCAACGACGTATTTTTTCACCTAATGCATCTTATATCTCAGTAATTTAGGGTGCAGTCTTGCTACCTGTTCCAGGGACTTAAATTACACCAGCTAAGTGCAGATGCAAAATTATATCCATAATTTTACAGGTTTAAAAAATATATTTTGTGTTAAAGACAGACAATTGAATATAAGATGTGTATATGAATGCATATAGAGGATGTAAATTCTGACTGGTTTTCAAGGAAGCATCAGTAAAACATTGCCAAAGGGAGAGAGCTGTGTGATATAATCCATCTCAGACATTATTTCACGATCAAGGTAATTTTTCTGTCCCTGTGGCAATATTTTACACAAATAATGCTAAAGAAAGCCCTCCCTATTTGTTTCATCATGCTTCTGAATGTAAATCTTCATTTGAAGTGCCCTCTGAAACAGAATGTGAATGCTGAATTGAAGAGTTTGTGCCTGTAAACATGGTGTGGGACAGCCAATACCTGAGTCACAAGGAAAAAGCAATTACATCTCTCTATTATATCTGGGTATAATCACCTCTCATGTAGAGAGAATCAAGAAGAGGAGTAAAGAGATATATCTGTGCACAGTGGTATGTATCTTTAGCACACAATGCCTATTTTCCTTCTATTTATATTTTTCCATTTCTTGAAACATCTACCCCTACCAGGTGGTTAATATTTTGTATGTCTCCTCCTTTTTCTATGTCCCAGTCCTTTGGCCTGTATCTCTACTAGAGATTCTCCTTTTGCTATATAGTCCTGAGCACACACATTTTATATAATGAATATGATACAATCTTTGGCATGAAAAAAGATGAGGTGTAATGATTTTTTAATTATTGTATCAATATGCATAATAGGATTGAATTAAGATCACTAAGACAGCCTTAAATCTGAACTTTTATTGCATGCCTTGAAATTGCATCTATATTCCGTTTGTGTATTTCCTAAGAATGTAATTTCCCAAATTTTTAAATTATCAAATGAGGAAAAAAGATAGACTTTGTAGTCTTTTTGTTGCACACAGAAATGCTGACACCCACACAAATCACTGGAGGGGTTGGAAAGTTGAGATCTGCCTCTGCCACCAGGCTTAAAGCAGAAACTGGTAGTGGTAGCTGATTGTCATCCTTTGTATGAAGAGCTCTGAAGGAGAACCAGAAGCTTTTTCAGAGGGTTTTGCAGAGATTTTCTTTATAGCAGACTGACATGAAAATGTGAGCTGCTCTTGTGGGCACTGCCAAAGTCTGGCCACGAAATAAGTGCTAAGTGTTTCTAAAAGTCAAGACCTTACTCTGAACCATGAAGCATTAGAAATTTCAAGATCAACTTCTCCACCTTTTTTCTTTCTTTGTTTTTTTCTTTAACTTCAACAAAAACAAACTAAACCACCTCTGGTTTGTTTGGTTTGGTTTGGTTTGGTTTTTTTTTCCCAACTTCATTCATGAAACTAGCTTCTCTTTAGGAACAAACAGACAAATAAACAAACTCTGTCTATAGCAGTTTAGAGAGTTCCAGAAATGTTTCTGTCTTAATAAGGACTTCAATACTGGAAGCATAGTAACCTATTGCTTTTTTTGGAAAATCATACGCATGGTCTACAATGTAAAAAAAATTCCCCACAAATATTAATAAAGTAAATGAGGTGAATGTGTATCAGATGTTACCTTGGTCAAGACACTTTCATCCGAAGCTTGAGATAAATTTGTAACATTATAATAAGGATCCTTCACCCTCTACAGGTGCAGTTTTTGCATTCATGGGGTTCTTGATTATTTTGTTTCTTGGGTTTTTCTGCAAAAGACTCATCTGGATTTATTTTTGCCTGTTAAGATTTACTAGAGCTGTTCTTGGCATTGTGACTAGGTCTTGCGAAATTTTAAGCTTTATATATTTTTAAGGGAGTCATTTTGTATTTGCAACAGTGTATTTAGAGCTTCTCTCTACAATCATCTTCCAAGGCTTGTTTTAGTCTTTTTGTGGGTATCTGAGACCAGAAAATAAAGAGATGTTGATTAGACATGTTTGTTTTCTAGTTGGGGAACAGATGGCAAGATGCTCTAGTATTTTAATGGTGACTGAGGCAGGTTTTAGGGTAAAACTTTTGTTCAAGTGCCTGGAAATTGTATAAGCACAGCTCAGTTGCTCCTGTTACGTAGCTGTCTGAGACTGACTGGCTGTCTCAGGACATAGTCACACATTCTCTTCCAGCTCCAGCTGTTCCAGCTGAGACATTTACTCCCCACAGCTGTTCACTGCATCCAAACCAGAAATCTTTACCACCCATCTGATTTATTGGTGCAGAAGCTCACGCAGGCAGTCCCCAGCTTGCTCTAACCAGGTCAGCTACCACGGTGGAAGTGCAGTGCCTGTTTGTCTGCAATGCCAGGGAGTGGCAGAGCCCCCAGATGGGAGGGGGGGAACATTCACTGCTTGGGCTGGGAGAGGAGTGAGGTGGGAGAGATAAAGTTTCCTCTTTGGAAAGTGCAGTTGGAGGCAGGATGGAAGGCATGTCCAGCCTCTGGGAATGACAGCCACTGCCACTGCAGTGTGCATGCAGAATGTCCAGATGCTTCTGTTTCATTTTTGCCTTGGAAAAAATCCAAAATGTACCAGCTAGTCTCAAGGCCCTTGCTCTGAATGAGTGTGGAGCTGTCTACATCTATGGAAAGTTAATCACATCTCCAGAGCACTGCAGGGCAAGATCCTGAGAATATTTTTCTTTCTGAAGCAACCTTTTATTGCCATGACCATGGAAAGGTGACATTGTCAAAGAAGACTCACTGTCACTAAGTGATTTGACCAGCTCCACCAAGGAAAGACAGAGATTTCAAGGAAAAAATTATTTCAGACTAGGGTATGAGTCTGCTGTATTCTTCTCCTCACTTTCTCCCTACGAAATTTCCCCACAGATATCAAAATCCACTCCTGTTAATTTTAGAATTATTGAAGTCTCCAACACAGGCCAGTCATTATGTCTTGGATATGGAAGGATCTGCATATTGTAAGTGAAAACTGAGCCCAGAAGCTATAGCTGTGCTCTTGGTGATCCATGCAAGAAGCAAGGATTATAGACTGAAGTAACTTTTTTTTTTTTATCATTAAAAAACAATATATAGCAGATGTTAATTTTTTGAATGAATTGTCAGAAAAAAAATAAAAAACAACCAAGAAACCAACAAAATATATATACTCCTCCCAGCTGCAGTTACTTGGCTGGTAAAGATAAGCATTTGTATAGCATAGTATTGCTATCTTCTGGCCTTCTGTCATCCCTTTGCTTTCTCCTCCCCTAAGGCACAGGGATGGATTTGGTGGCTCCTAATTTCTGTGATTCTATCATAACATCTCACAGCTTTCTAGCTAAAGTGCTTGTCAGTGTGAAATGAAAGATTTAGAAGAAGAAATGTACTGCACAGAAGTGAAAGTGCCAGGGTGAGGTCCAACCTAAGCTGAAAGTGTCTTTCACAGATTTTTTTTTCTTTTTAATCAGCTATCAAAGAACAAAATAAAGGATTAAAAATGTGAAAATTGAAGGTACTGAACATCAGGAGGACTGTCCATGGTGATGGTTCTGCACACAGAATTTTGTTGCCACTATTAGATTTGGAAAGCTCATGGAAAAGTCTGTAATTCCTGTGGTTCTCAGACCACAATATTTGACTTTCTGTATCTCCTCAGATTTGTTGGAGTGATCTGAGGCATGTGTGGGAGGGGAAATGAGAATTTTTCTTCTTTTTGCAAACAAAAACCTGGGTACTGCTTAAGTGGGCAGGAAAAGATCTCATCCTCAAACATGTTCAAAAACTCTTTAATAGTAGGAGGTTTTTTAGTAGTAGGAGATCGAAAGCAAATTTGTTCATACCAACTATTGCACAACATGTTCTTTTACAACACTCTGAAAACAATGTCAGTAGAAGGCACACAAGTTAATACAAATCATATGCCCTTCAAGCTTATCAATATGTACTTGGATCTGTGTCATTAAGGCTTCACAGTCTTTATAGTTTTCCTGATAGTGAATAACTATCAGTGTGTTTCAGTTGGGGACTGATATAGGTGTTGTTCACATAACTTTTGACACAGTTGGATCAGTGTAACATTATACCTGATGCAGTGATAAAAGTTAATAGATTAATGTGCTCTTCTGAAACTGCCCAAACAATGGAAAATAGTTGATGGCTGTTGATATATTTTTGACTGTGTTACATTCATGTATCACTTCTCTTTTCAAAGATTCTCATCCATTTTTTTCAGATTTGCTTCCCAAGGGAATTTACTCAGTTTCTGTGGGGGAAATTGGCTGTTAAGGCTAAATCTGGTCACAACCCAGTGGACCATTTTCCAGCCCAAGCTTATTTGAGAAGGGAATGGCAATTTGTTTTCAATGACTTCATTCACTCTTTCTGCAATGTTTCCAGTAAATGCAGGCGTTGTCTTCTGGTGTGAGCTCAGCACATCATTCCTAATGTGGTCCTAACTGAAATTTTATACTACTTACTGAAATATGTACTTTTCTTTATATATTCTTTATCTCTCATATTATTATGCTGAATCACTGTAAAATGAAAAAAAAATCTGATGAGCTATCCACAAAAAAACTAAGCGACATTAGATCATCACAACTGGTGCTGCTAAATCAAATGTAAATACCCAGTTATTAGCCAGCAGATCCAAAACACTGCCAAATAGTTTTTGGTCACTGTGTTTACACAGTGACAGATTCTCATGTTAGTCATATCCTTCTGAACAAATGTTTTGGATGGACTCTTAAATCAGTGTCCACAAGGAAACAGAGAGAGGCAGCCAAGCTCTGTTGAACGTCTGCCATTGACAAAGGTTAAGCATTTACAGTCACTCTCTGCCTAAGTATTCTAAGGAAATAGTAAGGAGTGAAAAACAGAAGGCAAGGATGTTCTGTACTCCTGGCAACAATGCAGTGAGGGTGACAGAAGCAATTCCAAACCAGCTACTGGGCCAATCCTGTTCCCGTTAACGTCACTGGAAAATCTCCCTTTGGGTCCCAAGGGACTAGGATGGGGCAACTGCTCCTTCAAGTGACTAAGGAAAAAATAGTGAGGTCTTGACTCTTCTCTTTTTGCTTCCACTTCTTGTTCATGAAGAATCCCTATGGGACTGAATAAGGCTAAGTCAGGATGTAAAATATGTGCCTCAACCAGGCTAATAACATACTGCATCCTCCTAATTTCCCTGAAAAACTATACCCATTTTCCCCATTTCTTTTCTAGCCACTCATGGTATTTTAGTCTATTCTGCCCCAATTAGTTTCACTTACAAAAAATCAGCTAGATTACAGCAATTAAAAGTAAAATTTAAACCAAGGTTGTTTTTGCTATATCAGTCCTCACACGACACAACTATAAGTCCACATATATCTGGGATGACTTTTTGATCACTGCCCTGACATTTAAACCTTAACCCTCACACAAACCTTATGCAGGGCACATGGATGTACATAATTCACTGACACAATTCTGCTCTGACATCTCTGTAATACATTGAATATAACTGCAGATATGCCAAGCAGTGGAAAGTCATGGACAACTGCTGCAGGAGATATATCCTTCCTCACCAAGGACAGTATAATTTTTTTGCTTTACTTTGATTTTTTTCATTTTTCAGGTTAAAATAAAATTTGAAAGATTTACTGCAATACTTCTGTAGAAATTTAAAAATAAATGCAAAGTAAGGAAGATATATTTACTTAAAATTTGGACTCTTACCTGCTTTTAGCCTATAGTGTTCTACTTTTGTTATCCTTTAGTAAGCAAGGGATGATGATTTGTGCATAAGCTGAAAATATAAATCTTAGTCCTAAAGTCAGACAGTATCTGAAGAATGAAAGATTGTTTTCTCAAACTTCTGATTTGTTGTTCTTAAAGAAAGTATCACTGAGAATACAAAGCCATTGAGCAGCACATTACTGTAGCCTTTTTAGGTTTGTAAAGATCATTTAGTTTCTATAAATTAGGATGTGCTCCAGCACATACTGTAGTCAGTGGCAAGACCTGTGGAAGTCAGCCTGGGCTTTTACTCTCTGAGCAGCAAAGCTCAGAGGCAGTGGACCTGTGAGGCACCTGTGGAAGAGGTGTAGCAGGGAGCTACAGTGAGGAAAAAATCAACTGGCATCATGGAAACACACATCTTCTGCTCCTTCTGGTCTATCAGAGGTATCTCTTCCTTAGGAAAGAGAAAATGGGATGGGGTGAGTTAAACATTTCATATCCAGGCCAAATATTGTCCCAGACATCATGTAATTCTAATTTCATGTCCATACAAAAACCAGCTGATGGAAAACTCTGCAGGGGCCTCTGAGAAAGAAACCTCTTACAGTCTGCCAGACCTCTCAAAATCCACCTCTTGCACCATGAGCTCAGAGTCCACTGTTCCCCATTTTTGCCATGAGTCTATTCTAGTGAGAAACACCTACAAGTGATTCCTCAGAGCACAAAATCCCATCCAAAAGGTTGTGGAAAAATTTGCCTGTCCCTGGCCTCTAGCCTTTACAGAGAACTTCAAAGATTTTTAGTGAAGCTCTGAGAAATCTGCTCTAGTGGACGGTATCCCAGCCAGCTCATGGCAGGGGTTTGGAGCTAAATGATCTTTGAGGTCCCTTCCAGCCCAAGCTGCTCTATGGTTCTATGGATCTGGGCCACAATTTCATCTTTTCTTCATACTATAGCATAACAGGCCAGGATACTCCCTTTTTTACCACATTTCTAAGTTCTCTTGAATCAGTAGCAGTAGCTACTGAACAGTACTGAACAGTACTGAACACTACTGAACAGTAGTGATGGGAGGCAAATTTCCCATATTTTGTTCAAAGTTAAATCCAGAAAAGGATACGTCTGTTTGGACATGCTGAAGTAACCACTAAAACTTTCCTTAGTTAAGGACTGCTAGCTAAACCCACAGCTAGCTCAGATGGGGATACTTTTCACTTTAAAACTGAGTTGCAGAAATATGTATCTCAGCCATACAAACTATCCTGAAAAATAAATTCAGGATGATCTTCTCCTGGCACTAAATGTGAAGTGAATTAAATATATATATTTTAACAACGTTGCATTTGTCAGGTTATTGGTTTAAAAATTTTAGAATAAAGGAACAAAGAACTGGAAATTTTCCAGAAGGGATAATTTGATGATTCCCCTATAAATCTAACATTTCTTCATCTTTTATAAATGGAATTTTGCAGGTCATTAGTCCCTTAATGTAGTATAGCTATCCATTGTAGGGTGTGTGTGTGTGTGTGTGTGTGTGTGTGAAAAAAAGCATTAAAATGGTTGAGATACAGAGAAAATTGACTGCTGCATAGTCACCACTTTTAATAAAGATTTTTACTACACCCTTGGTATTATGGATCTATAATATGCAAATGTGTAGCATCATTAATATGCATTTGCTGCATACACCCTCCTTAACAGAGTATGTTATGGGAATACAAATTAAAAACAATATACTAGACTCAGCTAAATTTTAATGGCCCATTGTATGAGTGATCCCCAGTTGGGAGGTACCTAAGCCCTTTGTCTTCAATACTTCCCTTCCTTCCCCACATCCATTTTCTTTATTTGCTCTTTTTTTTCACTGACACCTCCACAGCTGAATTAGTTAAGTTTCAGCATAAAAAGTAAAGTAATATGAAGGTTCTTTGTTACCTTCCACAGTGGTAGCTGACACAAGAACTGAAAGCTGAGTCCTAGAAATTAGTTCAGCCAAGTGCCCGTAGTGGAATAAGCTGTGCAGCCCAATCTTCTGCATAAATGTACCCTGAGGTTACTTTGCCTTGTATCTGCTGCTGAAGGGAGCTAAGGCATCACCCAACAGAGGTGAGTCATTTGAGCCTATCCCCTGGCACACTTCTCTCCTGGTCTTCCCTTCCTGGCTGCCTGTCCAGGGAAAGCAAGCTCCTGATACCCTCCCCTCCATCCCACAAAACCTCTCTGGAGGGACAAGATCCCCTCACCTGGCAATCCAGACCAAGAGCTCTCTCACTGACTCCCACACTCACAGTGGCCCCAAGTTTTCCCTTGAGATTCTCTACCAGAGTCAGCACTTGTGCAGCAAGAACAGACCTAACAATGAAGCATCTTTAAAGCACTGCAAATTATAGCCCAGCATTTTAATGCCAACTGGTGTTGATTGAGGCTTGACCTAGGATGAGCCTCAAAGTGGAGCCTTGCAGGGGACAGTTCACAGGCAAGGCAGACAGGGATGCTGCTGGCATTAGGAAAAGCAGATGCCACCCAAAATGAAGTTACCCATCCTCATTAGCCAGTGCATGCAGTCAAACCTAATAACCAGCTTGCTGTTCTCATCAGTGCTTTTTGCCTGCAGGCTCTAAACATCATAGATCAGGTGCACCTCCAACCACTCTGTGGGGACAGTGTCATCTGGCAGTGGCTGTGAAAAGGATTGGTAGGGAAGGTAGTTTTTTCCACTGCCCCAGTTAAAACTAAAAGAATTGGGTGAAAGTCCTTAGTAGATGTCAAGAATTTAACACATTGCCAGTTTATCCTCAAGTATTGAAGGCAAACCTTATATGCACGTATATAAACTGAAGAATTTAGAAAAACACACTGCACTTCTACAGTTTACTTGGTATTATTTATTCAGCAATGGATGCCAGTGTTATTTTCCTTTACTTAACAACAACTGTCCCAGAGCTTAATCCTTCCAAAATGCAATAGGGAGAAAAATAACACAGCAAGATGCACTCTGCAAATTGGGCTTCCCAACATGGTGTGAGGACATTTGTCATTCAGCCTGCTTATTCAGTGCTGCATATTCAAGCTGTTTCAGCAGGTCTAGCTACTCTTGTGGGAAATTAAGATGCAATCAGATTCTGCAGTCATCCAGGTCTAGACTATGATATTGATCACAGAGCAGACAAAATGAAGGAACAAGGTTGAAATGGCCACTTTGTATAAGAGCACAGTTACTTGAGAGAAAGTGATCTTTTCCAGATGCAAATCTGCCATGTAAGGTTTAATGTGGTTGATTCCAAAAGCTGTGAAACAGCTGAGAAGCCACTGCATAGGAAAGATTCCATTTATTTTAATTGCATCTTTCTCATGTCACCATGTCCATGAATCTGAGTTGCACCAAACCTTGGTGTTTGGTGTAATTCAGGATCTCTTTCAGATTTTTAGTCATTAATCACAATATCTTTGATGGAAATGTCATCACAGATGTGAAAGACAAGGCATGCTGCCCTCATGCAAAGGCTGCAGAATCTTTGATGCAGTTGCTCTGTCCATAAATTCTCTGGCAAGACCCAGATCCTGCCTACTACAGGAATCACGAAGTTGAAAACATCAAGAAACTTATACATGTTCCCATCATGTGACAGATTTCCAGCTGAAAGTTTTGTCCATTTTGATTTCTTTATCAATACTTGATAACTACTGAACATGGGTTGTTGAAGTTCTTCATGCTTTGAACTAATTTTACCACAGCTATAAATGGCATGTTGACCAGTGAAGCAAGAATGGGATGACATAATGGAAACCAACATTTTCATCTGCCAGTTTCAACTAGCTGATGATTAGATGTGAAATGTAATATTGATAATGTTCTAAGTGTTCCTGTCCAAAGATGGGTGGAAGTGGGTACTAATGTGAAACAACGTTTATTTGCTATTTGTTTGTAATTATCCTGGCTAGAAAGGGCAAAAAGGCTACATAAAGATCCTGAACCCTGATTTATAAACCACAGATATAAATTCCAGAGGGCAAGTGATGACAGAGATAGAAATGACAGTTGTGAACTGGGATATTATTAGTTCACAACCATAAGTTCCTAACAAAAACTATAAAATCATAAAGAAGCTTTTTATTTATAACCAATATTTAGTGTGCATTATACAGGAAACTTAAAGAAAACTTCCAGTGAATTAACACAATCAGTAAACCTAGGCTGTAAAAAGACTATAGAGAACACTACTACAAATGGAAAGAAAAGGACTCTTACTGAGGGTAATCACAGCTGTGGATTTTAAGAAAGCTCAAAAAAAGTAACTGTCCAAATAAACTCTCACAGTATCTTATAAACTCTTCTGACATCACATCCTTTACATAATATTTTCATTTCTGAAAAGAACAACCAAATTTACATATATGCTTAAATAAAACACGTACAAAATAAGCACTTTTGAAATTATTTCCTTTACTATCTTATTTTTTATAAACCCCAGAGAAGAAACCAAAATATTTATTAATTTGAAAAATATTCAAAAGGATTTTAAGTGCACTTGCATCCTACTCTTAGAAATAGTTGATCTATTACTTCCTTCTCTATGAAGTAATGTCTGTGAAGAAAATCCTTGGTTAACTTTTGAACAAAGACTGGAGATTGCTCAGAAGATATTCCCTTTTTCACACCCCACAGTGCCTAGCAGCAATGAGCACTCTGTTGTCTTCATAGATGGAGCTGCTGAAGGGGAGTCCCAGGGTGACAGGGACCTTCCTCACAGAAACCTCACTTTGCTGGGCTCAGCAAGCATTGCTGACAACAGCTCCTCGTGTTTGAATTACTTTCTAGCTTACATCAAAAAGACTTGGTGCCAAAATGCTTTCCTAGGATCTAACTTAGACAAAGATCTTTCCTTCAAAACCAGCAGCTAGTGAGTGCTCTACCAGAGACCAGAAGAGAGGAGAAATGGCTTGCACACCTGAGAACCATGAGTTTCTACACTGCCTGAGCAAAAGTTAAAAAGTTCATATGAGCATCATATTCTCCTCAGAATAAAAGAAGCAAAATGAGAAGTATTGAAGAGCAAACCTAAGACACCAAAAAGTTCGTTGCAATATCCACCAGAATGTCAGTTCAAGCCCTGCAACTTAAAGCAAAATAGACTTTTAGCAGAGAGATATTTTCCTTAGAGTTAAAACCCACCAAGTCCAAGCTGAAGGGGACTGCCTCACAGCAAATGATTGAAAGTTCTCCATGACAGAGTGAATTCACCTTATTGCTCTAAAATAAAATGAACCATCATTTGACAGAATAACCCTTGTTAATCATTCAGTCTTCTACTCATAAGAGGAAGATGCCAGGTCACGGTGCTTGTTGCTAATGGCAAAAATAACTTATTCATTGAAAATTCTGTGTCTCTATATAGAATTTTTTGTACAAAAGATGATAAAAAAATCATGTGAAAAACAGTGCAAAGGGAGACTCAGTCTGGTCTGGCTGAATTGGCTTTGAAGCCCTGGTCTCTGAACCACTTGCTGCAATTAACAGGTCCCTTTCCTCATTAATATTGGACCCAGCTGGCTCAGGCCCTGCAAGGATGGCTCATCTGGCACCCTGATGAGATCAGTGGAGAAACATAAATACAACAGAAGCCACTGCCATCAAAAAAGCTGCTTCTTCAGCATAACTAATTTACATCAAAAAAGTGATATTTAATTTTCTCATTCTATGACCATTAAAATAAGCTGGGCATTTTCTTAATATTCAGGGGAAAAAAGACAGAAGGTGTGGCACAGTACAAGTGAGGATCAAATATCAAATAAGACAGAAGGAAAACTAATTCAAGCTCAAACTCAATTTCTTTTCTTCTTCTTTTTTTTTTTTTTTTTTTTTTTTTTAGATAGGATGTTCTTGCTTTTTCTGCTAATATGAAAAAGTATTGAACCAGAAAGGTGTAGACAAAATTTCAGAAATTATAGATTCAATATATGAATCAGATATTGTTTCTCATCCAATGATCTTCAGATGTTTTAGAAAAATTGATTAGATTCCAGTGCATCTGAGAATGTTATCTAACTCATCTGACAGAGAAAAGAGGATGAGCTTAATTGCTACTGCCAGAAAACAAGTCTGTATCAAAGCCTGGGCCAAACCTCCAAAACCTTGGCCTCTACTTGTAAGAGGATATTACAGTCCCCTCTAATGAGTCTGGAGGTTGAAAATACTTTCTTTCATATTCTAAGCATACACACATACCTATTTAAAAACAAAACAAAACAGAAAAACACCAATTTTTAAAATCAGCAATTTGCTTCCTCAGGAAGCCAATGTTTTGACTGCTTAAAAAATTAGTCATTAAAAGACTTACAATAGATTTCTTTTACCAACTTATTTCTTTTTGAAACAGAAACAAAGATGAGAACAATTCTTTTTCACTCAGTTGACAGCCACTGCAACATTGGTGCCTTCAAAACAACCAAGTTTTCCACTTTTTTAAAGCAGTGAAGGGGCACCTCAGCGAGGTCACTCCTGTTTCACACAGACCTGCTAAGCAGTGCCTGTTCTTGTGAGTTTACAACACTTGTGCTTCCTGTGGATGCTGGTGTCTCTCCTGCCACAGCTGGGAAAGAATTTCCAATGATGCTCAAAACGTTTGTCATGGGAGGAAAAATTGTTATGCTGAGTGAAATCTCACATGTTGAAAAAGTCCAATTCTTCAGAAGCCTGTGTTCAGCCAGCCTGACAGGCTGTGAGGGCATTTGTCCTGAGGCTAATGATACACTGTCAGCCCAGGGGAGCCTGCTCCCCGAAAAGCATCTGGAATACCACAGCACACCAATCACCCTTCTGGTAAAAGCGTCCTTGTGTGCACTATTAAGAAAGAAAACGGGACTCTGAACACATTCAGCAGATCTGTAGCTGGAGTTGAGTAATGCAGCCAAGCCCCAGATTCAGCAACACACGCTGCTCTGCCCTCACACTACTCGTAAACAACTTCTTCCCTTGCTGCTTTCCAGCCAGTTCACTTCCCTTTCTAATCCCAGGAAGTCACTGCCCACCCTTAAATGCTGAAAGATACGTTTTAATCAAGCTGAGAACTGAACAGTAGCATAATTTTGCTTGAAGCACACAGCAAGCCACACTTTGGAGCTATTTGGGGCAGAAACCGACCGCAGGCAGGCAGCCCCCCTGGCAGAGCTCAGGCTGGGTGGTCACTGCAGCCAGGGACAACAGGCAATTCACACAGATGGCCACAGCCAGCCCAGCACACTTGGGGAATATCCAAGGTGTTAAAGAGGAGATGCACGCCTCAGCTCCCTGCAGCTCCAGTAGCCTGGACCTGCAGGAAGGAATTTATGGTTTTTTCCTCTTCAGTAGCTCTTCTGGGGGGAAAGTGCATTGGGAAAAATGCAGTTCAGGCTAAACAGTCTTTCTCCTGCCAAAAATATTTGTGTGTGTGTGTGTGTGTGTGACGAGACTGTTAACATTTTTAAAAGTCTCCAATTACTTGGACCCAATATCATCTGGTGAATTCAGTTTATATTCACAAAAAGCTTAATGACTCCATTCTATTGCAAATTTATAATTCGTCATTACTCCCTCTACTTGCTTTATCCCTTAGTCCATTTTTTTTCAGATTTCACACATTCTCTATGGTCTGTGTGCCATGTTTCTTGGTATGTTAATTGCTGTCTGATCAGAAGGGCTGGTACATACTGTACAATACTCAACAGTCATTTCAGAAGATGGAGAATGAGGAAAAATTGCTTGGATCTGTTTAAGGCATACTGAGACACCCAGGATATTTGGTGAAGAGGGCAACAATCACTATAAGCTGATGAAGACCCATAATTCAAAGAAAGATGGGCTCCCATGCTCACAGAAGGCAAGGAGTAGATAAGGAACAGGAAGAAACAACACTGTATTAAAGAGGGAACATCAAAAGCTGGAAAAAGCTTTAGCAATTTGTGAGGGCTAATGTTTATCATTAATACCGTATCTGGCTTTAACTCTGGCCTCCCAACAGATTAAGAATTGCAAGCAAGGCTTTCACCCTGGGTCAGGGTGAAGGAACATGAAGATATCAGAAAACACATGCTTCCTACTTTCCATTTCATCCTATTTCCTTCCTCTTCCTTATTTTCTTCCCCTTGTGTAAGTGACTGAGTATGTTATCCTCTACTGCATCATCCATGACCTCTAGATGATGTCCATCCACAAGCCAGGGGAGGGAAATGACACATCTAAAAGACATAGATGCACATTGAAGCTACTGTCCAAGACACAGAGAGATGTGGCAAAGTCCCCATTACACTTTGTGCTTCCATGCATGTTATCTCAAGGTCAGTAACTCCTAATACTTGTTAGCTGCAGCCACTGAAATTAAAATGAGTAAGCTTTGGGTCCCTTTAAATATCACAGAGGGAGGCCCAAACCTCTTTAACCATAAAGATAGCATCTGTCTCAGAAATGGTAAGCCAGAGAAAAAAAAGCCCAGATAAAACCAGTTGCATAAAACACATAAACTTTGGGCTACTCATTAAATGTAAAACACATTCATGTAAGAGAAAAGCCTGTAACAGAAATTTTTTAAGCCCTGAAAGTACAGTAATTTTTGTATCTACAGTCTCTGTATCTTGTATTTTTACAGGTCTGTGAAAAATAGCTATCTCTAACTTAAGTAGAAATGCCACAGATTTACCAGGGTCACTTGTAAAGTTAGCAGAAAGAGGTCACGCTTCCAATGACACTCATATACTAACGTGCCCAGCAGTAGATTATGTTAATTTTTAAAGTAATTTTTAAGATTTGCAATGCAACACATTACTCCCTAGGATTTCTAAGCTGTCTTGGAGCTTATTAGTCTGCCTTTATAAACCAAATGTCAGCTTTATCAAAGTCAACCATTAATTATCAGTGATGGGCAAACCTCAAAAGGTTCAGAGGTTTGGTGTAGTTTGACTAGACAGGCATGAGAGCAGCTGCTTGTGCTGATCATTTTGATGGCAGATTGGACTCCTGATTCTGCAAATGTTACACAATTATTGCAATGTAAGCACCCAGGCAGAGCCTGATGCCTTCCAGCAGGATACTGGAGTGTCTTGAGCTCAGCAAGTGTGGGGCTGCCTGGCTCATCATTGCCAGACCATCACAAACTTCCACAGCATCCACTGCAGTGGGTGTGACAAAGTGCCCCATAATAAAAGTGCCCCATAATAAAACATCTACAGGCAGCTGGGACTAGAGCTATAAAGAGAAGAGGAGAGGGAGAGAGAAGGAGAGGGAAGGAGACATATGATATACTGAGGTATTCTACTAATGAGTCAGAGAACTCTTATGAATTTTCCAGAACAGACCTGTATAGATTTGTACAAGCTGAGTGACACATTAGGAGCCATAAACCCATGAGCCTGAACACAAATCAATACATTTGCAAGGGCTGTGCTCGAGCTGAGGAGCCCAGCTTCTTCTTAGGACTTATTGGCCCAACTGGGGTGACATTACTCTAGCAGAGCTACATGACTTTTGGGTTGAAGCTTGCAATAAAGAATACTGGGTGTGCCAGCATATGTCAGTGAAGACAGGCCTGAGGGGGACATGTGTGAGGAACCAAGCTTTTGCCCTGGAAGCATGACTACTTACAAGAAAATGAGAAAGCTCAATTTGTTTATGTAATTCTGTGGGTAACCAGGTGAGTTTTACTCATGGCAGAGATTTACTGGGAAAACCTGTGAACACATTGAATAGCCAGCAATAGGACTCCACCAGCTAATGCTCTTCCCTGTCCTGTAACAATAGTCCTTCAGAGTAGTGCTGCAATGCTAGTTCTTTTCCTCACTTTTTTTTTTTTTTTTTTTTTTTTTTTTTTAACTGAAGTTGTTGTTTTAAATAACTATCACCATTACTACTTGTGGGAGCCATAGCAGATGATAAACATCCCAGCTTAGATTTCTTCTTCACTGCCTGAGGGTGGTCCATCCCTTGTCACCTGTTAAATTTTTAAGCACTGTATGCAGAGCTTGTAGATGAGAAAGTTCCCTACATAAACTCACCTCTTTATTGATTTTGAGGCAATCTTCTGGTGGAGGGAGGATGGGAAGACCTTATTTCAAACTGACAGCCAAAACTCACTGAAATCTCATCCTTTTGTTACTTTTTTCTCAGTGCTGCCATTGCATCCAGAGGGAAAAGTGAGCACTTGCATGTCAGCTGTTGTTTGAGAAAGAAAGACTCTTTCATATTGAAAAGAAAGAGGCAATCCCTCCAGGGGCTGGCTTCACCTGCATGAAAGAAGGTGCCCATGTCATTTCCATTTCCTGTGGGGAAGTCTTTTCTAAGTGCTACAACTTTTCAGAAAATCTCTGAGGTTCTTGCAACTTTCTTCATTCATTGTATGGGGAACTTTAAGACAATGACACTTAGTTTTCCTCTCATAGTGAAAACCAACTACTGGAAAATGGGCACTGGTGAAATGAAGTTTAAAACTCCACAATAGATCTATGCCTAAGTAATAGAACAAGTTGGTTGTGAAGCAGAATCTGAGCCTAGGTCTCCCAAATCCCACCTTACTCTATAGCTGCAGCAACTGCAGGGGGAAGGAAAGATCAGCATCAGTCTTCCCACATCTACTTATTGCAGAATGCCTACATCTTCCCCCTGTGTGTGCAGATGGCCAGTGGTGGAGAAACATGGGTTTAAGTGAATCTTGAGTTCACATCAGCCCAGCTACATTTGTGTCCTCAAGCTAGCACAAGAGCAGAGGTTTTAATTGTGTCAAAACCTGAGTGGGATGCCTGTGCCATTATAACAGTAACAGCAGCAGCAAGCACAAGAGGGTATGACATTACAGTCATAGTGAGAGCAGCAGCCAGTGGAGGAGCAGATGGGATTCCAATCATATCAGTGACAGAGACAGGCAGTGTGGACACAGATGGCTTCTGGCTGAGCAAAGGCAGCCAGCTGCAAGATAGGAGATGCTGCTGCAAAGCTGCTGAGACAGATGCTACTGTGGTGGCAGTAGGGCTGCAGCAAGACCTGCAGCAGATGCTGCAGCTGCCTCAGAGCTGTGGGCAGGCAGCATTTAAGATGCAGCTGCAGGTGCTCTTTGCTTCTGAATTCCTGGTGGTCACCACTTGCTGAATAGCAACAAGCTTTTACTTTTACATGATAATTTCTGCAAATTATTGGGGTGTGGCAATGCATGGCACTAAAATGAGACCAGGATTACATTTCTCAGTGATGATCCAATACCCCAATTCACAACAGCATTTACAGGCCATTCAGTGAGGTGAAAAAGACAATAAAGAGTTACTCTGAAAAATCATACCTGTACCCCTTATGCTATTCTGTAAATGAGAGTATTTTATAGCCCAGCCTTCTCTGTGAATGTAGACTCTTCTCAGTTGGAGGAGAAAGTGACTGACACTTGATGAAACCTCCACAGATTGGATTGCTCCCAGGTTTTCACCAGCTGAATGTCTCTATGCTCAGCCTAGGTCTCCTCTCAGCCTTGTGACAGTCCTCTGTTGAGTCCAGAGAGAGACTATTTCATCAGATAATAATAGAAATTATGCAAGCCTTTCCCAAATATAGCCCAACATTCTGATAGTGTGGAACACATCAAGAAAAAAAAAGACAATATTAAAAGCATGAAATTTTGTCATGAAGTAGTTTTTGTTCAATGTCCTTTCTCAGAAGCTATGCAGTCAATATGAGCATCTGGACTTGCCCAATGAACTCATTTTTCTAGAAGAAAAGCTTCAATACTAAAATTCAAAGATTTTTGAAATTTGAAGGTGAACAGAAAAATAATGCTCTCCATAGCCTTGAGATTGTGGTGAAGGAGGAATGGATACAGAAGTCATGGTCAGTTACAAAGATGTGCTTTGCTCATTTAAGAAGGAGGGTCTCACTTCACTTTGAAAAAGAAGGTGATGTTTTCATTCACTGTCCATTAGAGCTATTTGAACATTTCTTAAACTTATTTATCAGTCATTCTAGGCAAACATTTCCAAACTCTGTGTGCAGATGAGCCCTTGAGAAGTAGCTTGATTCCTCTTAGTCACATGGTAATAATTGATATAACAAGCTCAAAATTTCTTCCTTTCCCTCTTCTTTTTTTTTTTTTTCCCTTTCATTTCTAACTGTAATTTCTATTCAAATGAAATCTTAAATATTCTGCCCTGACCTTTGCTGGAAGGAATTTAATTACCTATGGAGTTTACATAAATTATATGGCCTGTTTGTTTAAGATTAATATTACACAGAGATCAATAGAGCCATGGAACATCAGTGTAAAATGGCTTCTTGCAAATGCCACCAAAGGTCACAAAATTCTTTCCGGGAAAAGGGGACAGGAGACATGGTGTGGCACATTCCTGTCCTCAGTCCAGTGTATGTCACTGCTGCTGCCTCTGCAGCCACTCAGGGATGATTTATCAGCTGTTAGAGGACACTTAGTACAAACACACTATAAGAACCAGCTGAGGAAAAATTAATTGAATGCAGTGATGACTACAATTCATCATTCTCAAAAAAATGGCTACAAAGTGAGAGAAGGATGATACATTGACCACAGCTCAGATAAACTGCTTTTCCTAATACTCTTTGAAAACAACCTCTTGCTCCCACAAATGCAATGTCAGTTTCCTTGTGGAAAAGGCAGCTCTTATTCTTGGTTTGTGAGATGGAGAGGACACACAGAGTATGCATAGTCAAAAGACTAATTAGAAATTACATTAAATACTTGTACCTTGGTAGAGCTGCTGTCTTTGTGCCCTAGGCATGTTTACCAACAAATTTGAGTTTATTCTCATATTAGGTTGACAGATTTAATGCAGTGAAAGTGCAGTCAACACTTCCTGGCTGATCAAGACTAGATGGAGTGCCAAGAAAATTTTTCTCCATGTTAAAAAGAAAATGGGTTGAGAGAACAGAGAAGAAAGAAACAGACAGTAATCTACTGTTAGAGCAGTGATGTGAAATGGAGCTGTGTGGTCAGATTTTGGTAGTGGGAGGCTAAAGGGGTGGATTTGTGACAAGCTGCCAGAATTTTCCCCCATGTGTGCTGCTGGTCAAGGCCAGGACAGTTAGAAATGGTGAAAACACCTCTGTCATAACACACATAAGAAGAGCAAAAATGTATTGTGCAAATGCAATTGCAGCCAGAGAAGAGTGGAGTGAGAATATGTGAGAAGAACCTGCAGGCACCCAGGTCAGTGCAGAGGGAGGGGTCGGAGGTGCTCCAGGCACCAGAGCTGAGATTCTCCTGCAGCCATGGTGAGCCCATGGTGGGGCAGCTGTGCCCCTGCAGCCCATCCATGGGGATGCACAGATCCACCCACAGTCCATGGGGATCCATGGGGATGCAGAGATCCACCCACAGTCCATGGGATCCATGGGGATGCAGAGATCCACCCTGTTGGGGGTTGAGTGTTTTTCTGTTACTGTGTCAATTGAAAGAATTTTTCCCATTATAATGCCAATGGAGCTGGCCGGGTTACACCCAGGGTCCCTGATGGGTCCAGACAAAGGGGTGGGGGTGGGGACGGCCCCGGAGGGGCCTCTGAGGCTTCCGGGAGGGCACTCGCGTTTCCGGCGAGCTGGGAGGAGGACGCCTGGGATCGTTCAGCCACACGGCCGAGCACAGCAGAGCCAGACCCTCTGCGATCACCTGCCCTGCATCTGCCCCGTTCCAGCCTCCTGCCTCTGCGGACACAGCTGATCCCCCGGACACACACGGTGAGCGAGGAGCCGCCGCCCTCGGTGAGGGTGAGCCCGTTCCCGCCTGAGAGCGGCGTGGCCGCTGCTGCCCCTCCCCCCTCCCTCCTGCCTTCGTTCCCGTCTGCCCTCTGGCAAATCCGGGCTCTGGACTAAGCACAGAGACAGCGTGCTTGCATCTAAAGGGACTGACACCGGGTTATCTATTTCGTTCTGTTAGCAATTTTAACTGTTATTGTTTTCTGTTTGTACAGTTAGATATATTAGTAAAAGAGCTGTTATTCCCACCCCCTTATCTCTGCCTCAGAGTCCTTGATTCAAACAATCATAATACTTGGGGGAGGGGAGTGGAACCAAAGTCTCTATTGAAAAGGGAAACTTCTGCCCTTACTGGCAGACAACTGTCCTTTCAAACCAGGACACACCCACAGTCCATGGGATCCATGGGGGATGCAGAGATCCACCCACAGTCCATGGGGATCCATGGGGGATGCACAGATCCACCCACAGCCCATGGGGATCCATCGGGGATGTAGAGATCCACCCACAGTCCATGGGATCCATGGGGATGCAGAGATCCACCCACAGTCCATGGGATCCATGGGGGATGCAGAGATCCACCCACAGTCCATGGGATCCATGGGGGATGCACAGGTTCACCTACAGCCCATGGGATCCATGGGGGATGCACAGATCCACCCACAGCCCATGGGATCCATGGGGGATGCACAGATCCACCTGCAGCCCATGGGGATCCATGGGGGTGCACAGATCCACCCACAGCCCATGGAGAGACCCACAGCAGAGCAGGTGAATGCCTGAGAGGGGCTGTGACCCCACGGGGTGCCCATGGCAGTGACCTGCAGAGAAATGGAGAGAGCAGCCCATGCTGGAGCAGATTTCCTGGTAGGACTTATGACCTTGTAGGGGCCCACAGTGGAGCAGCCTGTTCCTGCAGGACTGCATCCCATGGAAGAGTGACCCACCTTGCAGGAGTTTGTGGAGAACTGTCTCACGTGGGAGGAATCCCACAATGGAGCAGGGGAAGGATTCTTCTCCCTAGGCACCAGCAGGAATAACCTGTGATGAACTGACTGTAAATCCCCTTCCTATCTCCCTTCACTGCTGGGGCAGGAGATTAGAGTGGGAAGGAGGGATTGATGGGGGGAAGGTGTTTTTAAGGCCTTATTTTACTTCTCGTTGTCCTGCTTTGTTTTTGTTAATGATAAATTCAATGAATATCTCCAATTATAGCCTGGTTTGCCTGTGATGGTATTTAGTGAGTGATCTCTCATGGTCCTTGTCTTAACCCCTGAACCCTTTGTTATATTTTCTCTCCCCTGTCCAGTTGCAGAGGGGAGTGATAGAGCTGCCTGGCATCTAGACAGGGTCAACTCACTACAGCCTGCAAAGACTGCACAACACCTGAGTCAAACCACAGAGTTCAACTGCAGTTTTCCACTTAGAAACCTCGGATTTTGACATTAAATGTCCATAATCAGACCCTCACCAGAGTTAAGCACCAGATGCAAAACCTTTTGCTGATATTGCTAATGTGAGGGGAGATTTTCACAAGTGTTCACAAACTAGCAGCTCCCACTGTGACATATTTTGAAAGAAGCCAGTAATCAGTGTACACAGTTCTTAGGACTTCTAACCAATTAGCTCTGTGCCAAAATAGGATCTGAGCTTTTATGAAAATCAGTTCCTCACTGTGGTAATTAGCATTTTGTTGGTTTTTTTAAACTGCAAGAGGTGGGCACAATGATTTTTACTTGACTTTGAGATCTGCAGGTTGCATTTCCTGTCTCTGAAAGAAGCAAAAAGCAAAGTGGTACCCTTATTTGTAGACTGGGATGGAATTCTCTGATGACAACCATATTTTGGGTCGTGGTGTAAAAGTCTTTCTCAGCTCTACTTGGATAAACTTCTATAGGGAAGTGAGACTTCCCAGCTTTGTCTCCAGGGTATGAATTTTTGGGGCTATAACACAGATTATAAACCAACTGGAAAAGTTGGTTTTGTTGCATTTCTACATAGTAGAGCACAAAAGCACTTGACCAAGGACTTCTGCTCTACAAAGCAGTACAGCATGCAATTTCATACATAGGAAGATGACTTGAAGCTATACAATCTGGAGCTTTATTCAGAGTATGGTTGGATTCAGGCCCTTGGTTTGATCCACTGTGGAGAGGAGGCTCAGAAGCTGAATTGAAGTGGGATAAAACTTGGATGTTTAAAAGGCCCCAAAAGCCAAGCAGAGTTTTGATGTGGAATTATGCTCTGAACAGCATTAGCAGTATTAGCAATCTTTTAATTACTATGTGAGCCTCTTTCAGCAAGCCTGGAGTCAGAGCACCACGCTGAGGGAACATTCAAACAGAAATGATACATTCAGGGTAATAAAACTCCCATTGTTTCTATGTCCTATAATAAAGCCTGTAAACCACAGATACGATCAAGACCATATTTTGCAGGGCACTGCACATACAAGCAGGATGAGACAGGCTTTCCTCTGCTCACAGACAAAAGAGAGGGAGGGAGGGAGAGGGGTGAGGATGAGGGAAAGGGTCTTGTCTCCATGCCCAGCTTGGCAGGAGCAGAGCCCAGCTCTGCCTTCTCACTCACAGCCCTGCAGAGTGGGAAGCATTTCCCACTGAACTGCAGCTCAGATGGGTGTTTTAGGCTCCAGTTACAAAGGAAGCCTTAATGGGCAGCCCTCTTTGCTGGCTTGGAGCCTAGAGGAGTCAGAAGAGGTCTGTCCACTCCCATGAGCAGATGTGCACACTCACAGTGTGGCTGGGATTTTACCAACCAGGATGAGCTGCACCTGTCCCTTGTACAGGGACAACTGGAAATGATCTACCAAGTGTCTGTCAAACAACAAGGGACACTGATTCCCAGTATAAAACTGCAGTTCATATGATTAACTAATGGGAACATCTCTGAATTTTTCACCTATATTCCATTTGGCATTGCTGATGGTGTAGATTAAGGAAAACATGAAAACTTCCATGTGTGTTCTGTGCCATGGCCAAACTCTTACTGGTAATCACCAGCCCTGGGCAGGCTGCTAACACTGAGGATTCACAAAACATCTCTGTGGACTTCTACCTTTCCTGACAAGTGACAATTGTACCAATACCAGCCCATTTGGGCACAGGAAGAGGTGAAATCTCCCAGAAGCCTGGAGATAAGTGTCATTTGGTGAGTGGGCTTGTGCTAGAGGATCCCACTCACTGGCCAGCAGGCATGTCCATATCTTCAGTACCATCTCTGCAGACGTGACCACCACTGAATTCTGAGTCAGTCTCAGGCTGGTTTTGTGTTTTAAGGGAGGGGATAGGGGTATAGGATAAGAATCATAGAATCATCATCTTTGCTGTAGCAGCAGAGCATTGTAGCTCAGCCCTGAGAGTCTGCTGTGTCCGTTTTTTGGGGTTTTTTTGTTTGTTTGTTTGTTTTTGGGTTTTTTTTTTTGTTTGATTGGTTGGTTGGTTGGTTGTTTTGTTTTGGTTTTTTTTTGGGGGGGGGGTTAATTTTTTTTTATTTCTTTTTGTTGTCGTTGTTGTTTTTTAGTGGTTTGTTGTTGTTTTTTTTTCCTTCCTAGGACAAGACCATGATGGGAAGCAAAATGTCTTATCAATAGATTGCAGTGGTAGTGACACAAGACTTCAGTTCAGGAGGGTGTATCTTCATCCCTACATCCCTTTTATTCACTTAGGGTCTATGTTGTGTTCTAATGTGAAAGATCCAGAAAAGGTCCATAAAACAATGTTAAAAATTGCTTCCAGTACAGTTTAAATTAAAAGTTTGATTATGTAATTACATGATGACCTATAAGAGAGGGATAAGAGGGAGTTACTTGTTCATTTCTCTTGTGGTCAGGATACTACCAACAGAGATATTAAAGCAATTTATAGGCTGTATGATTCATTCTAAAGAGGAAGGAACACACTTGAAAATAAAATTAAAGTGATGATGCAAACTGAGTTTTTATCTGGACATGTTACATCAGTGCAAATCTATGCAAAAAAACCTGCAACTCAGCTTGGCCCCTTTAGACATGTCTAAATATTCACAATTAATGCATAATAATTGAAAATCTTAAATACCTGAAAATGTATTACAGACATTATCATTCTTGGCATAGTAAAAATTAAAACCAGTGTTGAACATAAAGCATATTTTACCACATCTAACATTAGCTATGATTACAAATTCTCATCATTCCTTCACCAATAATTTCACTAGCCCAAGGCAAAACCTTTCTGGTATTCTCCTTATAATATCCATCAGAGAATATATCAATTTTAGTACCTAGCCCCTTTCATGTGCCTTTCCTTGAGGTGAAATCCTTAGCCATGGAAGGGGCTGTGGCACTTCACCCAGTTTACCAATGGTCTTCATGCAATTCCAGCCTGTAACCAAGCAGAGCAAATGTTTATGCACAGAGCTGAAACAAATCAGCTCTGATGCCACCACTGAGAACTGAGTGACCTTTGGCAGAGGAACCCTGCTTCCAAGGTTCAGCAGGCAATGAGGATTAATTTTATGGTCTGGACAGAGTCCTGAATTCCAAGCATAGAAATTGGATGTTTGTAATAAGCTATTTACAGTTGCAGTTCTATTATTTTTATTGGTCCTCAAGGACCCACGAACAATGCTGCACATTTTGGTCACCGTCTCCTAACTCATTGTGTATTCACTGTCTCCATAAATAGATATTGCTTGTTGGACAGCATCCTCCATATCACTCTCTTTCAAAGCAAGGAGCCATTGGGCTAAGAATTGCAAAGGCTGAGAGTGAAAGAAAAAACACAGTTTCCTCAGCTCTCACATGGAGTGGCTATAACTCTGTCACCAGGGGAAAAATTGGGAACTATAGGAACAACCACAGCATTTTTAGTAACACATATTTGCAGAATGTCCAAAAGAGGAAAATTCTGTCAGAACTCAGAGGATAAAACACTCTGATGAAATCTTTTCATAGTGTTGCTATCAAAGCCTTTCCTCACTTCTCTCTGGTACCTGAATACTGCAGACAAAATATTCAGCACATTTTATCTTTGCTTCCAGTTTTCATCTAATGTATGAAGCCCAGGCAAAGCTCTATGGAAAACTCATTCTAGATATATAAAGTTTGCTGGTGTATGAGGTAAGAGTGATTTTTCCTGCATGCCCAGCCTAAAAGCTGCAGAGTGAGGGCCTGCAGAGGCACAGCTCTGGAGTCTTGGCTGAAGCTGACATTATAAACCTGCACTCTGCCAGGCAACATTTTATGAACATTCAGCTTTTCTTCATGAATCTATAGATTCTTCCAAATGCTCAGTACAGGCAGTACAGATTTATCAAGCATGAGGCTGGGAAGCTTAAAATACAAGCACTGCCTTGGATTCACTACACTGCCAGCAAATTTGGTCCATATACTGCTCTTTGAAACTCTTATTGTGAACCAGTCTCACAAAGTGACTGAGAGATGTATTTTACTGTAATAATGTTAACTACTTGTTAAAGCAAAAATGGACAAGGACTGCAGCAAGCACCAGAAGAGAAATCATAGATGAAATTAGAAAGGGAATAATTTTTTTTTAAGTTTTTTTTTTTTTTTCCAATTAAATCACAGGGGATACTAAGCAAGAATAGGATGGGATGGATAGAGGAGTTGCTGTATGCTCCAGTCCAAACTTGTGCCATTATTATACTGATACTATCAGTATGATATCTTCTTGGAAAATTACAGGACTGAAAGGAAAGAAACAGCATGGGAAGAGCCCAGACCCTCAGACAGTAGTGTTCAGAGGACCTGAGAGAGAAACCCATAGTCAATTATTAACCAAGGTCAATATTTATGGCACAGGGAATCATTTTAAGTGTACATTATTCATGTAGAGACTTGTAATGAGCACTTCATGCTTGAATAGAGAATGTATATACTGGGATAATTTTAATAAGAAGGCTCATAGGAAACAGGATCTATCTGCTCGGAAATGGTCGCTGTGTCTGTCTGTCTGTCTCTCACCCTTGCTCCCATCGAGTCAGTCAATACTTTCCACCATTACAATTCATGATCAGAAATATCCTTCTGCATATTTCCAGAAGGAAGCTGGTAAGAATGGAATGAGATGCTTTAGACTTGGGTTTTGAAGCTCCTATTTATGCAAACTGAATCAAGACTGTGGATTTTTCTTGAAAAATGGTAATGTAACCTAAATTATGTGAGGAACTCCAGCTATCCATTCCTCATACCCAAAGAGACAGAGGCCACTGCTGGGAGCATTTTCATTGCTCAGTTTGATGAAGTTTCTGAATCACACTTTCACTTGCTTTGTGAATCCTTCCTTCCCCCAGAGTGTGTATCAAGGATAAGGATGTGATAAACACTCCTGAACTAGGAAATGGCAGCTTTTCTGTGACAACTGCTGAAGAAACAAGTGTCTGGCTTATATGACTGTAACATATGAGCCCTTGCATTTGGGATTTGGCTTGTATTCCACACATTCATACAGCATCAGTCATTCACTGAGAACCTGCTCTTTGTACTGCTGCTCTCACACACACTGAAGAGTATCACAGTATGCTGAGTCAGGCTTTAAAGGAATTTAGGCATATAAAGATGCTGAATGGCTTCTAATAGGATTTCCAAATATGCCTAAGCACACAGCTTCTGAAAGGTACCTCTGAAAACCCCATAAAGCAGCTATGTGCACTGCTTGAAAATCTTATAATTGAAAGCAAGTAAATTTTTTGCACTCTTTACCTGTGATTTTCAACAGGACTGGAGAGCTTTAAGTCTTCTGGATTCTTTAGTTGCTGTGTCCTTCGAAATTCCCAGCCTAAGACCTTATCCATTGCCAACAACATCAAAGAGGGGAAGCTCACCAAAGTGATTTAGAAGTTGGTACTAACAAGCACTCTAAATCAATCCAAAACGTGTCTCATGCTGGGTGACGTCTGCAATTGATCAAAGGGACAGGACAAGTCAAGTCAAGGAAACATGATTGGGAAAATAATAAAACAGCCCCAGTGAATGTTTCAAGGTTCTTCTTAGCTTGAACAATGGGACTAAAGTGCATTGCTGGATGAGAGGTGATCATTTGTGGGTTACTCCCTAGACAAAGAGGAGACATGGTACATTAGAGGGACAGTAAAAATGAATTTCCCTCCTCACTACTCTTTTTTCAATCTACAGTTTATTTATGTTCTTAACAGTAAGACTATACACAACTAATTCCCTTCTGACAGATGATGCATTGCTTACATAGCACAGTAGATTGGTACTTTGTAAGGTCCTGGCAAAGCATTTGGTGTGCCTGTGGAAAAGCTGTGGGAGATAGTGTCAGCTCACAGACCTGCTGATGGAGCCAGACAGCCTGGGAAGTGCAGAGAAGTTGGCAGACCTGCTTCCAGGAAAGGGCTCTTCTCAAACAGAATCATCTATAGTTGTCCATCTTACCTACAGGAAGTTTTTTCCCTGAGATCACTGAAGGTCAGCTATTGTTTTATGCATTCTGGGTAGAGTTGTGTTGGTGCTTCTTTTCTATCAGAACTGCAAATCTGGTTGAGAATGATCTTACTGACATGGTTTGTGAAGGCCACCCACACAACCCTGTAACTTAAACCTCTGTACTTAACATAGGGGTGACAAGTCTCCCCAGAGAAAAGGGGGGAACGATTATTGTGGAGTTACCAACATCTGCAGAGAAGGAAGGACATGAAGCATGTATGGTTTACAGAAGGAGTGGGGAGAGGGGCAGAGAAAAGCTCTTTGCTGCCTGGAAGGATGGATCTTCATGCTCCAGGGGCAAATGAGGAAGGGGGTGAGAGGCTGTGACTGAGAAAGGTGAGATGAATAAGGGCTGAAAGTCTCCTGATCTGATGTAACTGCAGGGCTGTCTGGAGATTCCACCCTTCAAAAAGGGCTGTGGGCTGAACAACACTATCCTGCACTGGGACACACTGAGAGAAAGGCCAAACCAGCAGCCCCCCCGCCTCAAGTCAGTGTCTTCTCCTTGGATGCAGATTGTAGCCAAACTGATCAGTTTGCACAATTACTGCTATTTTGTTTGTTTGTTTGTTTGTTTGTTCTTTTATTTTAAATAATATAAAGTAGTTAATGAATTTTTAAAAAACAACCTTAAAGCTGATCCAAGCTACTCAATTGCAGCTGTAAGAAAAACTACACTGGTCCAGCTGGCCTGCTGCAGAATAACTCAAGACAGCTGGAGACATGGCTAAAGGAACCTAGTCCTCCACAGCTGGAATGCCTAATGAAAAAGTATCGTGTGACGATCTCTGAGAATTGCTACTACAGAGGAGAGAAACCCTGGAGACAAGGGAAAGATAGTCTTTGAGAGGTGTAAAATTCTCACAGTCAGCCAGAGAAAGTAGCAGTGTGTGCAGGAGAGCCAGCTCAGCCTGGCTTCCTATGGATTTGCCTGTGGTGGATTCGTGGCTGTCTGATCTGAAACAGATGCCAAGCGAAGCTTTTATCAAAGCCAGGGAATTAAAAATCTCTCTCTCCCAGAAGGATTCCCTTCTGAGTCTTTCCCCCAGTGAATGGATTGATAGTCTCCATCTCTCTTCTACCTGCCTGCCTGAGACTTGCAGGAATTTGCTACTGCTGTGTGTGACTGAAATAAAAAGAGTAAGTGGGTTAAAAATGCATCAGATTGAGGAAGAATACACAGAAAGAACATGATCCACTTGTTTAGGAACACATGTTGAAAATATAGCTGGTGTGGAGCATGCCATCTCCACAACATATTACCTCTTCAGCCCCTGATTTTCCTCCTGGTCTGGAAGATTTTTTATTTTTTTGCTTTGTTATATAAGGAGTGGGAGAGGAAGGACAGAGCTGTGCATTAAGGGCACTGAGGGCTTACAGCTGGCAAAAACAAACCCGTTATTTTCAGCTGCTCTAAAGAGCTCTGGATAAGTGCAATCCTGCAAGCTGCCTGCCTGCCATAAGTAACAGGAGTTTCACTGGCTTGCATCAGCCAGCCTCTGGCTCTTCTTATGCTAACCAGGCCAGCATTATTGTATTACATTTAATGGAGCTCCTTATGTCATTCCAGCCTTGCTTCCTTTTTCTGATCCATGTGCTTTCCCTCCCTCCCATCAACTCTCCCTCCTCTCAGCTGGAGTATGCATACGTGTTCCTCTTCCCCAGTACCAGACATCACTGCACTGCAGTGCCTGTGATTACAAATCATCTCATTAAAGCCAGACAGCCACTCAGCTGGATGCAAATTACTGACCTCCTCCATTTATGAATGTCAGATTTTTCAGGGTGGGAAGGGAGGGAGGAGCTGGGTGGAAAGTGTTCCATTAAATGGTATCCATCAAACCTATCAAATTTATAAGCTAATAAAAAGGCTAAAATGAAGTTCATTGGGACTGGCTGTACTGGTAGTACCAGCTGGTTCTATAAAATATTAATAGAAACAAGACATGTCTTTGTGTTGGAGTCAGGTGAAAGGATGATACTCTTATTGATAAGTTACTGCCCTGTCCACTCTTCTGAGTGACATCTTCAATTTTCCTTCTGGTAGTGTTAATCCTCCTCTACATGTGACAAGACAAGGCTAAAACACAAGAGATTCTACTACTGAAGAATAAAGACACATATTTTACAGGGGATCAGAAAGATAGCCTCAACTTGCAGGTCACACCTACTATTTTGACCTTTTTCCAGCATCTGTGATCTTTGCTGCCTTTCTGTAATTCAAAGGCAGAGCATTGTCTTTAACTGGTAGAGGGAAACATGTCAGGGAAGGCGGTGAACCTGAACCCTGAGGAAAAAAATGCAAACTGTAATGTAGAGTTCAGAGGATGAAAATGCTGTTTAGCAGCATGGGAGAAGAGCTTGATTCATGATTGATTAGGCTTGATGAAGGTTTTCCCATTTTCGTGGTTTCTCTGTTCAGAAGGTTCTTAGACTTACTTTGAATTAGGAATAAATGCATGCTAAAAAAATTTGCTGCTAGCTGGGATACCTAGGCAACCTGGACATTGATATATCAAGGCAATTAGCTCAGCAGATCCAGACAGATAGGGCCAAATAGCTTGAACAGAAAAGTCAAATAATAAACAGGCCTGCACTAATCTCAAAGATCTACAGATGGTCCTTTCAGGTTGCATGAGCACTATAGCATTAGAGGGAAGGACAGTGTACCAAATGACGTCTGTCCCATGGCTGAGCAGATCATCTCCATCCATGTTAATATCAATTAAGCACTTCTCACCAACACTGAGAAACATTCTCATCTAGCCTGGGCCAACCAGCCAGGCTGCTGGGGGTCTTTGCAATTATTGGGAGGTATCTACTGTAAAAGAGAATGAAGACAACTAAAGGAGGAGATCTCTTTGAGTCACTGCAAACAAGAGTTTCACAAAGACAAAAAATATACACCATAAATTTTTTTTGTTCTACAAATGTCTCCTCCCAAGATAATGGCCAGTCACAAGCTTTTAGAGACAAGAATAAATGCACTAGAACATATCCCTTGGCAGAGCCAGGCAGATGCAATGATAAATTAGCTGGCGGGTGGAAGACTACCTACTGTGTAGAGAACAGGTTGTCAAACAGATTCATTTATGGCTGTGAGAGTGATCAGTTGGGTTCTGAGAGGCTAGTGGAAATAATTATATCACATATAAACAGCATGTTTCTTACAAAGAACAGATATGCCATTGACGAGGTAGCAGAAGCACAACTTGTCACTGAGCAAACATACACACAATAAATTTGAAGCTTAAAATCAAATCCTTTAGATTTCCCCAAAAGAGTTCAGCTCAGAGGAGAGCTCAAGCATAAGCAATGTCACTCAAAAAGGTAGCAGTTGCAATGAAAGGTTGGCGAGAGGTTTATAGCAGTACATTTATATGTTTGTTTCACCCAGAGGGGACAAGAGCCAAATGAGTCTTCAAAAAACAGTAGCTATTGCACACAGAGACATCCATTCGCCAAGTGTCACGCTGCATAACTGCTTACAGCCAAAAAATATCCATTACTACAGTGAACAGATGTGAGCAAGAATAACAGGAGAAGAGAGCTGCTAAGAGAAGTTCTGCAGTGATATTCAGAATAATTCAAAGTACAGTAATACAGGCAGGGAATCTCTCCAGGCAACAGTAAACCAGCCGTATCTTCACAAAGTGTTTATATTATTCCCACGGTTTTTGACAACTGCTGGCATTTTAAACTGTCTTTCAGGAGCAGATTGATGGAGTTGGTACCCCTGCAAAGATGAACACAGGCAGGGGAAGGAGATAAACATCCTTTGAGCTGTATGAAGGGTAGACAGCAGATAACATGGCAATCTGCACTGCCTTATGGTTCTGGCCTGACTTGGTGTGCTGGCCTCAAGGCAAACAACCATTTTGAGAAGAAGCAAGAAATGGACAGGGAACCATAGAACTGGCAGACCACAAACATTCTGGAGTTTGGCAGTGATGGAACACCTGATTTTTTTGAGAAGATAGAGGATCTGTTTGTCTAGGTTAGGTACAGGAATCCCACAACCCTTTTTGGTCTTCAAGATCTCTTATCTAAGAAAAAGATTATAAAAATTGAAAATTAGACATGTGCAAAAGAGATTTATGAAGAACTGCTAGTTTGATACAGCCTGCAGAAGAGTTGAAGACTTTTCTTCTCTTCAGACTTGGAAAGCTAATTTTCAAAACAGAAAATTAAGGTTAAAATGTAATGCAAATAATCATATGGATAAGTGTGTAGTGTAGCAAGTGTTCACTGTCTGCTTTGTTTTTTCTCCAAGGACAGCCAAAGAAGTCAGACTCTACCTAAGCTACTATCTGGCCCCATCAGCAGAGTATGTGTGCTATATCCAGTGACTGTGTCAAGGAAAATCTATTAAACTGACAGTGACAAATAACCAAGTCTTCCCCTTCCAAGGAGACTACAGTCAGTCTTGCTGGTGTTCTCTTTTGTCCCAGAAATTCTTGAGTCCTATGCTATGGCTACACAGCTTCAGCAGGAGCTCTGGAGGATAGCCTCAATCCAGCTTGGTAATTGGGGAAAATTAACAGCATTTCCCCAGTCAGAGGAGGGACTTTGAACCTGGACCACTGACATCCTGGATGAGTGTTTCAGCCACTGACTGCTGGGCGAAGTGTGGCTGAGGAAAGAAGGTTATGGAGTGACAATAAGAAATTGGCCACCATTTCAGAGGAAACAAGCAGGACTTGTTAGAGTCACAAAAAAAAAATGAATGCAAGCATTTACCTTTGGGATAGTGTCCCAGCTTTGGAATGGGAGTGAGGACCCTGGAGACATGCATCTTGCCCCTGCCCACCCAGGCCCTGCAGATCTCTCTCTCCTGGTTCTCTCTCAGTTACACAATGTAGTTCCCTGCTTATCCTACAACCTGCTCTGAACCCCATTCTGGGCACAAATCTCCCTGTAAGCTGTGTCCTGGGCTGCAGTGTTTGCTTTATGGCAAACACTGGCCTGACAAGGACCTTACCAGGCTACTGAAAGTGGTCTCTGATGACAAAGCAAACTGAGCTGTGTCCCACAGAGTCCACAGCTTGAACCACTGGTCTGTACACGTGCAACACCCATGCATCTTCATGTGACAAAACCTTTTCATTTTAACTCTTCTTCAGCAAATGCCTCTAGGTAAAAGGGAGCATTCCCACCAAATGCTGACTTAATAAGAGATGTGGTCCCTGATTGAATAACTTTGCAGAAGGAAGAAACTCATACAATCACGCTCACTTTGCCCCAGATTTTTTGGTGTGTTGTCAGTGATTTACTGTTCATTACCAGGGCAATTCTCCCACTGAAGCCAGTGAACTAGAAAAGAACATGCTCTCCATGAGCATCCAGGTTACATTTAACCAAGGAAATACAAAATAAGAGAGAAAAGAATCTACATATTTTCAAAATGGTTTGAATTAATATACACCTGAAAAGGCTGGGATAGATGCATTTATCTGTGTACTGTTCCACCAGGCTTATTCAGACTATATTGTTTGCCAGAATTTTGAGCCAGCAGTGGAGAAATGAATTGATCTGCTGAAAAGTGGCTGAAGTCTGTGTATTATGCCGAATATCTGCACATGGAATCATAGCCTAATTTGGGTCTGAGCCCAGCTCCAGGATGCTTTTCAGGTGCATTTCATCCAAGAAGGGCTTGTACAAATATACACCTGGTAGGGTACTCTATTTTTGTCTCTGCCTTTGCTTAGCTGTACAGAATGTGCTTGGCTGATGCAAAACCTGATGAAAATTCTGTCCAGGGTAAAGTAATGTTCCTGCAGCAGACATTTCTCTTTCCCACTTTGTTTTCTGCATCCTCTCCACATTTTATTTGGGCTATGCCCATCCCCCCCACCACCCTTTCTCCTGAATGAGGTAATGTTTATCTGAATTTGTTTGCACTTTAGTATCAGATGATGACCCTCTCTCCTTCACATCATCAGCTGACTCTGCCCATGATGCCAAGTGACACAATGGGTGACAGCAGAGCAGTTTCCAGCAGTTGCATCAGAAAAGGCATGTGACACCTGCTCTCAGGAAAAAAAAAAAGAGTGATCTCACACTCAAGGTGACTCAGCAACACTTCTTTGCTGCTTGTTATGAGACAGGCACATTTTTATCAGCCCTACAGCCCTTTTCTGTGAGAGGATTTGAAGAATCTTTACAGGAGCCAAATGGCAGAAGCAACCTCAGCTTGTACAGACTCAGAGTATTTCTGTCTGCACATTTTTATAGCCCCATGCTTGATGAGACTTGCAGTTTCACTCCCTCATGAGTAAGAATCTGAAAGAGCATGAAACAGCTGAATCATTATTCATCTTCCCAGTTAAAGAATATACAGAGCAGGTGGGAAGGAGGAGGCTATTGAAGGTCAGCTACACATTTCTATTCCAAACAGAACATTGTTATCCAGTTGCTTGAGATTTGAGAATTATACATAGGCAGTGGATATTTTTTTACATTTCTTCTTATCTTGATACAACAAAATTAAGAAATCATCTCAGTGATTGCTTCATGTGCAACATATGCACTCCTGCACCTCATGAAGTTTGCATAAATGAAAATAATATGAGATGACACTGTACTTTATCCTATCTAGACCTTTACATTATATAAATTCAGCCCTGAAGAGAAGAGCTCAGGGATATTGGTGGATAGAAAATTGGACATGAGCCAGTAATGTGAACCTGCAGCCCAGAAAGACAATGCTACCCTGGGTGCTTCTTCAGCAGAGTGGGCAGCAGACCGAGGGAGCTGATTCTGCCCCTCTGCTCCTCTGCAGTGAGACTCCCCCTGCAGTGGCACATCCAGCTCTGGGCCCCTGAGAAAAGAAGGACATGGACCTGCTGGAGCAAGTCCAGAGGAGGACCAGAAGATGGTCAAAGAGCACCTCTCCTATGAAGACAGGCTGAGAGGGTTGGGGTTCAATTTGGAGAATTTAAGGCTCTGGGGAGACCTCAGAGCACCTTCTAGTACCCAAAGGCAGCTTACAAGAAGGACAGGGGCAGACTTTTTAGTGGGGCCTGTAGAGATAGGACAAGGGCCAACAGTTTTAAGCTGAGGGGGTAGGTTTAGATTTCATATAAGGAAGGAATTTTTTACAATGAGGCTGGTCAGACATTGGAAAAAGTTGCCCAAAGAAGCAGTGGATGCCCTGTCCCAGGAAGGCTGGATGGGGCTTTGAGCAACCTAGCATAGCGGAAGGTGTCACAGTCCATGGCAAGAGAATAGAACCAGATGATCTTTAAAGATCTCTTCCAACACAAACCTCTTTTGGATTCATAATTTCTATGATTGTTTTCCTTTATATTAACCCTTTACCTGATCTCACTGGGGACTGTTCTACCATTGGTGCAATAGAGTCCAGACTGCAGTGTCTCTTCTGAGCACAGTGCTTGTCACCCTCACCCCCACCTCTCCCAGAATGGGAAAGACCATGGCATGCTGCTTAATCACAACAGTTGAAGGTTGACATCTTAACTGGGTGAAAAGTGTGGGAAGTCTGCCTCATACACTGTCTCCAAGTGCTGTCTACCTTCATAAGGGTGAGACAGCATTAATTTTGCCTCATTTTAATATTCATGTAGAAGAAATGGATATTACCCTCCTACTTTATTCTTTACTATGACTTACACCTTTTTATGCTTCATTGTCCAAATTAGTAAAACAAGGATGAATTAGAACTAATTGAAGTCTCAACTTCTGCAGCTGTAGCCTAGTGCTATAGGTTAATAATAGCTGAGCTCTCAGAAAAGCCCTTAAAGCTTCTAAAATGCCCCCACCCTTACACATTAACCAGACAAAAGTGAAATGACAAGGCAAGACAAAAAATTTCCAAGCCTCTTCATATCTCCATGACTAATGTCACTGCTGTTGTGGAAAGATCAGGGGGAAAGTGAATAAAAAATATAAATTATATTTATGCCTTTCATCCATGTCTTGTTTGTTTTCTCTTTATCGTGCATTGTATTAATGAAGAGGATAATCGTTATTTAATATCCTCTTCCAAAAAAGGCACTCAACCAAGGCATATGAGGGCTTGAAATAATTAGGATGATATAATTGGGTACATTATAGAGGGCATGAAATTAACTGTAGTTAAATTAACTCTTCTTTCTCACATGAGCATAAAGAAGAAATTGCCGATAACACATCTTTTTCATACTAATTGGAAGCAGAGTCATGTAGTACTTTATCTGCCTGAGTTTTAACTGAACCACAGTTGTGTTTGTACATTCTTCTGTTGAACACTACCTCTAATTGTGGTCAGCCTTTGTTTAAATCTCCTGGACTGTCTTCTGCCTATAGGCCATACTGAAATTAAAGCTTGCTGCATAGTGCTGTAATCCCATTTAGGTCAACAACTGGATAAGAGTCTTCCAAGAACATTTAAAAATGTCAGTGATTCCTTAGACCAGGACTAGAGCAGCATTCCTGTTTTGTGGGAGGGAGTGTTAGTGACCTTTTTTCACAGTAGAAATGCTGGTATTTGATCTCCTGTTGATTTCCTCCCCATGGACCTGCTCAGCCCCCCTGGGGTGTGTCAGGTCCTGATTCTGACCCCAGCACAGCCTGCTGCTCTGGTGTGAGCTCAGCCTGACTCCTCTCCCTTGGGCATTCCCAGTGCCTGCCCTGCTGCCTGGCCAGGGGCATTGGGTGAGCCCTGGCTGTGACAGCCCTGTGCTGCCAGTCCCCAGCAGCTCCCACAGCCCAAGGGGGGCTCAGCCCCTGCTGCACCTCGACACCTTCCATCTGCCAAAGCACAAATCTTCTCTGAAAGCCAGATACAAACATGCTTATGACAGTTCTGTCCCTTCCAGAAGCCACAATCTTGTTGTTAAGAGCCTCATTCCAGCCAAAAAATTAGAGATGGAGCTGCTACAAAAAGAATTGCAAATTTAGGTTGAGTTATTTTTAGCCCAAAAAGAAAATGGAAAAACAGCAAAAATACTTAAAGGCTTCTGTCAAATTTCCACAATGAAATGTTTTAAATTTTGTTTCAAAGGGACATTTCTTACTTTAAAAGAAAAATCTTATTTTATTATTACTTTCTATTTTTAAAACTTTTCCTTTCAAAACTTGACTAATTGATAACTCTTCTCCCTAAAAGCAGCAGGGTTGTTTCTCAGAGATGCCTGTGCCCAGATGCATGTGTAGGTGTAGCTCTACAACTATTTTCTGGCCAGGACAGCAGAGATATGCTGAGCTCATAATAGTCCCACAGAGGCCTGAAAGACCTCTAGGAGTTTTGGAAAACCCTGCTTGCAGAACTAATACTCACAAAATGACAACTTCAAATGGTTTTTTCAAACCATTGAAACACTATTTTTATTAATGTGAAGGGATACAGCTGGTCCAAACATAGGTTAACATCAGAAATGACAATTTAAAATTTAAAAGTGAAGGCTTATTTGCTGTGCAGATAGAGAGCTGGAAGCAGCTGTTTTGTATGAAAGCACTTATTACCTCATTTTTAATTAGTATCATTGAGAACAACATGCTGTGGTTGTCCAAGAAGGCTCAAAACATAAGCCAGAGCAAGTACTTGAAATCCAGCCACTCTGGACCCATCCCTTTCCCAAGAGGAATTTAACACTGGGATAGAGTGGTGGTTTGTAAACAAGCAGAAATGCCTTCAGTGAGGAAACAGTCAACACTGGGGAAGCCCAGAGTGTTCCAGCCTGTTGTGATGCCAATTTTCACACTATTAAGTGAAGCAATGTTGTTGTTGTTGTTGAATATGAGGATGAAAATCAGGTAACCTAGTCTTGTACTCTTCAGCAACTCAGATAATTGTTTCATTCCTACACATAGCTCAGAAAAGAAAGGTAAAGATGCCATTAACTCTCTCCACCCCCTACTACCCTCCTTCCTGGGTAGCACCAGCATCCCACAAGATATGGTAATTTGCAGGCTTTCTCTGTCTCTCATTTAAAGTCAAAATATTTTCTCATCCTCTGAACCTCTGTTCCTTCTTTTTCTTCTTACTGAAGGTATATATTCCTGAGGATCTTAGTAAGTCATGCTACTGCAGAGGTGTCTGAAAACTGTATTCAAGTCCTTCCTCCCCACTGCCACTACTAAAATGGTCTAAAGTTAACCAAACAGCAATAGCAGCCAAAATAACTCAGAGGAGAAAAAAATAGTAAATAAATCTGGATCAGAAGTTCAAATAACATAAAGTCTAGATTACAAGAGAAGGACAGCAGTAAAACATGTCTGAAGGTGAGACTTCAGTGAGTAAATATGTATTCTAAGTCATTCAAACATTAGGGGCTTTACTGTGATTTTTTTTTCCAATGAATAATGCAGGATGTAAGAACAGCTATTCAGGTGTAAATTGGTGTTGGTCTCCCCCAAGACAATGGAGAGCCAATGACTGTCACAGTGACTGCCATCAACTCAAAACCTGCTGCTCATTCTGAAAGGGGCTGCAACTGTGTGTGCCTGGAGCCCACTGAGGGTTCCAGCCAGGCTGGCTGGACACAGTCTCCCATGCTCAGGCTTTGAGATATGGAAAAAGCAGCTGACTTTTAAAAGTGTTTTGCCAAGTCCGAAAAGTGGCAAATGAGAAGTAGAGTCAATGGGAAGCATTTTGAAAAGAGATCAGGGACAGGAGTTAAAGGTGGAGCATGGCAATTGTTGGAGTTAACACAAAGGAAATCCTGCAAGGGAAAGAAATGAAGGGACAAAATTAGAAACTTGGACGTCCATCAAAAGCAGCAGCACTGAATGCATGAGGAGGGGAGAAAGGAGGGAGGAAAACATGGGCAGTTTATCAGTTTCCATTTTAATTTCAAAACTGTAATTTTGCAAAGGTGTCTTAGTATCCAGTACTATGTGCAAAGGAACAATAGGTTATATTTGGCCCATCTGCTACTTTTATTCTGTGGCTTTTAAGAAGATACACTGTACCTTGCCTCACTCCGATGACATGGAAAGTCTTTCCTTTATGTGTTGTTTTTTTTGTTTTCTTTAAAGGGTAAATTGGGAGGAAAAGGGGGTATATTATTATTGTAACTCAGCCTCAGATGCTGAGGAAGACTGGGCTCCCCCTAGCCCTTGTTAGCTAGCTGCAGTGTGAATAAATATTTCAGGTTTTCTCCCCTCTGGAATGATGCTCTAATTCCTTTGCATCTTGAAGGTGCTCCCCATTTCCTTTTTCTAAACCAAAAACATCAACATGCATGGAAGAGTCTGGCAGTGGTAGGTCTAAAACATATATGGCAGCATTACAGTTTGCAGCCAACTGGGGACAAAGAAAACAAAATCAAATTTCAGTCTCTCCCAAGACATAAGACTGGGAATATATTAGGCAGCTGAAAATAACCTACATCATCACAAATACACATGCACAAATCTATTTTGCAATGTCTGAGCACAAAATTGCTTGAAAGCTTTTAACTTCTCCCTCAAGACTACACAATGTTTGATTTGATGATCTATGGGTTATCTGAATATAATAATCTCTTCTAGAAGTCAGAGATCTACAATATGCAAGCATAAAATTACATAGTGTTTCCAGCAATGAGATTTATGCCATGCTGACTTTTATTTTTACAGAACCCTGGCCTGGCTATGAAGATCATCACCTCTCGGGATTCTATTTGCACTCACTTGATTTAGGCAAGACCCTCTGAAAATCAAAAGGTATTTGAATCTGGAGATCAAAATGTTTTTCTCTTTAATGTGTTTGAACATTTTCTTAGGATAATTTTTATCATGCTCACAGATGGCAGAGAAGGTTTTTCTTTATCCTGCACTGTGACCACTTTGAGTGAATCTAAATGGAAGGCAAATGGTGAATTGCAATGTGAAGAGGTAAGGAATCCCAGTATATGCTCCCTGGTTTAACATTTCATTTGCCTGAAAGAAACCTACCCATCACTCCTAGTAGATCTAAATTCTTTAGCAGAAGTCACTGCTAAACTGTCCTTCTTTTAATATTTAAATCTCAGAATGTGTTACAACCTTATAATCACCATTTTGCAGGAAGAGAACATAAAGCACAGGACTGTGAAAGGAGAAATGTAAAGTTATCTGGAGAAGACAGAACCACTGAAAAAGAGGTATTTGAATCTTGGTTCATCATCAGTATAGCAACATCTAGCCTTGTGGAAAGAGTCTATAGCCAGACAACATGATACAATATGTTGATTATAATCATTCATACTCTGACACCAAACCTGAGAATGAAATTATGCTTTGCTGGAAAACTATCACATTTGAAAAACAAAACTATTATGTGTCACAAATAATTTTATTGCTAGAAGATGAATGGACACCAACTCTTCATGGGCTAAAGAAGCTCTATGACTTTACAGTGAAGTAGGGGGAAAAGCACTTGCAGGTTGGAGCCCCCACCTCACCCATACAGAGCAGGTACATTGATGCCTGATTGAAAGTTTTCTCCCAAGGATGGTTGTTTAAATAGTCAGCTACAAGTTGTGATTTTTTGCAATTGAAACAATAATACCAATTTTCTGGTCCTGAAAGTTTACAGAGCTGATGTAGAGGCAGCAGTTAGATCTCCACAGGCAGCTTCTTGCCCTTTCAAACATGCACTGACACTCGTGTTTGCATGTTTTCCTGTTTTGGGACAGTGTTGATTTTTGCAGCATCCAGGAAGGACATGGCCAGGACCTAGAGGTTTTTCTGCACCACCTCACTTCATTTTCCAGGAATGGGGGAAGGGATCCCTCCCAGGTCAGGTATTACTGGGCTTCTTTTGGCAGAATGGTGAGCATCTGAATCCCTTACCTCTCCTGCACACATTTGTTATCAATATTGTTGCTGTCAGATTAATATTGTTGGTAACAGAAAACTGTTTTCTTATCTCATTGCTGTTTCCAGTAAACTTCTCTTACCACAGCCTGCAATCTTTAACTTTTGTGCCAGCAGCCTCCAATTCTGTTCTCCATCCCATCACAGGAGAGGAGTAGGGAGTGAGCAAGCAGCACAGGGTTTGGAGTAGTTTCAGAGGGAACACTAAATTGGAGAACACCATTCCTAAACCACAGCACCTATAAAGGTATCTAAAAGTTTTTTGCTTAGTCCATGGGCTGAACTCATCCACTCTGGAAAAACAGGACCGGTTCTCAGGATTAAAAACCACTCAGGCACTAAGTCACCAAGAACTACCAAAACACAAATCAATACATAATAATTATAATATAATCCTGGGGAAAACTCTGTTAATTTACACTAATCCTATTAAATTCACTATTAATTAACAGTATAAGACTTTATGGGACATACAAGCACCCCACCACAGACATTAAGAGAAGACATCCCGAACTCAAAGTCCAAACAAAAGATCCAAGAGAGAAGGAAACTCAAATATTCTGATTTATATTTTGATTTATATTTTGATAATTGTTTGAGGTTCCCAAGCTTCATGAGAATTTAAGAGGAAGTCACATTTCCATAGAACTAAAAGCATCCATGGACAGCTTTCCATAGATGGTGGAGTGATGTGTTACATATACATTCATTTTTCATGGAAGTTGAAAGCACATTCATCTAAGTCATTTCTGTTATAGTCTCTGACAGCTTTTGAAAATTGCCAGGCTAGTTTTTTGTATTTGATCTTTCAACATTATTGGAGATTGTATAAACAGGAAGCAATGTATAGCTTCAGCATCAATTAAGATAATTCTAAACAAACACACTGTCACAGTGCTGTCAGTTCCCTGTGGTGGGCATGCTCATGGACTAAGATCACACTGCAAATCCACTTTGAGTGGAAATGGCAGCCCTGGTGTTCTTCCACTTATCTGCAGCTCTGGCTGCATTAGTAACCCAAGCACATCCTTACCATGGATTTCAATACTGCACAGTGTGGTTCATACAGATTAACAGTTGTAGCATTCCCTGGGGATGGTGGGAAGAGGTGTTTAGCCCATGTGGATGCTGTTCTGCTTGCCCTTAGGGCCAGAGAACAACTTGGCCTGCTTTATTTAACAGCAGCCTGAGGCTCTTATTCTGCTACCAGCCACCACAGGATGGACCACATAAGGCAAATGGGCAGAGGCCAAACCATGCCAAGCTTCAGGAATTCTCTGGTCCTTCCTTGGTTTATCAGTGCATGTTCAATAATAAACAGGAAAGGGAAGTCAGGTTGGGGTAGAATTTGGTAGTCATTAGCTCAATGTCATAAAGTCACTCATTTTATTTAAAAATGCATTTTTTTTAAACTCCCTTGAAGAAGTAAGACACTCTGAGGATTGATCTCTCAAATAAAAATGTATAAATTGAGTATCAAAAGACATGGGGAGGCAGATTACATTACATTTCTGTGCAGAGGCTACAAATTTTTCTCTGGTCATTAATTCCTTCCATTGTTTTAGATGAGAAATAAATTAAATATTTCAACTCTGAAGCTGGTAGAAAGTTTCCCACAGCATTCAATGAGCTTCTGATTAGACAATTCTTTTAGCTGTTCAAGTCCTGTACATTTACTATGGCTGCAAGTGTGTAACATTGGCTTCTCATATATCTCTGGAGGAGAGATGTCTTTCCTGCCATTAATTATAAATGTCAGACTAAAGCTCTTTATGCCTTCCCCCACTAGGCTTTTACAAATTGGTTGAATATGATTATATCAATAATTTCCACAGCACAGGTCTCCACAAGATTCTGCAGGGGACCTTCATAAGTGATTGCTTTCCAAGAAAACCATGAGGCCTTCCAATCTAAATAGATGACTGGAAAAGAGCTCCACTTACTCCATGTGGGTGCTTCCCGAAAGACTTGGGTGGACAGGAAGAGACAGAGTGTGATTTCTCCCAGCCATAAATCTTGTGGAGACAGGATTCCTCTTTCATACCTCTTGCAATGAGCAGTCTGGAAAGGCACAAAGGACTGTCTTGTAAGCAGGAGGCTGCAGAGATGCTCAGACTGCCCAGACTTGCACTCGTGCTTTCTGTGATCAGGGCCAGCTCACTAAGGGTATGTGTGTGCCATACATTGCATTGTACACAGGCACAGAGGAGGAAAGACATTTCACACAGTGCTTTTATCCAGGGAGGCAAAGGTAACACTTCAGCCTACCTTAGAATAGAAACTTGAAAGCAGGGAGTTCCTTCTAAGCAGTTTCTGTTGCTGTTTTCCTGTCTTAACCTACTGAGTCAGCCTCCAACTACAAGAGAGGAACACAGTGTGCAACCAGGTCACAGTGAAAGAAAACTTGAAAATATTGTCCAGAAGGAAATATTTTCATTTCTACACTAGAAGTACTTTTATAGGTTCTTGATGATGGTAGTTGATGATTAAAAATGATGCAACATGTCATGTGTGGATATGTCTGTATAGTGCATTACTTGAGAGACACACAAAAGGCATGCCCACACTCTGATCCAATTCAAACCTGGTCATCCCAGTTCTGGGCCTTACTTTATGCACTCCACTTTTCAGGAGAACAAGTCAGCTTAGGTCCAGCACTGAAATAATTGTGTGTATCCAGCTTTTGACTATTCTAAGAATACAGGCAAAACTAGCTTACCTCTGCTCACTGTATGCCATGTATCCCTGCCCTCAACAGGGCCATTTGTTGAACACAGAAAATGCTTGGACCAGGTCAAGAGATGTTTTTACTTACAGGGGATATGAAAAAGGCTGTTTCATAGTTTAGTTGAATTTTTTTCTAGTAGTGACACATTCTTCAGGAGAAAGTACAGTGAAAAAAAAACCCTTTTTTTTTCCTATTCTGTGTTCCTTACACTATAAAGCATATCACTAATTGAAAATGGAAATTAAAAAAGGTGATTACATTTCTAATGTCTTTAACCTAGCTTTGGGAACAGTCAGGATTTCAAGAGCAATTGCTTTGAAGATTGCCCTTAGAGTGTGGTTTAAGACTTCTTGAATAAGTGTGTGTGGGCATGCATGAGCAGCTTTCTGAGTAACTGTTTAGCAGGATGTGGAATACGGATATGTTAGGAGTTAATTTGGCAAGTAGAGACTGTGCAATAAATGTCCCAGTGGGTGAAGAGTGGAATAGAAAGTTAACACTCCACTGCAGCCTCATATTTTCCTTCCAAAAGCCACGTACATCATCTGGAAGGAGTCTGTATACACCTGTGGCAAAACAAACTTGTTGCAGCTTTAAACTTATGTGGACTTGAGAGCTCATCTGCTCAGTCTAATATCTCATCACTAGTTCTTTCTTAAAAGTTTCACTATAACCTCATGGTAAAAGTAAATATTACTGGATTCTAAGAGTGCTTCAGTACAAATACAGCTTTCAATTAATTTGATGCTTCTGTTTATGTTTTAGCTGTTGAAAACAGCATCAAAATGTAGAACTGTTATAAACTGAAGGAAAAAAGGCTCTGGTATGAATGACCTAGGTAGATTGACAAATCCAGCCTGGGATGAGAGAGCTCATGGAGCCCTGAACTAAATACCAGGCAATCTATGTTTGTTTTTCCTGGCTTCCAGTGAAAACTTTAGCAGCAGTCACTTGAATCAAGAACTTACCAACACAAACATGTTTGCATGCATGCTTACACGATTACTATCTTTGAGTTCAGTAGACAGCCATGGGAATTAACTGTTTGCTGGATCAGCACCTTCACTGCTATGGTTTACACCTCACCCATGTTTCACTACTACTATAGGAGCAAAGGCAGCACCCATCTAAGGTGTCATATTGCCCTGCAGACACAAAACAAAAATATGTCACCTGTGACCAAGACATTAAAGACAGACTGTAGTTAAATTGCTGATTTGCTAGTTTCTGCCATTTAAATTAACATGCAAAATTTTCCCAACTTTTCTCCCTGATTATATGCTGTGTTTTGCTCTGTGGGAAGAATAGAAACCCACACTGTTTACCTTGTGCAGCTTCTTAATGAACACATGATCTTGGTTTTGTAGGCAGTATCAGAGCAGTTCCCAAGGGAATGTTTGTATGCATAATAGTATTTATCTATAATCCCCATAGCATTTTTTTATCAGATCAATGTTGAGCATTTCCATAAGATCTCTAGTATAACACGATCAATATCATTACATAGTTCCATGTAAGGAAGACTTTTTCTTTAGATTAAATGAGAAAGCATTTTTGTGTTCTGAACCATGTAATCTTGTTACAATGAGAAGAAATTTATGCATCAAAATCCCATTAATGTGACAGGGCGGAACACAAATAAATGCTCATGTATCAATCATTACTATAATTGTTATTATTATTCAGGCTGATTTATAGAGGACTGTTGCTTTTGTGTAAGAACTTTATAATCAATCAGGTTTGCCAGCCAAATAAAAGGACTCCACCTTGGTGAGTATAGAGGTTAGTGGACAAATTCTCCTACCATGGACATGAAAAGATATGGCACTGGAATGTCTTTGCACAAGTGGTTGACATGGGTTTTTTAACCATGCACCAAATCCTACCGCGTCTGTTTATTGTTTATAAATATCTTAAAACTCCAAACCCCACATAGATTTGGGCTGCCAGAGACAAAAGTGTCAGACTGTTTAGCAGTTAAGATATGAAGAGCTTCAATGGAAATATACACAACAAAAATTATTATCTCTTTTAGCAAATGGTAAAAAATTCAAGGTTTCTGAAGTAGGACAAGAAATTCAGCCCACTTTAGTCATCACCTTAACTACTTCCCAATTCTGATTTCTGTAAAAAGGAGATTAGTAAAATTTGTTCTAGTATGTTAAAACATGATGAAAATGAACAGAATTATCAGATATGGGGGTATATGCCTACAAAGAATAAAAGTGAATGCATGATGTTGTCTGTAGTCACCAGCATAATTGTAATTATTGCAATGAACCTGACACAAAATGGGCTTGTCTGAGTATGCAGAATAAATTAAAAAAAAAAATGTACTATGATGTATAACCAGGAAAAAAAAATTAAATAGCATCCGCTCCAAATCCTGGTATTGATTTTCTAGTAGTTCCATTAACATGATACTTCACATAAACACTCTACCACTCTGAACATTTTGGGAGTGTAAATAATTGTAATGCTCTAATCCTGGTTGACAAATCTCACATGTTTCCTGTATGGCCATGAGTCAATACATCTCAACCAAAGCTGTTGTGCATTTTGACATGGGAGGCTCAGACACAGCACATCTTCCTTGTGTTTACCTCCACCACATTCAGAAACATGATAATGGCTATTTGAATCAATCCTGGGTGCAGGCGTGGGGCATGAACCACAGCATTCCTTCATGCTGCCACACAGTTCCTGATATACATCAACAACCCATATCTCACCATGGGCAGAGTTGTTTTGAATAATTGATTGCCTTGTTCTCTCATGGTTGTAAAACCTTGTACATTTTTTTTACACTCTAGATTTCTTTCACATGGTGGCACAACAAAATTGATACAATCTGCATTTGAGAGTTATAAAAGCCTAGAGCATATGAGTATGAAGAGGAAAAGGAAAGATAAATCTCAGGACCAATAATCAGGTAAGACATGTTCTCTTAACTATCAGTGACTTCATGCCTGGTTGCATAGAAGGCTTGATCTAGTGAAATGAGAACAGAAACAGTCTTCTCCACCTGCATGTCAGAGATTTTCAGGTGAAGATTAACTCAGCACCACTGAAAGCAGTTGATAGTCTGAAAAGTCTAAAGGAAGGTGCTTTTGTCAGTTTTAAGAATTATCTGAATAAAAAGCTCTTCCAAAGCAGTACAGTTCCTTGCTTTAAACTGACTAAACTCCATGGGATCATTCCCAGTGAAACAGGCTCTGGCCTCTGTCTTCAGATAGACAGCTGTAAATAAATGGTAGATAATATCTGAATGAATAAGAACCTAAAAACCTTGGAGACCAAGACCTGGATTTATAGACAAACTCATTCTCTCCTGAGAGCCAAGACATCACTCCCAGCAGCCAGTGCTGCCCTCAGAAGCTGTGGCTGTCCCATCCCTGGAAGTGTTCAGGGCCAGGTGGGATGGGGCCCTGAGCAACCTGGGATAGTGGAAAGTGTCCCTGGCCAAGGCAGGGGGTTGGAATTGGATGGTCTTTAAGATCTCTCCCAACCCACCCACTCTGGGATTCTGTGATAACATCATGAAGTATGGCTATCACCAATCCTAGGCATTGGGTCAAGTGATACAAATTTGAAGCTGCCTTTCATGTTTACACATTGATTGAGATAATTTTCTCACTACCATAGTCACTGAATCTGGTCAGTTTTATGTAAAATGGATAAAATTTTCTCTTCCAAAGCTGAAGGAGAAATGTCCATTTATCCTGGTGGTTAGGACACATGCAGGAAACTTCAGATCAAACTGAGCAGAGGAAAATTTAAAAACTGAGCCTATATATCAGACAGGCAGCCTTACAACTGGGCACTGGAATACTACTTGGGCTATAATTCCAATGCCACTTATCAAATTAATAAGGTTGGGAAAATGAGGGATAGGGGCTCAGGGCTCCTTCACCAACAGATTTATTTTCTGTAGCCTCATCCTTTTTTGCAGAGCTCTAACAGGAGGGACACAAAATGGCCTTATTCCAGTACTCCCCTGGCAAGTCAATACAACCAATTTGAGCCCTGGCAAGGTGACTGTGCCCACACCACCTGCCACAGCATGGATGGATTCCCCACGAGGAAAACAGGCAAAGGGTAGAGGACTCCAGCATCCCTGCCCCTCCATTCCCTCTGCCCTTCTCAAAGGGGCACAGCAGCTGCTGGGCCTCACACAGTGGCTGCAGGTGGGTGACAGCTGCCAGAGGAGCCCCTGATGGGCTGCTCATCTCCAGGGATTGGGAAGGAAGGAGTCTGATTTTCAGTCTTCACCACTCTGAATTGACAGCTAAGTTCAGGAAGAAATAGGAAACTTCACTGTTCAGCCCATGATGCTGACAGTGAACTTAGGTTTTGGCAGCTGGGGAACTAAGAGGGGGGAAAAAAAGGAACACTGGTTGATTTTAAGAGTTTCAGGGGTTAGCTCCTACTGGAAAGGAGACTGTCAGAATTGTTCTCCTGGATTTAAGCATTTAAGTGTTAATGCAATGTGAATCTCAGCATGTAACCTTCTTCCTGTTTTTTTTTGGTTTTTTGTTTTTTTTTTTAATATAAAAATTCACAAAATTACGGGTTACAAGTAAAGTAATACCACATTAGATTTTTGGTCTTAGTTGTCAGAAAATCTTTACCTGAAATACAGTTGAATCCACTTAAATCAATATGTGTGAATAGAATACACCTATGAAAAAACAGAAGGTAAATTACAATTATAACTCAAGTTTACAAAAGGTATAAAATCTCTGGAAGAATTTTAGTTTAAGTCAATAATCATGGTGATGATGATAGCCATATCAAACTCTTCTGAGCTAATAATTCTTAATAGCAAAAAAAATTAAAATATACTTTCAGTGAACAAAGGTTAAGCACTCAGCCAATTTTAAATGTGTTCTTGGTGGCTGGAAATCAATGTATACCTTCAGGCAGATATTGTGTATAAACATACATAAAAGCAATGACTAACACAATATTATAACTTGAAAGTGCCCAATAGGTGTGTCTTATCTACAATGTTATCCTACTGCAAAATCACAGGCACAATTTGTTGACTAGGCATTGACTGTTGAGCAGCAGAATTTCTCAACAGAGAGGTATTAAACTAGGTTCAAACCCTGAAGGCTTTGAATAAAAAATTGCCACTGAAGTCAGCATGAAAAGATGCTGGGGGGGAATGGTTCTATCTCCAACCTCTTTGTTGTGTACACATAAAAATACTGAACTTTCTCCACTGTCTCCCAGTAACACTGGACTCAATGACATTTTTCCTTCCCTGCTTTCAAAGCTTTTCATATTATTGCTCTCCTTTTCAGCAGTACTCACCACCAGCTTCCTGAGAGGGAAAATCTCTGAAGGACAAGAAAGGTAAATTTTCTCTTAGGAACTCCTCAAGGCAGGAGAACTGCCTTGACACTGGCAGATCCCAGGACTTCTCTTTTCCTCAAATGCAGTTCAGACTTGCAGTTCTCTCTGACAGGAATAAGATCTTAGGGGAACTAAGTCCTGAGTTACTTCAGCTGTATAGTATCAATGAGAAACATCCTAGGAAGGAGGGATATCAGACATTTGCATCTCTTCTCTCTCAGAGCTTACTATTCTTGCCATGAATAGAAAGTAACATTTCCCTCCTTGTGTTCAGAGAGATCAGAAACTGCCTGGTTTAGTTGGTGCAGTCAGTCATTTGCAGTTGAAGCTGCAGGAGCCCACAGGACCTGCTAAGGTGAACTGGCTTGTACTGGTGGGACAAATGGTTTCAGAGCAGCAAGGGAGGGCAGGGAAGAAACAAAAATGGCTAAAAATATGAAGAAATTCTCATTTTATCTAAGAAAGTAGGACTCTTCTGTGGGAGAAATGGAGTCTTGAGAGCAGCTGTGCTGTTTCTGAGGTGGAGGAAATGCTAGTGGTGCTTTAACAGCTCTCTCACTTGACTGACTCATGATCATGGGTCATTTCTTACATCAGTGAATAAATTGGGCTCTAAAGCTCATGGTGCCTCTGGGAAAGGAATTATCATGGGAGCTGCTGCTACTACTCCTGAGGCCACATCTAACAAGTTTTTTAAATGGTGATGGTTCTTTAGTACAGAAAATGGATTTAAGTGTTAATCTTCATGTTTTCTTGTCCGTTAAAGTCATTCTTTACAAATCACCAAAAAATTAATCACAAAAATATTTCCCCAAATACCTCTTCTGGCCTTAATTTTCTATCATTAAATCCAATTTTATAGGCAACAAGATGTTATTCAACTAAGTACTTAAAATACTTAGGCAATCAAATAAGGCAAGTTCTTCATTAGTAGCACTGAGACCAGCTATAAAATTTTACTGTATATCTGCAGTTGCTAGCATGTGATTTTAGAAATGTGCAATGAACACAAGACTACTGCTGAAGTAGTTGAGTTAAGAAGTTGCATCCACTGAAAACTATCTCAGTAGTGAAATGCACCTATGACTAGAACATATGAAGAAGCCTGCCTCACAGTAGAAATATAGGAAGTAAAGAAGTAAATGCCCTTTACACTGGCATCTGCTAATCAGGTAGGTCCATGGGATACAGAAAATACACAAGACATGGTGGTTGACAGCAGTACTCCCACTCAGACACAGCTGGACAGAAATTCTCTCCAAGAGTGATGCCTTATGTGGCTTTCAATGGGATAAGCTAACAAGAGCATCTGAACAAACTTGTCAGGTGCCAGATCCACAACTGGTGTGAAAGTGGAGAAAATGACATTCCCTTCTTCTGCCTTGTATGTTTGTATCACCAGTCAATCTCCTGTAGCCTGCTGACACCTACTCCAGCACTGCACAAGGGAGCATAAATGGGTGCAATTTAAATATCAAGGCTTCAAAAAGGGGTGTAGGCAGAAGCAGGCTGGAAACATCTCTGTCATCTGTGGTCTCACAAATTATCTGCTGTCTTCTCAAGATAGAAGTCATGTTTATTTTGCACTTCCCTGTGCAGTAATAGAGTAGGGGTGAGGGAATTTTAAGAGCTAGGCCATTAGGAAGTCAGAAGTCAGATGAAATACATCAAACTTACACTCCACCTCTCTTTCTTTGCTAGGAGAGGATCTAACTTTCCACACTTTCAGCACTGAGAACTTGGAAAGCATACAGCTAACTAGACACTGGGGAGAGCAGAGGTATTTTGATTTGTTTATAAAAACTGTCAAGCACCACCCACACTCTGTCCTCAAGTGACCCAAATATATTCTTCTGCCTGTAGATGAAGCATGAGATATCTACCAGCACACAGAGTGCAAAGTGTGTTTTATGCTCCAGCAGGATAGATGAGCAACCAGCACAGAATAACAATAATAAACACACTATCCATAATAAAACTCTTGAAATCCTTTTCTCCTGAATAGGAATAAGCCTTGTTTAACATTCTAAAAATATTTGCACAATGCAGCTTGGGTTTCAAGTTTTTTGATTTTTTTTTTTCCCCAGGTTTATTTTGGCTAAGATTCAAAGCAGAAGAGCCAAAATTATACAACACACAAATACAAAAGTGTAACTGAGCTAAATATAGATCAGAACATGAAACAGAGAGACGGGCTGGTCTTTAGGCATTTCTAGATATCTAGATTTTTCCAGATATTCCTATTCAGTGTATTTGTAGCACAACCTTGCACAAGGCTGTGTGCCTATTGTAGTGAAAATGTTTAAAGCATCAGCTCTATTTCATTGTTCGAAAAAAAAAAAATAGTGGAAATTCTAATTTTTGTGCTGTTTTTTGCATCTCTGATCTGCACTATTTTTTTTCCTCATTGTTCCACGGGAGCAACCTTGTCTTATGTCTGACTGAAAATAGTACAAGAGTTAAATGAGCCTCCTGAGAACCAAAAGATATATGGTAGGAAACAAAAAAAAATAAAACCAGACTCAAAGAGGCAGGAGCTGGAAACCATGCTCAGGTCTGTGTGACAGTTGTTTCCATTCTTTAGTCACAACAGAGGCAAGGTGAGACCAGGTGATAACAACACTGAAAGAGCTGCCTGAAACAGCAAACAAGGGAAAACATATGTGGGCATCAAATTCCATGCAAGAAAACTCTATTGCCTTTGTTGGCCAAAAGTCAATTGGGAACAATTGGGAACATTTTGTTGGAGCTTGCCAAAATGCTGAGCAAATTCTGCACCAGAAAAGTAAACAGTTTACAGAGCACTGGCAGACCAGAGCTGAGGAAGGGAGCTTAGTCAGTACAGAATAAAGCAGGTCACAGAGCAGTGATTAATGGGTGCAGGAATTTCAAATACAATCTTACACCTGCACAGCACGGCCTGGAAAGATGGATTGCCAAATGACCTGTGAAAAATTAGAGCAGGGGAAATATGTTTCAATGTGATGCATTTGTTACAATGGAGGAGAAAGTGAATTCTGAATTTCACATTCATGCACTATCTGAACTTCAGAGGGTGCAAAGAAAGGGGACTGTTCTTTAGGGGGGAAAAAGAGCTATCAGCAATTTACAAACACTCATTCATCCCTGGGATACTGGCTTGGTCTTACTTCTCTTCCAATGGTATCTCCTTCCCAACTGCCTTTCATTGTGAATGATGAAAAAACCCTAACTTAAATTCTTGGTAAGAATAATTTAATAACAAGAATGGGTAAAGCTTGAGTTGCACATGGAAAAGTGATGAATTTTTCTTCTGGTTTTGCTGGAAAATTCATTTTTAAAGCATAAAGGTATAGGTTGCACGTAGCCCTTTGAAAAGCTTTGCCCTTATTCAAATTCTAAGGCAACTTAAGCTAATAAACCTTACTGTTAATTAGAACTCTACAGTGATAGACATAACATTTCAGATGGGCTTCTTACCAAATTTAACAACTTATTCTATGGCATAGGTAAAGAGATTTGAAAGAAGATATCCACATGCTAGACTTTTTTTTTTTTTTTTTTTTTTTTTTCCCTCAAGAGAAGACAATTAGAAATTGTCCACAAATCTTTGGGGAAATAGAGTATTACCTGTATTTTTTGGTCATAAAGAATGTCTGTGTTCTTGGACAACAGTACACCCCATGCTCATCCTATTCAAAGGCAATTAGACTAAAGCCAGAGCAATCAAAACTGACTCCTGGTGTCAAGTAATAAATTCAGAATCTCAGCCTTTTTTTTTTTTTTTTTTTTTTTTTTTTTTTGCCTAATGAAAGCCTCTCCATCATTTATTTGTAGCCATTATAGTCACAACAAAAATTAATGAAGCTGTAATTGAAAAAATTATGCCTGAAAAGATCAGAAGGCATCTAAAATTATGCTCCTGGGAGGTGTGAACATCTGCTTTTAATTCTGCAACCTGTTGATCTTGTGAGCAACAATAATACAAAAATATTTTGTGTTTCTATGTGTGCACATAAGGTAAAGGGCAAGTAAAGGCTGAAATCTTTTATCACTGAAGGAAGCCTTTTCCTCTGCAGAAAAAGTAGAATGGGAAAAAAGTCTCAGTGGCTAAGGAAAGACAATGAGACTCACTTTCCACAAGTCAAAGTAGAGTGCATAAGGAACATCTGGGCTTCAACAAGAAGGAGCCAGCTGTGGACTTACCCAGAGCCCTGAGTTGCCTTATTGTGATTCTGTGTGTGCAAACTATTTGGCCAGTGTTTGAAGGGGTTTAAGTGATTTATAAGCCTCCCTCCACCTGCAAAGATGTCTCCTGATGAGAACACAGAAAAATCCCATATTTTTTTCCTCATACAGAAATCTTATACAGATTGTCTCAAAGCTGAGAAAGCTGACAAGTATCTGGACCACAGTTTCCCAGCACCACCAGTGTAACACCAGCAGCTTTTCCTGCTCCCCTACAAGCCAGCAGAAAAGGGATGTGAGCCAGCTCTTTTCCTTGGTCCCAGTGCCACTGCAGGCATTTCTTGGCTGGTGCTTCCCCTTGTCTTGTGCCTGCTCTGGCAGCCTTGGGCACTCCTGGTCTCTTTCTGCCTCTAGTCAGGAGCAGCATGACTCATGTTATCAACAGCACCACTCATTTTCCTTCCTTTCCAACAAGCTCAATTAATAAAGCACCAATTTTCAGCTTTCCTTTCCAGAGCAGGGATCCAGACCAAAGACCTGTGAAGTTTGTAGCAACTGAAGGCCAAAAGACTTTCCTAAGGAGAACTGAGGAATGGAGCTGAAGGAGCTCAACAACTTAGAAAATTTAATTTCCCTACACATTTAAATTGCTAAATGTGGGCAGCCAAGACTGAAAAATTTGCTTTGTGCAAGTAGAAGAATTTAATGTTCCATTTTGCCAGTTGTGCAGACAGAGACACATGCAGGATTTCCTACAGGGTTTGTCTGGCTTTTTTTTTTTTTTTTTTTTTTTTCTTCTTCAACAATCCATTTTACAGGGTGATTTCAAGAGATGGCTGTGAGCAGCCAGAGAGGTGCTATATCAAAACAAAGCACACCTGATTAATTATCTAAGAAGGGAGATGTTTGCACAGCCAGTACCATTCATTTTTCATGTGACAATGCAGACTTTAAGTGTTAGCAACCACTAAACCAACACTGCCAGAAGGATGTAGTTGCCATCCACACAATCTTTCTGTCTCATACACATCAGTGTTCTGTCAGGGATGTCCCAAGTTCCACTCCTAATATCTCCTTTGTACCTGTTTCACTGACTTGTGAGCCATTTCAAATAAGGATGTAGATTTTCAAAATGTCATTAAATTGTGGTTCAAGAAGATTTAGTGAAAACATTTTAAAATATTGCTAAATTATTACATTAGGGAGCAAATTCCCTTTTCTCTTGTGTTCATCAGATTCACTCTCCACTAATGAATCCAAAGAATGAATCTCCAAGGAATTTATATTTGAGGTTTAAAGGAGGTTCAACATTTGGATTTGGCTATAACTTCAATTTCCTTTCATGAATATTTTATTTAAATCCTGTATTAATCACAGAGTCACAAAGATACCCTGCCTCCTGATTCTGCTTGTTCTCATTGTCTGTCACAGAAGCACTTTCTCTCAACCTTAAATATCACTAATTAAAAATTTCCCTGAAGCCAACTGATACCTGTGTGATTAATGGGCTGGCTAATAAATAAAATGCACCATGCTACTTTAAGACCACTGTACCATAAAAGCATAGAAAGTGTGCCAGTGGCCTCATCATCTTGAAATATGTTTATTAAAGCAACAACACAGAAGTCCTAAGGGTCCTGAATTGCTTCACATCATTAATAACCAGATAAACCATACACTGAGAAACCTACTTCAGTTCATTATTGCAAGCATGGAAACTATGAAAACAAGGGCAGGGGGGAAAGCCAACAAGCACAGGGCTTGTTTCTCAGATGAATAAACCATCCTTGGTGTATGAACAACAGTGAAGAACTGGATGTGGCTGGGACAAAGCCTTTCACTCCCAGATTTCAGCTTCAAATGCACAGCAGGCTGGTGAACACTGCCCCTCTGATGGGTCTTGTTTGGGTTAAACAGTCTAGGCAGCAGTTTGAGGCATCTTGAAGCTCATATCCAAAACCAGAGCAACTTCTTTAGAGGGGTCATGGGGACTCAATTACAGCTTCATGTGTGCTTAGGGAAAATCTCTTTCAGTGAAAGGAGCTCAGGTAACTGCTCCAATATCAGCTTAGCCTGGGGTGGTGCACAGATGTTTCCCCACACTAATGTAATATCCACCTTATGGTAATAAATAAGGCAACATTGGCAGTTCATCTTGGATTAGTCTATAACGTCAATAAGACCTACCCAGGAGCAGATCAGAGGGAAGAGATGCCACCCTTAACACCCCCTCTGGCACTCTGATGTGATAAACCCACTGCAATGTAACTCTCAGGCTGACCCAACCACCCTGCAGGGCAGGCAGAGGTGGCACAACCACCTCTAGAATTTCCTGTGCATTTCAGTGCAGAGGGAAGCAGCTGGGTGAAGCCAGATGGAAATGCACTCTCATGCTATGAAAAAGAGGAGAACTCAGTGCTGGGCTAAACCTTGATATAGCTGACCCATGCTGCACCAGTGGCAGGTTGAGAGTTTGTAAGAAATAATGGGCATCAACCCTTTCATCCCACCAGCCTCCAAGACAAGCAGTCAGGCCTTGGTTCTATCACATTCAAGAGTACCTTCCCTGGTCAATTTGATATGACTCTGCCTTCATAACCCAGCTACTTAACACTCTTACCCTATGCTGAAATTACATTTATTCATGCATAGTTTTCCTTTCCTCCCTGCTCTTTCTCTCACAATAAGTGATTAATAAGTGGGTTCCCCTCTCTTTGTTTAGCCTAGGCCTCTCACAAGAGTTGCTTAACTCACTAATATACACCACAAAAACACACCTGTACTACAAATACATAGGAAAACCACCAAAATCCTCTATGTCTTTCTCACCAAGAATATACAAAGGTTTTTTCCTCTACTCAAGATTAGGAAGTGAGTTAGGCAAGGAATGGTCTCAATCTCATGCTCTGCTCTGTGGTTTGGCACTGATTAGTCAACAAAAAGAAGACAATCTGGAGCGACTCTGCTCTTTAAATAGAGTTCTCTCTCTGTGCCATGGTTTCAACTGAGCACAACAGCCAGCTAAGTATCCATTAAAATAGTTCAGCATCTCAGAACCCACAAAACCCACGAAAGCAGTTTCCATCATAACTGCCATTTTTTACCAAAAACCCCTTATGGACATCAACAGTAGCAAGACATCAGGTAATATCAGTGGTCATTCCTGGTGGTCTGTAGCTGTTGAAGTGGAGGTCACTTCCTTCAAAACAGCAAAAAGAGGATCATCAATTCATACACACACATCCACATGACATGCCAGCCTACTATCAGCACCAAAACTAGACACTGTCCCTGTCTGTGTCCATGGAATGGACCCCATGACCACTTTTCATGGAATACAATTCGCTGTCTTCTCCTTGGTTTCCTCCAACCTCTTGAAATATTTTTGTTTTCAAATCTTAAGTGTCTTAGTGAGGTCAAAATGAGTAGCCAAATTCATCCATAGCTACTTAAATTCAAAGTGAGCTGGCACAAGTCCTACATAACAAATAAAATTGGCCTTAAATTAGATTCAGCCATCCAAGGCCTGGGATATCGCTCTGAAGGTTCCTATAGTGTAAACATCTGTATCTGAGGCAGCTCTCTGGGTGCTTCCTGTAGCCAGTGGAGACCAAACCAGCAGATAAATACTGGCAATTTGGGGAAAAATACTTCACACTGAATGGAAATGACATCTTTTGGCTGAAACAAACACAGTACTCCATTGGCTAACTCAGACTCTCTAGCTACAAGGAGAGACTGAGGTGAGCTGTTCAGTTGTAGATGCTTGTATTCTCAAAATGCATGCCCACATCAACAGATCCTGCCCCAGAGTATTTACTTATTTAATTTATGCAGCTATTCCACTGAAATGACTAGCAATAACCACAGTCAAGCTCATAGCCCATAGATCGACATGTTATTTAAAATCTAGCATGTTTACTCCATCCAAAGCTGTTCAAAACTATAACAAAAATAACTCCCACCTGTTTGCACTTGTGTAGGAGGCCTCTGGTTGCATATAAACCACATGCATTTTTCCTGACCTCATCCTGGTTACGTCACCAAGATTCCAACCTCGGCCACATTTCAGCAGCCTGACACACATAATTGCATGAGATGCATCTGTAAATACAAGTCATTTATTCTGCATAAGCATAAGTTTCAGCTGAAGCCCATTTGATATTCATAGAGCAGATTTACGTGCTCTCAGTGGTTCATGTGGAGCTAATAATATAATGATATAATGCACCTGCATGTTGGGACAGCTGTAGTTAAATGAGGCAGAGGTTTTCCTCAGCTCCTCAGAGTGGTTAAGGTGATATCAGCTCCACAAGAGGGAAAAGAGGGAATGTTATGTATGTGTTGCCATAATCTGGGCTCTCCTCAGAGGATTTTGAGTTTTCAGTAGAAAAAAAAATATGTTATAAAAAAGCAATAAGAATTTATTTGTACCTGCTTTGAAAATAAATAAATAACCAGCTGCATAAAAACAAGAGTGTCAAGTCAGAAGAGGCTTGGTAACAAAAACAGAAGCTATGAAAGGAGACATAGGAAGCTTGAAAGTCCCTTTAGCATTTCCATTGCAAATGTAGAAAGTGATCTGGAGCAGCAACAGAGCACTTTTCAGAAATGCTTTAAATCATCCTCACTAAAATAGTTTACTACATATCTGCTTGTTTTCATCTACATGCCAGCAATATAAACTTCCAGCTGCTGAAGAGGATTGCCTAGGAAAATAATATAGTGGCCAAGGTAAAAGTATTAGTTTAAATTATTCTGTGATGTTCTTTAGGGTGCAAAATATTAAGAAATTTATTCTAGAACTTACATGTTCTAAGACTATTTAAAAACAAACAAACCAAAAAAATACAGCAGCAACTTCAGGGATCAAGTTGCAGATAAATACTGACTGTTAGAGGAATGTATACCTGAGGCATTACACCAATTCACCTTTGCCAGAAAATTTATTTCCAGGACAACTGAAACACTACAGGAAATCTCATCAACTTTTGATATTTAGTTTACATAAATTATTTTTTTAATAAAACAAGCTTTGGGATACTTGAAAATAATATTTTTTTAATGTCTTAATTGATATTATACATTTTCAATAAGCCAAAACCTAAAGAAATTAATTTGGTATTTTTTTACCCATCTCAGTTCAGGAGTTATGTACAGGAGTTATCTCTGGAGGCAATGCTGATTTTATTCACTTCTCCAAATCAAAAGGACACCAGAGCTCACACCTCACATGTATTTCTGCTGTTTTCTCATCTCAGCTCCCAATACTCAAATCTCAGAATCTGTTCCACTTTGCAGAATGTAATGGCATACACTTTCACCTTCACTATTGTCCAAGACAACTGCTACTACCTTGCCTGTGCTTAAACTTAAAAATCCTCCACAAGGTGAAAATCATCAGAGTCATCACTGATACCTCTATACAGCAACAGAATCCTCAATGCTGTGTGGTTTTAGCATGTACATGATTTAGTCCATCCAGATGATGGAATTAGAATAGGTATCAGATATGAGTAAAATTTACATGTTTAAGATTTATTCTGAGAATCATTGTTGGCAAATCCCACTCTTTATGTTGTCTCTTCCTCAATTGCTTAAAAGAATTACAGGGGGGAAATGTATTCTTGATGCTGCCAAGAGAAGTGATCACTTCACTTTCTGACATGCAATGGTTGCACAAAATACCTCAGATTGCATTTAGCAAATGAATGACAACATAAACTTGAATCAGACACCGCCGGGAGCACAGCAGAGATTTTCCCTCAACAGCAGTTGCTAAATAGAAACATTTGTATTGGAGTCACATTGTGGGTTTTGTAATGCTCAAGACTTTGGAGCAAGGCAATCTATTCATACACATTGTGTCTGGCTCACTATTCCACAAAGTATTTTAGCTATAATCCACAGACTAATGTTCCTGCAGTTTCTGAAATAGAAATCTCCTAATCCTGGCATCTGAGGCACTACTGCATTCAGATGATAAAATGAGTTTGTTTTCATTTTTCTCTGTTTAAAAGTGTAAATTTCTTTGTGGATTTCTCAAGATGCTTGTTGTAGATCATGGGGGAATAAGTCTTCTGCAAAATAGTTATTTTCATTTCTTGTCTTTTTCTCTCTCCAAACTTTTAGTTCTGATGAATTAAAGATCTTTTTAGGGTACTATATATAAACCCCAAAGGAACCACTCTCAGACATAACTGTGAGCAGAAACAAGAATTTTAACACCATTTTTGCTCATTATAAAACACTTCTGGATGAGCTTGGTTCAATCTTCTCTGTTGAAAGTGTAATAATTCATTTGATTAATAATTGCAGTAATACAATAACAGTAATTAAATTAGGTTTACACCTTTGTGTTTGTCTTCTCTCATGCGATTCTCCAGCCCAGAGGTGACACACACAGCTAGCACTGAGGAGAAAAGGAAATAACATGTCTTAGTAGTGAATTGCCTCTGTAATCCAGGGGCTCTAGAACAACCACAAATAAGGAAAACCCTAGTTAAAATCCTTAATCTAATAAATAAGAGTTTTGCACAAAGGGAAACAAATTTAAATAAAAAGGCAGAAAGACCAAATTCAGAGTAGTTAGGATTTGAAATCTGAGTCCCAACCACCTACATCCCTAAAGAATAAGTACTGGACTAATGATTTTTCAGGACAAGATCATCCTTTAGCCCATATCTCCCACCTGCCTTTCTTTAACTTCTGAAATATTATCATGAACCTGAGAGGCTTTCCCTAATAAATGGATATTAAGACTTTTCCCAGTAGAAGCCTAATTTGTCAGATAATATTGAGCAAACTCTAGTTAGCTGCAAATGTGTCACATGTGGCTGGATTCAGCAGCTGCCATTCATGATGTGGTGCCAACAGTACTCAAACAAGTAAATGAGCAGAGGATTGCAGCTCTGACTGGCCATTTTCCCTGGCCAGCATCATAAGCCCATTTTCCCACTGCACAGCTACTCAGACATGGTACAAGGGACCAGAGGTGACTACTAACCACTCCTGCTACTTTTTCCATGCCTGTGCAGCATACTGTAGTGCAAGGGAAGAGCCTTGCACAGGAAGACTCTAAAACAATGACATTGTGGATAATTCCTGAGTTTCCACATCCAGACAATCCATAGATGAATGCAGAGCAGATGACCAAGTGACCTACATTTATTACTCTTTCCAGTTGAAGTTAATTGAAGGTTTTCCATCAGATATCTGTATCTGGAAATTCTTTACATTCCTGTATCGAACGTTAGCCCTTCCCTGAGCATCAGATTATGATGCTGTGTCTGGTCTCTGGAGTTTGTGTGGGCTCCACATTTTCCCCTGGATGTTCCCACTCTGGAGCTGACTGGACTTTACCACAGCTGCTTTCTGACCTGCAAAGCCACATTCATTCACATCAAATCCACAGTATAATTCTAGAAAAAATACACACATACATCTCTGTTGTGTCTGTTCTAATCAGGAATCAGACCCACTATATATATAAAATATTTCAATTTCAATATTTCACTACCAGCACTTATATTGTTATTTGGAGGTAATTGCCAGTACAACTGCCTGTGTTCTTCAGCCTGATTAACAGCAGCCAATTAGGAAGCTGGCAGGAGAGGAGATGCTGAGATACTACAGCAGGATGTCAGAGCAGAGACATCAATGCTATCTCTCAGAGATAAAGCTAAAGGAATCAGCTGGTACTGGAACACTCTTTCATTGCTTTTTGGAAAAAAAAAAAAAAAAAAAAGTTAAAAAAAATAGAAAAAAAGGGGTTTTTTTTCCTCCCTAGAGGGTTTATAATCTATAAAGACAAACAGATGTTACCCAAATTTATGTATCAGGAAACTTGAGTTATATTTACCATGAAACTAATTCACTATCTTTAGCAAAGGAAGGAGGGAAAAGAGAAAACTAAAAGCAATGTATTTCAAGAGGGCAGACTTCAATAAACACTGTATATTGGTGGGTGAGATCTCCTCGGAAACAAGTTGAAGTGACAAAAGAGTCCAGAAGAGTTGGCAATTCTTTAAAGAAATGACAGTGAGAGCACAATCAGAAGCCATGCCAACATGAAGGAAGGATAGGAAGTGTAATCAGAAAACAATTTGGCTAAACCATGAGCTCTTCAATGACCTGGAGCTAAATAAAATGTACAGGAAGTGAAAACTTCATTGAAATACTAAAGACAAATGTGAATGAATGACATAAATATGTGGGGAAAAATTCAGAAAGGCAAAGGTACAAAAAGAGAGGAAATCTGCAAAGGAAGCAAAAAGCTTTCTGTAAGCACATTTGCAATGAAAAGAACTCTGAGGGAAAACAGTGGTTTACTGCTCAAAGGAGAGAACAAATTCCTGCCAGATGAGTCCCAGAAAAGTTAAATGTTTGGCACCTTTTTTATTTCACTGGAAAGGTTAACTATGACTAGACAACTGATAAAACCAAGGGACAACAACTCAGGTTGCAACAAGGCAAGATCAGATTAAAGAATACTTTGGACTCCAATTGGCCAGTTCAGTGGGGCATTAGGACATTTATGCCAAGACACTTAAAGAACTTAAAGAACAGGCAGCAACAATCTCACAGGCATTAGCAAATCTCTTAGAGAATTCATGCAAGATCTGTAGGGTCAGATAAGAGAAGAAGAGCCAGCAGACCACCTATCTGCAGGAAGGAATAAAGGAGGAGATGGAATTACCAGAGTGACAGTCTAACCTGATTCCTGGAAAACTACTAGAACAAATAATTCAACTATTTCTAAGTACCTAGGTCGTAATAAGGAGAGAAGTAGCAGCCAGCATGTATTTGTCAAGAAGAAATCATGTCAAATCCACCTAATTCCACTCTACAACAGAGTAAGCCTTGTGGGTAGAGGAGGAAAAGACAATGTCAGACATCTTTACTTAAGTGAGGGTTTTGGCAAGTTTCACATAATATTCTCACAAGTAAACTAAAAAAATCTGGTCAAGATTAAACTACAGAGAAAAGGCATGCTAAGATAACTGCAAATCTAAAAGTTAAGAGTAATTTATTAATGATTTGATGTCAAAATGGTAGGATTGTACCAGGTGGAAATCATGGTCTTCTGCCCTACGTCTGGTGAAGGACATTATTTTTATGAACGATTAAGAAGAAGGGATAATAATGTGTTTATTTCATTTACAGATAAAATCAAGCTCAGGCAGACAGTCTGTAAACACCCTCAGTGATAGAACAGGAATCAGAAAAATCGTGGCAAATTAGAGAGGTGGCGAGGAAAAATGAGGCTAAATTCAACAGGAACAAATGAAATGTATTCACATAGGTGAGAAAAACAATTGGTTCAAATACAGGACAAACTGCTATTGTAGAGATAGAGTGATTAAGGAATCCCAAAGTGACTGTAAATCAACTATATTACATTGTTTTTGAAAAGACAAATATGACACTGGTGTGTACAAGTAAAAATGTCACCTGTAAGTCCTCTGAAAGATCCTCCTGCCCCACTCAGCCCTGCAAGGCTGGAAGGACTGACTGGGCAGCAAGAATGCCATGTGGAGAAAAATGTGACCCAGGAGGAAAGAACTGGGATTCCCTTGGAATAAGGCAAGATCTGAACACATTCATGAAGTGCTTGAGAGACAAAAGGAATAAACTGCTCTTATGTGCTGAGGCGAGGATGAAACACATGGATTTTAATTGTAGCAAGAAATCCAACATTAAAAAATCAATTTGACAGACATTTGCCAGAAGTTGTTTAGTTTGAGGTGATCCTAACACTGAATAGACAGATAGCTTAAAAGGTTTCAAAATGTTAATTTTATCCATCTTTTCTTTTCATGACAGACTGTGGATTTCAGGGATACAGGTCACAGATGATTAACCAAAGTTCACAGGGGGTACCTAAAACCAAGCAGAAAATTGAAGGCTGACCTTAGCAACACCAGTTCAACACTCTTTGCCTCAGAATATCTTTTCTCTCACTTCCTCTGCCTCAATAAATAGATTGTACATGTAAAATATGCAATAAATGGCACATTAATTTTTTTTTTTTTCACTTAGCAAAGAAAATAGCATCCTAGCTGATTTTTTTCATTTCTGGTTTTGCTGCCTCTCTTAGGATAATATAAGTAAAAGGATGGTGGTACCAAAGCACAGTTGTCTGGTGGAAAATATATTGCAGATACACAAATATGCCATTAGATTTCTGCATAATTGGATACTAGCTGATTAAAGGTCACCAACAAAAAGCCTCTTGACAGCCCCAAAAAAAGCTCAGCTCCCTCATATAGCACATGTCAGTGCAGAACAGAAAAATGACACATCCGGTTTATTATATCACATTTACAATTTAGAATGGATTATTAGTGACAATATTTCTTTTACAGAAATAGCAGATGCCATCTTTTTTTATTAGAAATGCTGTGAATAATAATTAATAGCCTCCTTTGCTGTGTTAATAATATACTCATACCCAGTAAATATTGGCTAAATAATTAAGTAAAGGGTGTTTTTTTTCTTTCCAATCCCCAAGCAATTTGCTTAATTTGATAAATTTTAATTGGAATAGTGAAGACTTGGTTAATATTTAAAAAACAAACAGTTAATCATGTTCTTTTGCACTGCCTGTATCAGCTCCATCAGAAGCACCATGCTGTTCCAGAGGGACAGACAAACCAGAATTGAGGCACCAGAGATACCAAACACTATCTTTGAAAAATGGACTTTTAAAAAACATGTAAGTGCTTTCCTCTTTCTGGAATGAACTGGGGCCTAAAATACTCTCAAATCCCAGCCCATTCCTTGAGTGTAGTCTTGGCACATATATTCTCTGGAAGTTGTGGGAATTGAATATCCAACTGTTTAGATGCCTTTGTCTGTTCCACTGTGTATTAAAATAACTTTAATAACGGCTGATTATGCCTCAAGTGGATAAAGGAAATCAGATACAGAATGCCATACATACACATAATATCCTTACATGTTTCCTGCACAGTTTTGTATTCTCCTACACTTTTAATCTAAAGTAGTCCAGTTTTAATCAGAAATAGGAGTTATCAGTAGCATGCATAAATCATTTTCTACAAACAATGGTGGCAGGCAAAGGTGTTTTTAGTCCTCTGCAGGTCTGTCAAAATATTTGTAGAAGTAATTCACACTTGCAATAACCAAACGTACGAACATTTTGCAATTCACTTCAAATAAAACCTCTGTATGTGAAAGACCAATTTCTACACTCATTTAATTTTTTTCTTGATCAGGGTGATTGCAGGCAGGAGGTTGCATGAGACAGTAAGACTAAATCTAATTCATTATTATGAACTCCATGGTTTTTAACGATTACCTGAGCTTTGAACACTTGGTTCCCATTAAGGGTAAGAGAAACTGGCTGTTTAAAATCCTTGATGACTTTGAAATTTTCTAGCCAGCTCGTCTGAATTCTGCTGAGGAACTGACTCCGTGTATGTTCATGCAAATCCTATTAAAGTCGGTGAAAGTCGTAAGCATGTCTCTGGGGCAGAGTGGGACCCCCTGCTATCTAGTCAGTGCAAATTAACAGCTGGGAGTGGAAGGAATGTAAAAAAGCAAAATCTCTTCACAGGGCCACATTGATATGCAAGGGATTTGCTTGTCAGGGCGAGATGTGTGATATGAAGTGAATGTTTATTGCACGCTGCAGGGAGCACCCAGTAGTGGCCAAAAGGAGATATCTGCAGCAGATCTGGATCGGAAGCTGTCTAAAAGCCAAGGCAGAGTGAAAAGCTTTTTGATAGAGAATACCTTTGTCATCCAGCTTATTCCTTGTTAGAGGAAAACCAACTGCCAGAATTTGCAAATTGAGGAAATAGTGAATCCTGATGTTTTGCCATCACTTGTAGCAACTATTTTGCAGTAATTTAAAGCATGCTTATCTATAGGTGTGGGTGGATGCAAAACACACCATAAATTCCAGCAATGTTCCCACAGGAACTCAGGGAGAGGGGAAAAATTTTCACAAGTGATGTGGACTTCAGTCTGATAAGTCAGGTAAACTGTTGAGGCCCCTGGTCACAAACACCAGTTTGGATGATAGATGTCCCCTTCCTCTTGCTGAGGGACTAAAATTCTCTTGTTCACCTGATTCCTGGAATAACACAGTAAGAATTTTTAATCTGTGTTGTGTTTAGTGTGTCCTATTAGAGTCTTTCTTCTAGAAATATGGAACAGGACATTATTTCCTTTTCCAACAAGAACCACAGGCATCTAACCAACCCCTGCTTCCTTCCACTCAGCTGCTGATCTCCATCCATGTGTGGTACAGAAATAAAGCTGCTGCTTGCTGCTACTAATGCTACTGACCCCCCACCCTCTAAAGAGGACCAGTCTAAGGGCACCAGGTGCTTGCTCAGGGATGGAGACACCAATTACAGATTACCTAAAGACTTTTTTCTCTGCCACAGTTCCTTTCTTCAGAGCAAACGACCATTCAGATGACCAACACTGCTCCAAAAGCTTTTTCTGGAATCAGCTGTAGTACTTGGTTGGAATTCAGATGCTTTGAGTCATTACGTTAGTTACATATTTTGGTAAGTTACACACGTTACTGCACAAATCACGTCTGCAATACTAACACTAATGATAATTTGAATGATCCCCTGCAGATCAAGAGTTACTTTCCAAAAGAAATTTGCAAATTACATTTGCTAATGGCCACATCAGGGAATTTCGCACTATGTTCATGAACCATTTGTGAACAGAAAATGGGGAGCTTCATCAAACAAATCACTCATTTTGAGTCGTTGCCATGCTCTTGCTGGTAGCAGTACTAAATATAAAAGCAACACCCACACACTTCCCAGCTGGCCCAGTGGACAACACAAATCAAAGCTAGTGGGAAAAGTACAAATAATCACAACTGTAACAAAATAAAGTGTCACATGCAGCAAAGGTGGCAGACATGGAAGCTGAGATTTCTCTAGAGTTAGGATGAGGTGGACTGTCAAGTCCTGCTATGCTGCAGGACCTCAAGCTCTGACTGACAAAAGGGAATGGCTCCACACTGTCCAGCAGCAGAGGTGACACAGCCAGCTGTTCTCACTGCCCAGACAGCTGGGACATTGCAGCTGATTATCAATCACCATGTAACCACCAGTTTCTAAGGTGACATTTTGAAGTGAGATGTCACACTGCGTATCAGGACCTCCCCTATGCAGCAGAGCAGCCATGAGGAGATGGTGCTGCTGAGCACTGTGGCCTCACTGCTCCTCTGGTTTGCCAGCACTAGTTAGAAATACAGGGCTCTGATGCAGAAAAATTTCAGTGGATCCAGGTCTGTGACCTTAAAGAGCGAGGTGTGCATCATCCCATACACCACAGAGTACCAAATGAAGGCTTGACTAGAAACCAATTACAAAACTCATAAATTCATTAAAAATGTCTGCAAAACCATCCAGAAATGAATGTGTGGGTAGATGTGAAGTGCTATGTGTGTGCAGCCCAGAATCAGCTGCCTTGTGCTTGCCAGCTCTGCAGCCCCTTGAGTCCTTCTGACTCCTGTTGGCTGAAGTCTCCCTCTTCTAGTGCAATTATCTGCTAACACTAACAGGAATTAAAGGAAATAGCTACTAAGGATCAGAACATACAGGCTGTGGTTTGCTCCCTACTCCAGTAAGGAAACCTGAGGATTTGTCTTCTCTAAATGCTCTTTCTCTTTTTCCAAACTGAAAATTTGAATTTTTCCAGCAAATGCTGAGGCTATACCAGCATATATTATCAATTCAGATTTAATCCTAATTATTTTTTTCCCACTGAACATCTCCATTTAGTTCCTTCTGTCCAGTAATGGTGAGAGTAATGCTGGCTAACGTGTCTCTGCAGTCTACCTGAGTTTAGATGTGTTTGCAAATGTGGGGAGGGTGATAGAAACCTTGAGCATCAGCATGGCTTTTTCCCCTGATCTCAACAGCAGGTTTGACTTAGAAAACAGGACCTTCCAAGATACTGACCACCAGCATCATCTTTTTTCTACTTTCCTGTAGCACCAAGTTCAAAGTGAAACAGCAAGAAATTGCAGCTGTGTCCTTTGAACGCTGTTACTCAGCACCAGCACCACAGCCTTACACATGAGGAAATGTGTGTGCAAAAACTACTTCCTAGGAGGTTTCTGCCTAATGCTGGGAAGCACTGATGCACTCTGCTCCAGGGAGAGGTAAAAGGTTGCTTGCCACCCACTCAATACCCATTTCCTTCTGCGTGATCGATGGAGCACCATCAGAGCCCCGTCGGTGACAGGCGCCTGTAGTTGTGGGAGCTAGAGGGTGGGAATGGCTCTGTGAGAGATGCTCATGGAGACAGAAGCAGTGAAGAGCATGGCAGCAGCAAAAGGAATGAAGCAGGCTGCCTGCTGCACGGGGAGCAGGCAGTGGGATAACAGAAGGGACCTTGATTGAATTGGAACATTTCTTTGTACTTGGAGCCCTGACTGCATCTCACTGTGTAAAGTTTCTTCCAGTGCATGCTTGGTGACATCTTGACACACTGATTTTAGCATTGCTCACTCTGTAATCCCCACGGGAAGATATCTGAGCCCTGAACAGTGTTTTTGAGTAATATCTTCCAACTAAACCCATTTTGCACTTCTTTCCCTGCCAAGGTCACTGAGTTTCTGATCTCAAAAGCAAATGCTTTACAGGAAAGGTGAATGGAAAGAGGAATAAAGGCCTGGGCTGCTCCTTAGGGGCAGCATCTGGCACAGCTCAGCCTGTGCAGTTTGCAGGCAGCATTAGCTAACATCAGGCTAGAGCTTTCCCATCTAGGCAGAGCAGGAGCACTGCAGGGAGCCAGGCTATCCTGGGAGACACAACCTGCCTTTGTCTTGCTCTGGGGATTGCACAGTGAGACAATATTCTCACAGGGCTGTGAGCTAAAGCCCAGCTGTTCTTAGATCTACAAGGGAGACTGGGGCAGCCCCAATGGGGTTGTTGATGGCAGGGAAAGGGACTGGGTTTGGGGTGTGCCTGTCTCCACCCTGGCTGCCACCTGCAGTGGGGCAGGGAGGAAACCTCTCCTCTTGTCCTGGGTGAGGAACCTGCCTCTCCTCCTATCACTGAGGAATTAGGAGACAAGAGAGCTCCCAAAGCAAGAATATTCAGGTACTTATAAGAAGGTCTTTTCCTGCATCAACTAAGATTTTTTTTTACAGTAGCTCTTTAAATATCATAGAGTCATAGAATGGTTTGAGGTGAAAAGGACCTTAAAGACCACCAAGTTCCAACCCCTGCTCTGTGATTAGGGACACCACAACATCCCCCCATCCCAGTCTGGGATGCTGTCACACAAATCTGTCCCCAAACACGAGGCAGGCTGGCTGCAGGAGCAGTGCTCCCACACACATACCTGCATGTACATGGGCACGGGGTGACTGGAGAAGTTAATCAGCTTCAAAGCTGACACAGTAATCAGAGGTTCACATCAGGACGAGGGGAGAGCAGCGGGGCCCTGCGTGCACAAGGAACGACCTTTGAGTCCTGTGCTCTGTGTGCTCACACACCAGACCCTGCCACCAGCCACGTTCCCCTCAGGAACAGCCAGGGTGGTGGCACCTGGGCCCCTCTGCCACCAGAGCCACCCGCCCCCAGCTCCTTCCAGGGCACTGGTGACATTTTATGGCTCATCTGTCATCGTGTCACCCCCTCCACAAACTGTGAAGAGCTGGGCTTGGTGCTTATCCATAGCATGTTCACAGGGACAGGAAACACTGGGGCAACAATTTGCTTTTACACACATTTCATCAAACCATCAGACAGCAGAAACGACTGGGAAAGACGGAACAACCTGAATTTGGAACAGGATCCCAAAATAGGAATTTTGACTGCGGAGCCTGAAGGAATAAGAAAGGCTGTTCTTCCACAAGCACACAAAAAAAACCCCAGAAACAATTGTGAAACAACCAAATAAAATAAACTATCCTTCCTTCTGTAAATATTTCAGAAAATTATATACAATCTAATGCACAAATTTCCTCCGTGCAAAAATATGATAAAATGCATTCACAGATTAATCTCCATCACACACATATCCCGGGATAATGTGGAGGTACAGAATAATGTACATGTAAAACACAAAAAATCTATGCCTTATTGCACTCATAATTTGAATTTTTCACATGAACTGCTCAAATATTTTTGTACATCTGCTAAACTGCTTTGGGAGTAACATGAGAGTACACTATGCCTAATAACTTAAGGAAAATTTTGAAGCTTCATCTTCCAGATTTTTATTCAAGGAAGTATTAGTCATTAAACTTGGGCATTATTTACCTTTTCCAGAGAAGTGGTGACAATATTCCTCATTTTAATCAATACAAAAGGAAAAAAATCCAAACCTCTCTGAAAATAACTTCTTTGCATTAATCACAAAAAAACCTTTATTTAAAGTTAACATTTTTAGCATTATCTCCCCTCTTTCAGAGTTCTTTTCAGGGTTAATTTCTAAACAGAAACACCACATTCTACTGAAAAGTCAAAATGTTTGCAATAGATAACTCCTAGAAAAAAAATGCTGCAATATTTAAAGGAAATTCTTTTTGCTTGATTCCATAAATTTGACTCAAGTTGTGAAACTGTTTTATTCTGACCAGGTTTTTTTGTTTCCATGAAGAAAAATCATTCATGGACATTAACTAATTACCATTTTTCATAACTGGAAAACTTAGCAGTATATGGAAGTAAAAGAATGGGCCCAGCCCAAACACACCAAATAACTGGATGTGTTGTCTGACTCTGCTGTGATTCAGGATCTTATCAAAAGGGAATCCTGAGCACAGTTTGCAACAACCACCTCCATTGCTAGTGCAGAGTCCTTCCAGTGAGAAATATATATAAATAACATATTTGACAGTGCATTTTTAATGAGATTTTGAATAATTATTTTGTTTCCTTTAAAATGCGTTTGAAAGAAAACTGTATTTTGATTACCAATGTAATATGTACTCCTACAGGCTTATAGAATGAATCTAAACCATGCACTTCATGAATGCTTTACTGTATGTCTTAAATAAACTGAATCTGCTGTAAGCAGATTGTTTTGAACATTATTATTATTATTATTGTTATTATTATTATTATTATTATTATTGATACCTTTGGAAAATTCAGCAGATGTTGAGATATTAAGAGAATATCAGAAAGTTTAACTGCATAGCTTTTTTGTTTGTTTGTTTGTTTGGGGGGTTTTTTTGTTTGTTTGTTTGTTTTGGGGGGCTGCAGTGGGTGTACAAGCACCAGCCCATTGTGGGAGCCAAACAGCCCAGTGACTCTCCTGTTTCTGTCTGACACAGAGAGCTGAGCCCAGGAGAAAGGAGAAGAGAAAAGGAGAAAAAAATGTTGGAAATATTCATTTGAAGTTACACTATCTTTCTTCGTTGTGCACAAAATCCACTAAAATTCAAGAAGAAGGAAAATATATTATTTCTGCAGAATAACCTTAAGCCCAGAACCAGTTAATTGGCTGGTATAAACATCCAGCACATTGACTTTGCTGGAGCCCAGGTGATTTATTTTAGGATTCTGCTTCTTGCTGGGTACACAGAGACCACAACAACCCAGGACTGTACCTGCAGCCAGCCTGGCTTCCATCATGTCACAAAAGCCCCATAAAAACTGGTTTTTGCAAACACCACCACCCTGGGCCAGTCACGGGCAGGAGATAGGGCACTCCTTTCCCCCAGGGTCATGGCCTTCCAGATCCTGCCTCTCACTGCTAAAAAGTCATAAAATGAAGATATTCACTGAAGCATCCCAGGCCCTCCCTGGGAAGGGAGATTCAGAGCCTGCCTCTGGGATGCATCCACCCCCAAAATTAGCTCTTGGAAGCAGCTCAGGCAACCACCAGTGCTTAAAGGAGTTTGTCAGATGAGGGCAATGGGAAAGTGCACAGCTCTGGAAAAACTCTTCCCAGCTGATTCTGACCATCCCTTTGCAAGAAAGCTGAATTCACAAGGGAAATAGGTGCAGAGAAAGCTGCTGAACTGACTAGAGAGCCCATTTAATGAGAAGAGACAAAGTGTACAAGTTTTGTTTAGCTTCACTGGGCAGAAGCTGACCCAGAATGTGTTTGCTGTATCTAAATATTCCACACTGATAAACTCCATAGAAAAAATACTCAAGCAATGGGATGATTGTTGGCTCAATAAAAGAAGCAAGTTGCCTGTGAAACCCCTTAAGGGAGAGTAGGGGTTCTTTAACCCTCAAGTTTTTGACAACATTGCAAAAGCTATGAGATTTTTCCTAGTAAGTTGTGGAAATTTGTGACTTGAGCAGAGGGACAGCACTCAGCAACTTTCCCATCCCCTCTAGACCTACATCATGCAAAAACCAAACCAAATTTTGCCACAGATTTAATTGGGCTCACTCTGAAATGTTAATCCTATGAATGTGTACGTGTGGCCTAACCAATTTTGGGTCTTTAAATGATTTACCACAATTTTACAGACCAGATATGGCCTTAAAGTAAATGAATGTGTAAATTGTATCTTCAGGAGCAGGTACACAGATCTCTGTGCACAGAATAAACTGTGCTGGCCACAGACACAGTTTATTAATCAATTATCTCTGTTTACTGGAGACTAGGATCTTCCTGCAGCTGCTGAACCAAATGACATGCAATGACAATTATGTAAACTTTCATGGAACTCCAAAATAACTATCAGCAGTTTCCTGGCTGTTATTTTTGAGCTGATCTAATCTGACATATGGCGATTCCTTGAGTCATTTGATAGTGTAGAGAGCTAAGTAAACCCCTCTCCAAACACCCATAAAAAGTGGCCCTGCAGATTTTGCTGCTTTTGGAAACCCAGAATTGCTGCAAAGAGTCAAACATGAGGAAGGATGAAATCTTATAGCAGACCTTGACCTTGGGTGCATCAAACCTTTTTAAAACAAAAATACGTTTTCAGGTAAACAGCCTACTTTTATAAAAGGAAGAAGCCTTCAGCAGAAGAGCATGACCCTTCATCAGAAAGTGCAAAATCTAACAGACTAAAAGTTTCCATCCTAACATAGGAATTTTGTCAACAGTACACTTGCTAAAAAAACTCAGTTTTCTGCCACTGATGAGCAAAACATTTTAGTTGACTTTTCAGTGAAAAAGTGACATTAGTGACCCTTCTGAAAATGCCAGAAATTTATTCTTCAAATAAATTTTATCCACACATCTTCCAGGGTTATATTTTTATTTCTGTCTTAACTGGACTTCCGTTTCTTGCTTTAGGTTGTGTCATTTAATCCTCTAAGAACGGTTAAATCCCATAAATCAGCCATTTATACATGCAAAACCCCTAATTTTTGCACTTCAGAACAGGATTGCATATCCAGACTTGTTTCTTGAATATCCTGGAAACACAAATCAGGAGAATACCTATCCCAGAACATCAGTTCCACAGCTGATACCTACAGAATGAAACTGAGATTAGCCTAAAAAATTTGTCTTAGCTAATGTTCAACTTCATACCTTGCTTATTAGTAATGCCACATCAAAGTTTAGTAGAAAGAAAATGTTTTTAGAAAACTGAAGTACACAGGAATATTTTCTCACAGTGATGCAGCAGCTCCTGGACAGAACTGAACTCATCCTGCTTCACCATCTTAAAAATTCTCTGTGTTTAGATGCAATTCCTTGAACCCACAAAAGCAACATTGCTTAAATTTTCTGTAATTGACTTACAAGCCATTGACCCCACATGGAATTACAAGGGAAAGTGCTGGGATGTGAAGGGATTTGGTTCCCCCAGCAGCTGCAGCTGCTGACTGTGTCCTGCAGCAGTGGGCACATGGTAAAAAGGGAGGTGAAGAAAAGGCCAAACCAAAGAGCAGAGAAATGGGCAGTGCTGTGAAGCTGATTTCCAGCCTGCAGCTGAAGCAGCAGAGAATATCAAATGTCAGAAGGAGGCTTATCCTCTAAAGCTTCTCAGCCCCATTTTGCACAACAAAGAGATCTGGCTAGTTCAGATAAGGGGTGGATATGAACATCCCAACTTTCAGTTGCTTATTTATCTGAGGCACTCCACCCTTCACTAGGCATCTCCTTTCCTTGAATGATTCAAGTCCCTGGATTAAAATATTGTGCACACTACCAGAACACTGCTCAGTGCACTGTGCTTTGTCTGTCCCATCCCCAGAGACCCATCACCAAACCTGATTCTGTCCTCCCAAGCCAGCAAAACTCCCACCAACCTCAGTGGCACCAGGACTAGGCCTGGGTAAACATTTTCTATCTGTGCACAGTCCTTCTCAACATGGGAGAATATTCACACATTAACACACACATGCACATGCACCTTTCTTAAATGAGGTTTTTGTTTGCACAGCTGTGCTAACACCTTACATGGAAGACACTTTTATTCTGGAACAACAACTTATCACAGTAATTCAGAGAAGTGTGTATCAATAGGCCCCAGGAAGGGAAGGAAGGACAACCTTGTCAAGGCATGGATCTTCCTTTCCCTTTAAAATGCCTCAGTCAAGTTCTTGCTTCTCTCCTCCTGTGTGTTCAACCAGTTTTGATTTGCTGATTCAGAAGATCCTGCTTGCTAAAAGAGCAAATCCCAGTATAGGCAGTGAGAGTCTCTGGAGAGCAAGCTCATTCTTCTTGGGTGTCTCCTACCAACCCACTGCAAGTGCTTCCTAGACTTTTCTCAGTGATCCACATGGAAAATCTTTCCTGCTCACTAATCTTGAAGAGATCTTCCAAAAAACAGTCCTGACTTAGTGACATGTTATTTATCCATCATCTCCACCATAGATGAAGCTGCTCTCAGGAGGGCCAACCTTCCAAACTGATGATCAAGTCTCAGTACACTAATATTGCTGTTCTGTACATGGATAAAAATACAGAGAGGGCACAAGTGCAAATGCATATCCAAATGTGGTTGTGTTTTCTCTACTAAACTACAAATTATTATCCTTAGCTGAAAAATTCTTCCCAGATTTACCCCATCATCTGTCACCCTGAAGGTGGCAGACCCTTACTGTCTCACCTCTTCTCATCTGGCATCTGGCTCCTACCAGATCCCAACACTGTTAAAGAACTCTCATTTATTTTCACTTCAAAGTGAATTAGTTAATAGTTTCTTACCAAATTTTCACATCTTTGGATATTTCACCTTAACATATCATTTTAGTGTCTATTTCTATGTCTTTCACTTGGCTGTTATCCAACCAATTTAGCTTAAATAATAATTTAGTTTGATTTTTCCATATGCAAATCAATTTGTTGTATTGCTTGTTTGTAAGATGCTACACATTATTTTCATTCTATGGCATAAGCACAGTTAAACTCACCTAGTTTTTCTCCCTCACAACTCAAATTCATCTTCTAATGAACTAAGACTTAACCAGCTAGATAAGGGTCATTAGAAATGTGCATTCATTTTTAGCAAGGCCAAATTGCACAGCTACAATAGAACACATTGTTTTGTACATTGCAGTAGAAAACTACACGACTCCAGGAGTTTCAGACATTAACTGGAATTTTTCTAAGACTGATAAGTATCACAGCATGCAACATACAGAATTCCCCTAGACATTGTCTGCAGATAATCTACCACTGTGGATCTTTGCACAACCTTAAGACCTGACCTGAATATGGTTCCCTGTTTTCTCTACAGTCACATATACAAACCTGTCATTTCAGCAGTTTGCAACTGATCAATTAATAGGTCACTCAGCCTGTGATGTAGTCAAATATTAACATGAGATCAGAGTGAGTTACCTCCTCCTGTCACAGCAAAACCTTTGCAGTAGTGACTTAAATGGGTGAAAAAAAAATTAACCAGCTCTGCTGGGATCTCCATGAGTGAACATCCCACTCTCAAACAGCAAAACTTCACTCGCCCTCTGGAATATCACAGCATCAATCTGTCACATATTAGAGATTTCCCCTTCATGCTATTAACATACCTCAGACTCAGAAAAATACCAGTAATTTACAGGCTTTTTGAGGAAAGAGAAACAGCTTACTCAGTATTTGTTTATATATGGAATTATTTTTATACCATTGAGAATAACACTTTCCTTGAATCTGTGCTCATCCTAAGCTTATTTGCACTAAGGCAGAACTGTGAATCTAGTGTGTGCATTGATTCTTTCCCTTAGAGACTGGACTTTGAGAAGATTTGCTCAGGTTTCTTCCCCTCAAGCCAGATTGATTTAAGCTCCAACACTGTTGGTTTTTAGGAAGCCAGACTGCTCTGAGTCTGGATCTGGCCCAATTTAAAAAGAAAAAGAAAAAAAGAAATAGAATCTGTAGGTCATGGTCTGTGCTGCAAAACTGGTGCCAGTGATTTCGTGGCAGATAGTCACTCATCTAAGTCAGATCTAAACAAATGTGGCTAGATCATGTCAGAAGGGCTCAGAACCATCAGAAATGCTGTCTTTTAGATTAATCATAAAAGCAAAGTTCAATCTTAGCCTCTGCAGGTACATTAAAGCTAGTCCCTCTGTGTGCTCTTTGTTGGTTACTAACTCTAATGCTCTTCATAAGTCTCAGACTGGGCCAGATTCCCCAAAAGATGTTGGCAGAATAAAGGTATTTTTTGTTTCCTAGGAACCTGGAGCCTAGCTGTTCTCTGCTTTTTTGTGGGCCTTTTTCAGCAAAGAGGGATTTCTTTTTCTTAGAGTAAAATTTCCCCTCAAAAATTTCTCAGGTTTTTCATCTCTCTTTATCACTTGCTTTTTGTGGAAAAACTTAGCATACCACTGTCTGAAAAAAAGCCACCAACTCTCATGTTCATGAAAGCTCAGTATCTAAAAGTCTATGAATCATTTTAATGAAAAAAGGAAAAAAAGTACCTTCCAAAGAAGCCACCAGGAAAAAAAATCAACAACTTGTGTCCAGGGAGGGACCAAGGCCAACTTTCACCTCACAGACTTTCCAGAGCTAGTCCAAGTTTCTTCCTCAGTTCATCATTTTCATTGCAGATTCAGCTGTGGGATATCAGAGCTGGTGCTTCAAATCCTTTTGGATTTATATAAATACCATTTCATGCTGATCTAGATATCTTTTTTAAGCTGACACAGCAAGATGGGGTTCAACGTGCCCATTGGAACTTACTGACACTCCTGCAGTCCTCTTGTTCTTGGTGAAATTTTTGCTTTTTGTGGAAGTGGTGGAATTTTAGAGACAAAAACGAAATAGGTAGAAAAAAATGTGGCAATGCTGCTGGGTGAGAATGGGGAGTCTTAACTTTCTTTGGAGGCTGCAGCATCTTTACAGCCAGATTTGTGAACACAAAGGGCAGTTTGGCTCAGCCATTTTTTTTCAGAGTTAATAAACTTAAGTCCACAACAACATGCTTCCCCAGAGAAATCCAGTTATCTTCCCAAAGCCTTCTAGCTTCCAGGGCCATTCCAAAGCAATAATCATGGCTGTGACAGACAGAGCAAGGAATGAATGGTAGAAATTAGTCAGAATGCATAAAGGACACACAACACCCTCCCAGCTCAGCATTCATCCAGTGAGTGTGGCCATCAAGAGGCAAGAGCAAAGACAACAAACCAAGCCATACACCTCCCTTCCCTATTCCCCACTCCATGGTATCAGTGGAAGGCAAATTGGGCACAAGGGCCAGAAGGGAGCTCCAAACAGATTCTTCTAACTCATTTTCAACCCCATCCAGGAGTGCATGAACACAGATGAAGAAGAGATATCAGCCTGTGTAACATCTCTAGTGGCTGTGGAAGGTGGCAGAAAGGACCAAGACTTGGTGACTGCTAATTTTTCATGTTGTGGGCAGTGAACACAGAGTGCAGCTCAGACAATCATGACCAAAGCTGCTTTAAGAAACTTTGAGAAAGTCAATATGCCAGATTTCAGCCTAGGAAGTAAACAGGTATATAAGGACAAAGAGAAGGTGCCATGATTTAACACATAGTAAAGAAAGACATCCTGGCTTTTGTGTGGAGACATGTCTGTGGAGATAATCTCCAGCCATCCTGGATGATAATAAACCACATGCAGTAGTGGTCTCTGCACTTCATTAATTACTGAGGAGAGTTTGCACTTGGGTACTCAGACCAGTCTCCATTCATGGTGGAAATAAAAAACTATTTTCTTTGTTACAGTACTCAGCTGGGTGGCAGCTGGCCTTGGTGCAACCATGAAAACCTCTCTCACACTGGCAACAAATTCACTTTCATAAAGTGACTATGCAGCTCCAAAACAGCAAGGTAAGAAAAGAAAATTATTTAAAAGTAAAAGAAAGGTCAAAACCCTTTCAGGATTATTCACTTTTTTGAATTACAACCTTCTTATTCCCATAATACCCATCTAACAATTGTCCAATCTTCTCCTCTTTGTAAATTAAATCCCATGAAGAAATCACTTCTTCCTTTTCATCATAAAAACATAGGTATGTAAAAGTACTGACCCTACGAATTAGGGGTCAATTATTATTTCTAAATGTGTGCTTACAGACAGGCAAGTAGACGCTGGACAGACCCCAAAAGGCTGTGGATTGTGTTCTGGCTGCCTATTACAGTCATTAAGTAGGTGATTCATGGCCTAGCATTTAGCACTGCCAGACTATGTCTTTCTGTGCAATAAAGAGGGAGAAAGAGCTGCAACATCAAAGCCAGGCACTCACAGTCAGCCATCTGCCTAACACTTTGACTTATGTCCCTTTATTGTGCATGGATCAGGGTCTATGGTGGTGCCCTCTGATCTCCTACAACACCAACACTGTTCTAGGTGCTTGGGTTCATCCTATGGACACTGCTTGGTGATAAAATCAGCCTTATCTAAGCTTGGCCAAGCACAGAAAGTAATTTCAAACAATGTATGAAGGAAGGATGGCAATGCTTTCTTGTGTTTTTAGGTTCCATGGCATAAGCAGCAGGCTGCCAGCCCACAGCAATGTGTGGCACTTCTCACCCCTCCACAAGGACTGACCTCAGGGTGCTTTGCTTAAGTGAGTGAATGTTATTGATCCCCTTATTCTGGAGAAAACAGAAACATCGTAATGTCACCAAGATTTTGCAATGACAGTCAAACCCGAATGGTTGCTCCCTAGAGTCCTGCAGGGCTGTCAGAGCACAGGTCTGCTGTGATCCTCTAGGCTCAGACAAGGCATCAGCCCTGCAATGGAAGCAGCAGGTGGAGGTGCTTGCCAAAGCCCAGGTGTTTGGCAGAGCCTCTCTTCCCTCGGGACTGGGAGCGCGTTGTTTCCTGAGCAAGCCCAGCCGTGTTTGCTCACTTCACTCCACAGCTGCAGGTTTGCTTCCAGCTCTCACTGCTGTCACTAGACTGCCTAAATGTCACCAGACTGCCTAAACCTGGCCAGGCTTCCCATGCCAGGCACGAGACCTGCGTGCTTGACTCCTGTCCCCACTCTGGTGCGCCAGGCAGCCGTGGGGCAGTGCCACAGGTGACACCAGCAGAGCCACTGCTGTGCTAAAGAGCTTTCATGCATCACTGCAGACTAAGTGGCACAGCCAGGCCAGGAGGCAAATAGTGGCAGCACTCTGTGTCTCAGGATCATTCCTGCACACTTGATTCAGATTTCCTGTTGCTGAGGTCCAGATGAGGCCACACTCTGGCAGCAGGAAGAGATGTAGCTGTCAGGAACAGTTAGAGAAAATAGGGGTAGGCTCTGGGGACAAGGGGGCTGTGGTGGCTTGACTCAATCTTGTGCAGCAGAGCCTCTGCATAAGGCATCCCTGCATGCATCCCCTCCTGCCAGTGTGAAATGACAACACTGTGCAATGTCTGGGCAACTCATTGAGCAGCTACTTGTGAAGCTCTTTAAAAGGACCAGTGGTTTTCAAGTGACCTGATCAGCTTCACACATCCTGAAATATTCACATAGCTGAATAATCCACTCAGCTGAGTATCTAGTCTGTGGCTTGCTTATGAGGACATTCTAGGAAATACTGTTAGAACAATAATGTATTTATTCCTATTTGCTGATTTGGAAACTTTGAGCCTCACCTGGCTTTGTTTTCTCATTTCTCTTGTGAAAACACACACCTAGTCAAGTAATTGGTCATGTTCACGCAACTCTTTGTGTTCTGCTGTGTTTATTTGAGAATCACACATGCACACACACTTGAGAGGGAGATAAAATCACTCTGGCTGAGAGGCTTTATCTTGCCTATCTGTTCCTCAAATAGGTCCATTTGACTTGGAAAGGAAGAGGATAATTTGATTCCTAACAGAAAACGTCCTCCTTTGATCTGATGTTTTTGCAGTTAGCCATTCTCCAATAGATCTTTTCTGTGTGATGTTTTCCTTTTGTTTCCTTTCATTCCTGTCTTATTTTACAATAACATATTTGAGAGAACCCACCCTTCTCCCAGGGAAACATCATATCTAACCCATGCACAGTCAAGCACAACTCTGAAATTCACATCACTGCCTCCTGTACTATCCTGTGTCTTTAGATGGTAAAACACTATCAGGCTGCTTGCATTTAAACCAGCAGATGCTAGTATTACTACATTTCAAAGGACCCAAATCAATCCACTTCCTTCATTGTCCCACTCTCGCAAAAACCTAGACAGAGAAGCCAGAGGCTTTGTAGTTTTTGAAGTGCTCTAATCTGGACAGATCTTACCATTGCTGTCATAATTGATTAAGCTGTTGCCAGCATCCCCTGCATCTCCAGAGAGCTGTCATGGTTCACATTCATCAGGGCATGCTCCAAAGTTCACACACTTCCACAAGGCACAGCTCGCTGAGAGTCGGACATCATTAGAATAATAATACTTTGCACTTGCATCTTGCCTTTCATCACAGGCTCCCAAGGCACAGGGCAAATACTTGGATGGTTCAGAAATATTGGAGTATTTCTCAAATACTCAGAAATATTTCTGCTACCCTTTGTCACACCCTGTCATACTGCGCAGCAACCCTCTCTCCATCTAAAAATGATCCATGGAGCTGTTTGCAGAGCAAGATACACCAAGGGCAAGTGAATATTTACCAAAAAATTGACATGATGCTTTTGAGAGAAAAGTGTTACTCCTGTTCTAAATTAATGGAAAAACTGATTGGTTTGCATTGGTCTCCAAAGGGCAGCTGAAAGTTGTCCCTCAGACCAGGCTTGTGGTGTCCCACACTGAGCTTTTCTGAGTCATAAATGTAAGCTTTGTCTGCTTGCAGACAGATGGTGAAGGAGCCATGCAGATGGGAGTGGAAGCATTGGGGAGCATATTAATGGTGAAAACATTTACAGGTGAGTTGGAGCATCTTCTTTCAGTCCTTCATGTGCTTTACCAAAGAGGACTCATTGTGGGAGTAAACATAGAGCACAGTGTTCCCAAATTCCTGCTCAGCATCTAGTCACTACAAATTCCCCTTTTTTGTTAGCCCATGGAATGCATTAGCTATTTATTTATTTATTTATTTATTTCCTTACTTACTGACTTCAACAAAAGCACATATTAAATGTAGTTCAATAATATTCTAAAATGTTAATTTTCTATGTTCCAAATAGAATGCTCATCCAATCTATGTGCACAGCCACAGATATAGTGGATACATAATTTTTATAGGTATATTAAATGTATCTCTTCCAATTTCTGGGGCGTTTCTTTACATGTTAACTTTACACCCCTACTTATCTGTTCTCTCCTTTACTTCTGACCAGACTTAAACAACAGGAAGTCTTTACTAAACTATGACTAAAATAAAATAGCTCAATAAAGAAAGGGCAAGCTGACTTAGAAAACCAGGAGCCATCTCTACTCCTACCAGCTGGAGTTTCTCCCCCTTCTACAGCCATTAAAGTTATGAAATGTTTGGATGTTTTACTAATTCCATTAAGAACCAGAAAGGCTGTTCCCACCATGACCAGAAAATGAAACAGCAGCAATCACACGGGAAAATGCTCAGTTTTCCAGACTCAGCAGTTTTATTGGTGCAAATACCCTCCAGATAGACAGCCACACATTTTCTTTCTTCCTTACTCTGAACCCTAACTCAGCCTGGGGTGGCTAAGCTGGTGTTACCAACCTTCTCCAGTTCATTCCACCTGCAAGAAGAAATGGCCCACAGAGGAGGATTTTCACCAAGGATTCTAACATGTTTTTCTCACTGTCACTTTTGTGGATCTCCTGAGCAACTTTGGGCAAGTTGTTAATTCTGTCCGTGTCCAAGCACCCCAGCTATGAAATGGAAATAATAGCACCTGCACGCTGCAAAATGGCATAAAGAAAGTCAATTTTGATGCATCTGGCATATGATGCTACTAAAAATGTTGGAAACACCATTTCCCAGGTTCCATTGCTAGCCTTGTTCTAATTTTTTCCTAGGACTTCTCTAACAGCAGCATATGCTGATGTGACACGTATGGGATTTTTTTTTCTTTTTTGTGGTGTTGTTTATGCTTTTTCCTTCATCACTAAGCACCTGGATTCATGTGATTCTTTTTAATCTCATTCCCCATTAAAGCCTGAAGTTTCATAGTCAGGAAATTGGAGTGTAAAGGGGTGGGAAAGGAAAAGAATAAATGCCAAAAGGCATGAACGCAAAAGGGAAAGGGGACCACCTGGAACAGGCCAACATAAGTTATTTTAAAGTATCAAGATCTCTAAGCTGATAGAGGTTTAATTAAGGATTAAAAAGAAAAAAATATTTGTAAGTGCAGAGCTGACAATACCAAGGTTCATTCTTCCTGTTTCTTCCCCTTCAGGTGCTATTGCAGTGAAGATCAGATCAGCACAATTCACTCCAGTTCACAGTACAGGCACCAAATTACAGCCCCAGCAGCACCCGAGCCTTTGAGAAAGTGAGACAGAGCTCCTGCTGTTTTGAAGCCAGCTCGCACCAGGGCTGTCTCACTCACCAGGCAGCAGTGTGATGAGTGTATTAGCATTTAGCAAAGGTCTATAAAGTCATGGTCCCTGCCTCGAGGAGCTGACAGCACTGCAATACACAGGGACAAGAACAGGAAGCCACATGAAAAGAAAAAGAATTAAGCAGACATGTTGGTTATGCATTCTTGCAACCACATCAAGCCTGGTCAGTGTGGAGGAAGCTATTGTGCCCTTGAATGCAATTCCCAGTGGTGGATCCGGGCCCTGGCAGTCCCAGCAGGTCGGCACAGACAGGCACAGCTTCCCGGCAGTCTGTCCAGAGCCAGCCCACCTTCCCACCGCTGCTGGAATGCAGCACACAGGCATGCATAACTCAGTGTGAGCCACACACAGAACTAAATCACTGCCGGGTGCAGCCAGTGAGAGCAGGCACGAGCTACTACAATCTGCTAACCTTTCCAAACCTTGTCATTAAAAATTCCTCGCTGCAGCCTGTGCCAAATGGGATGGGTGAAGCCTGCGGGTCCCAGGGTGCTCCCATCACAAACCTCCTCCTCCTCCTTCCTACAGCAGGCATATTCCTGGCACAGCTGCACAGACCTCAGCCTGCCCTAGACCCCTGCACCCCAGAAGTGCCAAGATCCTCCTGCTGACTGTCCTGCCCAGGGCTGGGGTGAATCTCAACCCAAAATAAGGAGCAGCTGTGTCTGGCCTGGGCCTCATCAGAGAAGGGCTGCCTTTTATTCCTAGAAAGCTGTAAAATCCCCAGGCAATAACACAAAGGAAAGAAAATCTTCTTAAGAGCCAAGGAGGAAAGTCAGACATGCAGGACTGCCAGGGGACTTGCTCAAGGTCACACTGCAAGTCAGTGCTGGAACTCAACTGAGACTCAAGCCCCCAGTCCCCAGGCTGCACTATCCTCCCTTCCCTTGGAGCAGCTCAGACCAAGGCAAACCAGGATAAGGTAATGATCAGACTAAGGAAACTTTCTCTAGTGTTAGTACCTCCAGACAATGATTCTGGTAGCAAAAACCTGTTCCTAAAACTGTACAGAAAGTGATTTTTCCTTGGTTGCTTGGTGGAATTTATAACTAACACTACTCCAGCTTCTTTGGGCATTTCAAATCAAAAATATAAAACTTCACAGTTTAAGCCAGGTCATAGAGGTACAAGGGCAATATAACCTGGTCTTATGTAGCAGAAGTGGTGACTGTCTCTCAGGTATTTAGCATTCCTCTGCAGAATCCCATCATGCTGCCTTGTGGAGCACTGCACATCCTGGTCTCCCTCTGCATACTTTATTGCCTTTCCAAAGAGAAGAAGTAAATGGGGCAGATCTGCAGCTGACGTAAATCAGCATCTCCCTCCTGAAGTCAATGAAGCTCCACCAGCGGGCACTAGCTAAAGATGTGGCCCAGTGAGTTCAGTGCCACGAGGTTATGAATCACTGTTATTATGTGGCGCTGCATGTAATTGCCTGATCCCTTCTCCCCATCTCCCCGAGGGGTCCAGAGCAGCTCTGCTCCTAATGCTGCCAGCAGCAGGGGGAGAAGAGAGTGTAATGTTCAATTATCTTTTGCATGTTTTTCCAATAGTAAATCACAGCAGGGGATGTGACCCCCTGCTAATTGGAAGTCATGTCCTGTGGGGTTCTCTTCCTCCCTTTTGCTCCAATGTGTATCTATTTGTATTAAATACTGATAAATGGCACAAGTGCAGAGAGGTGGTAGATTTTGTGTTGTTGCTGGTCTAATGACGATTTCTGTCACAGAATTTCTGGTTTTTTCTCTAGTTTCAAAAATGTTCTATCACGTTTATGCCAGATTTTAGTGTAGGAGGCTAAAGCTGATGGAAATTCCTTCAGCCAAACCTGATTTAAGTCAGCTGAGAGCTCCCCGTGTTACAGGAGGATAGTGTTTCTTTCACTACCGTCTGCCACAAGGTCTGAAACCCCTCCATGGATGCTTTGTGTTTCAGAAAGGGCAAGACTGGGAGATGGTAATGCAGGAGACAGGAAGTGTTTCTGTGTAGCTCATCAGCAAGCCAGTTTAAGTTTTCAAAAGGATTTAATCCAGGTGAAATTCAACCCCGTGGTCAATGAAGCACTTACATTCTTTCCAAAGCTCAGCAATAAGGCACAGGAGGGGTGGGATGGACAGCAGGGGCTTCCTGGGGGTGATGGCAGGCTGTGACACCCCACCAGCAGTGCAGGGTGATGGGTGTGCTCTGTGTCACCCCAGCCTGGCAGCACAGCTCACCCTCCTCTGCTTCAGAGCAGAGTCACCAGAACCTGCTGTGTAGCTGCTGCTTCAGGCACTGTGCAGAGACAGCACTGCCCTCCCTGTGCCCCCTCGTGCCTTGGCTCTGTTACTCAGCCTTTTATAGCCTGGGCAGCCCATGGGACACAGGTATCTGTCCAACCTGTTCTGCACCAGCCCCAGCAGTGGGGTGGCTGTTCTGGAGGGAGCCCTGGACCATAACCCTGCATGACCTCCCAGCAGCATTACCACCAACCTCTTCCTCCACCCAGCTCCAACAGATCAGATATGCTCTCATCCCATAAACCAGCCCAGCCCTGTCTCATGCATGGAAGGATGATACCTGAGAAGCCTCTTACATCACAATGCTCTGAGACACAATTACACACCTTTGAAATGTACCCAGCACCTATTGCATCATGAGAGATGTACCAAGAATATGATTAGAGAAGGATAAAAGGTGTTTCTTTAATAACGCATTAGCCAACGTGTTTAATGAATGTGTTTTAAATGCCAGCTATAGACAGAACAAGGTGTATTTCAACACACATTTGCTGATCAAGGGAAATGTCAGGAGGAAGTCTAAAGGGAGCAAATGAACTTGGCAAACTGGAGAATCCAGCCTACAGAGAATTCAGTGGGAATTAGGGCCCTAATTCAAGAAAGTATTTAAAGACAGATTTTTAAGGATACTTAATGAGTTAGACATTTAAATACCTTTAAAAATCTCATCCACTAATATGTAATGATCTCTGCGCTCAGATCCATCCCTATTCATCCAGCAAAGCAAGCAGTACTAAAATGCTCTTCTGAATCACAATCTAAATTCAACAGGCTAATCCAGAAATTATCTAAATCCTGTACAAACTACTACAGGACAATTCATCCCCCGCATTTTCTGGTTCTGGAACCCTCTTGTGAAATCACTTCTCAATATTTTACTAAATTCAGTGGGTTAGATAGTAAAAAAAAAAAAAATCCATAGCTGAGTAATCATACTGTGTTAGATTCTGTCAGGCTTTCTGAGAAGGTTTGAATTTCAAAGAGCAGAATCAATAATCAACCACTGTGCAATAATTGGGGATTTACGACACAGAAGTATCCACACAACACATAAAAATTATGTTCTATAAGCATCTCTTCTTCCATTTTATATCTGATTAGGAATGCAAGTATTCTTATACTTGTTTCTTCGCAAAACTAACCCAAAGGGAATCTTAGAGGGTAAGGAGGTGAGAGGAAGCTCAAGTACCACAGGCATGGGCACTGTGTAAGAGTACAAATCAAATCTAGTAAGCCCTACCCTGGCAGAGAATTAGGGCAAGTCTGAGGATTTTGTCTCATTTGCTCTCTGGGCAGAGAGCAAAGAAATCTCAGCACCAGAATTCCTGCACTGCAACTGGCTGGTCATGAAAAGAGTTTACAAACACATTTTAAGAGGGAACAGAAGGGATTCATAAGGTGAAGAGACCATTGACAGCCTATAGTTCTTCACCCCTGCAGTGAAAGCAAAAGCAATCTTGGTGATATCTTGAGAGAGTGAGAAGATCAGATACTGGTGATACTGTTTTAAAGTATCTCAAGAGAAGTGGCTGACAGCCCACACTGCAGTGAAAATCTGATAAGCATCGAGTACTGAGCAAAGCTTCAAATATGAGTTTGAAGTGTAATGAGCTTCTTCTCACCCCAAGGAGTCTCTGCCCACATCTGCAGAGCATGAAATGCCCTGACTGCTGGTCATGCTGCACAAACACCATGGCTGTGCCAGGTCCTCAATCCACTGCTGTCAGAAATTGTGCACATGGAGGTGGCAGCTGCAGCAGGGTGTGATGGTGTGATGGCATCCTGGCCCCTGACACCTCTGCAGCATCCACGACTCCACCACTGCCCTGCTTCCCCTCCTTGCAGCTCCCACCCTGCACTGGCAAGTGTTACCATCAAAGCTGAGAGCATGTTTCAATAAGGGTAATACAGGAAATGTTTTGGTCTGTTCTGTAAAAATAACCACTTGACAAGCAAGAGCCGCCTCACATTTGTCAATAGCCCCAAAGGTGCTACTCTCAGTATGCACAAGTGTAAGAAATGAGACCACACATCATTTACTCACATTACTATGATGGGGAAGGTTTAGGGAGTAATGGGGCTTTTGGTGAAAACAGTAGTTCTTTCACAAAGGCATTTTAAGCTACGTTTTTATTGCAAATCATCATATGCTTTGGGCCCTTCCTGGGACACAAAGATCAAGAACAGCTATTCAATTAGATGTGTGAAAGCACCATGGTCCTGAACAAAATTGCACTGCTAAAACTGACCTGCAGTGCTGTGAATTATGCTGGCCAATCCACTCATCAGGCAGCAGAGGGTTGTTGATGAGATTGTGTTTTTCTGCTGCTGCCTTCACAGTGAATGAGAGTGGGTGATATTTGTGGTATAACAGGTATTACAAAACATTTTAGGCTTAGGCTCACTAAGCAGCAGCAACTCCATGAGATACTGTTGAAATGTCATTACTTTTACCAAAAAAATTGCTTCTGCCAGGAAGTTCTGAGTATTTCACTTCAGGAAAAGTCACCCACAGTCACTCCTGCAATGGGCTGGAGTGGGAGCAGGGAAAGTTGGACATGAGATCCTCTGCTGCAGGATCAGTAAACTGCTGATGGGCAGGGCTTCAGGCCACTCAAATGCATCAGGAAGAAGATTATTCACAACTTCTTTGAGAGCATCTCTTGGATCAGAAAAACTTCACCCTTGCTGTCTAGCCTTCCTCAACAGCCAGGCAAAATCAGACAGGCATCACCTGAGATTTTCTTCATACTTATCATATTCCCAGCCACCATGACAAAGGACTGGGGTGTTTTTGTGGCCTCATTCTATATTCCCATGTGGAATGCTATGGATGCCAATACACAATTATAATTTTTAATGTAACTTTTACTGTGCGGGCAGTGAAGTGTGATATTTGTCCACACTTTGCTCAAGAGATCTCTTGTGGCTTACCTCCTGTGCAGTGACAAGAAACCCAAAGAAGCCAAGACTGCTAGTGACCTCCCTACCATCTCCAGACATGCAGTGTGCAGCTTGATCTGGACTGTCTATGGTAGCCCTTCTTCATCTGTATCTGGCTCTGCTGATTGCCTGCAAGTGACCTTCCCTCAGCTCCACTGCTGCAGCAGGACATGTTGGTTCTTCCTCCTCCACCTCAGGACCATCAGCAAACCTGTTTCAAAACAAGTACTTGAACTGTTTTGAATAACCTGACACAACTAGGCAGTGTCAGACCCCTCCAGGCAGCCTTTGCTGGAGACTGTCTTTGGCAGAGGGTTAGTGGCAGACAGGCAGGGGACTCTCGTGAGTTAAACCACAGATTTGCAGCCATCTGTGGCTGGAAGGATGTTGGTGGCTTGTTTCTGTGTTTAGGAGCAACACAGAAACTCTTGTGGAAACCCATCAAAGAAAGCTTGCCCTGGTTTTCAGTGACCAGTGATCAGCATCAGAAGCCTCTCTCCCTGGATTGCCCACTGGGACTTGTTCCAAATGGGTTTATGTAAAATAACAGTAAGAGCAGAACTGTTAGCAGCTTGTCAGAATACAGTTGTACAGTTACAATGGGCTGAGACACAATAAAAATCTGGGGAAATCTCAAATTTTAGGGGAAAAATTGAAATGTTCGATTTCAGATGAGAAGCAGAAACACAACACAAATTCTGTGGGGCATGGAAATGGTGGGGAGAAAAAAAGGAAACCGTGAATAAGCAAATGTTTGAGTAATGCCAGCTGCTTAGAGAGGGTTCTAATGCTCCTTCATATGGAAATTCTAACATCTTTGAAGGCCTGTCCAAATGCAGACTTTCAGAGCTGGAGACTTTTGAGAGCCTGGAAGAAAACCCTGGCACTGTCAGTGCCCCAGTTTAAACTGAGATGTTCAAATTTGCCAAACTACCAAGGGCACAGTGATGGGATGAAGAGTAGCTCCACAGCCTGGTGTCCCAGCAGCTCCATTTCACTGCATCTGTGATGGTGTGGTGTCCAAGACTCTTTAATCTCTAGAAAGCACAACCCTCCAGCCTGCCTGAATCAGAGAAGTGCTCTGGGTCTGGAACTTCTGGAAACCCTTGCTCCCTGATAAAATTCAGGAAGCAGAGAAGAAACACCCAGGTTTTCACAGAAGTCTCCTTGGCCAAAGCCTGTGAAGTGAATGTGCAGCTGGCCATTTTCCTGTGTTTCTTCCTGAGAAGCCTGTGAAGACCTGGAGGAAGCAAGTAGTGCCCTGTTGTAAAACTCTGTGTACTTGGTGAGCCAAAGGAAAACCCAGAGCCAAGTACTGGGAATGCCAGGATCAAACCCTGTCTCCACTATTGACTATGGGTTTGGGAGGTACTGTCACCATTTGCTTCAGTTTCTGCAGAACACTAAAATGTCTGAGTTGTCATTTTGAAGCACTTGGGCAATATAAAGTACCATGTAAATAGTTATTCCCACAAGTTAATCATTGCAAGACTGGACTTATAGGTAACTAGTTGCTGCCAGCTTTGGCTTTTAAGTGGGTTTCATGTTTGTTTTCATACAGAAATGTTTCTTTTAGTGGCCATGTGTAACTAAAAACTGCCAGGTTCGATTTCATGTCTTGGGCAGAAATTAGGAGTAGGTTGTATGTGTGCTGTGAATCTTACAAGAAATCTAAAGAAGAAATCTAAACAGCCCATTGAGACAGTATATGAAACTGCATAGACTGGGGTGGGCATTTCACCTGGTTTTCCATTGAGGAAGTGGGAGGATAATACTTGTTGTTCTCTGGTGAGGTTTAATTTTTGGGCAAATTCTTTAGGCTTAAGGTTTGTAAGTAACTGCTAATTTTAGATCATTAAGAGGAGATGCCCAAAGAAGCCTTCTCTTCCTGAAAGGAGTAAGTTCCAAAGGATTTCTGTAAGATGAACCACTTTCACATGTAGGCATGCAGGAGCTCAAAAGATAAATTAAAAGCCATGAGAATTTTTTTATTGTAAATAATTTTAGGATTTATATATTATTTACTCCAGATTTCAGTGTCCCAATAATTTTGAGACAGAACACAGACCTGCTTCCCACAGAAAATTCTTCTGGAAGAATAGCCAAGGCATTCAGAATACATCCTGACACTCCTGCCACTGGAAGAGGTACCTGGGAACACAAGGATGTCCTCTTCATTACCAACACTATTTAAAAAACAATCCAAGCTGTGTAGCAGTGAATAAAAATTCTAGGTTAAAGAACCTTAGCAGAAGAAATTTGTTATCTTTTCAGCATCTTGATTTAATGATTTCATTCCAAGATGATGACTTTAACAGCTATGAATTGCATTTTTTCTATCAAGTTCTCATGCACCCTTAGCCATGTACTTCACTTGCATTCACAATTAATCAAGAAATAAGAAACAAGTATTCTCAATCCTTCTGTGTTTAAAATCTTTAACAATCCTACAACACTTGTTTCTCACCAATCCTCCTTTTGGTTGAAGATTATATTAGCATTAATACGTAATATCTGTGTTGTATGTACCAGAGCTGCATGTGTCAAACACATTTTCTACCCTAATGTTGACCAAAGGTAATGGAAAGGCTGGTGGGGATCCCATGTTGGGCTTTCCTGCTGGTGAGCAGCAATCCTGGAGTCCAGTCAGTGGAAGGAATAATTTGTTTGTAGGCTTCAGGTTTTTAGATCTAATTTCTTCCTCTAGCACCCCCTCCCAATCACTGTGATTGCAAAAAGAGCAGGCTTTCTTGCAACTTGTACCACAGATGTGAATGAGAGACAGAGCATGCTTGCTCCCCTTCATTTAATATTTTGCATCATTTCAAGGCTTTTGTCCTTTTTTACATACTTTGTGCCTCGTATCCTGTTTCAGGTACAAGGAAGCAGCAAATAGGGGAGCTAGGGATGAAAGAAGAGTTAAATAGACAGAGAGGCAGAGATGAAACATCACATTGCACAGAATTGGAGCAGCCTCCAGGAGAAGCCAGCCAGGTCTTGCCCCTTCCCACCTGGCAGCACTCTTCACATCAGGTCTGACATCACCTTGAACCAATGGGTCTGTTTGCTAAACAAGCAGAAAAAAAATCTCTTTTATTTTGCACGGGGTTAATTCCACACCAACTCACTGCACATTCACATAACCTGCAGATACTGTGTGAGGGAGGGGCAGGAATATGTGAGTGGGGCAGAGAAGAGAAAATAAGCTGTATCAGGTTAAACTGCACCCCAAATCCCCAGCAACACATCTGAACTTATCATGGCAGTCATCAGAAGTCTTAATGGGATGCTAAATTACTTGAGAATCCATAAGGCTTTTCAACATAAACAGAGAAACCTGAAGGTTTGAGGAACTTCAGCAAAAAATTTTCATAATCTATATCACATCAGAAAATTCAACAGTGAAATTAGTGTTTAGTGGTTTATTTTAATATAACAAAGATAATTTAATTCCAAGCATAATAATAATCAACCTGCAGTATATTAATATTTAAAGACTAAAACAGTGGTTAAATGGGGAGCAAGGATATGTTAGCAAAAATAGTACTTGAAATTTAACCCTAGCCTTAGTATTTGTTTTTCAATAACCTTTTAATGTTTGCTAACTCTATGATGCTGTAATAAAATAAGTACTACTTATACCAGTAACAGGAAATGTACCACATGTTACATAGGGTAGATAGCCCATGGACTATTTCCTGCAGTACATATAATTTGGATGATTTATGGATTTTAAAGAAAAATAAGATTTGTGTTTGATTTTGGATCATGATTTTTGTTGTACTATAACAAACTGTTAAAATCTCCGTGTATGAAGCTTGCAATGAAAAGCAATGAAGAGTGTTTATCTTGTAACTTGTATTTTGTGCTGTACAAGCAAACAGTATTTTGACCACCCTCTGAACACCTTTCATACAATTGCAGAAAGCTGAACCTTACTGCAGGATATGCATTTGAATATCCTAGATTTGTCTCTGTCTTTGCTAAAAGTGTGCAATATAGACTAGAACTTGAAACATACTTTAGTAATACATACAACATTTTTGGTAACTTTGCCAGACTATAAGTTCCAGTCATCATATATATTTTTGAGAATTATTTTGTAATGTAAGTTCAGATAAGAGCTAAGAGGATAATATGTTTTATCAGCTAGATCAGTCAAAAATATGATTATAACACACACAGAGTTTGAACTAATTTTAGAAATTCATTCAGGTATTGATGTTGAAGCTGATGCTGAAATATGCAGATTTCTGCCTGTGTCTATGTTAGTCCTATTAAAGACAGCTCGAGTGTCTCTGCCCTCTCCTGCACTCTAGACTGAGCCAGAGTGAATTTTGAAGCTAAGGTTAGGAAGAGCTCCAAAACATAACCTCAGCTCAACAGTAAACTGCAAATATTGAATTCAATGGGACAGGAGCAGAAGTGCAAAAGTGAAGATGTGCTTTTCAGAATCACAGTCCACAAGAGGAACTAGAACTATTAAATACTCCAGAAGACCATCAATAATTTGGGAACTGACCCATTGAGTGTGTCTTCTTTTATGGCTCTGTGGCCAAAGAATATCCAGTCACATAATGAATTTTTTAAGTTCTGAATCTGCCAGAAGGGAAGAATATTGACCCAAATGTTTGTGTTGCAGAACTACATATCCTTTCCCACACACACACAATAAGCTGAGGCATAAAATCATCATCCTTATGGCATTATTCAGATAGGACCTTGATGTCTGAACCAAATGTTCCTTTACTGAAAACTGAGCCAGTCTTGCTGAATCTGATAGAGAAAATATTTATGAAAGGTGAGAGAAGCCCATTTGTTAAGATATGACTGGTGTTAGTAGAGCAGCTCTGACTGACATGAGCAATTTATTAAAAATACACTGAACTGTCTCACACAGGCAGAATACAGATTTGAGAGGGGAGGTCCAGGCTAAACCCATGTCTTCCTACCAGCAGATGGTACTGGAATCCTGTTGAGGGAACATCTCCTCCCCTTTAATTCTCACCTTTGTGGCTCTGTTCTGAAAAACCCAGAATTGCCATGGTAGGGAAAAAAGAATTTTTCCTTTGGCAATAGACTGATAATAAAGTGCTGGTTCAGCAGAGCAGGAAAAGGAACAGGGGCCCTGACTACAGCTACACAGTACTCCATTCTGGGTTTGCAGTAATGGTTTGACAGTAGAAACCAGCTTCCACATTGACTAGTTGCTTCACTCAGCAGAATGATGCATGTTCAAAAGATAAAACATTTACCAAGGCTTCTAAAAATTCAGGAAGTCCAGTGAGATCTAAAAGCTGTCTATAAACCATGTATTTGTTGGAATAAAGGGTTCAATGTATTTAAAATGAGGACAAGGTCCATGGCCATTCATGTTGCATCTGCAGTTCTTAGCAGTTCTATAACCTTTACTGAATGAGTGAAGCAGAGGAATAGAAACATGGAGAAATTTGGCTGGGGGAAAGAATAATTTGGCAGCAATGCTGACACATAGGTGAAGTCTACTCAAGACATCTGTGCTGCTCCCTTCTCACTAACAGTGGCAATTCTTTGTTAGCCTCACCTTTCCCTTCCCTTTCTCTTCCCTAGAGGAGAAGCAGTGCATGGAATGGCTGAAGGCTCTGGGCTTCTGCAGAAGAGGAGGATGGGGGAGGATTTCACAACCATAGGGAGAAGCAGAGGGACATTGACCTCCCCTCTGGTGACCAGTGACAGGAGCCAAGGGAATGGCCAGAATTGTGTCAGGAGAGGTTTAGGCTGCATATTAGGAAAAGATTCTTCACCCAGAGGATGGCTGGGCACTGGAAGAGGCTCCACAGGGAAGTGGTCACAGCACCAGCCTGACAGAGCAAGAAGCATTTGGGCAATGATCTCAGGCACATGCTGTGAGTCTTGGGGATGGTCCTGCACAGGGATGGGAGCTGGACTCAATAATCATTTGGGTCCCTTCCAACTCAGAACATTCTATGGTTCTATGATTTTGACAACATTTATTTATTTATTTGAATAGAGCAAAAGCACACTTTGAAGCTTGTCCTACATCCAGTAGGAGAAGCTACTGCTGCATCAGATCCAAAAGTCCTGTCTACATTATAGGATTTTCTTGGTGTGAACCTCAATAAGCATTTATAATCTTTCCTGCTTATAGGAATAATTCTCAACAAGTTCTGAGGATTTAGTCCTATGGCCTTTAGCTTTTTGACATGTAAAGCTGAAATTATCATCTTCTTCACTTGAACACTATGATTTACTCCTTAGTGTGATATTATAAATTAGGTGGCACCAAGGTCTAACTGGGAAGTTTTTAGACATCATCTATTCTAATGAGTTAAATAGTGCCAGGGTCTTTCCCAGGCAAGAAAACTAGATTGTCACCACTGTTGATGGCCCCTAGCAAAGTTTGGTTCTGTGCCAGGTAATATTCCCTGAAAAAAAATCAAAGCCCAATTTAGAAGCTTGCATGGACCAAAGACCATTTCCAACAGGCACTTTGGATTCAGCCAACCCATCTGGTATGATAAAACAGATTAGTTGTAGGAGATGGGGCAGCTGGGCCCAGTGCCAGAGAATGGGTACACTGCCTTGTGTACATCTCTTGCCTGAGTATCTATTCAAGATATGAGTGAGGGAAGAACAAAGACGTTTTTAGTGGCTCTAAAATCATATTTATCACTGTCCTAGTCAGACATAAATAGACACACAAGATGTTGCTAACCTTAAGTATCCTGATGCCATATCTCTGTGCCTACATTTGTATTAAGTGAAAAAAGGCCAGAACCTGTCCCTGGATGGGATGGATGATGCCCAGGCAGCTGGACTGCCCCTTCCCTCTCAGACCAGCCTCCCAGATGCTGAGCCATCAGCCCAGAGTGCCCCCAGCCCATGCCAGAAAACTGCCCAGGTGATGGTGGGACTGAGCTTTACCCCATGCTCTGACTCTTCATGCCGGCTGCTGATAAGCAGCTCTGTGTCTGGAAGCCCTTTGCAAATGTAGACGGGAGAGAACTTTTGCTGAGCACACAATTAATTCTACATTGTCCATTTTCTTTACCTTCAAGACATGCATCACTTCAGTGAGGTGCCACAAGGTCCTTGATCTTCCCCTCATTATGAAACTCCTCAGCCAGTGAATGATGCAGTGGAAAGAGCCCAGGGCTCCAGAGGGAAAATCTCTTTTGAGGGAAGCAGGAGGCAGAGGTCCCCAGCCACAGACTGTGTTTCTGTTGATTCAGCACTATGAAAACTCCTTCTGTTCTCATTCAAGAGATGCAGAAATCTTTTTAACATCTTTAAGTGCAGAGCTGGAAAATAGGTCAGGTAGAATAAGTGTGACAAGACAGGCCACTCACGGGGAGGTGGAAAGTTCAGCTATTATAACTGTTGTGACAAGTTTAGATTTGGCACTTGCTGATCAAGATCTCTCAAACCTCTAATAATTTCAACCTTCTGAAAGGACAGTGTGTTTGTACTTGTCCTTAAAACATTTTGTGAAGTTAATGATAGAAAGTAAAGGATTTATTTCAGGGGCTGAATATTCCATTAAATAAGCAATTCCAAGGTACTTATAACAGCATAATATGGTAGTTTCAGAAATTACATTTAACATTAACACAGTCAGTTTTAGGGCACTTCGTTCTTAACTACAGTGTGTTAATGAGAAAGATCTGATTAACAGTAAAGCTAACAACTGTGTGTGATGATCCATGCCTATTAAGACTTATTAACATAATGTAATGGAACATTTTCAAATCATAACATTATTTATTATGTGCAAACTTCTTAAACTTAATTTGGTACAGAATTGAGCAATACTAGTGTTGGTATTTTACTTATAAAACAATCCTCAGCTTTTAGAGAGATGTCAAAAAATAATCATAGTAAGTCCATACTTTTAAATGTGTCTCCTTAATATTCATGCCAGTAAAGCTGGAAATCTTGAATAATCTAAATATCTACAAGGGCCAGTTAAAACTGCAAATTTCAACCACAGCAGTTACAAGCCTGATCACTTACAGACTAATAGATGCTCCACAGAGTTCATATGTTTCTGCAGTCTTTGTGTCAGACCCCAGCACACATCCACAAAGCCACACTCATCCAGCTCAGCTCATGCTCATCTCATAGATCACCTCCAACAAGACTGGTCTGATATTGCCATTGCATTACAAAAGTTTGTATCAACTTTGTCACCAAGTCTGACAACAGGAACAGGACACTAACAGGATTTTGGAGATGTCAGTTCTAGTCCCTCCTGAGTCACTTGAATCAGAGACCATTTATATTTAAGGACTTCAGAAAGATAATTGCTCATTTTCTTGCTGGAGAGTGAAGGAAGGAACAAGTGATGCTCCATGGTGCTCAGGTACACCAGTGATGAGGGTCACAAAGCACCATCAGTGCTACAGTATTTTTCATTGTCAGCACCCCAAGTCCCCATTCAGCATTTGTACATTTGCATTTACCCTAATGCTAACAAAGGTGTTAATCCTGAAATGTGGAGAGGGGCTTTTTACAAGGATATGTAGTGGTAGGACAAAAGGAAATGGCTTTCAATTGCAAAAATTATTAATTCAGACTAGATGTTAGGAAGAAATTCTTTACCACGGGTATTCTGGACACTGGAAAATGTCTAGAGACAGGATGGATGCTCCACCCTTGGAAGTGTTCAGAGCCAGATTGGATGGGGCTTTGAGCAGCCTGCTGCAGTGTAAGGTGTCCTTGCCCATGGCAGGGTGGAGCTAGATAATATTTAAGGTCCTTCCCAAACCAAACTATTCCATAATCTAGGAGGTTTGAGTGGTCTCAAAGTAATCTGGGAATTCATTCAAAATGCAGTAATTTGCATACTTTATGTACTAAAGTCTACTAAGCCTGGACCTGGGAAAGAATTTTTTCCTCTTTCCCAAAAATGCCAAAAACCCATGTGTTTAAAGAAGAGCTGCTCCACATGGTCTGAGATCTTCATCATAAACATGTGGATGACCTGCTAGTGCCCCCATACTATAGAAAACCTTACTCCAAAACAGAATAGAATCATAGAATCATCAAGGTTGGAAGAGACCTTTAAGATCATCCAGTCCTACCCTCTGACCAGTATCAGTGTAACCCCTAAACTACTAAACCACGTTGCCTAAAGCCAAATTCAGACAGCTCTCAAACACCTCCAGGAATGGGGACTCCACCACATCCCTGAGCAAACTATTTCAAAGCCTGACCACCGTAGCAGAGGTCTCATCTTAAGGACATTTTCTCTGATTGTTTCCCTGCAGGCACAGTAGAGATCAACCCTCATCTCACTACACCCCTGTCAGGTGGCTGTAGAGAGCAGTAAACAATAGGTATGACAAATAATGCAGTTCATAAATTAATAGATTTTTAATTAGATTTACTTGGGCATTGCTTTGCAGGGTTTTGTATCTGAGGAAGTAACAGATAGCAAAGTAAAGTAGGTGTAAAACACTCTTCAAATTAGAAAGGCTACATTTTGCATTTCAAAACCACTCTGCTGCATTTCATATTCTTTGCATTTTTAGTGTTCATTATTAATAGATTAATATTTAATTAATTCATGATAAAAAGCAGATATTCTAAGTTACAAGGAAAATTTGATGCATCTCTTCTACAGACATGAAAAATTTTGTGAGATACCGTAACTTTTAATGGTTCCTGGCTTTTCAATGGTTCATCTCACATGCATCAGACTGTGAAAATGCTGGGGGATTTTAAGGGTGACAGGTGAGGGGATTCTTGTTTTGGTTTGGCCTCTTCTTTTGAGGTGGGGATTTGTTAATTCTTGTTTTGCATATAATTTACTAGGTATTTTAAAGCACAAAACAAGGAAACAAGAAAATCTAGTGCAGTATCTAAGTTTTACCTATTCTCATACCTTTTGGAATCTTTATTCCATACAAACCCTTTGGGTAAATCTCTCCCTGTGGATCTCCTCAACTCTTGCCTGGCATCCACCATGCATGGACTGCTTTACCTTCCCTTACATCTATTTGTTCCTCTCAGCCTATACTCTTATTGGACTTTCCCAGAGTTTGATTCCTCTTTGAGGTGACCAGCACATCTGTAGGTCATACACACAAATCACTGTGTGTGTATTACAGGTTCAGTAAAGCTCTCATATTAAACCCTAGTAAAGCTCATGGTATCAGTGTGCACCACACCATAATCCAGTGGGGCATCACTTGCACAAGCACATATTTATCCATTTATACATATGTTTAAGGACTGTGCAGTATTGATCCTTAACCTGCAAAATGAAAATGCTGCTTCTTTCTGTGCAGTCACTTAATGGCCATTCAGTCACCCATTGTTTCTTAGGGGAGCAATTGTCAAATGGGCCAAGTTTGGACAAGAGTGAAATCAAGGCAAAGTGAAGGTGCCTAACAAGACCTCAGGGATGTCAGGGGTCTCTTCTGCTAGTTCCTGGCTAACACCATTTGGTGTCTAATGGTTGCAATGATTTTTAAAAAGCCTGCCATTCTTCACCATGTCTACAGCATGAGATAAAAAACAGTACAGACACCTGAAAGGATAGAGACACCACACAGCATTTACTGATTTGTAGAAAAAATCCATTCCCTGTCCTAAGACATTTTAGGCTTGATGTAGAAGGGATTTACATTTTACCCATTCCTGGGTCGCTGAGGCTGCCACAGAGTTGTGTCACACCAAGTGGATACGCTGGCTTGATTTTTACACATTCCTTTCTCACCCAGGGGCAAAGGCACCCACAGCCATATGATTACAGCTTTCCAAAGTAAGTGTGCTACTGTGGAACATGGACTGGTTTGATGTGCACTGCAACCTGTCCCAGAATTAGGAGAGCTCACTGCAGGTGTCAGGCACACTCGTCAGCAGAAGTCTGGAAAACTCTGGCTTATAAATACTGGCATTCAGCTCAACTTCTGGGCAAGATCATTTCCCATCCCAGAGAGGAATGTCCAAGATGGCTGCACGATTATGGACAAAAGTGAGCCTTTCTGAAGAGTGTCTCAATAGGATCTTGTCCTGGGCAGCTGTTTGCATCTCTTCTTTCAAGCAAGGCTGTGGGGTTGTGAGGTTTGTTTGGTTTTTTGGTTGGGTTTTTTGGTTTGGTCTCTGGGGTTTGGTTTTTTATTTTTGATTGGTTGGTTTTTCTATTTTTGGCCACTGACAGCATGTGACTTCATTAGACATGTGAGTAAAATTGTGAGTTTTGTGTCTTCCTCCTGTGAACTCCCCTCCCACTTACCCATTGCTTCCGAGAAAAAGAACCTGAAAAAGGCTGCTTGAGATTTTTCTTTCTGTCAAACTGAAAGTGAGAGAAAAGCTGAGAATTTCTGAGCACAGCTGTACTTTCCCAATCAATAAGAGCTGATTGAGAGCCCAAAGTGCCCTGCACCCAGCTACAGCCTTGCATTTCCTGTCACTGCCCGAGGTGAAACCTTCCATCGCCTGCTGCGATGATTCATTTCCAAAATTCAGTTAAATTATCACAACGGCAGGTGACCTCTGATTTTCACCCATGTCTTTTCCCCACCCTTGCATTCTTTTATTGTTTTCCAATTAAAATGTGACTCACTGTGGAGGAATTTTGTCAGAGCCCATCAACCCTGATCCTCTCCAAACCTTGCTCCTAATACATCTGTCACAGATTTTATTTTAAGCCTCAGTATTTGGTGCTGTCATTTTGTTGGATGTGTCTGCAGCTCAAAAACTGAATTCAGAAGGGTTCTGTTGTGCCAGGTGCTGCACAAACATAATGAGACCTGTCCCCAGGAGCTACTTTAAAAAGTCCTTTCTGTCCTTTAAAGATAGGCTTTCTCTTCGTGTATTTTCTTCTGTTTCTCATGCTGATTCTCTGTTGAAAGCAGCAGCCCGGCTGCAAACTTATCTTTTGCTAACATTGCAGCAAACTGGATTGTCTTACTGGAGATGGCAGAACAGCTCTGTATTTCTGCTTTGAGTATCAGACATCAGGACATGCTCCCATCTCTCACTCTTAAAAAATTAGTCATGATAAAATGGGCATGATAGGTACAATAGAAAAATCTTTTAAGGTTAGAGATCCAATAAACCTTCCTTCTTTTTTTTTGATTCAGTGCAATTCTACCTGTTTCAAGAGACTTTAATTACTAATTAACTATGCTGTTCATTTGCTTCACTATATTCATCCCTGCTTTCTTCTGGGATTTCAGCATCTGTTAGGGAAGAAACCTTGGAAGAAAGCCAAAAAACATGGCTAGAGGTGCTAGTGGTGCTCTTTTCAAGTCAAAACAGGAACCAGGGACAATTTGATGGTGGTTACCCCACCATGTTACTGTTTTGGATCACATCCTGGGAATGTGACACCCCATGTGCTCATCAGAGCTTAGAAGTCCTAACAACACATTGCAGCATATTAAGCAAAATTCAACAGATTAAATGAATTTTTTTTTTCTTTTAATGACTATCTTATAAATTGCCTGCTCTGATTAAGAGACTACAGAGAAGCTCTTAAATTGAGCACCCTTGGGTGAACTCATCCTCATAAGCAAAAGCCTCCCACTTTCTCTATGAAAAATTATCTCCACTTCAAGAGATAATAGGCAACAGCCTGGCCTACAGGCAGCCACATGCTGGTGGTGGAGTTAATTGATGCAAATGGCTCCAGGGTGTTTTGCAGAGGATCTCCAGGGGATCTTCACTCTCTCTACCATCCACACTGCAGCACAGCTTTCTTAAAGAAATAGGTTATTTTCACAAGACCTTCCTCAAGAAGGAGAGTCTAAACAAGTGTGAGAAAGTCATCACCAGAATCTAGTACTCAGTATTTGAGACATGAAGTTAGGTGTCATTATTGTTTGTCTCCTACGCATTTCAGTCAAGCTCTAATAATATGTTTTCCCACATAAAAGTGCAAATGCTCCTGTGTGTCAGAGCTTATGTTTTCACTTCTGAACTAACTCAGGTGAAGCTGTTCTGTCTTCCTCCTTCATAGGGAAACCCCAAATCTGGGGGTGTATTTTTCATTCAGAGCAGGATTACCAATTGATGCTCAGGATTTCTTTGTGAGGGCTGGCACCCTCAGTGCTGAAAATGCAGTCACAGCATCTAAGTGCTGAGCTCCCCAGTGTTTTCCCACACCTCTCTGTCCCCAGAAAATCATTCCAATTTGCATATACTTACCTGGGCAGGGGTATGTCTACACCATCATCTCACTCCCCACAGCACGCCTGTTCTGGATTCACTGATCCTCCATGTTGCACAAACATTAATTCATTCTCATGCTATTTTTGGAAAATACTAGGTAGGACGTTTGAAAGCAAAATCAAAGTGTTTTGTCTTATTTATTCTGCTCTGGGAATATCTCCCAGCAGGAAATATGGATGAGAATGTACCAAGCTGTCTTTGTTCTGCTCTGCAGAATCCTCCAGTAACTCCCTACAGGCTTGCAAACTCAGAAGCTCCAGACTTGCCATGTCATACATACAAGACCAAAATGTAAAATCTCAGCTTCATTCCATGAGCACACCAAACATCAAGACTGCAGCAGAGCTCAGAATTTGAACTGAGAAGGGACCCAAGATGACAGCTATGTCTTAGGGGAGGAAGGACCAGAAGAAGGACATAAGGCAAATGTGGTAAGGAAAGGACAGAGCTCCTCTGCTGTCAAGCAGGCCAGCCAGTCTAGTGGGCTTATAACCACTAGTGGATGTGCTCAGCAGGTTAGATGTAGCCAGAGAACATCACTCAATGCAATAAAAATAATTATGGGATATTACTTTGATGGCATCAGAGATGCACATGGGTGTATGTAATCAGTCTGGGGAAATAATGAATATGGGACATGGCCAAGGTTTGCTAAATGGAGTTTAGATCCACATGGAATTGAACCACATTTCTGTAATAAAGATCTCAATATGGGATTGATAGGGGTTCTTTTAATGGATTCCCAAACTGGAACTTTGTCAAGTAAAAATATGGCAGATTCCTTAGGTGATGATTTTGTGGAAGGGAAATGCCTTTGGTACTCCCGCGCGATTGAGAGATTTTGAGATACTTTTGTGATACTATTCTTCAGCTGTGATGTTTTTTCTGATGCATGATATAGACCATAAGTTTTGGAGACAGCAGAAGCCAGAGAGCTCTCTTACATGGATAGCTGCCCCCAGTATTGTTTTGAATTTGGATTTCTGCTCCTAAAATCAGAAAGGATTATATATGTTTGGGAGTCCACTAACACTGCAACTGGAAACCTCCTAGGGTAGTGAAAACAGTTGTCAATCCATCTTTTGAGAAATTACCGGAGTTCCCCAGCTGGTGCTGAGAACCTGACTCAAGAAGATCCATGAAATTCAAATCTGGGGAAAACACTATGAGTTTGCTGTTGGTCACAATAGAGGGAAAACTCACTGTTGCAACCTAAGATGCAGAGGTTGCAGTACTTACTCTAGTTTAAGATTGCAGAGCAATCTTGTGTATATCTACAGAGATGGGAAGGAGTGGAAAATCCTCTCCATGCTCATCCCAGCTGAGAATTGTTCAGGCAAAAAGTGTATGCAAGACACAATGACCACACTATTTCTGAGGACTTTCTAATTTTGTCTGTGGACACACTTAAGGGTTAAGGTGAGGAATTTTCTCAGGAACTCAGTGTACTTTATGTACTCTCTGTCTGCTTTATCTAAACTCCTTATATCTGCATATTTGGCTTGGATGTCTCAGAAGGACAAATATTTGCATGAGATTTCTTCCGATTTTTACTTCCAGAAAAGCCAGAAATAGTATAAGAATTTCAAGAATGGCCTTTTTACTTCTGCTTTGGGTTCTCTGTAGAAGGAGGAAGTACAAATCTCCTAATATATTTAATTCAACATCTTTTTTTTTTTCAAGGTCTTTTTGTCAAAGTAGCTTCTCCATGTTTAACTATGGAGAGGACACAAGAGGACAGCAAAGGCATCAGAAGTGTTGGGTAGAAGGGAAACAATACAACTATCCTACCATTATGCAGAGGGGGTGTGATATTGAAGGGAGACTCAAGACTTTCTTATACTCTGGAATCACTACATTGTACTGACAAATATTTACTGTGTGGTAAGTATTGCTGGAGACAGAAGAGAGATGAAAAAATCTCTTCCTAAGTCTGCCTTCAAAAAATAGACTTCAAAAGTCCTGTTCAATAGCAAGATGATGATCTATGTGATCATCTTGTTTAAGCAAAAGTTCTCCCAGATGACTTCAAGCCATGTGGAGCAAAATATCACTGTAATTGGCAGCTCTGTGCATCCAGCAGGTCTGACCCACCAGCGTGGTCCCTGAATGAGCACAGGCACCAGAGGGGCCAGCAGCTTCATTTAGGACAAAGAATCATTTACAGCTGCTTTCCTCATGGAGTATCTCTGTTTTCTGATGTCAGTGGCATTTCTTTCCCCTTTCTTTCCTTTCACCAGAACAGCAGTAAAATCTGCATCAGGGACAGCATTACGGGAATGCAGCTTGTCAGTGCCAGGTGTATTGTAACACATCTGCCCTGCAAATAGGATGGCAGATAAGGAACTGCTTCACATCTGGGGTGGGCTGCATATCTCCTTCACACTGACAGAGTAAGCAAACGGCTTTGCTAAACGACAGTTGTTGGATCCAACAAACCGTTGGCTCTGTCCCTTCTCACATGCTGTAAATATCCATTCCAGAAAGCCCAGAGCTAACTCATACTGAATTCTTGGCAGATAAAAATCAAAGGAGAGATACTGGAGTCTGATGTCTTCATCCAAAGCTGACTGAAGTCAATCTCCTAAAAGATTTGGCATTTAAAGCAATCCCTAAATTACCCTTTCATCCTGGGGATGTTAAGGAAGTAGAAAACTTTCCACAGAAAGTTTGAGGAGCAAGAGCATGACACTATATGAAACTGATGTTACTTTTCTCAGATTTTGCCTACAGCTTCCATAAAACAAGCTGGAACCTACACATCTACAGTCAACCACATAAATCCAGGCTTATTATAAAATAAATAAATAAAATTAAAAGCCTCCCCTAGTTAAACTGCCCTTTTCAAATTCTCACTGGCAACAGAAACGTCATTACCAATCACACACTGATGGGAGCACTGCAGATCATTTCTAACATGAGTTACTGCCCACTTTCAATGGCTTGTGCAATCAGTGGGTTTTCTAATTGCTTCAGGGATTAATAACACAATAGGAGGCCATTTCACATTGCTTGACAATTATCCAACTGTATAAAGAACAGGTGATAAATTAATAAATTATAATCAGCCAGTTATTAAAGCTTAATGGCAGATGGTTGTAACAAGAATAAAGAGAGACTGAGCCTCACAAAATGGTATTTTGATAGTATTTTTCAATGCATTTTTAATGAGAGACATATAAAATGCATAAAACTTATAAATCATTTATAGAAGAACAAACTACGGAGTTGAATGGTCCAGTTATAATGCTATCATTATATTATTAATATCACAAGATCACACAGCATCCAACAAATCTGACTGGCAGCTTATTGTGTCGGGTGCTGTACAAACAGAGAGGGCTGCTCCAGTGCTGAGGAGCTGCACAGCCACTGCTGGGTGCTGGAGGGCTGCCAATGCCATGGGAAGGTCCTAGGAATAAAGCACAAGGTCTGCACTGAAGTCCTTTGTGGCTGTTGAACCCAGCCTAGGACTCTGGAATTTTAATCCAGATGTGAATGTATTTTTAAGGCATTTTGGTGTGCAAAGAGAACTGTGCTGGGAGACCAGGAAACATCCTGCATGCAGGGGAGGGAATCAATGTGCAAGACCTTGTTGCCTATTTGTTTGCAGGCATAAGACATTTCACAGCACAAATTACTGTGCATATAGTATTTCTTGATTGCTATTTTTTGGTATGCTAGTCTCAAAATGCAGTCAATCAAATCAGTCTAGGACATCCCTTGTTTTCTTGTCTCCTTTTGGTTCCTCTGGGGCACTGAATATACTACTGTTTGCATTTTATAATCTCTGTACACTTTGATGAAATTATTTACCTTTTTAGATCAGTAGTAAAACATTTATTGATCATAGTTGAGCTGTAATTTCAAAAATTTTTTCCCTGGGTTACAGCTTTGTAGAATATAATTTTTTCCCTTGTACTCATACAGCACTCAGGTAAGTAACACCTTGGAGTTCTGATCCAAATCCTATTAAGAACAGATAATAGTCTCAGAAGCCTGGCTGGTTAGTGACTGGTTCAGTTTCACCCCAGTCAATTGCAAGTCAGGGTTTTCCCCATGGAAAATTTGGTGCTAGAAAGACACTGCTTATGGGACATTGATATATATCCATGCACAGAAAAATCCAACCTCCTCCACCTCAAAACTCACCTCAAAGAAAGTCTTCCTTTATCCCTTCCTGCTAAATGTTGACCAGTGATTTAGTAAGGTGTATTGAATATTCCACCTCCCTAGAACCAGATGCATTCCTCACAAAATAGTGATCATGGGTAATATCCTCCCTGGCTGTACTAAACCAGTGATCAAGAACTGAAACTCCTCTGGAAAACAAGTTATGCTTCTTATCCCAAATGTAAATTCTTTGTCACTGCAAGACTTCAAAAATGCAGCTGACAGCTGAGCAGTCTCCCCAAACATGGTCTGCCAGTGGAACTGACACTGTCTCTTGGTATCCCCCAGCTGCTCTCCCTCCTCTCTCTCACTAACATCGTTGGCTGCTTCCTTCTATCTCCCTCCTGTACCTGAGGCTCTGTAGAAGGAGGATGTCTTTGGTTTTGGTGCTTGTACAGCCCTTGCAGTCATGAGGATTGGCTGGTCCTTGAAAAGGAGCCCTTCCCACAGAACAAAACAGAAAATAAGGAAAAATACACAGGAAATGTCTTGGGAGCATCTTCCCTGCATGCAGAAACACCAGTCTGGCACCTTTTCCCAGCAATGACACTCACGCTGCTTTTTCCTCAGGCAAGCAAAAGAAAGAGTGCATTTTCTACAGACACACACACACAGACACTGGCAAAGGCTTTTGGGGAGTAGCAGACAAGAGAGAGATTCTTTATGAGGTGTGATGGGGCAGGGACAGTCCACAGGGATGGCCTGGACCCTGTCTGTGAGCAGATACTAGGGGGGTGTGGGAAAGGGCTGATGCTCAAGGTGCATTTGAGTGATCACCCTCCAGCAGAGCTATGCTTCTTCTCATGCCTGCTGCATGTGCTTCCCTCAGGCAGGTACTCATTACACTGCTGACCTCCACCTCTGAGTGTCCATCCTGACCCTCCACCTCTCTGTGCCCATCCTGACCTCCACCTCTGCATGTCCTTTCTCTTTCATCAAAGTGAAAAGTGATGTGTGCTCAGCCTCATGCTAAATTGAAAAGGAGCCTCATCAACAGAGATATATAGGCAAGAATCTTTCAAAGAGCTTAGAATTTCATGGTTATTAAAAGAAACACAAGGATTTCCCCATTTTCTTCCCTTCTAACACCTGTTTTCCATCTTCTAATAATGGTCTCTTTGCTCAGAAAGAAATAAAGTCTTCATTGAGTCACAGGACAGTTTCTCAGCCCCTTCAATGAGCCCTCAGGATCCAATTGTCTCTTGCAAGCAAAAGTACCTGGCTTTCCCAATAAATCATGGAAAGACTGCTCATGTAAAAAAAATGTGTCAATGGGCTGCACCTGAGTGAAGGTGTTACAGCTGGGTTGGGAACCTGCCCCCCATCCCTACATTCTGGGGGATGAACAGATCCAGAGCTGCCCTGATGAGAACTTGGGGTGCTGGTGTGAGAGAGGCTGGACATGACCCAGCCATGGGCACCTGCAGCCCAGAAAGCCAAACCTGCCCTGAGCTGAATCCAAAGCACTGGGAGCAGAAAGGTGAGGGAGGGGACTGTCCCTCTACCCTTCTTCAAGTACTAATTCCAGCTTTAGGGTCCCCAATACAGGAAGGACATTCACCTGCTGGAGTGAGTCCAGAGGCCACCAAGATGATTAGAGGGATGAAACATCTTTGCTATTAGGAAAAGGTAAGACAATTGGGATTGTGAAGCCTTGGGGTGACCAAATTGCAGCCTTCCAGTCCCTGAAGGGAGCCTACAAGAAAGATGGAGAGGTACATTTTACAAGAACATGTAGTCAAGAGCAAGGGGGAATGGCTTTAAACTTTGAAAGGGTATGTTTAAATTAGATATTAAGAAATATTAGAAACAAATTCTTTCCTGTGAGGGTGGTGATGCACTGGAACAGGTTCTCCAGAGAAGTTGTGGATGCTCTATCCCTGGAAGTGCTCAAAGCCAGGCTGGATGGGCAACCTGGCCTAATGGAAGATGTTCCTGTCCATGGCAAGGGGGCTGAACTAGATGGTGTTTAAGGTCCTTTCCAAAGCAAGCCATTCTATGATTCTATTAAAAGAAAGGCAATTGGTCTTTTGCAAGCTCTGAGGAGCATAACAGGATCAAAACCACACAGTTTCTCAGGCTCTGAAGGAATTTCCAGGTGGTGGAGAGCTTGTGATGACAGCACCCTTACTCCCAGAAGACAGAAATGTGCAACAGAGTTCTGAAGGATTGAAGTGGACAGCCCTGCACTCAGCTGGCCCTGTAGCCTTTGGGATGGCCAGGCAACCAGGTGGGTGGCCAAACTGGCCCCATGCTCTACCCTCAGGTGAGTAGAGTTCAAAATGCTTCTCTGCTTCCACCTCCCCACTGACCTCAATCCCACATCCCAATGGACCCTCCCTCCCTTGCTGTCCCCCAGCTGCAAGCCCTGCTCCTGCAGCACTGGGCAGGCTCATGCAAAACTCTACTTTTCCTCAGTCAAAATGTGCATTTATGAGTAATTTCTCTCTCCCAAGTATAACTTCAAGCATTTTTAGATTCTGTTTCTGCAAAGATGTGGGAAAGCTGCATCTCCTGCCATTCCCACATTAAACCTGTCAATATACAGAGAAACCCTCCATCCACCCCATTCCCTCTCATGATTCTAGGCTCTTTGACTTATTATCATGATGCTACATTTATTTGACCTTTATTGATGCCATCTGCCATGCTAGAAACTTTAAAAAGCATTTAACTCTGTCTGTATCTAATTGCAATTTTCCTCGCTGCTCTCCAAATTTAGCACAAGATCATTTGGAAACACTGCACCTTTCATTTCAGCTGAATCACAAAAGCCAATTAGATCAATAATAATAATAATTTGATTTTTTTAAAGAATTAAATATTAAAAGCCATAATGCACCAAGGATTTTAAGAACTAAGAAAAATTACACTCCCTGCAGATTTAAATACCAGGTAATTCTGTGTTATATTTTTACCCACTCTGCAAATGTAAGTATCAACCCCAGGCCTTCCTAAATGTGTTTTATTCTCTCCCAGCCCACTGAGAGACACAATGGTCACAGTGAGTTGCCTTTTTTTGGTCTCCCTGAGCAGCAATATCCTCAAAGAATTCCAGCCAGTTAATGAGGCATGCCCTTCCCTTCCTGAAACCATATTAGATATCCTTAATTAGGCCATGCTTTTCTGACTGTTCCTCCCTTAGTATCTCAAAAGAGGAGCTGAAGACTTTCAACTGCACAGATCTGCAGCTTCCTGGTGCATCCCCAGGCCCTTTATAAAAATAGAAAAAGAGATCACATTACCTCCCCCTCAACCCTAAGATATCTCTCTCCTGAAGGAAGCAAACTTGTAAAAATAGTAACTACAGCTTCTCCAGTTTCCTAACCAGAGCAATAGCAGCCTAAATAGATGTGTATTTTTCTTTCCTCAGCAAGGATGAGCCTTAGAAAGGTTGGAAATGTGTTTCAGATGAGCTTGAGAAAGCAAGGGAGCACATTCCCCTGCTCATCCAGAGCTCATCTTTCTGTTGTTTATTCTGTTCACCTGAAACTTTACAAGATAATTTTATGGTTTTCTAAGACAGAAGTTTCTTCTGTTTTTCTGGGTTAAGGGTTCTCAGTGGTAACCAGAACCGGAACATCTCTTCAGATCATGCAAAATTTGGCCTTGTACTGGAAATACCAGAAGCTTCTGGAATCTCTTGTTTTCCTTTTTCTGAAGATTGACCCAACACAGATGCTTGAAAGCCTCATGATTTGTACTAGCTGAGTTTAGAATTGAGGTTTGCAAATCATGGCCTAACTGATAAACTCTACCAAAACAAAGTGGTCATCATTTACTCTTCCAATTCTCCCCTGGAATAAGCCCAAATCTGGCCCTTCTCTGGCTGCAGTGGCAGTAATGCCACCTTCCCCATCATTCTTGGAAAAAAAATCTGATTTTCAAGCAAAACAATTTCCTATAAAGATCACTTTTTCACCTTACCCCATCACTACACCTGTAGTAACAGTGTAGCAGCATTTTATTTAATGGTTCTTTTGTCTTTATTTTCTTGATGAAGATATAATTTTTTTACTTTTGGTGGAATTAAAGATGAACATAACATTTATCCTATACACACCAACCCAAAAAGGAGAAAAAACCTGAAGTCCAACATCAAACAACTGTGCAAGGTGTGCTCAGGACCCAAATTGAGCCCAAGTCTTTCACAGTGGATAGGCATGGACTGAGCTCATCCTCCCCCCAGAGTGTGGAAGCTGCTACATCTGACTGCAAAACTTTATAGGATTAGGAGGTGTGAGTCTGTGCTAGTGGCCTGAACAAGATGCTGCAGGGAGCTCAACACTGAGAATGTGATACTCAGAGAGGTGGAAGCAGGACAGCTGCTTCAGGGGCAGGGCAGGGTTTCTGCCAAAATCAGCTTCCTGTTTACTGATGACTAACATTATTTTATTCAAATTACACCAGTAGGACTGAAAGAGGAATTTCAGCGGCTGATACCTGCACCATAAAAATTACTGCCACAGAGAGGTCCAGAGTGACAAAATTGACCTGGAGATAATCTCAGATGTGTCTCAGCTTAGCAAATATTTGACTACAGGGACAGAAGCTACTTCCAGTATTCTGAAAAATATAATAATTTATTTACTCTTCAAAAAACCTTGCAAATAACCTTGATTTCATGTAGCACCAGTGATTGTCCTGCTGCAAGCAGCAGGTGAAATGGAAAATACCCAGAGATTGCAGCCTTTCAACATTTTTACAGACCTCTGAAGTTCAAGTAGGTCTCTACAACCCCATAGAATAAGAAATAATAGTTAATGACTGTTTTTATAATGATGGTCTACTGACAAAGACATAGTTTGTGACCTTTGAGAAATAACCAGTGTGCCTGAAGCCACTGAATATATACCAGAATTAAAGGCAGACAAAAACATGTGACTATTTCTGTGGGAGACATTCACATTTGCCCCTATTTCTTATAATCACCACCATCAAAAATATCTTTCAATTATGTTTGCACATAAAGAATAATGCTTGCCCTCTTGTCTTGTTAAAAAATTTCTGCAAACAAAATGCATCTCTTATCTCTGGCTTGCTTCTTTGTTTCTTCTTTTGCTGAGGACAATGTTTGGCTTATCTTCTTATCTCTTCTATTTCTCTCCTATATCTTATATTATAAGTCATGCTTTCCTTTAGGAAAACACAGACAAGACATCATAATTTGTAAACACAGCATGGTCAAAGCATTCCAGTTTTACCTGGAGGTAAATTCATAAAGGTCAGCATCAAATGTGGGTACAGACCTGACCCTGGGTAAGGTGAGGAGCCCCTTATGTGCACACATGCTGTGAGTCTGGGTGGTGCTGGGTGTCCATCTCTGTGACACTGCCTGCCCTCCAGCTTGCTGCTCAACCCAGTGAACTGCAGCCCTTTGCAGAGGAATTTCCCCGAGTTTCATGTCAGAGAAAGCCCCCTGTCAGTATCTGGAGGTTTCAAGGTGTGCACAGCTGGGGCTGGTCCTTGGTCCCTGCAGCTGTTCCCACAGCCCTGCTGCCAGTGCAGGATGCTTGGTGCAGATAGTCTCCTCTTCACTGCTTGGGTTTGTGGCTTGGGGAGAGCTTTTCCCTCTCATTTCATGAGTTACACTTTAACTTCTGTCATTGTTCATTCTCCTTTTATTGCCGCAGAGGGACGTTTCCTTCACTTCAGCATTTGCTCACATCAGAAACAGATAACGCTGTGGGAGGCAGTGGGAGGCAGGACTTGTCCTCGGAGGTCACCCCTCCTTGCAGGGAAGGGGCATTATTGTCTCACCTTCCTCCTTGAATGCAGCATCCCTGCTGTGCCAAGCAGTGCTGACTGTCAGCTCCTGCCCTTCTGCTCCCTCCCTGCCATCAGTGCTCCTGCTCCCTGCCTTCCTCCTCCCAGGGAGAGCATCAGAGGTCAAAAGGACCTTCAATACCAAATTCAAAGCAGGACTGGCTTTGGTGAAGCACTGGTGTGCCAGCTGGCCACCCTGTGCTTGCCACAGACATGAGCCTCAGAGCCCTGTCCATTCACACTTCAGATCTGAACAGCCCTCCTGTCCTTGGTACTGTGCATTTACCATCACAAGACTTCACAGTATTAAGGAAAGGCTATTCCCCCTTTTTCACAAATGAAAACTGAGAATCATAGTTCAAACCTCAGAAATATTGGATTTACTATATCATACTGATTTTACTGTACCATTGTTAAATGGGGAGCCCCAAAGACACATAGAGAATCAACACTCTTTGAATGCAGCCCAGGTCCAATTTTCTGAATTATTAATTTCTTGGTAGAAGGGCACAAATAGGAGTCAGGGCTCCACACCACTCCCTTCCCATCCCACTCTTTCTCTTCACCTCAAGTGTTAAAATTTTTGCAAGAACAAGAGCAATAAAACTTAACCAATTTAGAGGAGTCACTGTGGCACATAGCAGGCACTCTGTGCTGGAGTCCTGAAAATCCCACAAGCCATTCATTCAGTGGGAGTGAAGCTATTCCAGTGATAAGCATTTATGAAAAACCCACCCTCAAAATCAAGCTGGAAAAAGCATTATACTTCCCTTCCTGCTCTGCTCTGGAAATACAAATGTCTCCTTTGATATGTCACAGGCTTTTCCTTGGAAAAATTTAAGTGGGAGCGAGGAATTCCCAGAAATATTTCACTTCAGACCAAAAATGTATCAGAATAAATAGTTTTCTAAAGGCATTTTACATCATGAAGCACACTCGAATTTCTAGATCACAGAGCTGTATGAATATTGGATCAAATGTGGCTCTATTCCCTAAGTTCACCCTTAAAGAGACTTTGTTTAAAAACAGAGACATCCCTTACATTCAGTATTACTAATATTAAAATTAAAAGCTGATGAAGAATATTAAAAGCAAGATGCATCCTTCTAAGGAATTACCCAACAGAAGTAATCCTATGGGAATTCAATTACCAAGCATTGGAACTGAGGTTGGGGCTGAGGTGCAGGTTGCTCATTCTCATTTTTGTTAAGCCTTCTATGTTGTGAACACATCAGTTTGAGATGTCTAAACATGCAGAGACATCACAGGAAATTAGACTGCCACATCCAGCCACAGTACAGCACCAGTGTAAGGGTGTCAGATGCTTGTGCAGTGGAATCTACCCAATTTATGTCACACCAGGGCTCTCTGTGTCACTGCTGCTGCACCATTGACCCTTATACCTGTAGAAGATGACCTTCTGGGGAAGAAGCCACACAAAATAAAGCAAGTACACCAAAGCAGCCAGCTTGCCCCACAGAAAGCAAAGTTTGTGCCTGAAAAGAGAGTGGCTAAAGCTTAAAGCATGGCTGAGGATTACTCTTTACAGCAGAGCCCTTTCTCCCTTGCTCAGCTCTTTTTTCTTTTGCAGCCTGAGCCCTCACTAGGTTTTAGACTGTGGTTGTTGAGACTGAAAACAGCAAGAGTCACTGAAGCAAGTGGCAACTCCCTCCCCTATGATTTTACAGCATTATGCTTTATATCAATTCCCTAGCTAAAGAGACAATCTAATCTTTTCTGGAGTTGGAATCACAAAGGTGCAAAATTAGAATGCAAAAATCATACTATATTGCTTTATAGTTTTTATAAAATTATTTGACTAATGTCTGTGGAGAAGGTTGAAATTCCTGGGAATACACATGAAGAAATAAGACAAGCAGATAATTCTTTCGATTAGTTTAAAATAAGCCTTCTGAAATTTTCCTGTTTTCCTTTTAACTGAAGAACTTCCCATACAGATGATATCCAGCTACCATATAGCTAATCTTAAAATGTTATTTTAATTACAAAAGCAAAACAACAACAGTTACCCTCTGTAGTCCTTGGTATAAAATCCAAAGAGCAAAAGAAACAAGCCATTGAAATAACCATTCTTCCTGTTTTGTGTTTGAAACATCCTCCAGTTACATACACAATGACCAAGGAATTGCTCCTCATTTACACTTTTTCTCTCTGTAAACCCTAAACTGCCTTTTAATTGATTCAAAAAGTGGGTAGGGATTAGCAGAATCAAAGTCACATAGGAGGGTTGATGTTTTCAAAAACTTCCAGTCTGCAATACAGAGAAAGGGGTAATGCAAACACAATTAAACTCTTGATGCAAAGGAAGCAAATGCTCACATTGTGACTTGCAAGAGAATGAGTCAAGAAATGAAGACAATCAAGCTATGTCATGTTTTAGCTCACAGTCACTGTGAAGTCTGGGGTTTTAAACTCCTTCCTTTCAGACAGGCAAACAGTGAGAGCTCTGTTCTGTTTTCAAGGGATGGATGCTATCACTCAGACAAGATCCTAACTCCCAGTGGGTGATAAAAGCTTATCACCCCCGTGAACAACACAGCCCAGTAACTGGTGGGTGCCTCTATCTTGCAGCCCCAGCTGCTGACTTCCTCTGCCTTGAAGTAAGGGAAACATAAATAAAATAATCACCATATGGATATTGCATTATATGAGTGGCAGTGGTTGTAAGAAATGCAGTTTCATACAGTACTGGCAAAGAACTGAATTCATCACCAACATTTCGAGGTTGGTTGAGCAGAAAGAAATGTTTCTTGGGCTCGTTCCTCCAGCAGCAAGGGACAACTGAGCATTATCTTCAGGACACAGTCTTCCTGGCTAGGTGACATAGGGACCATGTTGGAAATGAATAGTTGGTGGCTGAGAACAGATGGCTGAAACAAACTGAAATGAGCAAGGCTGTGTCAACAGAAGAATGTGCTGCCCCTTTTTTCTAGCTGCATTGCATGCAACATCACCTTGCAGCTTGCTAATGCAGCAAAGGGTGCTTTGGGACAAAGAGCTCCAGGAAGCATCACCCTGGGCCTGATTCTCTTGCCTAGCTAAAATCAGCAATATAGCCCTGCAAGATGAAATACAATGATGCAGTGTGGCTCTCGATTCCAGTGGGAGGAACTTTTATGTTTTATTTTAGCATGAAAAAAGGCATTTCAAAGCCTTCCTCCATCTCAGCAGGGCTGGGCTGTGCTGGGGCTGATTTGCTGTCCCGTCCATTTCCAGCCAAAGTCTGTTATTCAGTTAAACCAATGCAAATCAGGAGCAGGCCCAGATGAAGCTAATGAGGCTCTGTCTAACAGGGGTGTATCCACCAGCAGATTTCAGCCCTGTGTGGTCAGTGTTTAAGCACAGAGTTGCTCAGCTCTGGATGGAGGGCCAGGACCAGGCTGATTTACAAGTTAGTCACCAAAGCAGACCATGAACAAATCCCCTGAAGGACAGCCAAGGACTTAAGTTAAGACCTCAGACAATTTTTAATGGTTTCAACATTGACCTTGAATCATTGCTGACCACCTAGAAGCAGTTCAGACTTAGGAATCTAACTTATTCTGACTGAAGCTGAACATCAGTGCCAAATTCCTGACTGAGAGCAGCAGCCCCATACTCTCCTTTCCTTACCTTTCTTTGAAATATCTGTGACACACACGTGTTTTCTTTCCTGCAGGCATCCAGCCTCAGGCTGGATTCGTGCTCTGCAGAGCCAGGGCTGTGCCCAGCCCAGGGGTCTGGTCTCAGCACATCCTCAGAGGCAAATGGCTAATCAATTTGAAATTCTATTCCATGACCTAAAACCAAGGAATTGCAGAGCCCTATGCCTGTTATCAGACCCAGCCCTTCATCTCTGTGCCTGACTCTCGGTACAGGTGTGATTTTCAGCCTCAAACAGCTTGAGAGACTTCATTTAAATAAGCCATCAGTCTGAGTTCTCTTTAATCTCTGAGATAGGGGATTTTTTTTCGTGTATGTTCTGTGGTGGTAAGAATGAAAAATGAGTGGTCAGACCGGTAGTTTGCAGTTATATTGGCTGTTTCCTTTTCCAAAGATAATGATTTTTTTTTTTTTTTTTTTTACTCAATGAGTTGGTTTTCTTAATGACTTGCAGTAAGGTGTTTTTTTCTGGTTTTTTGGTTGGTTTTTTTTTTAACTTTCATTGTTAATAATAACTCTGGAGTAGTCTTAAAGCAGAGCACACAATTTTACAGAAGTGTGAATGCTCTGCTGTGAACCCCATGCAAACAGACCACAACCCCTAGGAGAGACACACAAGCCTTAAAACCAACAGAGTAAAATGAGTAAACCTGCTTACACAAACCTCCACACAGTCTAAGAGACAGCAATTGTTCATTATCCTTTTATTATACTTAAGCAGAGGAATCTTCAAAAAAGCAATAGGCTTGCAAATGTTTCCACTAGTTCAGAGCCTCTCAGAAAGCCACTCCTGCCACTCAGTGCAGAAAAACTCTCTTCTGATACTGTTAGGAATACACAGCAATGGTGGCAACCATTCAGGGATTTCAAAGATAAATAGATATCTGGGATTCTTCTCATGAGTTACAAGCCATATGGAAATGGCTTTTTCATTTACATAGTTTTGCCCATTATGAGCCACTCATGAACATTTACTTTTCTCTCTCCTCCAGCAAAGTCAGAGACTGACAAATTTGAGATCAGCAGAAAAAGCAGGGTCTCAGCTATCCATACAATCTTTAATGCCTTTTGTTCTTTGTAGTGGATATGTTGTCCTGAAGATTGTGGATACAAGGAAAAAAATCCTGTAATCCTCAGGATACTGCTAACACCAGTAACACAGTGATTCCTTTGGGAAACCCACAGAAGACAAGGAGCCTTTGACCATCCAGATACTACTTATAGGCTGCCATAACAAAGGGCATAGATACAAGCCTCTGAGATCAGTTTATTGAATTGCACCCATCCAAGGGTGCTTGGGAAGCAGTTTCTATAAAGGAAAATTGAACCCAGAAAAGCATTTCACACCCAGAAGTCTTTTCTGATTGTTGGGATTGATCTAGTGTTTGCAGTTCATATTTTTGACATCCCCTTTTAGTCAACAGAAGTCAGAAACAACCTTTGAAGATGAGATTGAATCTTTCTGCTCAACAAAGTTTGACTGGGCCTGCATGCAGGCAGCCAGCTAGACTTATGGGGTCACCTAAGTGTGAAAACAGATGACTTTTTTCAATGTTATTACATTCTTTTCTATCTCATGGATCGTTTCTACCTTTAACTCAACCAGACCAAGATTATCTTTGCCTCCAATTCTTACATGGTCATTATCTTGGAACATCACCCTGCCCTTTGGATTAAAATTTGCAAGATGCATATAGCTTGCATAATTTTCTGCAGTGCCCATAGGCCCTTTGAAGTGATGCCTACCCAGAGATTTAACAATTTAGCATTTGTTGATCCACCCACAAGAAGAGCTGCCTCCTTCCTACACAGGCTACTTTTTTCTCTTGCCAGTGCTTGCACTTTCTCTTCCATAAGCAGGAACATGGTTCCTGGATTACTCACAAAGTAAGTCTCAGCTGCAGTCATTACTCATGGCAGAGACACACAGCACAGAATTAATTTCAGGATTCAGACTGGCCTGAGCAGAATAAATACCCATGTTACAATATCTACCTCACCTGAGTGTGTGAACCAGCCTTACTCAAGCTAACTCAGAGGTGCCAACAGGGTAGAGCAGAGAAACAGGGAGTTTCCTAAAACACATGTTCTAAATTCTGACTTACTAGAAAGATTCACAGAGTTTGGATGCTCTTGTGTTAGACACAATAGGGCAAACATACTTTTAGCCCTGATCTTTGCAGCAAGTGGAAGAAAACCGTGGTCACAACAGAGACTGGAGTTCACTATTGTGGCTTCAGGAAGGATCCATAATTCCCAGCATTGATTTTTGCACTATTTCAATTTTTGAACCCTATAGCAGTTGCAGTGCTTCCATTTCAACATCAGGAAGAACTTCCAGAATACTTCATGTCTTCTGTCTTCAGCTACTGCCACAGGCTGCTGAGCATACAAAACCTTGCAGTTACTCTTTAATTCATTGGCAGAAGGATGAATTAAAACAACCATTAATTTTTTCCCAAATATGTCTCAAAGTTGACTGAATATTTTTAATTCTTTGTATATTTAGGGCAATACATGAAATCTTGAGTGCCAAGCAGCAGACAATTAGGAAACAATTATTCATTCTTTCCCCTAAAGCAAGAACTAGAAAGCAAGCAATGAGTTATCAGTAGAGGATTTAATCCAAAAGGAAGTACCTTTTATGTGATGCCTAAACAAATGGAACCCATTGCTACAGGATACTGTAGGTGCCAGAAGTTTGGATGTATTTTAAAAGCTGTTTAAAAAGTGTATTAAATTAAAATCCATTAGCAACTACAAAAAATAAATATACACCTCCTTTACCTCATGTTGCTGGAAGGAGATGCTGGGGGAAGTGAAACTGGAGGCTTGATTCATTTTTATAACTCATCTTTAAACATTTACAGCAAATCAATGTCAGAGATAGAATTCTGGAGTACCTGGATCTTGGCTATGGAGCTGCTCTTGCATTTCTGTATTTAAGGGGCATTACATTTCCTCAACTGTTGTCAATACCTATTTCTTCTTGGGATAATTCTTCTACCACCTGTCATTAAAACAAAGAATTACCCATTTACTAGGCAATAGTTTGCATTTGTTTCTTCTGTGATGTAATCTCAGTTGTTAGCAGTCCCCTTTTTGCCAGAAGTGGCTGCCATTTTTATTTTGATATTATTAGAACATTTACAGAGCTGTTTGGCACGCTTGCCCTCTACCATTTCTCATTTTTATATTTTCAGCTACCATAAATTGAAAGTTTGAATGAAAATGTATCATCATGCCTCATGTGTCATGCCACTATCTGTGGAATAGCTAATTATACACAGTATTTCTAAGCTCACTGGACTTCATTCTTCCATAGAATGGTTTGGGTTGGAAGGCACCTCTAAAGGTCATCTAGTCCAATCCCCCTGCAATGAGCAGGGACATCTTCAACCCAATCAAGTTGCTCAGAGCCCCATCCAACCTGGCTTGGACTGTTTTCCAGGGATAGGGCACCTACCACCTCTCTGGGGAGCCAGTTCCAGTTTTTATATACCTTTGCCAATGTCCTTGCGCTGTTAAAATGTTATTTTCCACTGCTTGCAGAATGCCAGGGTGTTCACTCTTGCAGTTTCTCCTAATTGGTCTCATGTGAGCACCTCATGAAATCACTCTGTAAAAGACAGACAGACAATGACTTCCCGGCAGCCTTGTGTGTTTTAGCATTTTTTTGTTGCTTTGGGCCACTGCCCAAAAGCAAAAGCTGGTCATTACATGAAACATCTACACGAGAAATCTCTCCTCACAGGTGGGAGTTTCTTCCCTTTATCTTCCGAATCCATTTCAGCAGTACCTGGAAGAGATTGAAAGATGCACTGGCAAACAGAATATGTGATAACTGTGGCCACAAACTCCCACCTCCCAGACCCTGGTAAAAAATAAAGATCACATTCTTTCAGTATGTCCTCAGAAACACTGGTACTTACTTAAGGAACCCTCCTGGAAAAATTAGTTAAAGATTAGACTGAGTGGGGATAAACTACATAGATACAGGAGACAGCTGTTAATTGGCTGTCAGTGAAAATAATTTTGTTCTTAAAGGAGGAAATATTCCCCTGTACACACAAAAGCTCCACACAGCATTTTAGATTGAGGGCCTCAGCCTGCAGCCACATTTGTTTTCTAGTGTAATCTTCCTGAGGGATATTCTCTGGAGAGCTGGGTATAAGTCAGCAGTGCCCAAAGTCACTGGGCAGCAAACAAATGCTGATTTAACTCTGGAGCTGGCTCTTCTGCACAGGTGCAAATTTTGCCCTTGGCAAATATAAGCAACATAAGTAACACAGAAGCAATGACTTCTGTGACCTCTCTTGGATGATTTGCATCTGAAGAGAGACAGTTTTGGAAATAGAACAGTTTTGTCTCAATGTCTCCAAAATAAAATGATTTGACTCTTTGATTCAAATTGACTTTTAATTCTGAAACTTCCCTCAACGCTCAACAATTAAAGTCTGGCCTTTTTTTTTTTTTTTTTTTTTTTTTTTTTTTTTTAAAGGTTAGATTCCAGAAGGATTTTTTTCTTTTGATTTTGACCTGGCTCTGACTTAAGAGCACATTGCCAGAAGGGAATCAATCAAACTGAGTTATGAACAGTTGTGTCAAAGTGAAACAAGGGGGAGCTTATCACAAAAGGTGTTGCCCACAAAATTTCAGGAGCTTTGCTCAAAACGTGGGGGCCTTTTTGGCTGTTTTGGGGCTATTCTTTAGATGTGTGGACAGCAACACTGACATATAAAGAATTACCAGCTGAGGCTACAAAGAGATCTGTGTGCCTACAGAATTCTGTCCCAGGGACCTCAGTGTAGTACTGGGCTTTTGATATCCGTGGAAATGTGGATTCTCAGGAATTGTAAGTAACCCTGTGGGCAAATTTATCTTATAACACTTGGGAGAAATAAAAGGCATCCAGCATGAGGTCATCAGTTCCTACTGGGGGAACAATTGACAAAATGTGGTTTAAAGCAGCAGAATTCACTTGAAATCCCTCTACATCTGGAGCTTACTTCTCATGTTACAGGAGTCCCAAATGTTCAAAATAGCAAACCATTAGTGACTGAAGGAGCAGCAAAACATCTGTATAATGCATGAAATGTCTGGAAGTGTCTGACTCTCTGGGAATCAGCTGAAGCTTTCAATTGATGCTTTAATGGTGGTAATTGAAGTTTGCAGCACTGGCACATCCTAGCTCAGTAATTAGATGGATTACAATCTTTCTTGTTTGGCAGCATTCTTTAAACAAGCTTCAGCTTTTCATATAGTCAACACTCTAGCAGAGATAAATGTCACATCAGTTCAGAGTGAAAAGTAATTTAAGGAAAGACTCAAATTTATCTTCACTGAGTACCAAACAGGAGATATTTCAAAGACAGGACAATGGCCCTTTCTATCTTAAAAGAATGGCCCATTTCTCCCATATAAAGGCTAGTTTGTGAAGGGGAATCTATGGGTGTGCCTTCCCTGAAATCACTGAAGCTAAACCTGCTTATAATATTTCAGTACTCAGTGTATGTATTAATGAATGGATGAAATTCTGGCAAATAGAACTCTGTAGGGGAAAGAAAAAAGGAAGAATTTCAAGGGATAAAAATATATTGCCTATCACTTAGCAAGATAGAGTTTGTCATGGTGATTGGTAACCAAATGGCCAGTGGAAAAAAAAAAAGTTTAAAATTAAGACATGGGAAAAATCTCTGTGCTGGGATTATTTGAAGTGAAATTAAATAAATACAGTTGAGATCAAGAAACAGCCTCCATCTATAGTGGAACGGGTGACATGCTTTTCAGTCACTTACAACCAGACATTGCTTCTGTAAATCATTTCCAGCATCTAGCTGGTGCTTGTTTTAAAACTCCTGACAAATGTGCTACATTTACCTATCTTATTTTACAGGCAGCCTTTGCAATTTCAGAAGCAATATTTTGAAACAAGCTCTGTTTCCTTTTATTTAGAACTCATATTTAGATTTTCTCCTACCTGGATATTTTGAGTGAAATGAAAATTTCTAAATATCAGTGAATTGGTTCACCTGAAGAACTGAACAGACTGAGCACTCATATCCATGTCCTGGGAAATGGATTGCATGGTTGTGTCACCACAGTGATGGGAGCAGACCTCCAAAGCAGAGCAGGCAGATATGGATGGTCCTGTGGTCACACTATTGCCTCACTTTCCTCTGCAGCATCACACATCCCTTCATCTTCTCCATTCCTCCTTTTGCACTATTCTACTACAGATAGAATCAAAATATTTCATGTCTGGGGCAAATCAGGCTGTCATCTTTCCAGAAGAACAAAAGGGGTTGGAGAAAGGAATGGTACATCCTCTTCCAGTTTTTATTCATGTCCTTCCTGTCATGTGCTTTACACTTGGAGGAAAATCAGCACCTACCACCATCATTATTCCCTTGTTACACATTTTGCATCATGTTTTTTTTTTTTTTTTTCCCAGGACTGAATAGAGTTTTGCAGTAAAACTTCTTCCCACACTTTTGATTCAGTGCCTTGAAACAAGAAGAGTCTGTGACCTCCCTGTGAGACCTGGGGTGTCCCATTTTGGTAAAATTTATGAAGTATATGGCTGTGGAAATCTGAATCACTGAGGCATTGACCTGGTACCCATTACCATCAGTGAAGGATCCTGCTAACAGTAATAGCCAGGATCCCATTCACTCTTCAGCAAAGGTTTCCAGGAAAAAAACATCACACAGGACATGCTTCATTTTCTCTATAATTTTCAAGGTGCACAGGCACCTAAGTGGTCAGAATAAATAAGCAGAATGACTGACACAGACAGATGGCTGATAGAGACTTTTTCTGACTGCAGCAAATCACTCAGTCCAGGTTGCATTTCCTACTTTGCCATAAGCTGTCGTCTGACCTCAGGAATGTCCCTTGAAGGCCATTTCTAGACTGAAAGCCTCTACCTGAAGGTGACAACAACTTACTCAGCAGATCTACTTTCTTGAACAGTCATAGTTCCTTCATTTCATTTTAGAAGGGTAAAAATTACCTTATGTACATTATGGATTTTTCTTTTTCAAAGAACTGAGCTCAGCTCTAGGCTGCTTTCTGTTTACTCAAGAAGAAAAATTGTCATGTCCCTGCAACCTCAATGTTACAGGCAGTTCAAGCAAGGTCTCTGTGGACTTGCTGGTTTGCACAATGTCCAGTGCAAAATCTGCTTGTATCTCCAAGAACAAATGAGTGTAAACTGATTTTGATAAAAGACTGCAGAACCTCTAAACACAGGGCAGTCGTTTACTAGAAAAAGCTTCATGTGAGAACATTTGTGCATAAAACATATTAACCACTTTTAAGTCTGAGTTTAATCAGTTCATAAAAGGGATTATATAACTTGATTTTCTACACACAAGAGACCCCTTTCAGGCCTGCACTCCTTCACTGCACAATATATCTTAGGCAAAGAGATCAGTCGAAGGTAAGGACCCTTCTGAGATTTGACCACAAAGAAGAGGTGTAGCTTAAATTAGAGTGCTTTAGTTGTACATTCCTTCCTTCCTTACAATACATTCAGTAACGTAACACATAGGAGGATTATGATAAATTGGTAGTGTAATGGTAAGGCAGGGATATCCTGGGTGAAATAAAACACTGGGTAATGATGCTGGCAGGAGTGGTTCAAGTGTCACAATCCTCCCACATTGTGGAGGCCTTCAACCCAACATGGTGCAAAAGAACAACTTCAGTGGAGGTATAAAATGAAGCACTGAACCATAACAAGCTGCTTTTTGAGAAGCAAGCTCTGGGGATGATGGACAAAGCCTCCCATGATGGCCCTGCAGGACCACCCCCACATTCAGCAAGGGGCACATAAAACCTCTGATTGTCACAGGCTGGTTACCACACACCTCTGCTGCTTATGAACCAGCACTGAACAGGGACCTCCAGATCTAATTTAAAGCAATGGGACTTATCAATGGCTCAATGCCATGTAAATTGGAAGCATAGCAACACTATTTTGAGAGCAGAACTCAGGCTCTGAGAGCAGCACAGGCACATGCACATGGCACTGTGCCTGAATAGTAAATGGTGGCTTGGGTGGTTCAGGTCTGGATCTCTCAACACCTACTGCATGGCTTATAGGCAAAATCCACCCATGGATAATAGTGAATTGACTGTACAGCTAAATAACTTCCTCTCCCATATGCATTGCATCAAACCAATGGCCACACACACATACAGAAACTGAAATCTCCATGGGAAACCAAGATAGAATTGCAGGGGCTGCAGGAATTACTACTGTCCAGTGTAGAGGAATTGCCAACAGCTGTCATTCACACATCCATAGTCATATGTTGCTAAGCTTTACAAAGCCCTTATCAACAGCTCAGCTGTATCATTCACAAGCACATTTTCCCTCCTTCTCCAGGACTGATTTTTGAACAACGTCATTTGGAAAAGACCATTTCAAAATTCCTTCATAAAACATAGCATGTCATCACCCAGGAACATGGCTAGGGATTCTTCAAGGTGACAGTGAATACCAGCAGTGTACACAAGGTACCAGGTAGAAAGAGTTGGAACTGCTGCATCAAGTGTGGAGCATAAACTGGATGCAGAATTGCTACCATTGCCATCTGATCTGGGGGATTTGGCACAGGAGAGATACAGAAGTTGATAATCCTGTTTTGCTGAACTTTTCTATGGAAATACATCATAAAGAATGTTCTCCAAAACCCTCAGCTTCCAATGACTCACTCAGGTGGCATAAAAACTGTATAGACTGTGTGTACCTTGGAGATCAGACCTGCAGCCTTTGGGAGTCTGCAAATGGCAGGGAATTGATGCAGCATGACTGCAGGCAAAGAGATGATGCTCACTCTGGAACCATGGCCAACTGGCTCTACTTCTCTGCTGAAGGCTTGAAGGGCTGGAGGTCAGACTGCTGGCACCCCAGTGCAGCTTCATACTTCCTTTATACTAAACAGAAATGTGCTCTAGCAGTTCCTTTTTCCTTCAGACCTTGCTTCTTACCATCTCATAAGTAACTTACAAGTTGCATATGCATGCATATAGGAGTTGGACTTCCATGATCCTTCCAGAACAGGGTATTTTAAAATTCTTAATATGTATTATTTTGAATGGGACTGTAGCATTTCTTTGTGCATAAAATAATATCCTCAGGCTTCATTCATGCACAGAGATGAGTGTGATCAAGACAGGACAGAATGTTAGTTTTAGCTTTAGCTCAATTAAATTCAAGAAAGGAAAAAAAGATATTGCATTATCAACCAGACAAGTTTTATTCATTGATATCTGTGGAATCCAAGTGAAGAGGATCATTCACACAGCAAGAAACTAACCATGCTGGGCAGGATTCATTTTATCTGAGATCAGCCATCTAAGAGGCAACCATCCAACAAACCTAAAGCAGTTTTCTGGGCTCTGTACTCAGTGGAGAGAGAAGGCAACACGCCTGGGCAGGACCAGTGATCCTCTGAAGACCACTCCTGCTGCTGCCTACAGAGGGACACCAAATTAATTACTACTATATTTAAAATGCCTGACTTTAATGAGGTTGAGGTTGCAAGGGACACAAATCCTTCCAAATATCTAGCACTTGAAATATTCAAGAGTCATGTGCAGCATGTCATTTTGCCTGGGTTTCCCTCCCATTTCTGATAATGGTTTTGGGTTTTTTTTTTTGCTGAGATTAGAATATCATAAAGGATATTCTAATATCATAAAGGATCATAAAGGAGTAAAGAGCAGAACCTTTGTGATTCTCTGAATAATACACAAAGGCTGGATGTTCTTTCCCTTCATCTGTAAGAAACATTATTGGATTCAAGAGGGGGAACCAACAGGATATTTCAACAGGAATTTCAACAGGATATGAGTACCTGGTACTGCAATGGCTGAGAAATCTATTGTTGGGTCTAAGTGCTGCTTAACAGAGTAGGGATGAGAACCACAAAGCAAGTGGAACCACATGGATTCTTGCATCCTCAGAAGTGTCTTTGAAAAGCAGTGACTGGTTCACTGCACTACTGTTCAAAGATTAAGACAAGCAGAATAAAAAAGCAGCAATGTCATCCAGTCCAGCACAGAAAGCACATTTTCTACACTGTGTTTCTGAGTGGTTTGTCTGATCTCCTTTTAAAAGTCTCATGCAGTGGGGGCTACACCAGTTCTTTGGGGAGTTTTGACTAGTCCAATAATAGATTTTGATGTTTGTCCTGCAGCTTCCCTCCTATTCTTTGAATGACATTACTACATTGCTACATTTAGGTCCATTGGATATTTCCAATAAGTTTTCCTGGAAATTTATGGTTTTCATATGCCTAAAAACAACCTTCACTTCATCATCTTATGGATAATACTTCAAAACTGTGCTGCTGGAGACAGCAAAGGCACAAAAAGTCTAGATGTAAGGCTCAAGATGTGAGTTCAAGCTCATATAAATAAATACAATAGGTACATGGATTTCTGTTCTGGTCAGTATCAAAGGCTTCTTGCCATCCTTGTAGCTACACAGAAATGTGAGCTGGAGGAGTAAAAGGCAGTTTCTCAAGCGCCTCCAGCTACGGAAATCTCATATGATTTATCTGACCATTCTAGTTCCCAGCACTCAAGATGTTTTTTTCTGAACTTGGTCAAATTTTCTTGATGGGTTTTTTTGTTTGCCAGCACTGCTTTGACGTATTCAGTGTTCAGCACTGAATATCTTGTATATTTTATATACTTTTTATATAGGCGTAGCTATGGAAAACCAAAGCTTCTGTTTCTGTGAGCATCACTGATGTTTCTGTAGCACCTTGAGACTTTGATGCCATTGTACAACATGCTGCAAATGAAGAACATGTTCTCTGTCTCATACTTAAATGATTCATTTTTGCAAGGGAGCCTAAAGCAGTAACACACCCAATTTCATTAACCCGTTGATGACTTCCTCAATGGCTGCATTTTCTGATGGGACATCAATCATCTCACTATTTTCAATTGAGAAACATACAGTTTTTGATTCATTTTTCAGTACTAATTTATAGGAAATGTGTCAATACATTTGCTATTTCCCAATAAAGCAAATATTCAATGACAGTGGAGGGATTTGTTAAAACTACAGCTACTGTTAAAAGCAGAGATGACAGTCAAGATGGAGAAAAGAAAAATAAGCTGCTTTTCACTAATAAAATCAAATTAGCTCTAAGTGGAAGTGACTGAAAGCAAGCCTGAGGAAGAGGGTTATGAAATATCAGAGCACAATGAGAAAGATACAAAAATTCAAGTGGAGAAATAAAAACATAACATTTTAAATTTGAGACTGGTACTAGTGCCAATGTATTTAGAATAATTCCTACCACCATGAAAGTTATAACTTATGAAAATGTTGTCATTGGTAGGGAAGACAATCACAGGAGGAAGTATACAATAGATTTAGAAATTCACACACCCACATACTCTTCTTCTGCCCCTCCACCCGAATTGTGTCTTTCATTTTTCTCATAGAACTTAGTTTCTTTTGCTTTCCTGATTAGTATCTGGTCATGGGCTTGGCTGGGGCAAATTTCATGTTTCAGTTTCATAGCCCCTGCACTTGAGCAGATGTTTCCCATTCAGTAGCTCAGAAGGATAAAAGTTGCCTAGTGCTTAACTAATTTATCCTAAATCTATTGACTCTTCTTATGAGTAGATTATTTTGTCCTTCAATGCACCACAACTTGCTTTTCCATTTCCATCACATGAACATTTCTTGCTCTTTCTTATTCTTCTGACTCTGAACAGGCTTTCATACAGTAAAAGCATCAGTGTCTTTTTATACTTTTAACTTTTATACTGTTTTTATTGACAATTGAGCCTGGTGCACTCTTCTGTGATATGGGAGGAGATAAGGCTCTTGATGCCCATCAGCCACTCTACACAGGAGATACAGCATTCCTCTAACAAATATTTGACTAACCTTTCTCCCAGCCATATATATCTGAGTGAAACTCAATAAAATTCTGTGACCTACCAGATCCTTGTGATTCTTCAGGGAGAGGACTTACTGGAAGTCTTAAGGTGGGAGGAATGGGGGGAAGAAATAAAAATCAAAATAATGACCTAAAAATTTCAGTTGGTATGAATTAAAAAAGCTTCACTGAAATTTGGAGCTATGTCATTTTACTTTGGTTAAGAACTAGATTACAGAAGTCTATATTCCCAGAACCTCTCCTGGTATAAATCTTAGAACTGAAAATTCTTTCAGTCAGGCAATGATTTGGCACTGAGTTCAGCCACTTAATAGGTTCAGTAGAGAAAAAATCATGTATAAAAGGCCAGATGAAGTCAATGCATGATATTTCCAGAGTTTTAGAGTAATTGTTTCATCTTTGGAGAAGACCAGACTTATAAAAGATCACCTCTTTACTGACTTCATAAGAATGTCTTACTCTCAGCTTGACTGCCAATCTTTTGTAAAAGGATCACTCTTCAAGCATGAAAGCAAAGGAAAAACTTCTTCAGAAGCCAAAAGAGGTGGGCAGGAAGTCAGCTGGTGGGAAAGTCTGAGAGAATAACTTAAATGGATGCTGTCTAAATGGGATCTTGGAGCAGCCCACAGTGATGAGTGCAGAGAGGGACACACCAGCTCAGGCTACTGCAATTCCACATAAACCCAGTTAAAACTCTAACACTCTTTCACATTGCTAGACTATTAATGTTGGAATGGGAAGCAAGACTTGAGATTCAGGCAATTAGGTTCCCAAGTCTGAAACATGCATGCAGAATTTGCTACCAAGGAGTGGCCAAAAGGTATCAGACACGTATGGATGTGCTTCAGGATCCAGCTGCCCTCATCACACTTTGACATGTTCCAATGTCTGGGATGTGATGACAATGCAAATTTAAAATGTGAGGCACTACTCAGAATTGAAGAGAAGGAACTGACTAAGGGGAAGATGACAATGGCCTGTGCGAAAAGTGGAACTTCTGAGCTAGAAAGAATATTTTTGGAGTTCCTCAAGGACTGGTCTCAAGACTGATGTGACAATAATTTCATTAATAGCATTACTAACAAAAAAAAAAAAAAAAAATCCTGTTGTAAATGGATTTGCTGACAGGAAGTTTAAAATATCCAGCATTACCAATAAAGTAACAGAAGTATGAAGAAATCATACAGAAAGCAACAGATAATGTCAGTGATGAGCATAAGAGAATGAGTTTCAAGAGGCAGAATAAATTTGGTATTTCCCTTACAAGTCAATGCAAAAAAGGATATGTGGATCAATGGTATGGGTATATAAAGGCAACAATATGGATGGATCCTGCTAAGTTTCTTGCTCACCAGTCAGAAGGAAGACATGAACCAATCAGGTAAGTTGGCCTCAGCACAAGTACCTCAGTTAAGGGTTCACCAGACTTGCAAAGTCACTAATATTGAAAATAACTGGGGACAGTGGTGCCTTATGTGCAGCAAAATACTTCTCAACTTTCTCCATTTTATATGGAGAGGTGTTTTCAGTGACATGAAGTATAAATCATCACCTTGTAGAGGCTGCAGTGCAACTCAGCAAGGACTGGGACTCATCTGTGTGCTGATGACTTTTTGGCCTTGGTGTCTGTGTAATATTTCCTTCCTTTTTCACTATGTCCTCAGTGAGAAGGAAGCAATAGGCAGAGGGCAGGGTCTGTCTGCTCAGGAGGAGCCCGAGGGACACTGCAACCAGTGGGACAGGCTGGTGGTGTGCAGGGAGCAAGGCAGACAGAGCAGCACCCCTGACTCAGGCTGCCTGGGGGCCCCAGGGTGTTAGAGCACAGCCAGGGAGGCAGAGAGGAGAAAACAATGCTCCAGAGCCAGGTGGATGCAATCAGACTCTGTGCCTGGGAGGTTGGTCCCAAAGCCACTGCTGGGGCTGCCTAAAGGCAGAATGCAGAAACACCATCACTAATCCCTGCTGCCTGAGCTACTGGCAGTCTCACAAGGGTCAAAAATCAAAAATCTGCCTGAGAAGACAGCAAATCCCAAGGCACCCACTTGATCAATTTATCCTTCAAGCCTGGCACACACATGCTGCAGGGCTGGGGATCTTGGAAATGCTTGTTAATATCACCCAACATGTTCATTTGGGAGGCAGGAGGCACACACACAGATAAATCCACTGTGTGGGAGAAAGGCAGCTCTGACAAGAGTACAGAAGCCTCTGCCCTGGGACAGAAACACAAAGCCACACCTGCAGGCTTCCATCAGGCAGAGTAAATTGCAGTTTTGGATCATAACCCTTGGGCATTAGTGCAAGCCAGCAGGTCCAACCCTGAAGTGTTTCCCCTTAAGGTATAAAACACAGAGGGGTTGAGTTTTGTCCTACAAACTGATTTTTGGCAATAGCATTGGTTCTGTTTTTAAATGTGAATTTTTGGAGGGGTTGGGGAGAGGGATTCACACCAGGTTTTTCATCTGTGCCAGTATGTCTAATGTAAGAAATTGCAGGCAACAAGATCTACAGGCTGAATACTGCAGAAGCAAAGGAAGGGGAAAAAAAACCAAACCAAAACAAAAAAACCACTATCATTTCAACTCTAGGGAAATTAAGTCAAGGTCCATAGATTTCCCACTCTCCACTGCTTCTTGCAAACAACACAAATATGCCTGAGCAGTTAACAACTCACTATTCCAGTAAGGGAAATTGCCCCTTATATGCCTAAAGCTTCCACTGAAAAAGAACATCTAAAACTACTGCTGAAGATAACTCCTAAGACTCACTTGAATCAGAATTTTCAGTCAATCCATTAAACCAACAGCAACACACTTGCAAGTCCCTATTTAGCCACATTCCCCCATATCTTAAGTTATTCAAACATAAAAGTTTGGTTCAGGCCCATTCCCAGTGAAGATGTTATCAAAACTAAAGATGACTTACACTGCTGGTAAATCTGTTACTCATAAAATCTACCTGTCTGGTTTCTTGTCAGCCTACAGAGGTTTTTTGTTGTACCTTTCTTTTGACAGCGTAGCAACATTTTCTTTCTTCAATGCTTCATTAGCTTGTCTTACTCATGCAATTTTCCCCTTTTTACTTCGTGTAAATCAAACTACTCATCAGCTCTGTAATGTCATTAGTGTACAAAGAGCCCTCTATTAAAAAATAATCACATAGTAAAAAGATTAGGAAAAAAAAGAAAAACTTATGCAGTAATATAAATTGTTGGAGAACTATTCATAGGAGGTATATAAAGCTAAAGGCTCTTATGAGGCTAGAAGGACATGAGAAGAATTTTAACAGGATTAGATTCTCTACTATGTGACTGAGGTGGGATGGTCAGGAAATATTTTACATGCTACAGGATTTTTGCTTTACTATACCTGTTTTTCTTTCTTTCAGCAAGTGTGGCTAATGGTGCTCATGCTCCAGTGCCTTAATCCACGTGCTAAGTTTTTCCCTCTTAAAAGGATGTGTCAGAAGCAGAATATTCTGTTTTTTCCCCAGCAGAGACAGGTGAACTGTGAGCAGTTTATTGCTTTGCATGCCAGTATTTTCTCATCTGCTGAAGGATCCAAAAATGAGCAGCACTGAGCAGTGGGGCTGTCAGGGCAGAGCTGGGTTTGGCTGTGGGACACAGGTTGGGATATGAGGCCTGGGCTCACCTAGAGGCATGGAAATGGAGATTTTGGGTAAAAGAGGGGGTGAAACTGGGTGTGTGCTAGGACAGGACACGAGATGCTCTGCCAGAGACCCTTCTCCTGCCTGGCTGCCTCCCCAAGGGACAAGCTCCTCCTTGCAGGAGTAGGATGCAGGGCAGAGAGGTTGGAAGCAGAGGGGGGATTGTGAGGATCACTGCCCTAAACACCCTTATAAACCACTGTCTGAAGAAAGTAGTTCAACTAGGAAAAAACCCCAGTTTTTCATTTATTAATTCTGTTATACTTCTGATGACTGATACTCAAATTCATAGACATATGTGCATGTCTATGCACATATAAATCCAGTATTTTTGTCCCATTTAACCACTGTTTTTTATCCTAGCATTAAGATAGAGTCAAATATTAAGCAAAACTCACACCATTAAAGCAATAAGAAAGCAAATGGCTGAAGGCTGAGTGAGCAGATGAGAAAAGGGTGTAAATCATATCTAACCCTTGAGGGTCCTCCCCAATCATGATCAATAACAAGCCAGTCTTCTGAGCAGAAGGAATTTCTTCTAGGACAGACAGGCAACAGCACCTGGCATTTGTTTTTTGTGTATGTAGGAATATATAACAGTGTATATAGGAAAAAATTACAGATATCACTATCTGGAATACAAGAGACACAAGGAAAACTGGTGACTGGTAGGATTGTCTCATACATACTGAAAGTGGGGAGAGAGAGTTCCAACAATGTGCAGGTTAACCCAGAGACCAAACACTGAAGAGGTGTCAGTATGATGAGACACAAGAAGGAACACACGTAAGAAACTTTTTAAAAAATTAAAATACAGAAAAAAACAGCTGTTCAAAATCTCAGGGAGAAACCTGGTGTCAATTTAATTAAAAAGAAACTTTCACTTGAAACTAATGCCCTTGCTTGCCAAAGCCTTTTGGTTTTAACAGAAAAATAAAGCTGGACTTTGAAAAGATCACTGCTCATGGCAAGAGAGCACTAATTAGCTGGTGAGGACCCTGGGGAGTAGATCTTGTGCATAGTTGTGAGGCTCAACATTTCTGGCTGAATTTCCTGTCAGTCTGCAGTGAGGCAGGATGCAGAGCCAGGAGCAGTCTTCTCTGACAGTGCCACTGCTTTCAGCCCTGTCTGAAGCTGGGAAGTGAACCAGTCTGTGAGAGATAAAAAACATCAGCTAGCTCTTCACCACAGATTTTGGTTTTCCCTCTCATTCTGGATTGCATTTCCAACAATTTAGCCAGAAATGAAGCAGCTGCAGATAGCAAACCAGCTGGGGTTGGTGAGTTTCAGCATGGTTTGCACTCCAGCTTCCATTCCCAAGGACTTCTCTGGGTCAATTCAAGGAAAAAATGATGGGGAGATTTCAACATCTACCCCAGTTCTTGCCTGTCATTTGTCCCTGAAAGGCACACAGTAGCATAGCAGCAATCCACAGCCAGCACCTGACACAGCTCTAATTAGCACTGTTCTTATGGTTTTGCTTTGGATTTTTCCCCTGTGAAATCACCTTCTTTTTTTTTTTTTTTTTTTTTTTTTTTTTTTTTCAGTCAGGACACTCACTGCAATTTAAAACTCTTTCTGCTGCATTTGTTTGAGATAATTTTTTCCTACCTGATCACATCTAAACATTCCTAGAATGGATGACTATAGCTATGTTTGCAATCCAGAGGAAATCTTCAGATAACCAAGAATTTGCAAAATGTTGTCCTTCATTCCATTTACTCTTTCTTTTACATGATTGCAGCTAACTGGGGTGGAAATTTGCAGAAGGTAAATGCTGAGCAAAGCTGTCTCCTTGCACTAACCTCATTTTCACAAGAGAGATCTTTCTGAACTTTTCACAGACTTGCCTTATGATTTTTGATTTTCATTCTTCATACTGAAACAGGTCAAATCCTTACCTCTAAGAACTTCATCCTGTGTCACTCTTGACTATTTGGAATCACATGCACCCCAGATACCCCATTTTCAGTAGGAATGGGACATAAGAGAGATGTTGTTTCCAACATCCTGGTGAAATGAAAGTACCTTATCAGCTTGGGGCATGGATTAACACATGAAGCCTTTTTTTTGGGTTTTTTTTTTTTTTTGAGTGCTGATAGCTCCAAGGTCTTCACACACAGGAAGCCCTGGAGAAAATGATAAAGGACAGAGAGGTTCAGGTGGTCTTGCTAGCTCAGTGTCAGCATCACTACCAGTCTGGGAGGAAAGTGGGGATACAGGAAGGGGTGAAGACATGGCCAATCTGCTCAGAAGATGCTTAGCTGTTGAAAGGCCAGAAGCTGCCCATATTGATACACTGCTTCCAGGTCCTGCTCCACTCCTGGAACAGAGAAAAAAGTCAATTTGTGCTTATTCACCCCCAATTAAAGAAAAAAAAATTAGCTGTTGTACTTGTATTTGTAAAAAAGTTGTGAGGATGGAGAGTGTAAGAGCTCTTGTTGAGTGATGGAGTTAATATCAGGGCTGAGAGAGCCTCATTAAGGCCTTGCTGCTGAGTGATGCTCCAAACCTGGGATCCCCTCTTGCCACTGAAACCTGAAGAGACACAGGTAGCATGAAATGCAGGACAGGGAACTTTTTGCATTTTCTGCACATGCTCTACTGAAGGGGCACAGCATTTTCACAGCATCTTACACAGTCTCAGTTAAAGTTTCACTCTTGCCTGCCATTTGTCATGGCTTTCCACCCCCACTTTGGCATCACCTCCAGCTGTGTCTGCTGCATTTCCCTTGCCACTTCTGCACAGATAGCAGCTAGACAAAGGAAGCCAGGGGCCAAAGACAGCATCTCTGAATACAGACTGCATGGTTGAAGTCACAGGGGGAAGCTTACACAGGCAATCCTCCTGCAGCAGCAAAAGCAGACACTTGCTCTGGCCTCAGGCAGTTCAAGAGGGTGTGTGAGGGTGCTGTTATTGTCCCAAGACAGTTTTAATTTGACTTTGTGCAAGAGTGGATAATAAAATTTTGGGAAAATAGACAGTGGAGGGTTATTGGAAAAGGGCTCTCAGTCCCTTCTTGTCAGAGGAAAGCCACATCTTTCCTTCTGCCCCTCCATATTTTCCTGGGTTGCATAGCCATGAACAGGGGTAAGACCCAAGAACATCACAGCCCAAATTTGCTGCTGTGCTTTGCAACTGCTTTCGACTTTGTGAGATTTCCCAATGGCAGGAGGACATCTAGTATTGCACCATTCCAAACAATCCCTCACTCCATCATTACACTGGGAGTGCATGTCACAGCTTCACAAGGTTCACTGAAATGAGAGTGCTCTGATTTGTTTCATTGAATCAAAATATCCATCTGGTGCAGAGATCTGGAAAATGCAGGCTTGTGAGCTTCACTAAGCTACTCAGTCTTCATAAGTATCACCAAAGTGAGCTTGCTGAATCTTCAGGTCCTACAGGTGTTGTAAAGAATATTTCACACTCCCTTTGAACACACAACAGGAATATGTTTTGTGGAGGAAGATACTGAGATTTTTCCCCCTCTTTCTTGGAGGCCTGTAGCTAGTCTGTGAAAGGCAGGAAAACTCCCCTCTCTCTCAAAGAATTGGGAAACCAGAGGTGCTGCTGTTCCCAACCTCCCTTGCCTGCCTGCCCTGACATCAAATTTCTGTGTTGCACCTTCAGCAGAGGTTTGTCCTCAGGTTTGCCCTCACTGGCAGCTGCTTCACCCTTAATCCCCCCAACAGCTTTCTCCAGCAAGTTTCAGGCTCCTTATAATAATTCAATGACACCTATTAATGGTGCTCAGCAGACAGGACACACTCCTTCCTCTGCTCAGCACCAGTGGCCTCTGGTGCAGCCTACACAGAAACTGCACCTCTAAGGCAAAGGAGACACAACTTCCCCACTCCACAGAAAGTAAAAGTATCTGATTTCCATAATACACCAAACATATGCAAGATACAAGCTGTTTCATGCCTCTTATATTTTCTTATATAAATCCTGAAGTAATATCAGAATAGTAATTTCCTTATTCCACAGACTACATCATCTCCAAGAGGTGCAAGCAGCTCTCTGAGCAAGTGCAATGCAGTTACAAACAAAATTAAATGCACCTGGAACTGAAAATATCACAGGCAGCTACAGGACTACAAGTCTGGCTGCTTGCTTCAGCAGATGGTGGAAGAAAGGCTGATTTAGGTCCTTTGTAATACAAGCAACAAGGTGAGTTTGACACCAGTTACAGCTCTTTTTCTAAAACTATTTTAGAATGCAATCACTCTAAAACCAGTGGTCCTTGGGCTTCATGAAGGCTTGATGTTTAAAATGTCATCCATGATACAGAAAGTAAAACCAGATAAGAAGTATTAGATCAGTCTGTACCTTCCCTTTCCATGGCAGGAGCCTTCCCTAATGTGTGTCATATAGTGGTCTTCTCACTTGATTTTTAAAGGTCAAATTAAACATGGATCTAGCAATTTATAGGTGGCTCTGGCATTTTCACTGCATTTGTCACCTTTCTGATGTATCCTGCCCTCCCTCCACTTACCCCTACTTAATATGTGGGTAAAGTATCCTATTTAACATCTCCACCTGTAGCATGGGCCCCTTGGTTTGATAATTTGATGAAGTGATTTTGGGCAGAACTAACTTCACCATCCACACAGTGCACAAGAGTCAACTCTGATACAGATTTTAATTACTCACACAGCTCAGTTTCCCTGACTCAGATAACACATTTTTGGCACCACAGGTCCCAGAACAGCATGGTGCTAGCAAGGCTGAGTCTCACCTTTGCCAGGCAGAGATGCCCTGTCAAGTCTGTAACCTCTGCCCAAGTGACCACCAGTCACAAGGTCATTAGCAAGAGTTTGCCAGCACGCCACACAGTGAGTCATACTTAATAGCCCATCTGCTGTCACACTTCATAAAATATTTTCCTATTATTCCTCCTTCCTGTTCTATTCCTAAGGAGAAAATCAATCCTCAGCGGATGTGTAACTGCCAGAACACGTTTTTGCAAATAAAAGAGAAGAAACAGTTGTTGCCTTTCCCACTAGCCCCAAATATCTGATACTTCTTATCAGTCTTGCTGACATTTTAACAGTGGCAACTGCTGTTTGGGATAAGCATTAGGATTCCTAGGCACAAGCCAGTGATCCATTTTACTGTGGACTGTAAAGACAAAGCACAAAAGCTGCACCCCAAACCAGACTAAAGGCACTCAGAGGGCAATTCCCCTCTCTCAGCATGGGTTCCCCTTTGGGAGCAGCCTCCTCATTCTTGCTGCTGACTAACCAGTCTTTATGGGGACTCTTTCTGAATACCTAATTCCTCATTCTTTTCCTTTATTTGCATGCTCAAATTGAAGTTAATGGAACGACATTTCAGTAGGTGCAATATTTTATTGTTGTCTCTGTCTCTTCTTTAAAAAAAGATTATAAAAAAGAAAGAAATCAGCCTGTATTTCTAAAATTATCTAAGTAGCAGCAACCTTCACAGAAACTGTGTCCTTATCCTGCCATTTTATTCTGTGTAAGTCCCATTAGTCATCCTGAATTTTAGTGGCTCCATTTTGCTGTCTGTTGGGGTTTTTTTCCTAGAGGATCTGAAGAGGGCAGGCAGAAGAGATTATTGTGAATGAACTGATCATATTCTGAACTCATTAAATATGCCATCAATTATCAATAATTAATGACAACAGGGGTACATTCCCCTCCTTCCCATGAAGCCAAGAATGCTCTTTAATAGCTGCACAGCAATCCTTTGAACAAAAAAGACAATGAATCTGCTCCTTAGGGGTAACAGTAAATGATCTGGATTGATGCTTTCCATTCCTCTTCCACTGCACTTTGCATTTAACATGAACTTTAAAGAGAAGGGATTTGCTTTCTAGTCAGTTAATATTATGTTTACTTCACCTCTGCAAATGCCTCGAAGTCTAAGCAGCAGATGTCACAGAGCAGCCTCTGGAAACCTTTTTACTACTTCAGCTCCGTGATGGAGCTGCACTCTGCAAATGCCAACAGCTCTCTGCTGAAGAAGCCTTCAGAGACAACAGCTCCTGAAACCCTGCAGCAAGCAAGGCACCCCTTCCCTGCCGTGGAGGAGGTGGTGAAGCAGAGAGAGTGACTGCCAGGAGGCTCAAAGGCAGAGGACAAGGAGGAGAAGGGAGGATGAGCAGATTGCTGAGGCTGGCAGCTGTGAAGCCCAGGCAGCATCAATCCTGGTGGAATGGCACAGACTCCAACCTCCTCCTCCAGCCTGGACCCCTGCAATGCTGCTGGGACAAGCACGTGCAATTTCATTTCACCAGTGGGTGGTACAGCTGTGGCAAAGGAGGAATCTGAAAGGGAGGATGAAGCAATCTCCCTCTGAATGCACGAGGCTCAGAAGAGCTGCTTGTACTTTCATTGCAATGAATATTGTTCGTTTCGATCTTATACACAGGCAAAGGGTTGATGCTCTCATGAAAATAAAAATAAAACAACTGAGAGAAGAAAACAAAAGGAAAAAATTAGCTAATGATCAGCATATTTTTACAGAAATCCAGAGTTTTATGTAAGGATTAATTTGTCTTTATGTCAAAGGGAGAAATGAGATTGCAGGTTATAACACTAGTGAGATTTAATAGATTTTTAATGTAACACAGGCAGAACTTCTTCATCCTTCCAGTTCTAGTAACAGAGGATGCACTTATGCAAAAATTTAAGGATCAGAAACACAGTACCCTGTGACTAAACCATGCATAAACCAGTTCTACTGTCCTTTGCATCATGCACTTCATTTTACATCTTCTAAAAATAAACACATAAATTAGAGTTGTCTTTCCTTATTTCCTTTGCAAAACAAATGCAAGACTGGAACATTACAGCCATAAAGAGGGGAAAAAAACCCAAACCAAATCAAACAAATAAAACAAAATAAAAAGTATTTAAGACAGAATAGTATTTCATAGATTTGTTTGGCAGGAAAAGCTATGGTATCACCTGTAAATAGAGGAAGAACAGGCTGATTTGCATTGACTGAAAATAGGGAGATTTACACTTTCAATATTTCCATCTAAAACACAGGTTCATTTCCGGTGGCTGATGAAAAATGAGGCACTTTTTTCCCTTAATTATTTTATTTTTAGGAGATAGGATAGTGAGATTGCCTGTATGGGTCTGTCAAAGAATGTGTTACTGATGCTGACAGCAATTTTACTCTATTGCATAAACTGACAAAGAGGAAGGAAATGTTCATCTAAAAGAGTAATAACAATGAAAAATTGAGATTCTTCCTAGCATGGAGAAATAAAAATATAGTGTGAAGGCAATTGTGATCCTATGTAGTGAGGCAAATTGAAAGTTGGTGTCATGGGAAGTTACACAGGAGCAGAAGGGACCCATGCTGTTCTGAGGGACAGATAAGAGGCAGAAGAACTCAACAACCTTTGGTGTCCATGCTTGGGCAGGGAGCAAATTAGGGAAAAGTCTCAGGTTAGTACTTTGCAAGTGGTCCTGAAGTCTGGGAGAAAGCCAGGCTGGACAGGACCCTGAGCAGCCTGGTCTAGTGGAAGGTGCTCCCACCCAAGGCAGGGGATTGGAGCTGGATGATCTTCTAGGTCCCTTCCAACCCAAACCATTCTATGAGAAGGCTGAAACCAGCAGCCCACCAGCCCAATGCTCACACTGCCATGACATCTGCAAAGCTGAGGGTATGAGCCCTGTGGCAGCTCTGTGAGAATTAGTTCTCCCAAACCACTTCCACTTCTGAGATTTCTATCATTTCCCACCAGGACCCTTTTGTGACATCTGAAAGGTTTTCTTGGACTTCTGGGAGGTCCCATCTCAGCTGGGGCAGCAATGCCATGGGCAGGGTCTTCATGCTGGACAGAGGTGACCAAAGTTCAAAGTCTCTTGTTTTTCCCAACCATGCACTGGAGCTCAGGATTTTCATGTACCAAGCAAGTCCCATAAATACCTGTCCTGTGCAAGGCAAGGTTAGTTAACTAAAAGAATACAACCTCATATAAAGACATTCTATGAAAAGCACAGATTAAAACCCTAGAGAACTATCAGGAAAATTAGTGCAGCTAGCAAAGATTTCAGTCTGGGGAGACTTTCTTTCATGGACTGAAACAATTTGCACTTATATAGCCCACATGAGCTTCAGGGGGAAGAAACAGTTCTGTGTGAACAAAAAAACCCATTAAATGGACTGTGAGAAAAGAAAGACATTGACTTCTGTAGTAGGCAGCCCCAGTAAAATGGAAATACAGGAAAAGAATATGAGCTGTACACTGGAAAACTCCAGAGTGAAAAGGAAAAAGCAGGAGAGAAACCAAAGAGAATATTAAGCTCTTAAATTAGTGGGAAAAGTAAAATTATGAAAGAGGTCTCCACAGGAAAACAAGCAGAGGTGGTAACTTAGGGGAAGTTCAGAGGGTTTCATCTGTAAACAAATGTAAGAGATTTCAGAAAAAAAAAAAAAAAGGAACTAATAGTAGCAGCAGGAGGTACACAGAGGAGAGTGTTTCAACATCATGGGCATAACCAAATCAGAGTGAGGAAGTGAAAGTCTGAGAGGATGGGTCTGAGATCAGGGAGGGGAGTGATGTAGCAGGTAATAACACCAAAAGTTTTAAATTTTATCCTTGCAAAATTGAGATATTTTGTCTTGCAGTGATTTTAGAGCTCATCTGCATGTCAGAGCTGTGCTTCAGTCAGATTTACCTTCTTTGTTAGCAAAAAAGTGCCCTCAAAATGCTAGGAATTGGGCATACATGCTCCACCTGAGAAAATTACTGTCAAATTAAAGGATAAAGTTACCACTGAAATCAAGAGGAAGGCATCTTAGGAGGTTTCCTAGTTTATCTCCATGCTCAAGACAGAATTATCTGAACCTTTTTCAATCCTGACAGATGTTTCTCTAACATATTTGCATCCAAATTAAGTCATTGATGTAAGACTGCATCAATTTTTAATAAATAAATCTGTTTAAAACTTGAATCTACTTCTGCCCAGAAGGTTGTCATCTCTACAAACTGAGTGAGAAGCCAGGTCTCTCAAGGGGCTGCAGGAGGCTGATCCCCTTTCTCTGTGAATGGCAATGAAGTTGTATATGGAAGTGTTGTGCTATGAACAGTTTTGTTCCTTGAAGCACATATTTAACTCACCCACATACACTCAGGATACAAAGAATAATCTGAAAAAGAGATCTTTTTTTCAAAAACAAACAAACAAGAAGGTAACCACTGCTTTAAAGTGCTGCACTTTAACCTGAATGTGAAAGTGGATGATGCCATGCTGCTCAGTGCTGGAGAACAACCAGCAGCTACAGACCAGCCTTGGGTAAGGCAAACAGCCATGGCACCATGCAGCTTCTCCTCCAGCCCCTGCCAGGTGCACTCTTCACACCCCACCTTTGGACCACTGGCACTTTTAAGCCACTCCAAATCCTCTGTTTCCAGCTTGGGGGGACTGCAAGACAGATCCCTGTAGGATGCCAGAGCTGAAATTGGGATGGTTGGTGTGGAGTCAGGCAAGGCTGATGGCATGAGTCAGCCCAGCTGGTGTGGCCACCCCACTCACTGCACTTTCACCAGCACTGTCCCACAGCTGCAGCCCTCAGCTGGCCCACTGCTGGTCTTGTGTAAGCAACCACAGCACAGAAAACTCACACTGAGCAACACCACACTGCCAGTTGCCAAATATTTATTGTACAAGCCTGGCTAACCATAACAGGAACTTAGCTTGACCAAAACCAAGAGAAAAGGATGCTTTTCTTGGGATGGAAGCCAAGTCAATTATTTCATAAACAAGCTTGGTGCTCTTCCTAAGAGTGGAGATCAGATCCTCATTTGGGTATAGTGGGTATGGCTTAAACTGGTCTCAAAGAGCAAGCCAGGAGAAGCAACCAGGCACTAAAAGTCATCTTATAACTATTTGATGTTCCTCAAAAGGTGAAGCACAACCTCCCCCTGCCCTCCACATCCACTCTCCTGCACAGGACACCTGCATTGCCATCCCTGATGCTGGCTGGAGCACCAAGCTGTCAATGGCTGTGTATCAGCAGCTGAATAGCAAAATGCTTTAAGAGGCTCAAGACTTCTGCTGTGGCAGGAATGCCTCCACAGCTGATCAATACCTCTCTGTAATCTGCTGCTTTACCCACAGCAGTAGAAAATCAATGTAGGAGGTCTCCTAGGTGGGATGAATTGACCCTCCCTCAAGTTACTCCTGGAGGCCACCAGGGAGGTGGCAGAAGATGGATAGAACCTTGGATGCCTGGTGAGGTGGCAGGCAGGGGACAGACAGAGTAGAAGAAGAGACAAGCTGTTCTGCTGTGAGTCATTAATTTTCCACTCGAGTTTGTGTCTATTCTTACAGGGGAAAAAAATACCAAGACTGCTTTGGGGTCTTATTTTTTTTAAAATCATTCTGAGACAAACAGATTTTTTGTTTCTTTTCTTTTTTTCACCTGGCATTTTATTTCTTAGTATGGGAAAGATTATGCTATTTTGCTGTGTTACCCCATTTGATAGCTACAGATGATGTAGTAGCATTTGTCCACGTTTATATAAACATCGTGATTTTTTTTCTTATTATGTACCAAGTTTAGAATTTGAGCTAAATCTGATTCTGAATGGAAGTCTGTCTCAAAGACCTGCTTTTCTAACTCACATTTAGAAAATCTGAATACATTTACTAGCATTCAAATAGTTTGTCTTAAGACCTCTATTCTTTTTTTTTCCTGACTAAAGATTTACATGTTTTTTTCCTGCATCCATACAACACAGCTCTTTATGCACCTTTTTTTTCAAATACATAATGAAATATTTTTCTCTGAAGTGGGATCTGAATCTCTATGAAAGGGAAAATAGCAAAGAACCACTCCCCTGCACACACACACTCACACACACAACCAATGGATTAATTTCAGCAAGAGCAGAGGGAAAACCTGGCAGATGAAGTTTGCCTTCCTCTGAGGCATTTTGGCTAATTTACATCCTCATTTCAGAGCTAAAGGCTCCCACTGAAAGGCAACCATGTGTTCCTTTTAAACAGGTAGATTTGATTAAAGGCTGGACTTCTGGAGCATGATCCTGCTGCCTCTGTACAGTCAGTCCTACCAAGGATAATGAGATTACTCACAGGAGTAAAACACTTCAGAACAGAACCCTGGAGTCTCACCAATTAATAGGAGAATTTTCTTCTCTTTTTCCATCCACCCCTTTCTTTATTGCCCTTAAAATGCCAGGGGAGCTTCAGAGTTATAGCAATTATTGTTATGGAGAACAGGGCATAAAATGAACTGTTATTGCCTTTAAAAGAGCTGGAATATCTTTACCTTTCAAGAGTAGGGCACAAAAATCTGTATGCAAATGAATAAATATAAATGCAAATATAATCTACACCAGGAAAAGCTGTTTTTCCCTAAGCTAAAGAAGCATAACGATAATCAGGCTCCCAACTGTAAATGGTACTCAGTGTTTTGTGAGAGCTGTGGAAAAACGAGGCAAGGGTTTAATCCACTTTCTCCTCTGGTTGGAGGAAACAGGTGTGGCTCCATTTGCAGGTAGCTTATTATTTTTCATGAATATATTAGAGGCACTCTTTGCATATTTCAAGTGGAAGGGAATTTTGCTGCTCCTGCTCAGGAGCACTCACTGGAGACAGAACAACATGGACTGAGAGGTTCAGCTGTGCTGCTTTGCTCAACTTGGATGGTTTATGAGGATTTGAAGAGACAGTAAAACATCCTTTGGCAAACAAAGGCTTCCAAGTGGATTGAAGATCAGGGATGCTTTGTTTATCAATGGACAAACAAGAGTGGAATAAAACAACAGAACTTCTTCTCAAACACCCCACCTTGCACCATATATGCTACAGGGACCACATGGCTGAGATCTTGCTGCCAGCAGAGATCCCTGAAGAAATATTTGCATCAATTCACAACTAAACAACTAGACAAATGGTGAAAGAATGAGGAGGGCACAGAATAGGTATCAGGGCTGAGGCACACAGGTGAAAGCACAGACACCTGAGTGAGTGCTGAACCAATGAGAGCCACGTTATTCCAGCACAACTGGAGGAAAAGTGTTGGTGTGAGCAATTTTCTGTGCTTATGGCTCCCATGGCCCAGAGAAACTGTGTTGAAATAAACCCACTCAATGCCACTGATCACTGTGGTTTCAGCACTGGAAGGAACAGAAATTAGGTACAGTGTGCCCTGCTCTCAGTCAGAAGGATTTGGAGGAAACTTGATAGTGTCAGGGGAGGGAAACATTAAGTGACACCAAGTGTGTACTGTCTCCCAAAATTTAGCTTGGTGCCTATGGCAAGTTGGTGGGAATGAAGTTCATTTAATGAAGAAGACAGCAAAGAAAGCAAGACATCTGAAAAATAAAGACTGTAGGTCATGGGAAAGGAAAAACCCAAGATGACTCAAAGAATACCTTTTCGAAGGAAAACTTCTTAAAATGCTAAATGAAAAGACCAGTAAAATTCAGATGCAGACAACAGTCTGGGAGAAACTAAGAGTTCAGCAAAGGAGACAGGTTTAAATCCTCTCAGGATGTGACACAATTTATTGGCAGAACAGAGGAGACATTAAAAAATCCCTAGTGAAACAAAAATTAAAGGGCACTATTTTGCTGCAAAACTCACAAAAAGACAACAGCAAAACAAAGACACATTTTCCATGGGGTCTGAAGGTCAGAGCAGACAGAAAAGAAATCGAAACTGCTAGAGATTTGATTGTGGTGATAGGATTGTTGCCAGCACTGGGAAGAATTACAAACTTCTAAAGAGAATTTGGCAATAAACTAATGAGTCAGGAGACAGCAATGAAAATAGGACAAATGATGACCTTAACTTCTGTATTAGTGGAGAAGGAAAGAAAGGCACAAAATGTTTTTATCTGGTATAGGATAAGGTACCATTGAGACAATAGGTAATGTAGGAAGAAAAGGAACCAATAAACAAAATTAAGAGTCAAGAAGAAAAACCCAGGAAGTTTCTTCAGATTTGATGGAAACTTTAGCAGAGATACATTATCACAGAATCATGGAATAGTTTGGGTTGGAAGCAACCTTAAAGATCACCTGGTTACAAGCCCCCTGTCATGGGGAGGGACAGCTTCCACTGGACCAGGCTGCTCAGAGCCCCAGCAAATCTGGCCTTGAGCACTCCTAGAGACGTGCTGGGCAATCCCTTTCAACCTCATAGTAAAGAATTTCTAATGTCCAATATAAATAACCCTCTTTTAGTTTGAAACTTTCACCCCTTACCCTGTCACTGCAGGCCCTGTTAAAACATTTTTGCCAATATTTCTTATAAGAAAGACAGAAAGGGAAGTTGGTGATGAATGAAAGAAAATATTTCTGATGCCAACTGGCTCTACTGTATCCCAGCTGGAAGGGTGACAGGGAACCAGCAGGGGGACAGCCAGGAAGAAATCATGGTATCAGGGAGAAGGGTGTCCATGCCTGGGTGGGAGGCATATCACTGGCCTGAAAACAGCATCTGTAAAAGAAAGGTTGGAGAGAATGGACAATGGAGAAATGTCCAGGGAGACAAAGTGTCTCAGCATGGCTCTCTGCACACATTGATAAATCTCTTGTGCCCAAAGCAGGTGCAGAACAGAGTATGCCCACAGCAAGGGAACCAGATGGGACACAACAGGCAGGGTGCATTGGCAAGGGGAGGCGTTTCAAGGCACAGAGGAAACCCTTAAAAAACACACAGAGGCAAACAGCTCTTGTGTGAAAGTGGACATAAACTGCCTGCAAGGAGCAAATCATGAATGAGGTCAAGTGCAGGAAGATCATAATCAAGTGCAAGATAGAAAAAGAGGCCCTAATGTTGTGAGTTGTTCTGCTTGGGCAGGCCCCTGAATTTGCTCAAATTGGTACTGATTTCAATGACTCTCATATCTCTGTTGGCATCAGCCAGAAAAAAGCACCAGGATAAGCTGAAAGGTGCTTACACACTTCAGTACCTCATTTTTCCCTGCAGCAGGCCAAGACCCAAAATAAGAAAAGCAGCCTCTCCATGGGCCTTCACTTGAAAACATGGCCAGGGTAGAGATGAATCAGTGGGAATGAAGGAAATCATAGTGAAAGCCCCAAAATGATCAGCAGAGCTTTCAACATCAGTTGGAGAATTACTCACTGGTGATTCACATATTCTGTGCTCAGCAGGGGCTGCTGATCATCCCCTCTGGTCTCCTGCACAACAGGCAACTAAACCACACTTTCCTTCAGGCTCCTTATCACTGGCTGGTCTGGAGAATTAATTTAGGCTGAGATTTTCAGAGACTCAGCCTTCAGAGACAGAAATAACCCACCTGCACCTAGGAGTCTGTCATGTCACCTGGTGGTCCTTCTACATCTGGTGGGGATATATCCACGGGAGCTTCAGAACTTTCTTTGTTTCATCATAAATTGACTGTCTTTAGTTGGCTGAATCACACCCTGGTGCTGATTGGATCTTCACCCAGAAAAAACAAGACACAGAGTTCTGAGAAGTGGATATAGATGCATCATTGGCATCCAGAACTGGGTGAGATGTGTCCCAGGCCAGGAATACCAAGGTCCAAATCATCCTTGCATTTATTACAACTGTTAATCTCATCTATTCTAAGTGTGTAGATAAATCATACTAGAAATTAGGTATAATTTTTCTGACTTCAGCTTCCAACCACTGATTTTTTAATGTCATTTTCTACTTAACTGAAGCACTGTTCACAATTAAATTACTCTGCTATTATACTCTCATTTTCTCTGGATCAACAGAGTTCATTATGGTCTAGATCTGCTATCACTGAAGACTAGATAATGGCATTGGATCAGATCAAATACTTCCATTAACCAGAAAAGAAGGATCTAAAAGAATTTGTGAGCCAAATGCTCTATAAATGGGATCTGGTTTGCCATTACTTCACCTTTTCCTACTCCAAAAAAACAAAAACAAAAACAAAAAAACTAAAAAAAAAAAAAAAACTAAACAAAAAAAACCAATAGCAACTCCCACAAATTCCCCCAAACTCTTTTACTTCCAAAGCGCTTATACACATAGATAAGTGTGGATATTGATAGATAAAATAGAAATTCCTTTCATGGGGAAGAAATATATTAGGAGAAAAAAGGTATGGTAAAGGAATTTCCCCTACTTGTTTGCTCTGGTGGGTTTCCTCTTGGATTGCATAACAAGTGCTCACAAGGTGAAGACTTTACCCACAAAAATACATCAACCAAAGTGAAGAGTCATCAGGTTCTATTTTTCTCTCAATTGCAAAACAGTTTCTTCCTAAAGGCCAAAGATGAGATTTAAATGAGCAAAGCCCACTGCATGTGGATCACAGAAGAAATTCTGAAATCTACCTGTGAAACTGGCAAACAGTTATTACAAACTACTGAATGCTTGAGTAGCAAGCTGCCACTCTGAATGTTGCATTCATGCAAAACTTATCTTGAAAGGTGCAGCTTTCTTTTTTATTCATGCATTCTTTTTTCACTAAAACTCTTTTTTCCCCCCCAAAATAATTTTCTCTTCTTTTTGTTTCACAAGCAGAACCCCAAGCCAGAGGGGAAAAATAAAAACCAAACAACATACGCAGCCAGAAAAGTGATATATCATATTTTACACTGCTAAAGGACAAATGGAGCAGCTCAGAAAGCACCAGGTTAGATTTGGAGCATCTACACTCTTTGCTTAATAAAAACTGATGCCTGCTTTGCTGTTTCTCTTCCCCCATTCCAGTTAGCTGAAGCACAGACCAGCCTTTCTCAGAGCAGGATCCTGTTGTTAATGATAACTGCTGAAATACAGAACTGCCAAAGACTTCAAGAGCCATCCAGCTCAGTCCCTGGCAGGGTCAGGAACACCCAAACCATCTCTGACAAATTCTGAGAGCAGATGGCTCAAAGGTGCTTTATACTGCCTGGAGGCTGTGGAGATGTGCACACACCAACAGCCCCACTCCGACAGCAGCACTGGGTCGTGTTTGGAAGATGCTCTCACCTGAGAACTGGGAATTTTGCAACAACATTCACAGCCCAAGGGCTTACCTTACCTCCAACAGCTTTGCTGCTCCAAGAGCCCCAAAGGAAAGGGAAGCCAACCACAGCTCCCCAGAGGGGATCCCAGCATACACAACATGCACAGAGAGAGAGGAACCCAAGCAACCCTGAGGGCTCTTGCAGCCCCAGAGCTGGAGGAAAGTGAGGATGGAGCCCTCAGTAATTTCACAGAGCTCCCAAGCTGGGTGGGAGTGCTGATCTCCCAGAGGGCAGGAGACCCTGCAGAGGGATCTGGACAGGCTGGGTTGATGGGCCTGGGTCAGTGGTGGGATGTTCACCAAGGCCAGATGCCAGCTCCTGCACTTGGGTCACAACAAACCCCTGCAGTGATATGGGGTGGGGACAGAGTGGCTGGAAAGCTCCTGAAAGAGAAGGATCAGGGATCTTGGCTGGCAGTGGCCAGTGTGTGTGTCCAGGGGGCCAAGAAGGGCAATGGCATCCTGAACTGTATCAATGGTGTCACCAGCAGCACCAGGACAGTGATTGTCTCTGTACTCAGCACTGGTGAGACCAAACCTCAAACTCTGGGTTCAGTTTTTGTTCCCTCACAACACAGAGACATTGAGGGGCTGGAGCGTGTCCAGAGAAGGGCAGTGCAGCTGGGAAAGGGTCTGGAGGGTGAGTGACACCAGGAGTGGCTGAGGGAGATGGAGATGTTCACCCTGGAGAAAAGGAGGCTCAGGGGTACCTCTACAATTCCCTGAAAGGAGGTGGTAGCAAGGTGGGGTGGTCTCTTCTCCCAGGCAGCAAGTGACAGGACGAGAGGCAATGGCATCTCATTGCACCAGGAGAGGTTTGGGTTGGACATCAGGAAGAACTTCTGCACTGGTTAAGCACTGGAATGGGCTGCCCAGGGAACTGGGGAGTCACCATCCATGGAAGTGTTCAACAAATGACTGAACGTGGCCCTCAGTGCTCTGCTCTGATTGACATGGTGGTGTTTGGTCACAGGCTGGATCAATGACCTTGGAAGCCTTTCCCAACCACAAAGAATAATTCTGTGAGGGAAGGGTGTATGCCTGAGGGACCACTGGCTGACAGATACTTCTTTTGAGCTTTTTTGAGCTATTTCCATAATTGCTGTCACACCTTTACTGCCTGAGGTCTTGGGGGAAACTTGATCATTAAACTGTCAGGACTCCAGCACCTTCAAGACCTGTGCCCCAGAGGGCTGAAGCCTCCCTGATGCTCCTGTCCCTTCTATAAAATACCTGTTCTCAGGTGTACCCAGGCCACAGCAGCTCCAGCCTTCCTTCCAACTTAACATCCCCATCTCCTCATCAACTGGATCTCCAGCAAAAGGCCACAAAGAACTCCCCAGGCTTTGGGAACTTAATGTGCTAAAAATTCAATGCCTTTCAAATTCGAGTCATATGGTAGCACTCTCTGCAGACAGACTCTGATGCTTGTAGAAAAGAATTAATAGATAGAAAACAGTAGCACAGAGGTGAAGACTGGAAATCAAAGTCATCAGGTAAAAAAATAAAAACTACAAAAAGTCAGAAACAAAACCTGATTAATAATAATAATATTAATAATAATAATAACTTAGAATTCATTCATTTCATGGAAACATCATTGAAATTGCTCTGAAAAGGAAAAAAACCAAACATATTTTGCATCTCAGGTCTGGATTGCACCAGCCATATTTAAACAAAACCAAAGAAAATAAATCTGAAAGCTCTTTCCCCCTCTCTCTCAAAAAAAACCCAACAAACAAAAAAATCTCAAAAATGAACTCTGGAACCCTAACCAAAAAAAAAAAAAAAAAAAAAAAAAAAAAAAAAAAAAAAAAAAAGAGTTAAAATCTGACAAAAATAGTTAGAATTAATGACTATTGACAATTTGTATGGATTTATATGATTTTTGACAATTTGTATGGATTCATATGCATGACAACAGTGAGCTAATTCCTCCAGCAACTTGTTGGGCTTCTTTTTTTATATATATAATCATCAGTACAGAGAGATGAGCGCTTTTTATCTTTGCACATGTTTATCTTTGTCAGTTCTGTTCTCTGTTCTCTTGGAAGAGCAAGAGCAATGTTTGACATTCTCCTAAAGCTGTTCTCACCTATTCTTCTTCCCAGTTCTTTCTCAAAACCAAGCTGGTTTCTTGAACAGTGAAATTAAGGTATCATTTCTGCAGCAGGAGCCCACTAAAGTGTCTTCTAGATACCACTAGATACCATCTTTCCTGCCCTACTTTCTTTTCAACAGTTCAAACAAATTCAAATGGCCTCTACTCAAGCTGGGGCATTCTGTGAGTAATTCCTGTTTGAAAAATGCTCTTACCCATTTCTTGTCCCAAATACAAGTGTAATTGTTGCCATCACCTCCCTTTAGTCCCCAGTGAAGCTCACCAGAAGTGATGTGGCAGATATGTGTGTGTGGAAGCTGCTTTGGGAAGCAGACAGACACCCAATTTACATGAGAGCTGCAGAATTACCTTTCTGCTTAGTGATATCTCAAACTTCCTAAGCAACACAGGGCCTTCCTCTGATTAAAAGCCAAAGTTATTTTAATTCAGTTATTTGTATTCAGCTATAGCCTTTGTTCTGGGAACACAGCCAAGTGAAGTACTGAATGCTTAGTGAGTATAATTAGAAAGGTAAGCAGCTCCAAAAGGAATGAAATCAACACACACACACAGAGTCATTATATAGGATGCATGAGGAGAAAGCTGAAGAGTAGAGGGCAAAGACTTGGACACACATACACACAATAAAACTCCCCACACCCTAAGTGATCTGTCTCTACCAAACTGACATCTCTGTCAAATGAACTCCATTCCCCTGATAATTTGGAGAAAGGTTTGTTTGTGGAGTGGGTGGGTTGGACTCATGACCTGTTTGCTGAGGCAACAAAACCTCTTGAAAAAGAACCTTCCTAAGATCTGACAGGCTTTGGTCTTCAGCAAACAACATGTTCAAAATCAGCAAATAATGAGCAACCCTCATCGATGAGCTGCCAGCACAGAATGCCTTGGGATCTCCTGGAGCAGTTTTGGCCTGAGTGTCCTTCAGGCCTTTTCTCATGGCCCATCTAATCTCGTGTCTCTTCTGCTCTTCAGCTTTGTTTCCAGCATTTGAGTCATTGTTGTGTTTAACATTCAGTGCAGCTCCATAAAGAAAACAGCTTATCTCTGTCAGATTGTTACAGGTATTTACATGCTCCTGGCATCATGAGAAAATCAATGGGAATCAAGCACCTAAATACCCTGAGAATAGAGACTGCTGCTCCTCCTCTGATGCCCATCCATCTCCTGTCCCTCCAGCAGAATAGAAGCACTGCTTTTCTGCTAGGGGTGTGACACAAGCTTCCCATTCACACACAAAGGTCTCTTCTGAGGAGCAGAGGTTTTGCACTTAACTGGAACAGGCTGCAGTGACTAAAACTGGGAAAATATGATCAAAACAACAAGTGGCTGCAGTCACTTAATTGCTCCTGGGTGGTTTATGAGCATGCATTTGTTCAGATGAGTCTTTTCAAGCAGGTTAGGCTCTGCATGAGCACATTGTGCCATCCCTCAAACATCACACTGTCATCCAGAGAGCTACCTACCAATTACTAAGAAGAATCCAAGTTCAAGCCTGATAGAGAAACTACTGGAAGGTCTTCAAAGATTTCCACTAGCTTAAAGTTTTCATTAGTTCCTAACTAGTGTCTGGTCACCCACCTTGGTGGGTGCAGCAACTGCGCAGGGTGTGTGAAAAGAAGTCCCTCTCCTATGACAAACCATGGTTGAAACCTGCAGGATAAGGACTACAATATGAAGATACTCACAATACTCTCTTTGCAGAATTTAGCATAACAGCAACCTAAGAATATAGACCTCAGGCTCTCTCAGTGCAAGACACACCCCTCCATGATCTTCTGCAACCTGCTCAGCTCTGCCCTGGTTTCCAGAGCAGGGAGAAGATGAGTCACAGAGCCCACCATAAACCATCTTCTTCTCCCAGCAATGAAATATGCATTTCAGAGATTAAATTCTGGATTCTACCCATGTTCTCACTTGAAATCTCACATCTCACTTTACAACCAGGAGGCTTCAGCATCCAAGAGACTAAAGAAGGTGAGAGGATGTAATCTGAGGTCAGGCTAAGGCTACCAAATTTCACCATCCCAGCTTTGCCAGATTTGCACTGGCATAGCTGTGCTCACTGCAGAAGCATGAAAAGCTCCAGTGCTCTTGCTTGTAGAATTTATTTTGCTGGTGATCAGATTATGGAAACAAGAGACCTAAATCACAAGGCAAAGCAGAGCCTCACCAGGATAAACTGTTTTCCCAGTAGGAGATTTGGTCTGAGTATTTCAGAAGAATTCAGGTGTTGGTTTAACTTGTAATGTGGGTTTAGTTTCTCCACCTCAGAGCTCATTCTGCTCTGCTCTGCTACCACTGCCTGTGTCATGGCATCACAATTGCTTGTTTGCTTTTAACTCCACCCATAAATAGTTTATCCCAAACTGAAATTCCCCTGCTCCAAACCTGGTTTTAGCTTTTATTTTAACTGATTCCCATGACAGACCATTGACTCAAGCCTGGAATGAAGTATTACAGTTGGGCCAAACTCCAGCAAGCCCAAGGCACTCATTGAGTGTGGTGACATGCCTACAGCTAGCTAGAGATCAGACTCAGGAACAGCTCCCTCAGCTTCACAGGCATTGCTATGCTCCAGCCATTCCCCATTCAATATTCCTGCCTTTACTTCAGCCTTCCTTTCAAACCCAGTGTTCTAAATGGGGGTGTGTTTCACCTCCTCAGTGCCTACAGGATATGTTTAACAGGTATGACTGGCACACTCAGGACAAATACCTCCATGCAAGCACATAATCAATAATCAATAACATGCAGCATTTTAGGTCCCACAGAGTCAATTTTCATACTCTGAATTTCCATTTGGCCAGTCTGGACCAGAGGCTGATCTCGTAGTCAGTCTCACTGCTGTTATCACATTGTGCCAAACACTCAAAGTAAAACAACAAAATATCCAACACTAAGGGAGATTTCATGCTGACTGACTTTGATCAGATATTTTCAATTTCCTACAGTGTTCATCTGTATTACAAGAGACTGTAAAATGCAGTTTTGTTATGTCAGTCTTCTAGCTAATATTTTAATCACTTAACCATCCCTCTGCCCTTCAATTGGAAGGGGAAGTCTTCACTTCCTGGCCTGGTATTTCTGCACATTTCTAATTTCTGCTTCATTTTTATTCCAGAGAGGGCTGGTTTTCAGCTGTGGACAAAATGACCTTTGAATATATGTCTACAAAGAGATTTGAGATCTTTTGGCCAATGGTGACAGTGTGTATCTGCCATCACTACCAATGCCCTGATTTAAGTCAGGGTTTGACTTTATTACTAAGATTAAAAAAAAAAAACCAAAAAAAAAAAAACGACAGCACTCACACTGCATACAGAAATCATGTCCAGATTATACAGAGCTGTACATCTGAACTCACTGTGCCTCTGCTATGCTGTGGCATTAGTGCTATTCCTTGCCATTCTCTGTGAGCCTGTGATCATGTCTTCCTGGTTAATTGCAATTTTTACTGGCATTTTTCTACTTATGAAGATGCTTTTTCTTGAACTAGGGTCAGGTTCTCATCATTTTCAGTAAATAAGTTCTGACCAAAGAGCACAGTCTGTGCTGGCTTCCTTATGTGGCCAACATTTCCCTGATGAAAAGCACATCACCAAGATGCAACTCCCAATAACTTGCTCACAGTTTTGGCCTCGTCTGTGCTGCCGACAAAGTATGTTTTTCACACAGGGATTAATTAAGGCACATTAGTCATCTCCTGAAAGCTAACAACAGGGTGATACAGTGCTAGCACAATAGGTCTTCTCAACTGCTTGGCAGGGCTGCACTTAAAACTGTGACTGACCCGAACCTTGCTTCCTATGGGACCCTGTGGACTCTTGCACATTTCATTTCTGCTTCAGAAAAGCTCCTTTTCTGAGCAATGGACAGGCAAACATAACTTTTAATTTTTTTTCCAGTAAGTGAGTGGGAAGGTGACAGAACATGAGTGCTCAGTGCAGGCACCATAGCATTCTACAGGGTGAGGTTTATATGTGATATGAGGGGATGTTAAGGCACTGATCCAAGCACAGATGATGCAGCAGCCCTCCTGGCAGGCAGACAGGCTCTGGTCTGAGCCATTGTGATTGTCTCATCTCAAACCCAGCTCTGGTTTTGCCCCTAGTTAACAACTGACAGTGAAAACCCATAAAAGCTGGAGTACAACAACTTCAGCAAGGCAACCTTAATAAGTACAAACACATCAAAAGCACTTTCTCTGTGCTGGGAGGAATGACCAGAGAAAAAACTGAGACTGCTGCTTGGCTGAATCTACTGAAATCCACTGAAATCCAGACACCATCAGGATTCAGATTGCTGATGCTCAGTTTGAGCACTCTGTACAATCAGAGTTTCTGTGTGGATAAGCAGGTGCATACAAACCAGCTTCACCAGGCAGCTTGGGATTTCTGACTGTGGTGGTTTGTCAAATGTCGCTACAATTGAAATGCAGAAATTTTTGGGGAAAACCCACTGGCTGTCAGGGCCTTCAGCACACACTGTCTCCTGTCCAGAAGTTACACAAAGCAAAGGGGAAGTAATTTCTTTATGACAGTGCTCTTCCTGAAGGGTAGGAAAAAAAACAAGTACATGAATAGGAAAAGGCACCCAGTACAGACTGTCCAAAAGAGGGAAGGGCTAAAAAGTGGAAAAGTCCCCAGTCATAAAAAGCCAGACTCTAATTTGTGAAAAGACAGTACTCAGCACCTAGGGAAGTCTGAGGTAGAGAAGGACCAGATGACTCAGTCACTTAGCAGAAAACAGCCTGTGAGACCAGACAGAAAGAAAAAAGTCTGCATGGTAAAGAGAGATGCTGTGTGACCAGACTGCAAACATAGGAAAGGAGGAAAAAAATGAAATATATATGTACAGAACATTGACAAACGTGGAGAGTTCATGCTAATTTTTTCATAGTCTATGGGAAATAAATCCCACAGCCTGATGCAAGACCATTTTATTATTCAAAGTTTCTTTGAGGGGCTGGCTTCATTATCTATGGCCAACTTAGGTGCTCCTTCAAGTATTAGCTATTGGATAAAGACCTGAGGAATGAAGAACAGAAGTTTGCATGTAGGCAAGAAAAGAACTAGCATAGGAAAGAGACAAAACAACTGGTTTAAAGAAAATAAAAGCAAATCCAGTAGTTTAAAAGAGGAAAGGACCTGGCTTAAGCTCCTTGAAATTTATGTTTCCAACTTCAGCCTCCAGCTTCCTCTTAAAAAACAAATAAAATTCTGTGGATTTTTTGAAAGTGCCTGTTTGTCTTAGAAAGAGCCCTTGGAAGCTGAGCAATGACTTGCCCTGTCGTGTAACACTCACTAGCTTATAAATATGCAAAACTGATATAACACAGGCATGGTGCTCCATTCCATCTGAAAACTCAGCTGTACTCAAAGGTGATTCAACCTGCATTCATGGATTCTGTGGGAACAATCCACTTGTGGGATGCTTTCCATGTTGATGGTAACCTCAGAGAAGCTCAAAGTGAATTGCCATCGAGCAGAGGTGACTTCTCAGGAAGGTTTGCCAGTTTAGCTGTAATCATATAAGCAAAACAGAATCATTGACCCTTCAAGAATCAATACAGCTATGCTAGTGCAAAAATATTTACAATAGTTGTCTTTAAACCATGTCTGCAACACAGACTTGGGAAGGCATCAGTGGTGGGGGTGCCAGGCTGTGATGTGTGACAGGCATTGAGCACCCAGACCCCACAGATTTCCAAATGGCTGTGCCTTAACCCAGGCAGAGTGTTCCACTAAGCCACACAGGTGACGGAGGAGTTTTGTCCATGTAACCTGTACCCCATTTTTCCATGCCAGAAACATGATCATTGGAGAGAACTGACATCATTTGGGTGTAAACCAGGTTTTTTACCAGTATAGGTCTCATTTGGGCTAATAAAAATTTTTAAGATACAACATAGGAAAGGCAAGTCCTTTTATATTTCCCATGTGCAGGGCAATGACTTGTGTCTTCAGTTCCCTCCCTGCATCCCCTCAGGCCACCCAGAGTAAGTACCAAGCAGGGCATCCCTCAAAACACTTGCTGATGCTCTACTGGTACTTCTGCATTAAGCAGTGTCCACCAGGGTAGATGAAACAGCCACAACTCTGTGTCTAGATTACACAGCTGGTTTTATAAGAAATAATTTAGAACAAGACGCCTGAGAGAGTGGGCATTGTCCAATCTTGGAGATTTCCAAAAATCTTGCTGAATGAGACCCCAAGAAATCTGATCTACCTCCAGAATTAGACTTTCTCTGACCATGATGTTGGATTAGACACCTCCAGATGTCTAAGGGCATGGGTTGGACTCAATGATCCAACCTTGTGGTTCTGTGGTTCTGTGATTCTGTGGTTCTGTGAAGGGGACCCTTCCCTCCTAAATCCCAGTATGTGACTCATCTATCATTAGACACCAGAGACATCATATAAAAATACAACTTCAAGATACAAATCTGTAGGAAATGAAACTTCCTTGGCTTTGCTACTCATGGAACTATCTGAGCTTTTTAGTAATGGTTTGCCTTTATTAAGAGGAAGTTGTATTAAAGCAGCAGTGTGGAAAATAAAGAATGGAAATACGTGCTAGCTTTCCCTTCACTAGGCACAAAAAGTAAATGCAACATTATTCATAGTGAAAATCTGCTGCTTAAGAGATTAAAGTAATTTTGCTGTGCAGCTTCAAGTCCTGGAAACAAGTAAGCCTATGGGAATGTAGGAGTGTGTGTCTTCATTTCCAGGGCAGGAAAGGAAACAGCATAACAGAAAGGCAGCAGACATCACCAGTGCCCTATGCCCAGGTTTTGCTCTGCCTCATCAGATGTGCCCATTATCTGAGTTTCAGCTATGAAATCAGTGCCCTGAGCTCTGGGTGATCTGAAATGGGAGGCTTTGGATGAGCTCTATGATGCTGCTTTAGCCCCAGGAAACAGTAAATAACACAGTAATAAACCTCCCCCAGGCAGGTAGCTCTGGGGGCAGCTCCACAGCCCTCTCTTGGCACACACAGGGGAACATAACTGCACTCACACCTCATGGGCTCTCAGAGTACCCAAAGCCTCAGGGATAGAGCCCTGAGCAGCCCAGTCTCAGCACTGCCCTGCTTTGAGGGAGTCTGGACCACAGACCTCCTAAGCTCCCTTCCAACCCAATTCACCTTATGATCATGCTAATATTTACTCAGGAGCTTTAACAATCAACTGATGCCAATTTGGTTGTCTTGCAAATCTCTATTCACCAGCCCCAGAGGAAAAGATAAAATAAAAACTTCAACCAAATGTGCTTTTGAGGTGGTGGTGGAGTTTGTTTTTTTTTTAACCAGAAAAAATATAAACTGGGGTTGGCAGCTATTTTTTTTTACAAGTCTCTATCTAATTGCATTAGTTTAAAAAATTACACTCTAGACTCTACTCTGGAGCCATTTCACTTCGAGTTTTTGGTTTTTTGTGGATTTAAAAAAAAAAACAAAAACAATATCTTTAGACTGGATTTTTAACAGCCTTTAATTATTTTTAATTGTGAATTATTCTAAATTGCTTTGTTTCATTTCTTTGTTCCTAACAAGAGGTTTTAGCTCTCTCACACAGTTTGTTTATATAGAGACAAGGACTCCAGTCTCGATTTTTCAAGGTGTGTGTTGAGGCTGCTCATTAGCTCAGGAAAAGTATATTTTAACATAGTTTTGTCAGTGTAAAACAAAGGTTGATTGCAGACTTTGAAAGAGCAGCCCAGCCAAGCAGTGGCTCCTCCTGTGCCCTGAGAGGCTTTTGCTCTCCTCTGTCTCCTGACCTTTTCCAGCTCACCATGGCTCCTGCTCTCCACCTTGGCTGCTGCACCAGAGCAGTGCTCCTGCAGCTCTGTGTGCTCCCACTTTTCTGACAAAGATTCCCCTGCTAAGTTATCTGGAGTATCTGCTATGGCTCTGGATTTGCTGTCCCAGGAAAGGTCTTGGTGGGGTAAAGAAGGTTGTTGCTCTTGCACACCACACCCCAGGTCCTGCACTAACAGCAGGACCTGATATTCCTCTGAAGGGACCAAACCCTGGCCAAATCCCAGGGCTAAGAAGGGATGATGAGACCCTCGTGAACAAGCAGCCCACCAGGACATTGTATGCCCCTACAACACTCCCACAGCTCCCCAGAGGATGTAGAGTTAGGGAAAGGTCTCTAAAACAGGAAGACCAAAGAAAGTGACTGGAATTTGTTCAAAGGAAGTCTCTCCTGTCAATTCCTAAGCACTGAGATGTTTACATTAGGTGAGGGACTGACCATAGCTATGCAGCTTGGAAGGGACAACTCCTAGGCAAGACATCTGACTCCTTAAAATTTTGCTGAAATAGCCACACGTTGAAACCCAGTCAGCTGGTGTGCCTTCCCACCTAGAAAATAAACGTGAGCAATCTTATATAATTATAATAATTAGCATTTGTAGTATGATGATGCTTTGATGCAGCCCATTTTATGTGGCTTTTTATCATTGTTCTTTAATTAAAAAGATCTCCAGCTACTGAGATCAGCATGAGTGTGTCACACTTAAATGAGTGAGAAAACAACTTTACCCCAGATCCTAAAAATAATGGTTATTCAGAATTTGGATACTCCTGGATCTGGCAGTGCTTGTAGCTGGTGTTTGGTTTGCACTTGTGCCTTTAGGTACCAGCCTATAAGAGGCTAAGAAAAAGAAGCAGAGCCAGTAAGTTTCCTAAAGCCACAGCTGGAGCTGGAATCTGCCATGCTGGGTCTCAGTGCTCTGCCAGATCCAACAAACTCTGCACCTTTCCTACAGTAAAAGTTGCAGATGTGAAAAACAGGCCATGAAACAAGCCAGAATTCCTTTTGTTTCCCCTTAACCTTTTTAACAAAGAGAATCCATGAAAGGAATGTGGTGCATTCCAAAATGTATGGATTTTACAGCTTGTGAAATACAGTCATGGAACTGCAGCATACAACAAGTGTTTGAAAGTCCTTAACATTCATTCCATCTTTGTTCTTATTTAATTAGTAAACATCTTCAAAGGGAACTGCCTGACTGCTCAGGCAAAGGGCACAAGCAGTCCAACACTGCAACAGGCAAATAAATGTTTTAAGGAAGGTATTTGGAACATACAAGAGCCTGGGTTTTTTCATGCAAAAAGGAGAAACAAAACCTTTCTGTGATTCACAATCCTAGTTAAAGACAAGGCAAAGCTGCTCCTGCTCTGAACACTGGTGTGGCACTAGGACATTCCTTTACAAAGGACTGTCTACATGCAGATTTGTGCCACAGTGCACTTGTATGTATCAGTACTGTTTTCCATGTAAACAGTTGGGGTTTTTTCTGTCACTGGTTATCATAACAATCTCAGAAATATTGACCTGTTGAAAAATACAGCCCCTTGACTCACAGTGAGCTGTTTTCAAGGTCCTGCAGAGCATTTCTGTGCTCATCTCAGCATTAAGCTGGCTGCAGACAGGACTGGAGAAAGTCCTGCTTGTGTAACCAGAGACCTCCTGAAACCAAAGGGTCTCTAATAGACACAAATAACTCTTACAGGCAGACAGGATCATGTTTGATCTTTAAAGGTGAATAACAGTCTGCTGTCCTTCACCGTGTCTAGGTGTCTCTGAGCAGTCTGCTCTGCAGCCTGGGTGACAGTCCCTGCTGCTCTGGGGACAGTGGCAGTCAGGCACACAGCACCCCTGCAGCCCCTGCCCCTGCCCTGCTCTGCTGTGGGGCTGGGAGGGACAAGGCTGGGATGGAGGTAGGGCTTGAACAGGAGGGGAAGAAAGGCATTGTCCATTCCCCTCACTGTTCTGACAGAGGAAATGGGTGACAATTTCTTGAACAATGCCAGAAATCAGCAGAGGTCTTTCCATCACTAAAAGAGATCAAAGGCACTGCCAAAGAATCATGGGCAAAATGAGTTAAAAGCCCCTCCACCACATGCTACTTTTAAGAAAATACATGATGAAAAATCATGGAGACAAAAAAGGAGAGCTGTTACTATGTCATCAGACTGTCATGTAAATTCAGTTCTGGATGACCACAAATTTTCCCTAGGCTTTTAAAACCTTTCAGTGCAATCTGGATTCACTCTGCAATTCATATTCCATAATCCTTCCTCTTTGCCATCTGTCAATCACCTGCAGTTTGAATGTGAGTTCTTTTAGGCAAAAACATTTTTATGGCATAGAAAAGTTCAGACTGGCAACACAGAGTTACTTCTCCATGCTGGAACATCTGTAGACCCTTGAAATATAATTTTTAAAATCAGCAAATTTGTAAATCCTGTAAAAAGAATATTTAAGCACCCACAAGGCATTTTAGGACTCTTAGATACTGATGACTCAAAAATTAATCATTGCTGATTAAGAGAATTTTATGAGACAAAAAAAATGGAGTAATAAATATCCAAAGATTCTTTTCTTAAAAATTATTATCATGCAGACTTATTTTGTAGTCATAAATCATAAAACTTAGAGCATATACATAAAGCCCATAACCATACAGAATTTGAGAGTAGGGCTTATGTCTGTAATTAAATAACATGAGCAAATCTAGTCAGGAGATTCTCTTGAAATGAAAAGGCACAAATAATTGTAGGGGATTTTTCAATACCTTCTCTCCTGAGAAGCAAAAATAGAAATTTCAAATATTAAAAATGGTGGGGGGGGGGGAGGGGGAAGTGGATTTGGGGTTTGGTTTTCTTGTTTTTTGGTTGGGTTTTTTTTTTTTTTTCTTTTTGGTAGCCTTTGTTCTTTTAATGGAATTTCCCATGATTAAAGGAAAAACAGAACTGTTGCAAAAGTTTCCATAGGAAGTATTATCATTTCCCAAACAGCTCTCATCTTCTTTCTCTTGATTCATACTTCAGATTGAAGCTGTATAAACTGTAAGTCCCAAAATGGTACTTAAGCACTGTGAAAAAAAGGGAATAATAAAATAATGCTTGGTGGACTATATATAACACTACATGACTTATGGGCTAATACCTGTGCTGTTTTTATTTCTCTGCTACTGTTAAGCAGATGACCTGAGGACAGCAGGGAATTCACTAAAATAATCCTTTCCTCTCCAAGAGTGAAAACTCCCTTCTCAAACATACCAACCAGAAACAAAATGAACTTTTGCAGCTTTCTCTTTGCCATAAAAGGACTCCTCTCTCAGCAGCCACCAGAGTCCATTAGCTGGGAAAGCAGGCAGGTGTAAAAGAAGTTCATGTTTAACCTCAGTGGGTTTGAAAGCCAGCACTGAAGTTTATCAGCTCACAAACCCGTGAAGGGAGGAAAGGCAGAGAATGGGATTTAGTCAAAGACTTACTCAGAGCTAACACAGGCCACTGGCGCTAATAAACAAACATTGCCAGACATCAAAAGGAAGTAAGTCAATCTGGGAAGGTTTAGTCCAAACAATGGAAGGGCAAGCTAAGCCTGTTGCAGGGTGGGCAGTGGAGCGGGTGGCTCAGAGATGTTAACCCTTGCTTGGGCCACAGAAGCATCACAAAGAGAGGATTGAACCCCAAATTTGTTCTACAGATTTTTACCCCCAAAGTCAGAAAAAAACTGCCTTCTGAATCTCAAATTTCTTTGGTTCTCCACAGTAAATTAATCATGTCATGTAAGCTTGGGAGTCAGCCCAGTGAAAGATTAATGAACAAAACCTGATTTCAGGAGTTGAAATCTGTCAATTTTCACACAGTGCCCAGGCAATCAGTGGGTGATGGCCTTACAGCAGAGGCCATGGCTGCTAGGCACACCAGAGCATGGAGTTCTCTGTGTTTGGGAGACAATTTCCACTGCAACCAAGCAGTGGGACTGCAGCACATGGAGCCTAGTGATGGGGAAGCTGTGAAGATGCAGCAGCACTGCCTTTTGTAAGAATGTCCCTGAAGTCTCCAACTGCTTTTTGAGGAGCACAGTTCCCACATCTTCCTTGTTTAAAGAGCATCTCTTCACCTTAGGTCTCTGCCCTAGGTAGGTTTGATTGACTGCAACCAAATTGTGTACTTAATGCTTTCCTTGAGTTTTATTTCCAGGTTGGGGAAAAGGCAACATACTTAAGAGACATAATTCAGCAGAGGGGCAGAAGTCTCATTCATGCATCCAAGGCTTCCTGATCTGTATAACTACCTTTCTCTTTTTTCTTCTTCTAGTTTGAAGTATCAGTTCTGCTCTGCCCATAACACAGTGTCTTGTGAGCACAACTCCAACAGTGACTCCGTGGAGGATATGTAAACCCCTGCTCTGAAAAAGACTCTTCCAGAAGGGAAAGGCTTTGAGGATGCTGCCAGAAGGTGGAAGAAAGGAAATGTCTTGGAGTGACAGGGCTGTGTTGAGTGAACTCAGAAGTGTGGGTGTCCCTCCATGCTCAGCAGGGCCACCTGAACCAGCAGAGCTCAGATGGACTGCACCAGGCTCAGCCAAGGGTCTCCTTCCAAGCCCAAGGAGCAGGAGCTGCACCTTGCACGGGGTGCCCTAAGACTGACATTCCTTCTGCAGAGCCAAACCTCGTCCTAAGCACTTGGGAAAGCTGAGCCATGCTTCCTCTCACTGAAGCACAATCTCATTTTTTGGAGGCTGAGGTGGAACCAGAGGCACTAGAGTGAGTAGAGCATTGTTTGCAGAGAGCCCACCCCTCTGTGCTCATCCAGGGCAGATCTCCCATGGACTCCTGCCATGCATCTCCCAAAGGTTTTTGTGGCACCCTGTTCCTGAAAGAAAGAACCACATGGTGACAACTGTAAGGAATGGAAAGTTGCCCCTCAGCTCTGTACTTCAAGTGGGAAGATAAAGAGATGAACAGGAGGCATTACACAGCTTCTTTCCCTTTTGCCCAGGAAGGGCAAAGAAAAGGGAAAATCCACAGGTCCCTCCTAGCAGCTGATGCCTTTGATGCACGTTTGCCCTCCTGAAGGGTGTTCCTCTGTTGGGAGCACAGCCATTGCCTCCAACAGGCTGCCTGCAACTTATCCCCCAGGAAGGGGCAAGTGTGTGGAAGGGAGACCAGAGAAGAGAGACTGAAGGATGCAGAGAGCACAGAGGCCCCAGGCAGGATAGAGAGGTGTGATCAGGGAGGTTTTGCTGATCACCATGGTACTGTGTCTGCAGGGCTTAGGGCTCCTCTCATGTTGCCCCCTCTGCCATTTCACAGCAAGGACAGCCAAACCAGAAGTGTCTTGCTTCAAAGGCAGGTGATACATTCAAAAAGAACATCAAAAAAGGGCCCCCACAGAAACCACAATCAACATAGAGGCTTAAATAACATCATGCATAATACATTGCAAACTTCCACCTCCGAGAAGGAGAGATGGCTGAAAAGGAATGTAAACTGAGCCAAAAAGACAGCAAGGCTTTTTCCAAAAAGCAAAGGCTAGCAAATCTGCAGAGGCTTGCAATCTGCTGTAGCACAGGTTGTTTGAAGGCTGGGCTGAAAAATAGTAAGCCAAAAAGGTGCCAGAGCCTGAGGATTATTAACTTTTTTTTATCTTCGCTTTTTTCTTTCTGTTATTTCTGCTTAGTCAAGGCTCACTTTGGCACCTCACAAACCCCCATCTGTCACTGGGAGCACAGGCACAGACCACCCAACACAAAGGAACCAACAAGTGCTGAGCCACAGCTCCAGGTGGTTCCAGCCTCCCTCCTTCCCACCCTGCCCTCCTCCCAGCTCCCTTCCCACCAGATGCCTTGTCAGGCACCGTGTCACCTCTGATCTCTCAGTCTCAGTGTGCCTCCCTTTGTCAGTGGGTAACGCAATGACAGCATGATGTGCAAGGGTCCATGTTTCTTTTATTAGCATCGTGTACCTGCTGTCACTTTGGATAAGGACTATCTATTTCAAGTGGTTTCCTGCAAAGTCAACAGGGCTGAGTTTCTTTGAGAGGTCATAAGAACTATCTGGAACTCCCAGGTGTGTCTATTCAGACCTGCATTCTCTATCACAGCACAGCCAGCTTTGCTACTTCAAGATCCCATCAGGTACATAAGCCCTAAAGCAGCCACCAGAAGCCCAAAGAACATAAGCACACATTTAACTTTGAGCTAAAGAATTCCTTTAGACATCAGTTTTATTACCCCTGTGCTTAAAACTAGGCACGTGTCTTTTGTGGATCCTAACAGCATCAATAATTTACATTGTGGAAGCAGCTAGAGGCCCCATTTATGTTGAGATTGTTGTACAAACAAAATAATTGACAGTCTCTGCCCTAAAAATCTTTCAGACTGAAAAGTGAATCTGCAATTCCCTTTGTAGCTTGCTCTTCCCAGATTTATTTTTCTCTCATATTTAATCCAACTTAAATACTTCCGTGCAGCAACGTCAGCATGTTATTTTTAAATTCAGCTTTTACTGACTAATGAGAAGAAGTGACCCTCATCTTTATTGTTGGAAAGAGCAGAGGCAGCTGAGCTCAAATGCTGAAAGATTTAGTGTAGAGCACCCAGTAATGTGGAGGCACAAACTGAGATATAAACCTGAATTAAGATGCTTTTGCAATACTTTTGTGAGCTTTCAGCACTACCACAGGCTTCTTGTCAGATCAGCTGTTTTGCCAGTCAAGACAATAAAAATGCACCCTTCAGATTAATTCTTCCTCAAGAATTTGGGCTTAAACCACACAGGATGCTTTGCTGACTGTATTTGGCTATGTAGGAATTGGTATCAGCCTTCTTGCAATGTGGAACAGATGCAAAAGCAACAACCAGAGCAAAGCAGCTGCATCTTTATTTTCACAGAGAGATGGTCTCATGCTGCTCCATTTGCTGTTTCTTTGCAGTTCTAATCCCACTATAGAGCAGGGTCCTGGAGACAGAGCATCTCTGATGATCAGGTGTCTTGCTGCCCAGTCTGAGTGTTTATGTGTGTAATTGTCATGAGGTGCCCTTGTTCTCTTCCCGTCAGGGAACCACCCTCCTCTGCAAGAATACTGATTCTCATTTTCCACAGCTGCTGTGGTCTCAGCTCTGGACTGTCACTTGTCCAATTCTATAACATGAAGCCCTAAACTGCATCCTGTGGCCCAGTCACTGCTGAAGAAAGTGGAAAATTTAATGTCTGGGTAGTTTTTATTTAGTATTTGAAGTAGACCCCACACTATCTGCAGTAGAGTAGAGTAGATTCCTTTAGCACAATGTTGCCCCACTGACTCATAGTCAATTTATAATCCTCTAAAATCCCCCAATCCTATTTCATGATAGGAAAATACTGGTTAGAAAACACCAAGTTTCCTCTTTTTCAGGAGACTGACAGAACTATTTAAGGGTTTTTACAGCAGCCGTTGTTTTCATCACATCCTTAGTGTGCACAAAGTTGACCACATTCAATATTCTTCTTAATTAAATCTCTGTAGCTGTAATATAATAAGACCTGAAAGCAAGCCAAGATAAAACAATAAATAAACATTTTTATTAGATTTCAAGTTTTCTGTGGAAAAGGACTGGAGTACCCACACCTTTGTTACCAGTTCCCAATCAGTGCCATGTGCAAAATCCAGTGCTCTTCCAGGCAGACACAGGTGCCATTTCCAAAAGGTAACACCCAACTCAGCACAAGGAGATGAAAAGAAGCCCTTGTTGTTGCTGTTGTTACTGTATGTAAGCATTTCAGTAGCATCCAGAGGCTTCAGCAAGGCCTTCAAGAGCAAGACACAGCTCACCTGTAACACCTCTGCTGAATCTCAAAGGGTCAGGTTTAGCCTCCAAAGGTCTCTGTTGAAGAGCAGCATTAAAATCAGCACTAGTCCCAGCCCAGGAGAAAGCTGAGATTGCCTCTGACACAGCCAAGATTAATTTTATAAAGTACCAAATTAAAGGCATGAAACCCTTTCTTTAGGGAAGGAGGGGAACACCAAGCCACATTCCCTTATCACACTCCCTTCTCCCCCTCAAACCTGCCATCCACCCCATGCAGTTGAATTTTTTTTTCAGCCCAAGCAGAAGCTGAGTTTGCAGCTTTCTCAGCTTGCCCTCTTCCAGTGAAGACTCCCAAGTTCTCTTGGAAAGAACCACCCTGTGCACATGGCTCACCTGGACCAAGAGGTACAGATGGAGAACAGCTGGAGTTCTAGGGATCCCCATTTCCAGCTCAGGTGCTCCCTCAGTAGCTGATCCCATCCACCTGGAGTGACTGTGGTGGCTGTCCCCTTCTCCAGGAGCTCTCCCATGCTGTCCTCAGTGATGCTTTGCCCCAAAGTTGGGGCACTGTGACCCCTGCACAAACCCTGACACAGAGAAGGCACCATGGAGATGCTCCTGGGTGACACTCTCTGTGCTTTTCCTGTTTCTCCACAAAGTCACCATTAAGGACTCTTCATCCTTGTGCTTTTCCATCCCTTTGGGACTTCTGACAATCAGTGGCTCTTTTAATTTAGATCTCTCACCAGTAGGCCAGAAATAAGCAATAATTATATTTCCATAAAAGACTCCTCCTCAGTGATAAGAGTAATAATAATAATAACAATAATAATACCAAAACAAAATCAAAGCAAGCAAAAAACAAAATTCCAAACCAAAAATCCACATGTGTTGCTGAATCTGGGGTAAGGGTTTGAAGCTCATTTCCTCAGTTCTTACAGATATTTAACAGTACTGATTTAGATTTTTGGTCCATCTCACTCTGTTGGCATATATTAAAAGGTGAGATCTGACTATGTTTCTAGGTCTTTAATTATAACAAGGATGTTTCAAGTAGGAGTGTAAGAAGTTGATTCTGTGGAATTTGTCTGTGGGGCAGAGGAAACAAGCTGCACAAAAAAAGATTTCTTTCTCTTTTATATTTTCTACTGGATGGAATTTAAAAAAAAAATATTAGAAACCATACTACAGTCAGGAGAGAATCCTTCCTTTGTTATCTCTTTCTTTGGGGTGAGCAACCCTCTGACAGATCTGTTTCAAGCAGAACACTGAGGTGCTACACCTCAATGTATTTGAGGTGCTACATTGGAATTATTTGATTTTTACCTTCCTGAGATAAGCCTTCTAAGAAGTCAAATGTGTGCCACTGATTTCCTAAAGAGTAATGCAAGTGGTGGAGAAGATCCAAAGCCAGCCAACAGCATTAGGAGACTTCCCTCAAACTGACTGAGGTCTGGATCAGACCCAAAACCAGCTGGTATGAAGAAAAAGAAAAGAAGAGCAGAGTTTGAATATTCTCCAAGTGTCAGAGATACAAGCAAGGCTGTGTGGAATAAGGACAGGCTGACTGATAGAGATAGTGCAGGGGTTTCCTTATAAGCTTTTCTTTGTTCCTATGGTCTAGGACAAGCCAGTTTCTGACAGATTAGCCAAGGACACATTTTCCTTTCAGGAGAAGCTGTGGTGAGCATCAGCAAAGGCTGAATATGCCACAGTGCCACAGAACAACTCTGCTGCTTGAGGCAACAGCCTTCAGCAAGGAGCCAGGTGCTGTGAGCAGGGACAGGGACAGCAGCACTGCCAGACACGCAGCTGTATTTGCAGCAACAGGCACCTGCAGTACCACACCAGGGGTACAATGCAATTCCTCTCACCCAAATGCTGATCAAAGAGCACTGAGATATTCCAGGCCAAGGTAATGATAATCCAGCAATGTGTTACCACTGCAGCTACAGAAGCACTAACCCCAAAACAATCCAAAGGTGACAAGTAGCAATAGGACATTGGGAAATGACCCAAAGTTGCACTAAAGGAGGGTTGGGTTGGATATTAGGAAAATTTTCTTTACTGAAAGAGTGGTCAGGCACTGGAAGGCTCCCCAGGAAAGTGGGGGAGTTACCATCCCTGGGTAGACATGGAACATCATGATTTGGGCATGGTGGTATTCTGTCAAAGGCTGGACCTGATGATCTTGTGGGTCTTCTCCAACCTCAATAATGCTTAATTCTATGGTTACTGCTGGTGCTCTACAGGCCAACAGGTACAGACCCCTAAAAATCCCACAGCTCTTTTAGAAGCACGAATACAAAGTTATGATAAAATTCAGAGGTTTTTAAGATTTTGTGCTGCCTGTATACATCTTTGCCATTGATATCACCTACAAAAACCCAAGACATTCCTCATCCTTGGTGGTGGCTGCATATGTGCAGAAAGAAAGCATGAACCAATTACTGTTTACAAAATGTTTTTGATTCCTAAAAGACTGTAACTCCCTCTATAAACATACCACATGACTAAAGTTCTTGGTTGGATTCAGATGATTGCTGAATTTTCAGGCCAAAAAAGCCATTTTGATTCAACTAAGTCAAAACTGAGCACAAGAGAGGCCAGAGAATTTCCTGCAGCAGATCTCATAATCAGATTAAAACCTGTGGTTGCATCTTAAAATCATAGAATTCTTTAGGGTGGAAAAGACCTGTAAGATCATTGTGTCCAATCATTACCTCAGCACTTCCAAGTCCACCACTAAACCATGTCCCTGAAGCTCAACATCTACATGTCTTTTAAATCTCTCTAGGGATTGTGACAATTCCCTGGGCAGCCTGTTCTAATGTTTGAACACCCTTCCAGTGAAAATAATTAATAAAATATTCCTAATATTCAGTTTAAACCTCCTCTGGCACAATATGAGGCCATGTTCTCTTGTCCTATTACTTGTTCCTTAGGAGAAGAGACTGACCCCCACCTGGCCACAACTTTCTTTCACAGAGTTGTAGAGAGTGATGAGGTCTCTCCTGACCCTCCTTTCCTCCAGGTTTAACACCCCCAGCTCCCTCAGCCACTTCTCATCAGACTTGTGCTCCAGACCCTTCCCCAGCTCCACTGCCCTTCTCTGGACAGCCCCCAGCCCCTCAATGTCTTTCCTGTAGTGAGAGGCCACAAAGTGGGCACAGGACTCAAGGTGCAGCCTCACCAGTCCCAGCACATGGGGACACTCCCTGCCCTGGCCCTGCTGGCCACTGTTGCTGACACAGGCCAGGTGCCATTGCCCTTCCTGCCACCTGGGCACACTCTGGCTCATGTTCACTCTGCTGATCAGAGATCCTTTTCCCTTGGGCAGTTTTCCAGCCACTCTGCCCCTGCCCTGCAGGGGGTTGTTGTGACCCGGTGCAGGACCTGGCACTTGTCCTTGTTGAACCTCACACAACTGGCCTCAGCCCATTGATCCAGCCTGTTCACATCCCTCTGCAGAGCCCTCCTACCCTTTGGCAGATCAACTTTGGCAGACCCAGCTTAATGATGTCCACAAACTTACTGGTGCCCTCAATCCCCTCATCAATATCACTGATAAAGACATTAAGCAGAACTGGCCCCAGTACTGAGCCCTGGGTGCACCACAGGAGACTGGCTGCCAGCTGAATTTAACTGAATTTGCTTGTGGCAACAGAGAGCAAACAAAAAAAGGAGTGTTTCTTTTTTTTCCCAGAGAAAGAAGAGCTGATAGCTGAAAGAGTTTTAGCACAAATCTCTCAGTGATTTCAATAATGAAAAACATTTGAAGAGCCCTACACTAAGTTTTCATTTAGGCAACATAGATGTGTTCTGCCTGTCATATCTGTTACTGTTTGGGGTAGAAGGTTTTTATCCTTCTTCTTCTTCCTCATCCCTGGCCCAAGAACCACAAAATGGCTTTTCTTGGAATGATTCAATTGCAGGTAAATAGAAATTAAAGATTAGCTATCTCTGTACTGAAGCCCTGTTCAAAACCCACATCAAAACTTGTCTGTCCCACATTTACAACATGCATATTTGCCTCATGTTACAAAAACTGACATTTGCAAGTGGCTGTGTGCTTTGTGCTTCACTGAAAAAACAAGCTTTAGCTGTGGTTTGTGAAAGGTGGGCTTCTCTCACCAGAGGCACATACTTTCCCAGGAAAGGAAGCAGTGGTCTCATTAAGATCCAGTTGAGGATGAATTGCCCTGCTAAGAGGAATGTTTTGCAAGTTATGTATCTAAATAATGAATAAAAACACAGAACACTCAAAATAATAAGACCTGCAATTCATACACAAGTTTACCTGGAAGGCTGAAGCATGGTAGGTAGGAAAAAATGAAAAGCATTTCAAAGTGCCAGGCAAAACTCTGAATGTATCTTCCCACAGTGACATCTGCCCACCTCTTACCACAATGGAAAGTGTGTCTCAATCATATCAACATTTTCCCCATGTCCTCTATGCCTACATATCAAACTCTACAGGAAAAAAAAGTAATGTAAATAAACATACTGGGAATGAAAATCAAAACTCTTAAAATCAATGGCAGTTTTGCCACTGGCTTCAGCAGAGCCAGATTTCACATACACATAACAAAGCAGGTTACCAATGTCCATGTCAGACCACTCCCTGAATCTATGAATGGAAGCTCCTCTTGGCAAAGGGACTTGACTTTCACCTTTCTAAAGTCCTAATTCAACATAGTACTTAAGGCTCTTGAAAGAGAGATTATTCAGTGTTGCACTAAGTAAGCACTTATCCAACTACAACCTGAGTTTGTATCTTCAGGGGAAACACACAAGTGAAAAGGAAGGGAGATATCCTTGCTGGGAGGATGGTAAGACTGAGTTCCCCCTAAGCCTGGCTCTCCAATGCATTGTTTTCTGCCAGTGGTGGCACACTCAGAGCTCAGCAGCAGTCCATGCTTTGGGAATCTCAAAGACCAGGAATATCCTCTGAAACCCAAGGCTTGCAAGGCACCACCAGAGGCCAGGTGAGGTCCAGAGTGGCATCATCCAGTCTTGACCATTCTTCCCAGGCTGAAGCAGCCATCAGTTATTTAGTCTCTGAGGATACCTGAATTAAGTCTCCACAACAGCCTTAAAACCTGTTCTCTCCATAATCCCCACCCACCAGAAGGCAAAAAAAAAGTCCATAAAAGCACACTTCTGGCTGAAAGCACCTTCCTGCATATGATAGCACATATTCTACCTTTTGAGGTCAGGGGGTATAGAAAGGGTTAACCAACATTCAACAAACAGGCAAACTGTTCATTTCTAGTTTTAGAAAGTCCCAGACAATTCTCTGGATAGAGCTCATTTCTAAGGAAAATGGGCCAGAAAGTCCTCTAAAGACAAGTCACACTGACAATATCAGAGCAGAACAATGGAGTTGTTGTCCTATCAGGGCTAAGCCAAAAATAGTTGTTTTCATAAGCCTTTTACCTGATTCTCATTTCTCATTTGTAGTGAGGTCCAGTGGGGATGGGAGAACCAGTTTAACACTAAACTCTTTCAAGGTGTGTAGCAAAAGTATATTACTGAAAAGTATGTAGCAAATGAGGTTGGAGACAAATTGCTCCAATGCTGGCAGAAGAGGTGACTGTGACCTTAGAAGGCAATAGGCAGGTCATGGTATCATTCTGGGTTTCTACTATCCAATAAAATCTTTCTTGTGCATTCTAAGTATTCCTCTTTCCATGTCAATACCCCAAGATGTTTATGAGTGTATGTGAAAGGTAGCCTACCCTGGTTATTATTACTGACCCCAGCAGTCACATTGCTCTTGAAATAAAAGTCCATAATGACTGCAAAATCATTCTCAGTCATCTTTTTACTTTCAGCATTTAATGCTTAAACAGACTTTACATAAAGAGCACAATCCACATCCCCAGGCTTGGAGGGAATAAGAGTATGCTACAACTAAGGTACATAGACAAAACTTTGTTATATCCTTGCAGCCTAGGTATCTTTTTACCACCCTCACCTCCAAACTCATCTGTGCTGAGTTAAGTTGTGTGCCCAAACAAGAGAAAACTGTGTCATGTCATGGCAGGACTGTTTGGCCTAAATTCAAAGTGGGCCATGGTTTTAGATGCCTGAATTAAGACATGATAAAAGGAATAAATTTTCAAAAGTATTAAATATCTGCCCATAAAGAGAGACATAAATAGAGAAAGAAATATTAAAAAAAAAACCCCAACAATTCTTTTTCAGTTAGAACACTAGGAAAAAAACAAATCACTAAAGCCTATATAAAGTCTCTGACATGAAAAACCCTTCAGTAAGCCACACAAAACTCAAAGATGTCAGATACATAGTACAGTAACTGGCTGGCATAAAGAAATCAAACAAAGTCTTCAAAACTGCAGTGGAGAAGATGGCAGAGCTCAAAAGTTGAATATTTCAAGTGGTTACACAGATCCCTCCCTGGAAGCTGGCAGCTAACCCTGTACACATTTTTTAAAAACCATTATGGAAGTTGTCACGTTCTGTGACATGTTGATCAAGGTTCCCCACCAAGCAAGGGGCTTTAGTTAACCTCAGAGCTGCTTTAGAGCTGTGCACACATCCCAGCACAAACACGCAAACACAAGTCAACAGACGCGCAGTGTCACGGAGCCAGCGATATTCCTTCAAAGCACCAGGCTGGCAGAGGGGCCAGCAGCTTTTGGCAGGGCTCAGACCTCCCAGCCTGAGAGGAGAGGCTCTCAGGTTGTTCAGTGAAGATTTTGTCAACTGATTTCAGACCTTGGGAACATGACAAGAGCTTTGTAAGTCCCCTGTAAGGATCCCTTCACCGGCCTTGGTGAGCACAGTGAAGGGATGGGGGTGAGAGGATGCAAGGCAAGGAGAGGGAGCTTACCCCAGCCCCTCAATCCATCACAGAATGTTCATTTTCAGCAATCATTTATTCACATGGCTCTTCACCTTACCCTGCTACAAACAAATTGCAAATGCTCAGGCAGCTCCACTAACCAGAGCAGTTCAGCTGCAGCACCTTCCTCAGCCAAGTTTCGTGTCCCTTCAGGTCTAGCTTTATTAGAAAGAGATAGGAAAGAGTGAGTGAACACAGGAATAGGTTCAAAGAACATTCAGGACAGAGAAAGGACCATCCTATACACTAAGCTGTCTGAGACACCAAAATAATCCCTGTTGTCTCCTTCTTTGTTTAGACCATGCATGTCATGCTCGTGGGACCCCAATTTAACAGGACACCAAGACACACCAATGTGGTACAAACACAGGACCAAGGCCCACCTTTTACTTTTCAAGGCAGGCACATTTCTAAGCTGAATGCCCTAGCTAAAGACATGCCAAGTCCTCTGGAGATCAACTATCACATCAGTGTAGACAAGCAGAGGGCTGTTGATCTCTTGGCTGACCAATCAGGCTACCTCCCATGGTGAGACAACTGTGTTAGTTGAAGGAAGTTTTAATTCCCATTTATCTGACACTTGTGAGATTGCATCAGGAGCATTGTGTTAAATTTTAGGCTCCCCAGTACAAGCAATGCATTGACATAATGGGCAAAAATACATTTCATCTATAATTCATCTGTGCTGGATTCCAGGCTGCTGGTTTATGAAGGATGAGCTTTACAGCACTGAATCAGATCAATTTCAGGTGGAATTTTAAGAGCAGAAAAAGTCATTTTTTCAACAAGCATGACCAGTTTGACTACAGTGGATGTCTTTTATTATTCCTAATAATAAAACAGACACTAATACAGATGTGTACAGACATAGCATAGACAAGATTATGTGACAAGCAAGGCACTGCACATCAGGTTGCATACCATTTGTGCTTAATAGTCCCATATTTTTGAGCTGTCTTTCCTTCTGTACCTTCTTCCTCTTCTCACAACTAGGAAGATACATCACACGCCCTAGTTTTATCATCAGCAATCTAGGAATCTCCTATAGTTTTTCTGTAGACCAGAACAAAACTTCTCCCCAGTCATTTAACATTTCTTCCATATTATTTTATGTTTACTATCTGAAGGGTTTTCTTGTCCTTAAGAGCAATGTAACAGCAAAACAGAAATTCAGCAAACATAGGATTTTCAAGAGAGACAGTATCTGGAAGCAGTACTTGAAAGTTTAATAGAAATTGCAAAATTCATATCTTTCTACCTCACCACTGAGGCTCCTGTATTCCAAAACCTTCATCTTGTCCATACATGTAAATAAGACAAGTTGCTTCCATCCCTTGGCACAGAAACCAACTGCCCAGCAGCTCATATCCAGACAGCCAAGCCCTTTCACATCCCCAGAACAAGGTGTCTGCTGCCTAATTACTACTGGTGATGGCCTGTGGCCAGTGTGCATCCACAGATGGTGCCCAGACAGTGTCTGGAGAAGCTCTAGCTGGGGCTGGAGCTGTGCTAGCAGCTCACACAACAGACAGGTATACACCAGTGCCCAGGGTTATGCCTTGTCCCTATTTAACCTGCTGGGATAAACCTGGCCACAACCTCCTACAGCTCTTCCATTTGCAGACCTTTCCTCTCTCTCTTGGTCATCACAGAAGAATAGTGTCTGCTAAGGCAAAGCTCAACTACACTTCAAGAATTTTGTCAGCAAGGGCAGGAAAATAGCTGGAAAATAAACTTTTTAAACTTATTGTTATTATTTATCACACCTAGCTGTTTAAGGTGTCTTTAAAGGGCTAAGGTGACTGTTGTTTTTTCAGGAAGCAGACTGGTAGTGACATGGGGAGAAATAGGGGGTTGAAGCAGAAGCATGTGTCCAGTTCTGGAAATAAAATATTAGACAAGAGGTGACAGATCAAATACTGCATGTCTGTCACTTACAATCTGGTCGCTAAAGCTCCAAAAGACACAGGTCTCATTTTAAGATCATGTTTCCACACCCTTCTACAGCATCTTTGCACAATTTGATTGAGACACATGCCAGAGGGGCCACCTTGCAGGCACTGGCCCTGCCTGCCATTTATCACTGTGCTGGAAGCACTCATGAATTACTCTCCTCACACACTGGTTTATTTGGAGATAATTTGAGTTGCTGCATGTGTGAACAGGGCCTTTCATTGAAAACCTGCAAGCAGCCAGACAGAGGGAGGGAGAGCTTATGGGAGGGTGTGGCAAATGACACCCAAACTGCTGCACCTCTGCAAAGCCAGCAGGTAGCCCACAGCACGGGGAAAGCACCAGTGCAAACAGCTGCCACTTCTTGCTGGGCCAAAACGAGGAATTCTGTGTGTTTATTTAGACTCAGCTGACTGTTAATGTATGCACACATAATACTGATCATGGGTGTTTCAATGACATGTTTCAACATTCCAATGGAATCTTGTTTTCTCTTGACCCCTTCCAGACAGACCAGAAACACTTTCCTTCTTAGCATCTTGAAATAACTTGGTATTAACAGAGCCTGGGTGGTTGCTGTGTTTCTGCTCTCCTAAAAGGAAGACACATAGGTACCTGCTCTGTGAATATTAATAGCAATGCTAAGCAATGTCATGTAAATTGCCTTACAATTACAATTGTAAATATAATTACACCTTAGAACTCAAATCCATTGGTGCAGAACAAGGACACCCACGTGCAGCTGAATGTTAACAAATCCCTGCCTAGGAGGACAATCCCATTCAGAACCCATTCATATGAACCTCCCTGGTCTTTTGACAACTTCCTATTCAGTCCTTGCTATCCTCCTCTAGCTCTTCCCAGAAGCCAGACTATGAGCCACCAACAACTGATATATGAAGGACTTGGGCACTTGTTGAGCTGGAGCAGAAAAATCCATCCTTTGGCAGTGGAGAGAAGGTATTTCCTATTTAATGTGATGATTATTAAAATTTAAACTCATGTTCCAATGCAACTACTATGGTATCATTGGATAACTCCTAATATTTCAAAACTGGAAGGTCTGAGCTAAAGATGCATATCTTGTTTTGGAACATTTAAGAAGTGTGCAAGTCTGACAGTGTATGTTGCTGTGAATCAGGGTAATCATGCCAAGTACCTGCATTGACTAAGCAACACATATATTGATATATATAATTATTGATATCAAAGTCCAAAACTAGGCCACTCATTACTCTGGTCTGTGCAAACTTTACACATGCAAACACATTTCAAGAACCTGACTGTGAAAAGCCAACATGGATAAACTGAAGGGTCAATCCTGCTTGACCAAAAAACATGCTCAGTGGATGAAAGGAAAGTAGTGGATATCATCATCAACTTGATTTTCACAAAGTGTTTGCCACAGCCTGCCTCAAAATCCTTTTTGACAAGTCAGTGAGATATGGTCTGGGCAGATGAACCACAAAATAGCAGAGGAACTGCAGAGAAACTGTTAGAGGCTCAAAAGTTAAAAGGCTGAAAGTCGTGCTGGCAGTTGGATACAAATTAATTTCTTCTGGAATCAATGCAATTCAGATATATATGTGGTCTGGAAGGTAGGCTTGAATACACTGTCACCAAATTTGAGGATGAGCCAAAGTTGGGTGAAGAAGGAACAGTACTGGAAGAAAAAGTCACCATATAGAGATCTCAATGGGCTGTTGAGATTTGGCCAACAAGAATGAAGTTTAACATGAGGTACAGCAGAGATAAATGTCAAGCCCTGAACCTGTGATGGAATAATCCCAAGCAGGAGCACCAGCTGGGCACTGGCTGGCTGGACAGTTGCTGTGCTGAAAAGGCACAGGGTGTTTTGGCAGACAGAAGAGGAACATGAGCCAGCCAAGTATCCTGGCAGCAATGACAGCCAACAGCATCCTGGGCTGAATTAGTGACACCATTGCTGGTGGATGAAGAGATGTGATTTTTCTACTCAGCTCAGCACCTGTCAGGCCATATCTGGAACACACTGGCCAGTTTCTCTCCTCCCAACTCAACAGACATTGAAAGCCTGGAGATGGTCCAGAAGGGACCAAGAAGATAAAGGGGGGTGGGGAACTTTACAGCTGAATGAATTGTGCTTGCTCAGACTTCAGCAGGGGAGGCTTAGTGTGGGGAAATCAAGTCACTGCCTTCCAATATCTAAAGTAGTTCTGGAGGAGACACATCTCTTCACAAGGATGCACTATGACAGGAGAAAAAGCAATGGGGACAATTGACTTCTAGGGAAGTTCTACCTGAATTCTTTAAAAAAAAAATTATTTTCTGTGAGAGCAACCAAACATTAAGACCAGTTGCCTGAAGAAAGTGGAATCTTTCTCAATAGAAATAATACAAATGTGAATTGATTTGGCCTCAACTAACCTAATCTAAGGCCCTCCTTCTAATATAAAGTTGGATCAGATGGTGTCAGGAGGTCCCTTCTAACCTGGTCTTGTCTCTATTTCTGTGATTCCTGGCCATATCTTCTCAATAGGATACCTTGCTTTGTATTTATGTCAGGGGAAAAATTGTTCTGAGCTTTTCAATTTGGAGCAGGGAGCAGTAAGGATCCTGCAGCAATTTCTTTCCATGGATGTCCAACATACAAAGATCTTTAAGATCTCTTACTAACTCAGACAGCAGCTCTCACATACCCAGACTTTTAATGCCCTGGGTTGCACCCCAACCTGGACACCTGGCAGACATTCTCTCTGCCAGGTGTCTGCCCAGGCTAACCCTGCCCAGGGGGGCTGTGAGTCTCGTGCTTTTGCTGGCCATGCCTCCCCAGCTACAGTTTTGTTTTATGCTCCACGTCATGCCAGCCTGAAGCATGAGCCCTGCCCTTCACCTCATGGGCATGGTCAGGCATGCATGGCCCAGCCTCTCACCAGGAGCAGCAACCTCTCATGAAAGAGGGAAAAAAGGCAACTGCTACCAGTAAAGGCAGAACTGGCTGCAACCAAAGGCCTTGCCCAGCAGAAACACCTCTCATGGCTTGAGCCATGATCCCCAGAGATCAACAGGGCCTCAGAGATACCCTACTCCAGGGCCAGCAGCCAAAGGGTTAACTGTGGTAGCAGTAACAAGGCACGTGATTGAGCTGCCTAACCTTTTGGCTAGCCACCTTTAAACTCACCATCCCACCCACTGCCTCCCTGCAAGGATCCATACCCAGATGAAGGTGATAAGGACTGGGTTCATCAGTCATGCCATTTTCTTGTCTTGCAGGTGGCAGGCAAGCAAAGTAGGCTGGCCATGAGCTGGGGCAGTGCCAGGAGCATGTGCCTGGGGAGGTGCTGGGGCCACCAAGAGCTGTCACACACCTCTGGGATGGCTTCCACCAGCGTGAAATTGTCTCCATCACGGACGTCACACCTGAAATACCTCTCCAAAATTGCTTCTGATAAGCAGCAAATCCTTCCCCGAGGAGCTTGAGGCATGTCTGACCCCAAACTCCTCCCTTTCCTGGCCCCAGTCACCAGCTTGCTGTAAACCAGGGCGATACAGACACCTCTGTCCCTGTTAACTACAATGAGCTGGCTGAGACAATGGGAACCTACTCGGTGCAGCAGCCTTTGAGGGACTTGGGATGGTGCCCAGCTGTGTTTTATTTGGCCCATCCACAGGCTTCCAGGAGACCCTGCATCACTGCTCCCTGTCCCAGCAATGTGCCAGGGCAGCCACACAGGCTGGGAGGAAAACAGGAACATCAGCAGCAGGGCAGGCAGCAGCCAAGCAGCCACCACGGAGCCACCTGGAAATTGGAAAATAGGCAGAGTAGGCACCTATTTTTATGAAAATTATCTGCAATTAGATATTAACTGATTCAGACCATGTATAGGAAGACAACACAGGCTTGAAAACAGGTATGAAGCACAACTTCACAAAAGCAGGAAACTGATGTGTACTCATATTTCTACCAGTTTCCCACAAAAAAATATCCATGAATTCACTGTCTGTCCAACCTTCTTCTGCTGAATACACTGGCTGGAAGGAACTAAACATGTCAGAGAATGAAAGAATGGTAAGAATGGTCAGAACATGAAGGATGGTAAGCTTTCAAAGCATTTTGTGAGAACAGCTGAGCAGAGGAGAGAAATCCCAAAGTCAACAGCGTAGCTTGGGGTGAGTTCATGTGCTGTCACAGACCAGAGGCTTTGTATTGGGACCAGCTGTGGTCCCAGGCCTGAGTGCAGGGAAGGCACAGGTAATCTCTGGATATGTGAAATGGTGGTGGGAAGGTGTCTGGCCAGGTGTCTCTGCAGCTGATTAACTCAAGTGGAAGATGAGACGTGGGCTTCTCATGTCAAAGAAGTTGTCAGTGCTGGTCCCTGCAAGCTCTTGTGCTTGGCAAAACATGGAAAATATAGATACACTCAAAGAAACTGAAGTTTGGTTAAAAAAGTGTTACAATTTCCTCTTTACACTGACCTCCAGGCCCAGTGGGCATCAGTTTTCATCCACTGGTTTCTCAACTCCTAAACACTTCCAGTATCTCAAAAGTTTTCTCATGCTTTGTAAAACCAGGAGTCTTCAGCACAAACAGAGAGCAAAGTGGGATGGCCAGAATGCCCAGTGCTCAGTCAGGGCTCAGAGAGGATGGGATGTCCTTGGGTTGCCTGAGGAGGGGGCAGCCCCAGCTCCTGCCTCCTCCCTTCCCTGAACAAAAGCAGCTGCAGCTGCTGAACCACCTGGGTTTGCAGGAGCAGCACTTTGAGGTAAGTTCCTGTGGATCTGGCGGCTCTCCTAAAATAGAGAACAGACAGTGATTTGGGAATGGTTTAATGCTCTTGGGTGTGGACACCCAAAATTCAACTCTGTGGTACATCCAGACATTTTAGAGTCTTCTTCCTAATTTTCCAGAGCTCTTTTGAGTGACCATTCACCACCTGCTAACAGGTTATGCTTGTTTTTTATTGAAGTCCTATCCTGAAATGCACAAATCACACAAAAGAGGACATCATCCCAGAAGGAACAAGTGTGGATAGACTGGTGTGACAGTGAGCACGACAAACAATGCAGTCCTGGCTGTAAAGAAAATGTAGTGGGCAATGCAGCCATGTTAGTGTCCCCCAGCTGGTTCAAGGTTCAACCACAGAACCTAGAGCATGAAGGAGAGACAAAATAATGAAGACAAATGATGTGCTGGCATGGGAATGGTAAGAAATGATGGGGAACTTGCCTCTTACTCAAGTAAATCTTCCTGTGTCCTGTCACAGGAAATTATTTCAAATATTTCACCTATGACAAAAGGGGGATATTCTAATTGAGGGTTCAAAATGGGAATTTTTACGGCTGAAAGAAGGAACATCCATCACAAGGAGATGCCACCTGCACACAGAGAAACAACAGTTTCACAAGAGTTGAGACTACTCAGAAAGTGCTGTATTCTAAAGCTTTTCTTGGACTTACCAGACCCTGAGGTCCTTATCAGTGCTGGAAGTTGAGATGACTTGGCAATCTTCCTGAGTATTTTCTTTAAAATGAATAAACCTGACCAGCACAATATGAGTTACAAACTGCCTTGACTTCCAGGAACAAGAGGATGGTTCAAAGAATGCAAGGGGGAGCCTGATGGAAATGCTCCAATGCCTGGAGCCTGATGGGAAAAGAGTATATCTTACAGTAGTGCCTTCCCATCCTCACCCACATTTTTTCAAGCAATTTTCTACCCCCTGCACTTTCATTACCAGGCAGTTGGGATGTCTCTGTGCAGCAAGACTCATTCCAACTGGCAGCTCTGGATCAAAGAGCACTGGAAGCATTAATCAGTGTGCCTAATCACTTCCAATCACAAGAAACTTTTCTCTGTGGCCTGGCATATAAACACCGAGTCATTTCACTCACTGGTTGACGCACCAGAAACCAAACAATCCTTATCATGGCTAATTCATCTTCCTCCTGTGGGTTATAGATGGATCAGCCTGCAATCCTCCAGCAGCAGTGGCAAACTTTAGGTGCTTTACTTAATCAAACTGATTAGCAACCTGTCTGTAGTGCCTTTTATCTGTTGGTGGCAAAGTAGTTTGCCAGCATTAAGTGCACCTAATTTTGTGATAGCAAAGCAAGACATGGTGACTATATTTAAAAGCATCTCCAGTGATGTGGGGGAGCTCTTGTTTTAAGGAGGTGGGGAGGACTGAGGCAGCAAGTTTTGCTGATGCATGAAAACAGCTTTGAAAATTAAATGAGTGAATGGCGGAGTCAGGGAGGGAGCCGAGGAATTGGTTTGTTGCAAAAGGAAAGGAATAATCAAACCAGACATCTGTGCCTGGAGCCTTATCTATTTGGGCACCATCCTCTGGACAGCCACACTATGAGCACAAACAAAGAGTAATGAGATCTCCTCCACCCTTGGTGGATCCGCAGGGGGACGTGGTGCCTCCTGCACTGGTTCAGGTTAATATGTGTGTGATCACCACCTGTTTGGGAGTTTGCTCCCATGGTAACACTGATTTCTTACTTAATGCCTAGAGCAGAACAACAGCCCTGTCACTGTTGCAAGGAAAGCTGACAAAAACCTGAGGTTGCCTTAGCTTTCCTCAGCTTTCACTCGGTGCCCCTGACATAAGAGAAAAAAAAGCAGAAATAATTATGCCGAAGGTCAGCCTGTTCCAGGGCACTTTGTTCCCACTTTGAAGGAGAGAGATGTGACGGGTGGCAGAGAAACCTGCTGCTGCACCTGACAGGCTCTCATGGATAAGAGCTGGTGATGGAGCCCTGCAGAAGCTGTTTGCAAACTTGCATGACCTGCCTTGAACCTTGCCCAAAACTATTCCATTCTTTTCTTCAGTGCATGGTGCCAGAGGCAATCCAGCTCCCTTTCTGCTCTCTTCTGGACACCAAGCAGTATTTCTTCACCTTGAGAGAAGATGCCTTCAGGGAGAAGTGTGGGGAGGTGAAGAAGGATGGGAAGAAATGCACGAGCGCATGGAGACTTCCCTCCTGCACTGATGCAACCCCATCTGCTGCGGTGGAAAGTTAAACGAAGGATTTCCTGGTGGAAAGGCTGCCAACCTGAGCCTTGGGAGAGCTGGTTTTCAACACCTGCTCAGCCACAAGCTTGCTGCCTGGCCTTGCACAAGTCACTCAAGACCCACACATATAATGGTACTGACATATCTGGCTCCTGGAAGGAAGTCCTCGACACCGAGCTGGTTGGCTGCAGAGGATTAGGCATCTGTGAATAAGTTTGGCATGGGGCAACACATCCAACGATGGCTGCCAACCAGGGCAAGAGGAGGTGCCAAAAGTCAGGAGAAATTTCCCCCTCCAAAGGTCTCTGCTGCTTGAATTGCACATCTCTGTGGGAGCCTGCTGGTGGGAGGGCAGCAAGGGGCTGGATCACCCTCTGCTGATCCAGCACCTGCAGTGCCTTAGCACATTAACACTCCTTCCTCCCATCTCCCTGCCCCAGGTTTCTGCAACCATCCACAGACCCCAAACTGTGCATTATCCCTTTGATTCCCAATCTGCTGAAAAGGTTTAATAACATGACTGGACGTGCAAGGGACAGGCAGGACATCTGGAAACAGTAGCACTTCCACAAACTTCAGGGAGCAGTGCCAGAGCTGGTCCCTGAGTAACTCCTCTCCCTGCAGATGGCTGGGGACAGGGATTTTGTACCTCTGCTTGTCACCTGGTGGTCAGGGACCAGGAAAAGGGAGGCTTTGGATATGGAGTTTGCACAAACTCTAGGCAGCTCTCAAGAAGCCAAGCAGAGCCATATCTCCCTCCAGTTATGTGCAGAGAGTGCTGTTTCTTTTATTGACCTGGCTGACACAGCATTACATTTTGGTAATAACTCATACCCTGGGGCTACAAGGTCCCAGGCAGGCAGGAGACAGCCACTCCAAGGGTGTCACTGCCACGCTCACCTGAGGCTGGGCACTCCCAGCAGCAGCACTCTCAACACTGGGGAGCTGGATCAGCATCCCACATCTCTTGGGCTTGCTACCTTTTCTGCAGCTGCTCAGCCAACCTGTTTCCTATCACCAAATTGGAATTAGGACAGAAGACAGAGGTGATCTCAATCTTACAGTGAGAAAATCAGACAGGCAGAGACTGGAATATTCCCAGATATCATTCAAAATCCATTGTTTTTCATAGACAACCAGCTCATATTGCATCTTTCCTAGGCACTGCCTGAAGACAAAACTGAGGAAGGTTTCAGGAGATGCAACACCAAGATCACCCTTCCCTACACCTGACAACTGTCAGAAAAAAATCAGGGACTAATGGAATCAAAAACACTGCTGCTTCTGCTGTAAGGCAAAAGCTGGGAATTTTGAAGTTATCAGACAGTGAACTGTTTTGATAGTGATTAAGAAATGCCACTAAGCTCCTCTGAGCCAAACACAAACCATGCAGCCTAGATCCATCAAGGTCAATGCAGAAGCACAAATTTCCTATGGTAAATCCAATGTGCTTCTCCAGGAAGACAGTAACTGTGGAGTTGACTTTTCCAAACCCAGAGGAAGCTGCTGGCATGCCTTCCCTGCAAAGGCAGACCTGTTGTGGAGAAGAGCAGCTCAGCAAAATCTTGAATAATCATAGCCAAAGTCTCTTCTCCCACAAGCCAGGAGAGGTGTGGGTGAGCTCAGAGGGCCTCGGGAGTATTGCATCTGAGCTCCCTGCTGCTAACTGAAGGTGATGAACCCTCCCTCTGGGTGAGGCTTTTGTGCTCAGCCTTGGCACTGATGGCAGGCTCAGGAGCCCAGGGACCAGAGCAAGCACCCTGCTGCACTTATCTGCACTGACGGGCTCTACACAAGAACAAAGTGCTCAGTGCAGCTGCAGTGACTGGGAGATGCACACTGCTGACTCCTGACAGGGAGCCAAGGAAAATGGGGAAAGAAGGGCTGGGGGCTGCTTTTTCCTTATCCCCTTCAAATCACTGGAAATTTGTTACTGGTGACCAAAAAATGTTGTAGGACATGCTGAAACACCCCAGTCTGGGCAGATGGTCAGATGGACTGCTGCTGTTCTTTCCTGTCCTGTTGCATTTTTGAAGTTCACATGATTATCCTTCCCATTCTGTATTCATTTGCTAATGTGATTTGAAAGTGGGTCAAAACAAAACAATTGCCATTTTGCTGAAGCTGAAAAGGAAAAAATAGGAGATGACTAAAACTCAATGTTGAGCCTCTTCTCATCCTCACTTTTCTTTTGACACTAACTTGTTTATGAGAAACCATTTAACTTGTGGAGTGAGTAAATATTTTGATTACAAAAAAAAAAAAACCCCAAAAAACTAAACAAAACCAACAACAACTCAAAAAACCCAAACCCAAAAACAACAACAAAAAAAACCCCAACACTGAAGGAAGAAAAGGGGGAAAATCACAGCTTTCTCAGACCCAGGAAACACATCTCATTCATTCAAAACTTAGATTAAAATTCAGGCATTAAGAAGTTTATTCCATAACCCCCACCACTGTCATGTTTTCTGTAAAAACTCACACTTTTCGCATGGTTCCAAGATACATAATGGATGTGAGGTTTATAATTGCATCATCACTCTTTCAGCTAAAAACCAAACATGAAACCTTCTGCCATCCATTAGTGAATTAATGTCAAATAGGTGAAAGAGGTTTGCACTTCAGTTATTCAGAAAGCCAAAAGAAAAAGTAATAAAAAACACCAGCAAATCAATGTGGTTTGTGTCTGGGAGGAGGTAGTTTTCCCTCACTATTCTGGACACCATTCAAAGGCCCTGGAGCATCACTGCCCAGGGAGTGCCAGAGCCTCACATCCTCCAGGGTCCAGCAAGGGCTGCAGCCAGCAGGACACGTGCACACAGAAGGGGAAATCTTGGTGCTTGTCTGGCAGCTCAGCAGCCCTTCTGAGGAGCACATGGGAATCATCTTCTCAGCAACATCTACCTGGAAAGGGGATATGGGTTTTAGTTTGTTACAAAGAGTCCACTCCTATCATCCTCTCAGAGCCCAGAGGTTTTGGATTTGATTTTTACCCATTGCTATCCACTCAGATACCCTAATCTGAAGCCATGGCTAACATCTCTGGGGAGTTTAGAGATGGGGGCTGGCCTCATGATGAGCCATCATGGGAGGCCATCCTGACAGCAAATGGACAATTGGCAAAAGAGTCATGCTGGCAAGAGCCTCCCTCCATCCCTGCAGAGCAGCCTGCCCCAGGACAGCTACCATGCTAGAACTCAGCCCTGAGGATGAGCTCACAGCTGCTTCCCAACATGGCATGGCTGGGCTGGGATGAGCCAGGGTTCAGGGAAAGAACTGGGAAAACACTCCATCAGGATGAAAACAAACCCATGCAAACACCTCCCTCCTTTCTGAGCACCTCACAAAGACAAAAGCTGCACAAGATGGGTAATGAACAAAATACCCCAGCTCTTTCTTATTAAAGACTTACCACTGATTGCTGCCCCTGTACTTGTCTCTTTCCATACTGCTGTCCTTTCATTCTTCTGCAGGCAGGCAGAGGAGTGCCCAGTGCTGCACTGGTGGGGTTCAGCAAGTGGGTCAGGTTTGGTACAGGACCTCCAGAGACTGCTCAGCTGCAGAGCTGATTAAAGTTTGCATATTATTTTCATCTCAGGTGGTGTCAGACAGTTCTTTGTTAGGTTCTTTGTTCCAATAACTCCTCATCAAGCACATAGGAGTGAGTGGGGCATTCACCTTGGGCAGCTTCAGAAATCCAAAGCACAGGAGTCCAAATCTCTGACAGATTTCTGGTCTCCCACGTAGGTGCTGGAGACAACAGCCACTGCCAGAGGGAAAGCCAGATACCTTAGACACCTGCCTTAAGACAAGATGGCCCCAAAGCATTTTGTCCTGACAGTTTACACTATGCCCAGTGTTGTGGCAGAACTTCCCTACCCCAAGGAGGGGTAGAAGGTGCTGGGGAGTACCAGAGTTCTGAGCATAAAGGCAGAAAGACCCAAATAATCCATCCTGTCTTCACTACCCTTTCACCCAAGACCTCTACACAGTAAACCAAATATTTTAGACTAAACCTGCAATGCTAGAGAGGCATTTCCTCTAAAATCTGGAAAATGACATAGAAATTCTAAGGGTTCCTCCTTACCCCAAACCTGCTGATCAAAACTTTCTTCCTCTAGATGTGGCAATCATATCACCCCCTTGCCAGGTTGCATCCCAATTAACCAAATACACTGCCCTCCTCAAACCTGGAGTCAAAGCAAACCCAAGTTATCTGTGGCTTTCCATGAATTCTTCCTGGCATTTCCCCTTCCTTCTTCAAGTACACATACCAGGCTGTGTTCCCTTTAAAAGGACAAAGCCATGATCACATCCCTGCTCCTACTTGCTCTCCAGAGTTGCAGGTTCCTCTCTGTCTCACAGCTCCACCACGAGCTTGAGGATCCCATGGACTCTCTCCCTGATACTGTTCTCCCCAGGTGAGCTCACACACACTTCAGACAGAGCCTGAATTCTTTGTTCCTGACTACACACATTCAACTGCCCCACATAACAGTATGGAGTTGGTTCTTTTTCCACACTGTGCTGTTTAATCAGATACCAGCCTGCAAGGGCTGATCACATCCTGACTAGTCCAGAGTGCAGGAGATATTCCCAGGGCACACGATTCCCACGGGCTACGCTGCAGTGTGAGTCCTCAGGTGTTTGCTCCATCAGGGCTGGCATAAAGCACCATCCATTCCTGTGGTCACAGGAGGCCCATAATAACCAAGGTAGAGTTGCTTTGGCCACCCATACTGAAATTTAAATAACAAGCCCAATTTCATCCTTCTTCTGGAACAATTCGAAAGCAACACAGCATGATGAAAGGACAAGAGAACAGATGGATTTTGTTGTCTGCATGCTACCAAGGCAAACTTTTCATGGAAACTCAACCCCCCCAAGAACACCCTGACTATGTGATTCATAAATTCTAAGAGCTGAGAGAAACCAGCAAAATTATTTTGTCTGTCCGCCTGCCTAATAAAGACCACAGAATTTCATACAGTGATTTCTGCCCAAAGCCCAGCAATTTGTGGTTCAAACAGAGTATCTCCAGCAGCCCACTGTCCAGCTTTGATGTGAGGATGTCCAATGAGGCGCTAACCACTTCCCATGCTGTCAAAAACTGGCTCTTCTACAGGTTGACTGCATCTCTTCACCACTGCATAACTTTTGTAACCTTCCCAAGGACACTAGAACTTTAAAGCATTTTTGTCCTCTCTGTCAAAAATCTTAAACCATCAAAAAGAGGGAAAACAGATTCTGAGGAACAAAACACTAAGCAAATACACAGAAAAAGAAGGAAAACAGAGAATCACTATGTATCCTTCTGCTCTGGTTAAATGGATGAAATTTATATTAAAATGAAACTCAAGGTCAACTCATTTTCCCACTCCAGATAAACCAGTGGAAAAAATATTTTGGTACAAAGCACAACAAAAAATTCCAAATGTACACCTGTCTGACTTGTAAGGAAAGCACATTTGCTTGGTTACTAAAGTTTTTCCTGCCACTCATAAAGCTTGCTACAGTTTCACAGCAATAAATATTTTCACAGCAGAAACCTTGAGAGGACAGAACAAAATCTACTTCAAAACCAGCTCCTGGAAGATCAGCCTAGTAAAAAGACAACTCACTGCTGAACATCCCTTCTGACTTTTTGTTTCCAAATTTCTGTGGTTGGTAGCACCAATGGCGAAGGAAAATATTTTTTTCCCTTTTTTAAAGAAAAAAAAAAAAGTAAAATGGCAGCACTCCAAAAGGCTACAAGACCAGATTCCTCTAAGATGAAAAATACTTTTGTTGAGCACAGAATTAATACTTCTCCTTGTATCTTGTAAGTGCAGCATTTGATGACAACCCTGGTGATTAAGCTCCTCCACCCACAGACCCACAACAGCATTGAGACTTCCCTGTAATATCAGCCTGTGTTGGAGGATGGGAGGGGGCCTCAGAAACCATCTCCTAAATCCACTCCAGTTCCTGTTCACCACTAAGTAACCATATTCACATTTAATAAAACCAGGAGAGTTCATTCCAATAGTGTCTCTTTTATTGGCACTTTCAAAGAGATGTTTCCTCATCCTCTATCTGCATTTGTGCTGTGGCCAAACCTGGGCTGAAAGCAAATTGTCAGGATGGATATCTATGGTTCAGACTCTGCTGGGATGAGCCTGGCTCCATTTTCTGCTCCCCCCACAGAGGGATTAGTGTCACCTGAGAGCAGTTGAAGGTGCAGCTCCAGCTCATCAGGGTGCTGGCTATGGTCAGTGTGTGCTGCTAATAAAGGTACTGAATGTTTGTGTAGGGTGTCTCAGGAGAGCTGAGCCCACACTTAATTTCCCATTGTTACAGCCATACTTTTTTTGAGGTGACAGCAGTAATACCTCTGGCCATGGCTTTCCCAGCTGTCCATGATGTCCTGTTAGTACACCAGACACAGGACTGTGGCAACAGGAGCAGCATCCTTGTGGAGAAGAGCAGGACACGTAGGCAATGAATTAGACACTCATCTAACAGGGCAGCTCTACACAAAACATCTGGTGTTTTACTGCATGTGAAATTTCAGTGTTCTAAGGCAGAGTGAAGGTGCTCCTCTTTCAGATTTTAGACATCACAACTTTGTGCATTGGAACTCTTACATCAATTAAAACTCTGTGTTAACGGGTACAGGTGCAATCCAAACTGGCACAACCTGTGTGAAACAAAAGTGCACCTGAATCAGGAGCAGCTGGGCCCCACTTCTGTACCCACAGACCTGCAGGAATCATCAGGTAAAGATGCTGTATGGCCACATAACTGCACTGACACTGAAGGAATTCAGAGTTAACAGTGGCTCAGCTGAAAGATATTGCTTCTGAAAAAACCAAAAGCACTGTTTTTAGAGGTCTTGGGTAAACAGCAGTTAAAGCTCTGCTTTCAAATCATCCATCCTGAAGTGGTCACAGCAGGTAAAAGTAGCAGTCCTGACAGTGCAACAGTGCAGAAGATGGAGTGAAACCCCACAGCCAGTTTAAGTATAAGCCTCACAGTTTCCATTACTGCTACTGTAATGATTTTGCAACTCTCATTTATTTTTCACCATTTCAGCTGCTAGTTTGTGGCAAATATTTGGGAAAAAAAAAATAAAAGAACCCAAAACCCCAGAGACTGCCCATCCTTGACAGGAACAGCCCTGGCATGCCTGGAATGTGTAAAACCACAAAAGAGCCATTTCTGTTCATATTACTCCTTATGAAATCCCCTTTTAAAGACGACTCAGCACTGGAGGCTTGAGGCACTCAGCAGAGCCCTTACAGGATTGCCTTTTACTTTGAAATGTGACTTATCAGGCAAAGCCCAGGCGGGTCTGGGTGTCTGACTGTTGTGCCTTTTGCTTTGAACTGCGGCACCGTTACGCGCACGCTGCCAAACTGGTCAAGCCATTTTCCTCCCCTCCTTTGTTCCGAGGCTCAGGAGAGATAAAAGCTGCACCAGGCTCGCTGCCTCACCAATGCCAATTTGACTGTTAATTTTACACTTAAGGGAAAAAAAGCAAATAATAAAACCCAACACCACACACAGTGATTATCACTGTTACCCACACAAAGGCCAGGACAACCACAGCATGATTCAACAAGGCCTGGGCTGCAGTGGCTATCTCTGGACACCCATGACAGTATTTGGCAGTGCCATTCTGCAGCTCCCTGACACATCCTTTTCTGTTTCTGAGTCTTTTTTTCACAATTACAGCCTGTTGTCCCATCAGCAGGGGGGCATCCTGGTGAGAGCAAGGCTTTGATCAGCCCCATCCATTTATAGGGATACCTATAGGGCACAGGCTGAGCGGATACCCAGGGAAGCTGTGGATGCCCAAGCCCTGGAAATGTTCAAGGCCAGGTTGGAAGGGGCCCTGAGCCTGATAGGAGGTGTCTCTGCCCGTGGCAAGAGAGTTCAACTGGATGATGTTTGATCACTTCTCACCCAAACCAGGCTGTGATTCTATGTGACTTTGCTTTGCTGGAGCAATGAGGTGATCAACTCGTGTTACTGTATTAGTGAAGTGGTGCCCACACCACCTCTTGAGGTTCCTCAGGTCAAATCCTGCTCCTGTTTAAGTTACTAGGTAAACTTTTTGCTGTCTTCTTTTTGCTTTTTATCTCTCTTTTTTTCATGCCTGAGGTTTCTGGGATCACCTTTCCAGGTAGATCATCACTACAGGCACATGGTAGTCTGCCGTGTGAGGCTCATGTCAGGCTTGAACTTCAGAAAACACCAGCTCAATGCAAGATCAAGCTGAAACACAAGGACTGTTACCCTCAATTTCCAGCATTTGTTGCCTTTTGTTTGTGAATACTGAGATAGAGCTCTGCAAAATGCAAGCACTGTAGTTCATAAGCAAGAGGTCTGCAGGACAAACATTAAAGACCATAAGAAAGCACAAGCAAAGAAGTATCTTGTACAGAACTGAAAAAAAGAAAAGATAAATGCTAAGCAGGAATTCCCCAGTGGGCTGAGTTTATCAGTGTGATTACTTTCAGGACTTTTTTTCTTGTTGTATCACCTCGATTTGCATATAAATCATCTCTAACAGGAAATAGCATCTGTCCTGGAAAGAAAAAAGAAAAAAAAAAAAGAAAAAAAAAAGGATAAGGATTTTTGTTGCCAAGAGTAAAATGTCTTTCAGCACCATATGACATACCAGAAAGCCCCTCTCCTCACAAAAGCAACTTGCATTGGCACATTGCAGCTCTTCTTCACTCCTTGCTCTGCATCCCATCCCAGGGGCAGCAGAGCATAATGCAGCTCCTCAGGAGAGCTTCCATAGTTAGAAAATCTGAAAATGAAACAAAAAACAAGCAGGTGAGTTGATTTGCATTCCAGATTCACAATTAACACTGCACCAAATTAGTTTGTAGGAAGTGGAAGAACAAAAAGGAAAACCGCCAACTTAAAAATGCAAATCTTCACCCTACTACAATCAGAAGCCACATCCAGGATTCCTACAGGCTAGGAAGGCACCAGTAAGAGCCCATTTTTCACTACTTTTTCAATGTGGTCACTTCACCAGTATGACAGTGGCTTGTGATATGTGGTTTCAATCCTATACCATATATAGGCAGTTTCATTTCCTGGAAAGAACATGAACGGAAAAGCAGAAAACCTTTAAATGATTGTACAGGTCTTTCTGTCTTTTCTTTCTCCTTTTTGTCTTTTATTGCTACCTTCCTAGACTAAAAAAAGACATTTATTAAATTAGTACAATATAAAAAATTGATCTTTTCCCAAGGCTCTTGAATTGTTAAGAATATAGGTTGCTGCTTTGAAACTCACACACCAAATTGGCAGCACAGCATGGAATTGCAGCATTTTGTTTGAGTATGGTATACAGACATGGATGCATGCTATTTCTCTGCACATGGCTCCCAGGGGTTGTGGCTGAAGTCCAGCAGTGAGCACAGTGAGCTATGTCCCCCAGCCCTGTGCCCTGCTATTGCAGGACCTCAGCTGTCCGTGGCCATCAACAGTCACAGCCCCACAGGAGGCACAGCAGCCAGTTAAATCTTGCTTTCCAGATGAGTAAGTGAGACACTGGTAGTTATAACACTACATCTGCTTTTTTCTGCAGAACTCAGGTCATTGCCTCATCTGGCTGGGCTCTGTGTCTCTCCCTATGGAAGCCCACACAATTAGCAGGGAGAAGGAGTCTTTGCCAGCTCAGGGCTCCTGTGTGCTCCTCTTCCCTCCTGACTGAGAAACACTCAGGCTTTCCAAGTACAGTTACAGGGGTCCTATTCAAGCAATCATCTAGGCACAGCCCCAGGTCCCAGCAGCTCTGTCACTCCTCAGGGGCTGGGACACTTGTTGGGACCACAGGACAGCTGGACCTTAGAAAAGAAACTGCAGTAAAGACCAACAGCATACTGGACTTCAGGATCAGAAACAGCCAAGAGATCTCAGCATTCATGAGACCCCATCTAAACATGCATCTTGTTTTGGTACAAGAAACACAGGGACAAGCTAGAGCAAGTGCAGTGGAGGAGCACAGGTGGACTTGCCCGAAGAGAAGAGGCTGTGGGAGCTGGGCTTATTCAGCTGGGGCAAGAGATGGCTTTGAGAGATCCAGCAGCAGCCCAGCACCTGCAGGGAGGTGACTGGAACACACTAAAGCAGGACTTGACCCAACAAAGTCATGAACAGCCTGGTCTGATCCCACAGCTGACCCACCCAAGATCCTTTTCAGCCTGTATTACCCTATTCTAACTGCCACCAGTGCAAAGGCTTTGGAGGAAAGGGTGGGAACCACTCAGCACTCCCCCAGGTGAAAGAGTTAGAGAAACAACCACTTCCCAGGACCATGAAGGCCCAGGAGGGACCCCTGGGCACTGTGCCTTATGTTCCTCTCAGGACACAGCAGTCCTAGATGCAGTCCCACAGCAGCCACATGCAACTGTTATCTCAGCTGGGGCAACAGTGGCCAAAGAACCTTTGTCCATGTCCCATCTGCAGCACACACACATCCACCTTCCTCTCCTGTGTATGTCCATAAATACACACACACAGTTACAGAACAAGCAGGATTCCCCAAGCCCCATGGCTAGGCCAGTCACAAAAGGGCTCTCCACATACTGCCCAAGGTGGCAGACTCTATTCCATAGGATCAGATGCCTCAAGAAGCCTTCCCTCTGCCCCACAAACTGCACAGCTGTGGTGCAGGATGACCCAGCTATACTGTCAACATGGCCATACCATCCTCTCCCATTCCTTGTGCCATAAACAGTGCTGGAAAAATGTCTTCCTTTCAGCCAAAATAGCTTATTTACTAAGGGACAGGAAATGTTCACAACTGAGAAGATGAAAAGGGACTTTATAGATAGCACTATCAAGTTCCAGCTTTCTAGAAGGACCCACACAAACTATAAGATGACAGTCATATGTGCTGGGTGAGCAAAAGAGGAGGAGGTAGAAAAGGAGAGGTTAATTTTCTCACCCCAGGTCACCAAGAAAGTCAGTGGCAGAGACATAAATTAACTTCCTCCCCACTATCCCTGAGTCTGGATGCTCCCTGTCCTCTTGACACATCTGCTTGATTGCCAAGCTTTGTGCACTTCTTTTTGGAGACCATTTCCTAAGGGATACCAGCTCCCCACCAGAAGTCAGTCCTGACAAAATATCATCTTTTAAAAATACAAACTTGCATCCACGTTAAAAAACCTGTCCAGCTTTGATAATATGTTCACCAATGTGTTCTGAGATGTGGTCTTGTCTCACAGGAACTTAGAGACTCTAAGGGCTTATCCACATGTGAGGTTTTTGTACTTGGAAGTGAGACTAGCAAGCATTTTTACACCTACCTATTCAAAGAGTTTTATTTTCAGTAGAAAGAGGGTATCAGACCACTCAGTTTCAACTTCTGAAATTCCTGTGTGACCCAGGACACCTCATTTCAAGCAGTTCTGAGTCCTCGTGGTGACTTGTGCTAAACTAAATTTCTGTAAGTGCACCCATACCAATGTCTGCATAAATCAGCAAGAAAACTACAGCTTCAGTCAAAATTAGTACCTTTGTACAGAAATAAAGGCTAAAAAACCCCATCTCCAGCTCCTTGTTGATAGGCAAGCTCTTGAAGCCAGATGTATCTTCAGAAACAGCCTCCCCCTCCTCCTTCCACCCTCCCATTCCTCCAATCTTTGAGCTAGGCCTCAGAGCAATACTTTGCAACCCTGTTTGCCAAAGGAGAAGGATGCTTTCTGTCTGGGAAGCCAGGAAGACTGTGCTGGAGAGAGCAGACCCCGGGCATGCAATTACCCAGGCAGCAGCAACAATATGTTAATTCACTGGATCACTCTGAAATGAAGCACAGTGCAAGTCCCTGGAAAAAGTGAAAAGGAGCCTGTTAAGGAAACTGTGTGAAGGCCTTGTGCTCAGCAGCCCCTTGGAGTCCAGACAAGGATGGACTTTGCACAGACATCATTTTTAGACCTGAACTGGCAGCCAGCACTGCTCTTCCCACCGCAGGGCATCCAGCAGCAGTGACGGGAGCCACGCTCAGGGCTGACGGGGACATTGAGCAACATTCTTATCTTTAAGAGCTGCAGACACGTGCATTAGCCCCTGCAAGGGGCATTTACACAGCACTCATCCAGGGCAGATCACAGCCACAATGCCATGCACGCTGTCAGTGTCCAAGGATTTCTCACACTTTCAGGAGAGCAGTCTCCTCCTTGGTGTCTGCAGCTGCCAAGTTCACATCCCAAGCTCAGCTCCTCTATTCAGTCTCCCAGAGCTCCGTAGGTAACTCCTGTCCTCCAACAACAAAGAACAAAGACACCATAGCAAGGAGAGAAGAAGTAGATTGAAATGGACCTGTGGTGAATTTGTTATGAGAAGTCAATGCCATCAGAAGGTCTGCACTGACTGGCTACCCCCTGGTGCATCATCCTTCTCCTACTGCCTATTTCCTCTAACACCCAGACAGAAACTATGGCCTTGTGTGGCATCATGACAGATGACAGAGACCCATAACAGTAGTCTTGCACTCCTAAATCCTGCTGCAGGCAGGAAAACTGGCTTCCCTCCTAGGGAAAAGGGACAGAGGAAGAGTCACAAAAACCTCCTCTACCTCCCTATGTTGGACAGACTGCCCACCTGCCCACTGTGAATGCAGATTCCAGATATCACAACTCTCCTCAAGGAGCAAGCAATGATTTCAAAGGCAAGGGCAGCTTTAAACCTGCATAGACTCTTGTAGAGAACTTTCTGTTGTAATCCCTACATAGATTAAACTCACCAAGTGGAAGAGTTGCACACCAAAGCTCTTTCTGCATGAGGCTGTTGACCACTGAGCTGATATATTGAGGTCACAGGCTCATCTGTGCCGACACACTTCTTGAGGATGAGAATGTGGCTTTCATGCATAAATACAGCTGTTACCCTGAGGAGCAGGGGGCAACCAGTTTAATGCCAAGAAGTTTAAATTCAGTTTTTACATTGCACCAAAACTCCTGCATTGCTGCAGAAATAGGATCAACAGCAGCAAACATCTGGAGAAAGTCTTCTGCTAGGTTCTGCTCTGCACTGGCTTTTTTGGACACGGTTTTTTTGAGTGTAAGACTAAGAGAAATCTTGTTTAAAAATGCATCTGTTTTGCACAGATTGAGTTTTGCTCTCCAAGGAGATGGGAAAAGTGAAACACAAAACTAAGCTGCAAAGACAACAGTGCCTAGCCATGAGCCCTGGCCTTTGCAGAACTCCTGATGGCTGTCCCTAAATGGGAGCACTTTGCTGCCAGATGACATGTCCCAGACGAGATGAGTTTCCTGAAAAGCACTGACAACACACGGTTAAAAGCTCAGTTCAGACAAGCAGCGAAACAAGTCTGTTTTCAGGTTTTTGAGCTGAATATTCAACACTTTCCATGTTTGCTCTCTCACAGGTTATCTGGGCTGCACAATCAGCAAAACTGCAAAAACACTTGCTGGGGCTCAGCTACCAGGCAGTCTGTAATGGAGCTGTTCTGGAGGAAAACAGAAGTGTTATTGTGCTCACGGCTGTCCCAATACAATTAGTCATATGTGATGGAGAGATACGCGTCCTCACAGAGCTCTTACTGCCTTGTCAACAGATGAAGTCAAAATGAAAACATCCTAACTATCAACAACAGACCTGAGAGCTGAATCATGAACCCTGAAAGCAGCCTCAATGCTACAAAGAGATTTCTCCTCTGCAGAAGACAGATGGATTCCATTCCTTCCATCTGTCCTCTTTTTCTTCTTCCCATATAATTTCTTGACACTACTCAATGAAGTAATGTTTCTTCTTTCATCTTCCCACTAAAGCAACCCTTCTCTCCTCCAGCTGAGTGATGTTGTAGGGCCAAGAGAAGAAACCACACTTGAGGCAAGAAGAGGGAAAGGCCAGAGCTTGGGTATTAGGTAACAACATCCCAGTTGTCTTCTCTGTGTGACCTGAGACAACTTCCCCAATGCTGCTTTGTCTCATTTCCTCACCACGAAATAGCAAGTTCCCCACCATACTGGGTGACTACCTGGCCTGGTGTTAGCCATCTGGGCTTAATACTGACAATAATCAGAGGAGGCTGATGGTGTGCCTAAGCTTCCCTTGCATGTCAGCATCTCATTTGGTCACACAGCGATATTCAACACAACCCAGACCATGGATTCATGCAGCACTTCTACACTTGTGCACTTCACAAACATTTCTGTTGGTGTCTTCCAGTTCCAAAGGTCTTGGCAAACATTCCCTACAACAACAGCACCACTTCTATGCTGGAAGCTTAGTAAATCCACATTCTCTCTTCACCACTTAACAGATGTGGTATGACAGGACATAATTTTCCATCTACACTAATGAGAGATGGACAAGACTGTCAAACAAAAGCGTGGAGTCTGGCTCATGGCTGGTACCAGGGGCAGAACATCAGAATGCCACTCAGTTGTTGGGACTTCTCTAGCTGGAATGTGACCTGTCCAGGAGGCACCACACTGATCTCAAAGGGATCCTGTGGTCACTTCAGGGAGAACTCTGGATCTACACATGCACTGGACAATGGCACACCTGGGAGCAGAAATCCAGCAGTTCCTCTTGACAACCCTTAAGAAGTTCATTCAGAAACAAATTTCTCTTCTGGAAGCCTCTTTTCTGGCACTGACAAATCTTTTGAGATGCAATTTGCACTGCCAGGACTCCAGCAAGGTGCAAAGGGAAGCATCCTCTGCTCCATGCTGACGGTGGCCAGCAAGACAAGGAGCTGTTCAGTGGCTCCACATCCGTGTCAGAGCTCATAACAGAAAACAAATCCTCCAGGTTCAGGTGATTCCCAGGCCAAGTCTCAACCAAACCCACACATCTGCACTTGCACCAAAGAGCAGACACATCAAGACCAAAGAGCAATTGCAGCAGGTTGCCATGGCAGTGTGCATGGGTGATTTTATCACCCTTATCAGCTGCAACAGCATTTAAGCCCATTATCAGAGAACACTGGTATTTTTTAAGGGTGCACCGGGTGGGAGCAGCAAAAAATCAGTGTCAGGCAGAAGACAGAAGTCAGCACACAAAGCAGCAGCCCTTGCTCTCAGCGAGCTGCCTCCCAAGGGCACGGGGACATTTACCCAGCCCCAGGCTCGTGCTGGAGATGCCGGGCGATGCTGGGCTGCCCAGTGAGCCCTGCCCTGCACAGAGGGAGGCACAGCCCTCCAGGGAGCAGGGCAGAGCAGTGGAGGGCACTCGCCTGTGCTCCCCATGGAGCCAGGGAAGTAGGTCAATCCTTCTGCTTTGCTGAGCCTTTTGGCAGGTCGGTGCCGCGCCGCCGTCGCCGCTCGCGGCTCGTCACTTGTGCTGCATGACAGCCACGTTGTTCACAAGTTAACGAATTCAATACATCTAATTAAATCAACCTTGGCATCCATTCAAAACTCATCTCGTGGCGCTTTTTTTTTCTGCCTTTTTATTCCCTACTGTTGGTAGTAAAGAGACCAAGCGAGGAGAGATGCAAGAAAAGGTTGCTAAGGAGCGAGCCAGTTTTTATCTCTTTCTTTATCTCAGTTTTTTATCTCTTCTTTATTTCAGTTTTTATTTCCCTGCTGCTCTCCTGTCACAGAATCACAGAATCACTAAGGTTGAAAAAGATCTCCAAGATCATCAAGCTGTTGCAGAGATGCTTTGTTTTCCTCAAGGGAATGAAACAAATCCACATGGCATCACTCCTTGTCTCTTTCCTCCTCCCCTGCCCAGACAAAACGACCTTTTCCACCTCCTTGCAGGCATTGCAAACAGAACCCAACACACCCTGGCAATCCTTTGGCTCTGCTGCTGACACCTCCATGCTGAACATGGACTTGGCAAGCAAGCTAAGCTAGCATAGCTGGCAGAGGGAGGGCACATTGAAGCGTGACCTGCAGCCTCTGGGCTGGGCTGGACACACTGCAAGGTGGGAGCACATCTTCTACCACCAGGCTGAGCAAAGCCAGAAAGCAGCAGGTAGACCACTGGAAATGGCTCATGCCAGCCAAGGTCTCCTCTGGCTGCTCTCCCATGCAGTTCCCAACTTACACCATATGTCAGCACTGCTTGATAGATGTGGTATAAACATGGGATCACACTGGAGAAACCATCAAAGACAGGCTACAGAGCTCCAGCCAAAGACCACAGGATGAGGAGCTGCCATCTGCATGCCATCCTCAGTGACATCAGGGTACTCTGGCGAGCTGCCCACACCTCTTCCACAGAATGACAAGGACACCGGGGTCACCCTGCCCAATCCCCCATTCCTCTACACTACAGCAGATCCTTCCTCTTCCACCAAATCTTCTGCCACGGCCTCCCTGCCCTGTGACCATCACCTGGAAGTCTGGATGGTGACACAACCTGCTGCCTTTCTGTACTGTGACTAACAGATGCCAACAAAACTGCCTTCTCAGTTGCAGGAGTTTAGTTAAAGACATGTAGATCATCCCAGAAGAACACTCTTCTGGCTTGGATCCTAGGAGAAAGTTTATTGTTTTTCCACATTCTTCATGTTTTCTACAGCCTTGCTGGCCTGGGGAACAAGGACTAGGGAATATGCCAGGTGCCACTAGACCAAGCCCATGCTGCTTCTTTCAACCAAGCATTGTTTCCTCATTAGATTGATATGAAAGATCTCTCTGTCAAAGAGGGAAGTGTTTTGTATCTGTATGGTGGCTTTATGCACAGAAATTCACCTGCAGCCTGTTCCCTGCAATCACCTCTAAGCCATACTTGTCCTGCCTCTTCAAAATGCAGGTGTTTACCTTCCATGTCTGCACTATTGCTTCTCCTTTAATCCACTCTCCTTCAAAATAGCTCCTAAAATATTCAAAATAGCTCTGGGTAGCTCTTCCTCCAGACTCCTGAAATGATATCATGCTGTGGTGCTGCTTTGCTGGCCAGTAGAAGTCAGAAAAGTTCTGGCTCCCAGTGCTGCTCCTGTTGCACTTAGTGATGTTCTCCTGGCAGGAAAGGACATTTCATGCAGAAACTACTGCTCACACCTTCCTCAGGATTATGAAAATAGTCTTAAAAGCACTTTGAACTCCTCTGGTATGAAAGGCACCAGAAGAGTACAAAGTATCCCTCTCCCCCATGGCAGAGGATGTCACACCAGTCCCTGCAAGCGCAGGAAGTCGTTTCTCTGCACGAAAGCTGCCCCTCCTCACACAGGAAAGATGATGTGAGATGCTCTGCCAGGCTCAGGATCAACAGGCCCCTCTGAGCCCTTCCTTGCCTTTTGCATGTTGGCCATGCATGCCCCAGGCTGCACACTAGCAGAGGAGTGCTCTGGGCTGGCAGTAGAGGACACCAATTGAGGGCAATTACCTTGGCTGCTGTGAAACAGCACATCTTCCCCAACAGCACCACTGTCTGTGAGTGCCTCTTCAATGTGCTAACTATTTGCTCTGTGAAAAACACATTTACATTTCTATTTACATTTCCTTCAAAGTGATCAGATTTGAGCAGGGCAGTTGTGTGACCTCGTGCAACAGAAGCCTTCCCAGCCATGCCAGTGGCACTGGGTGCTGCATGAATGCAGAGAAAGGGGCAGCCCTGGAGGAGATGCAGATGGCATCTCTTGGGGAGATGGCCCCAAGAGGAGCCAGGAAGAGCAAAAGCCAACAGTTTCAAGCAGTGGTCGCTCATGCTGCCCAATTAAGCAGTAACTCTCCTTTGCAGAGCAAAAGTTAGTGAGAGGTTCTGGTGGGCTTAAGAGGGGTGGGTGATGGGAGCTGCTCTGAGTTTCAAGCACAGAGAGAAATGGGGTAACCACTCAGTGCAGAGCAAACACCATAGTCTGTGAGGTTCTGGGCTCTTTGCACTGGGTTTTGCAACTGGCTTTCTTCAAAGGATGAAGAAATGTAAGAAAGTCCCATCTTTGAGTCACACATCACTGCTGCGATCAGTAATGATGCAGTTTACAATGATGAGATTTGGACTGCTGAAACACACCAGGTTTACTACACAGACCTAGGAGCTGTTGGAGCACAGACAGGAGAGCAATGATTTGCACTTCCAGGGTGAGAAAGAAACCAGAAGCTGTCTTTGACACTCATACACATAGAGCATGTTACTAAGTGCAAGTGGAACAGTCCTTATAGGAAGAGCCATCAGCTCAGCATCATCTTTGCATTCTATTTTTCACATTTTCTCTTGAATGAACTTCTATTGCAAGAAGTCCAAAAGCATAAACTAATTCTAACATGTTTGCTCTTTTACAACATTTAGGTATACAAGGAACTGAACAATAGGACAGATGGACAACCCAAGTGCCCTTCGAACAAACATAATCTGCTAGGGAGCTTCAACATCCCTTTAGCAGCAATTTCTCTTTTTTGCATCTTCTTCTTTCCCAGTCCTAAATGGTGGGTCCAAGGAAAATTACTGGCAGAGATAGGAGAAAAAAAATCCAGAGGACCAGTGTTCCCAAATCTTGTGCCCTCTTTCATGTCTTCCAGGTAACACAAAGCAACTAACGTGAGCCTGCTTCAGGGCTGGCCTGGGTCTCACCACAGCTGCTTCCAACACAACTCAGCCAAGACCAGCCTGCATGGACCCCCCTACCATTCCCCTCTTCTAAAAAGGATCCTCACTGTCCCCTGAGCTCAGCCAAACCAACATCAGGGCAGTGAGTGCTCAGCAGCCCAAGGCAGAAGGCTGAGACATTTCACACCACTGCTGCCAATGTCTGCACTGCCGCCAGCCACACTGCGGGGCCACCACAGGAAATTGGGTCTTAATCACCATCTCACTTTTCACTCCCCACTTCAGTTCTGCTATTTTAGCAGCTGCTGTGAGCTGGCTCTGCACTTTCAGATGAGCAGCCGTTGGGGCACAAGGTTTAGCCTGAGCGTTTTCAGGCTACAACCCCAAATGCAAAGAGGAAAATGGAGCTGGGGGAGGCTCCAGGTGCTGTAGTGATCTGGCAGCAATCAAGGCTTTAGGACACAACCAAACAAGCACCAGTCCCTTGCACAGGCCTGGGACAGGCAGCCAGGCTGGTGAGGCCATATGGGCAGGACACTGGCACTGTGCAGACCTACTGACTGGGCTTGCTGCCCACTTAGGACAGCTGTGTGACATGGTCCAATGCAGATGTGTCTTCAGGTGCTTCCCCTCCTCCTTGTTCATAGTACATCTACAGATCTGCTGCAATAGCAGGGTAGCTATAGCAGCTCCTGCTCAAGCTCTGCAGCAGCCAGGGAGAACCCCTGCTGCAGGGGGGAAATCTGCTGCCACCACAATCAGTACAGATGGCAGAGCCAGCCCCATACACCTGCACCAGGGATCATCTAAAAGGGAGAAGGTGATGGAACCTGGAGAGAAACACAGCCAGAGCTCAATGGCACAACCATCTCTGTGCACCACTGTAAGAATGCTCACCAAGCACCCATCAGCCTGTGCTCCCCATGCTCTCATGGCCTGTGGACCCCCACAAGGCAAGTGTTAAAATTATGAAATCCTTGAGCCAAGACAGAAAACAACCATTGCCACAAAACTAAGTAAACCTTTGAGGGAAAGGACAGTATTTACTGTCCCCATATTGCCTCAAACAACACTATTCCTGGAAAGATCCCACACTGTTCTTGTGCCATGCCCTCAAGTCCTACTTTGCCTTCCCTTCACATCCACAGGTCACATATGCAGTGGGTGCACAGTGGGTCACTCAGCCACTGCCAAATTGCAAGCGACCTACAGGAGTTTTCCCTTCTCCAAGCTGGCCTTGATCTGCCCACCATCTTTTTAGAAATGGATGGAAGGTCAGACTCACTGCAAGAAGGGTCCACTGAACTTGCTTTAACACCCTCCTCTGTCCCCTGACAGCCCACCACAGCCTGGGGCACGAGCAGTGCTACAGCAAGTGTAGGATTCATCTCACCCACCCCAGAGCCACCTGAAGCATCCTATCGAGCTGGCTGGGGCATGCCACTTCCCATCAAAGAAAGGTGTTTGCAGCCTTGCCATCTGCATCCAAACAAGTCAGCACGGGGTGTTTTTGCAGGTGATGAAGAATCCACACAGCCAAGGGAGATGAAGGTGCAATTTGTTCATCAGGGGTCCATCACACCTTAAACCCTATGGACAATGTTGACTAGATGTCCCCTGGCTGCACTGCTGACCTACATGGGGGGTGCCATGAGATGACTCCCACCTTGCCAACCAGTCAAATGTAAAAAAGCAGACACTTCCAGAAGGCAAAACTGCTCTCAAAACCTAACTGACCTGACATGTCACTGACTCCACCTCAGTGCACCTCTACCCTTTAATCCTCCACTGCCCCAGCAAGGGGAGGCAGAATAGATATCCCACATTTCAGCTTCCCACCCGGTTGCTCCAGTTCTCCCAGTAAGCAAAGATGGGTTTGTGCTCATACAGACAAAGGGACAAGGTGCAGATGCACATTAGCTCATCCCTAGCCCTGCCTCTGTGGGTAGCAGCTTTTGGCAACCAGGTAGGCTGGGAACTAGGAGCAGCAACATCTCAAACAGCTCCACAGGGATTCATTTCACATGAGGATGGTTATCAGAGCGTGCAGATGAGCAGTACCTTCAGCACAGCTGTATTAACACATCTCAGTAAGACTCCCTGAGACTCCAAGACAGAAAATGCCACATGGGCAGCTAATTTCCACCTAATAGCACATTTTCCTCTGACAGAAGTTATACACTGCAAGTACTTCATGAGCCATTGCAGGAACATTTGTAGGCACTACTGAGGAACTCAGAAACTTAATTATCTCTTTTAAAATGACCTGTGTGATTTAAAAACCTATTTGGACTTCAGGTGCCCTGGGATCTGTAATCCCTGATCTAGTTGCTCAGCTGGCACAATTTTGAAGTTACCATACAGGCCATCAGGCTGCTATAAATTGTTCTACATACTCACCAAACACTCAAACATGCCCCCCAACTCCACTATCCCAAACTGACAGAGAGAGAAGAAAAACCTCAACAACTACTTCCTTATTCTAATCCACTACTTGCCTGAGCTTCCCAAATGATGACAAGAATACAGATCCCCTCTATTGGGGTCAGCAAACTTTCAGCATGAACAAATGCCCAAGCATCTTTAGACATAATAAATACATAAATACATACATATATATATATATATATATATATGTATGTATATATATATATTTGGGGAAGTTACTATGCTTCTCGGAAACTTTTTGCAATGCAATTACCAAGGCTCAACAGCAGTTTTTAGAGCCCAGTAGCAGTTCACAGCTTGAACCAAAAGGCACACCATGCACAAACCCTCTTACTAATAATGTCCTGCAGGGCTGGAAAGCCCCTGTGCCTCTCTCAGCCCGTGCTTCACTGAGGTGACATGCCTGGGTGCTCGATTTGAATATGCATAGCTGAGACCACCCACGGGGAAGCACAGATCCTGCCTCTGAGCTGCCATCCTGACCCCAGTGATGCAAGGTGAATGGGGCAGGGGCAAGTGTTCTCATTTCTCTACTCCAAAAATATTTCCACCAAGTGATGGCTAAGAGCACTTGTCAGAGTTCTGGGGCTTTTTAGGCATGTCAATGCAGGAGAATGTGCCCAAAGTGGAAGAACACACTGGTGAAATTCTTGATGCCCTGACCATTGCTCTCTCTGACTGATGCTACACAATTCCCAAAAGCTAAACTCCCATCCTTTCTACCAAGAGCAATATCAGATTATCACTCAAAACAAATTTAGTCCTGAGGTAGTTTCATAGCATGTGAATACCTCTGGTGCAGAGCCTAAATGGAGGAGGCCTTAAAGGCATTTTCTACTCTAGGAGGCAGGGACCTAACTAAAATTATGTTACAAGCCATCATTTGGGGGTTTCTGCTGGAGCCAGATGCAATATGTTTTTTATTTTACACATGAGCAGGACCCAGTTCTTTAGTCCAAAGTGCTGTAACTACCTGAAGAACAGGAGCTCCAATGAGTGCAGCAAAGTATCAAAATCACAGAATCACAGAATGGTTTAGATTGTAAGGGACCTTCAAGGACCATCTAGTCCAACCCCCCTGTATGGGCAGTGACATCTCTCACTAGATCAGGCTGCTTAGAGCTCTGTCCAGTCTAACCTTGAACACTTCCAGGGATGGGGCATCCATAGTTACTCTGGGAAACCTGCTCTAGTGTCCCACCATCATGACAGTAAATGCTGAGACCCAATTCATGCTGCTGGGACACAGCACAGATGCTCAGGCCAGATTTTTCTTCCTGGGCTCTGGTCCATGTTTGCTGAGAAATTGGGGCAGCCCCTGAGACACCTCCACTGCCCCACTGGAAGGCCCTGCCCCAAGCTGCTGCTGGTGAAAAGGACACACTGCTCAAGCCACAGCTTATCAGGCATGGCCCAGCCCCTTCATGGAAACCAAACACCCTCAGCAGTTTAAGGGTGCTGAGAGCCACAGGTGATGCCCAGGAGAGTGGCTGGTACAGGTGGAGTCCCAGCCATCCCCAGTGACACCACCCACACACAGGTAGGTGCATCAGGCAGAGCCATCACTGGCAGCATGGCCCTTGCTGCAATGCTCCCTTGAAAAGTTTCTCCTTCAAACTCCAATTTTCCCTCACTGCTGTATGGCTAAAGACACCTCAGTCCCCTGCCAGCCCATGTGGGTTAACAGCTCCCCAGCAGCTCCTGCCATCCTGTACATACCCCACCTTCACAGCTCTGCTCCTTCTGCATCTCTCCCAAGGGCAGACTCCTTTCTCTTGCTCATCACCTCTTAGATCTCACACAGCCTTGAGGCCAGAGGGAGGTTCAGACCCATGCTCTCAGGTAGCCTGAAATTTGTCCCTGACTGTGGTAATTCCAGGGCCTCTCATGGAGCTGAGTACATTGGGTACAACTCTCACTTGCCATTGAGTCAACATGGGGTTTTTTTTCACTTTTCTGCAGCCAGTATTTTGCCCTTAATGATTCAAAAGTAACACACTGCAACAGCATTTGCCTTACCTGTTTCTGCACCTTCTGGTTTGTTCTGCTGAAGAAGGGGTATAATGGCTCTGAAAAAAACACAAACAAAACAAAAAAACCCAAAGAATGGAGGAAAGTCACTAATAGCATCTGTTAAAAAGACAAATATTGCATGTCCTGAAGAACAGCTATAAAGCTGCAGCCTTTCAACACTGGTTTTCATTTCAAGGTGACATGAGATGCCCCATACACTGTACCTCACTCAGGGAAGCAAAACCTCCCCTGTGAATGCTTTGAATGGACAAACCAATGAGAAAAGGTGCCAGAGACCCAAAGCACATTCACAGAAAAGCATGGATAGCTAAATTAAGGTTCCTGGCTCTTGGCATCACACTGCAGCTGCTATAAAACAGGATATCCATCTCAGCAGCACAGCTATCAATACTCTAGCATGAGTCATCTGCAATACTTATCTAATGGTGAGTAAGCTGCTCCTGTTGGTCATACTTTCCAGATAAATCTGTGAAAAAAAACAAGAAGGAAGAAAAAAACCTATCAGAACCATGTTATCAAAGAAATAAAATGTAGGGGATGGTATCTGGTCAGCAAGCCAGCACCCAAAGTGGCAGAGGGAAAGGTGGTTTGTGGGTCATTGAATCAAACATGCATACCAGGAGCCCCAAGAAAAATATTGGGGACCATACACAGTATGAGTGAAGTACCACTAAATCAATCCTAATGTGACTCTTCCTGCTGGTGGATGCTCCAGCCAAGACCTATGGCAGGGGCTGAACATGACACAGCTTTTGGGAGTGGGACTCCAATGTACAGACCTGCCAGCCTGAGAGCTTGTGCTCATCACTCCCCTGCTTGGCAGTGAGTGATTGTCCAACTGAGGACACAGTGCTCAGGAAGAGTTGCTTGGGGTCAGTATCTTTAGCATCCCCATGAGCAGGGAAACCCCAAACCAGCCCTGCACTGGGTGCAAAACAATCCTGATCATGGGAGATGCTTCCCCACCTCCCTCTGCTTTGACTAAAGCACAACAACTAAATTGCAAATAATTCAGTGGTGAAAATAATGACAGAAGATAAAGACACCACCTTTCAAGTCTGTTTGATGAAAGCGACCCTGAATGACTGCATAGGCTCAGATGTGACCTTTGTGTTCTCTGCCTGCCTGTGCCTTGCAGAAACTGGTGAGCCACAGCAGCTGAGGCCAAGCCTTAGAGAACTTTCTCACAGAGAAATTGCTGCTGGGGAGTTGGAGGAAATACCCCAAGGGTCTCCCAAGGGGGTATGGGTGCCTCACAAGATTTCAGAGTGGGGATGGGGAGCGGGGGCTGTGAGGGGAGAAAACTCCAAACACCTCCCCAACTTCACATGCCAGAAAGTGAGAGAAAACCCCATGTATGAATCACCCTGTGCTGACTCTCAGAAGTGTTTCATACAGGCTGCCATACAGGCTCCTGCCAGAACAGAGGAGCCCATTTGCTGTTCTTGCAGCCCAGTGTGAGGCTTTGTGGGCAAGGGGATCCCAGGCTGGGCACAATGTTTCTGTCAGCTGGCCTGCAAGCGAGGAGAGGCACAAGGGCATGGCTGTGGGGACCAGCACAGAACCACCAAACCCCAAGAACCCCAAGACCTCCACACCCCAGAGTGAAGCCTGAGATAGCCACCTTTGTCTCCTCCTACCTGGAAGGGACTGGAAAACACGAGCTCTTGCCACAGCTAGCATTTCACAGAATCACAGAATGGTTTGGTTGGAAGTTGTCCTTAAAGACCATCTTGTCCAAATCAACTGCCATGGGCAGGGACAGTTTCCAGGCACAGCAGACCAGGCTGCTTAAAACCTTATCCTGGTCCTGAACACCTCCAGGCATGGGGCATCTACAACTTCTGTGGGCAAACTGTTACAGCATCTCTCCACCCTCAGCATAAAATAATTTCTTCCTCATGTCCAAACTAAACCTAGCCTCTTTCAGTATGAAGCCCCTCCCCGTTGTCCTATCACTCCATGTCCTTGTCAAAAGTCCCTCTTCAGTCCTCTTGCAGCCCCTTTAGAACACGTGTTCTAAGGTCTCCCCAGAGCCTTCTCCCCTCCAGGCTGAACAATCCAGCTCTCTCAGCCTTTCCTCACAGGTGGAGCCTTTCCTCCAGCCCCTGATCATCCCCATGCCTCCTCTGCAGCTGCTGAAGCAGGTCCATGTTCCTCTCACACTGGGGACCCACTGCTGGGCCAATTTCACTTGTCCCCCAGCACTGCTCAGGTGGCCTCTCCTTTCCTGGGGCAAAGGCTCTTGTCAGACAAGTGCAGGAACTGACACAGTCAAGAACAAGCTAGACTGTTTCCTCTGGGATAAATTTTGTTCAAATCAGTGTTGCAGTGATGCAAGATCCCGTGCACCCAGGCACCACCAGCAGGGATGGGACAGAAATCACTTTGAGTAAAGACAGCAGTACCAAGCCCTGTGCACGGGCACACTCACACCAGGTGAAAAGGGCCACACAACCACACCCTCACACAGCCACTCTCAGCCCTGAATTTTATCAGCCCTGGAATAAAACTGATTCCTTCATTGGACACAAGCCCTGCATGGGGACAGCCATTTAGAAATAAAACCAGGCCAACTTAATCTCTCCTGAAGCCTCAAACTTATTTTCATATACACATTTTTCTTCCCTTTTTTTTTTTTTGTATAGGATTGAGAAGGGCCTCCCTGAAGCATGAACTCCATAAGCAACCACCTCAGGCAAACACAAAATCCTGACCAGAAACAAACCAAACACCTTAATCCAACACTCTTATTAAAAAGCTTCCCCAAAAATCAGAAACTTTCTTTTTATGTTTAGCCTAATTGCCACCATAACAGGCAAGATCCATTTGCTCCTGAAGCATTATCTCAGCAGGTCATCCATCTCCTCCCTGATACACCTGGGCTGAACAAGCAACCTGCTGCTCCAGACTTTCCCATCCCAGCTCCTCCTGTCCACCTATTCCTGTTTGAATTTATCTGAAAACACAAAAAACTGGTCCCAGCAAGCACTCTTGGGAAGGCAACCTTCCTCTGAGAAACCCTCTTGTTTTTCTAGATTCTCCTCTGAGATGTTCCTACTAGAGTTTTTTAATACTGGGTTTGAGGCTTGGTTTGGCATTTTTTGTTTCAGTTATGCTATATGATCAAAACTGCCTTTAAAATGTGCATTTTATATGAAATTAGTACACAGGGAAGAGGGGGAAAAACTAATATTTTCTTGCCAAGATGCAAATTAAGTGCTGAGTAGGAACTGAACTGGCCACAGATGTAATCTAGCCTTGTCGGTGCTTTAGAGCATGTGCGATACAATATTAAACCCAAATTAGGACATTCCTGCAAATGAAAAGACCATTTTCATTTTCTGGTGAAAATAAAAAAAGAAAAAAAAAAAAAGGTCTATTTGATCTCATGCGGCATTTAGCCTTGCCAGTTTCGCAGGAATAAAAAGAACAAAATCAATAATAACCTACGTAGCAACCTATCACAGCTCTGCACATTTCTACTGGTAAATAAACGTAGCTGTATTACAAGGACTGCTCATCTGTATTACAATACAAAGGCAAACAAATGTGCGCTTCCAGCTCTGGACCAAGGCTCTGGAATTTACAGAAGCAAGGAAAAATCAACAGGGGCTTTGCCTGAATAAAGAGCGCTGGTTTAAGCACACATGGCTTGTGCCAGCGCTCAGCCTGGCTTGCAGGCGTGTGTGCACAGTTAAAGATAACTATCTCGATATATTTATATCAAAGAGGGAGCAGAAAAACCTCGCATGCAAAAGAGGGTGACGTTCACACAGCTCTGGCAGATCAGGAGGCAGCTGAGCAGTGCTCTCACAAGAGGTCACAGCTCTCGAGTTAATAACCCTCTGACGTGGGCCTTTTCTCATCTGGCTGCCCCTACGACTGCTGCTGTCACCAAGCTGGTGCCAAAGCCACATAGCAAGCATGCAGTGAGCTGATGCAGCACTGCACTCATCCAGCTCCTCGTTCTCTGCATACTAGAGAACATTCCTGGGCTCCTTATTTTTGGGCTTGGAAATTTGGAGATTGGATTCTTAAAAGAAACACTCTGTTCCTCCCAACTACTAATGTGTCTGTTTGCTTAGATAGCACCTTTCTGCTGGTACTGGTGAAGCAATTGTGTATTTAATGGAGCAAAATTGCAGTCAGTGGTGGAATTCAAGAGAACTGCAGCTCAGCATCATTTCCTTTGCAGTCATCTGCTGGATTTGCATCTGGTTTGGTCACTCAGCTCCATGCAGCTGCTCCAAGTGCACCTCCCAACCCCTCCAGTAACTAGTAATTCTCTTGGGGTGTAAATACAGCCGTCACCCAAGATGCTTGCAGCCATTAATTAAATTTCCAGCTCTGGGTACTGCGAGATGCTGCCTCTCTTCGAAAGCAGCAGCCCTGACTCAGCAGGCGCCGGAGAAGGGAGAGCCCGAGCTCCTTCACTTTCTTGAAAGGTCAGCAAGGGAACGCCCCGGAAACCCTGAGCAGCAGCACCTCGTCCTTAACCCCAGCACAGGAGCTGTGTTTAGGCAGCTGACTGATCACAAGAGCTGCAAGGACACGTGTCTGCTCAGCAGCAACCAACTGGAAATGCGGATGCCTTTTATTAGCCACCCTTGTATTTAGCTTGGCTCTGAAAAGTGTGCTGCTCCGCTGGTGGCTCCTGCAGCGCATGGAAGAGCAGTTATTAGGGAAGCTAATTACAAACAACGTGGCTACTTAGAGGGCTAAAAATAGCCTGGTGTATTAATAGATGGAGTGAAAACTGGGACACAGAAGATGACGATTCTGATCTCGAGCACAGCAGCATCCTACAGGATCTCGAGTAATTCTCTTCATCTGTGTATTTTGTTTTCACAGTTTACAAAGCAGGCAGGAAAACCTCTTCTCAGAAAGGCTGAGAGGCTGAATTCCTCAGCATGCAGGAGCACTGACAGGTCCTCTCTTGTATCTCCACACAAGTGGAAAACATTACTGTGTCAGCCGAACTGGCTCCATGACAATAATTTCACACCATTTATGTGGCAACTCAGGTGACAGCTCCCAGAAAGCTGTAAAATTTGCCTTAAATACCTGAGTTCACTAGTCACTGATCAAAGGAATGCAGCCTTTGGAAATGGTTTCCAGTTGACCTGGAGCTGCTGGAGCAGAGTGGCAAGTGAAGCCCTCAGTGCCCACCACCGATCTGCAGACAGGAAGACCACTACAAAGGGGGAAGCGTCTGACTCACTTATTCCATGCAAACTTTTGCCAATTTAAAAATCTTCTGATTTGCATCTCTCTAATGACCAGAGACACAAAGACTTGTAATGACATCATAAACCCCGCTGCCTCCCCACCAGATAAGCATAAGCATAGTCTAGCCCAGCACCTGAGAGCACACACACGAGAAATCAAACTCTTCCTTCCCCCAGTCTGCAGCCTCCCAATCTGATAACAAAAGCAAACAAGACCTTGACTACCCTTCCAGGCTGGACACATACCACTGCTGTGCTGGAGAACGTCCCCTGAACAGCAGGTGACCACACCAGGCATCAGAAGGAAAGGACAGGAGGAGGCACAGCTTGTGTCCCAAGCCCCTCTGGCCCCAGAGAAGCTCCAGTGCCAAACCTGGCCAGCCCTGCAGGCAGCACACAGGCTCCATCTCCCCTGCTTCCAACTTTCCTTGAAACACCACACTGCTGCTGGCTACATGCAGGGTACTGAGATGTGTGCAACCCCTGCAAAGCTGTATTTGTGTGGGTCAATGCACTGCTCCAGGATGCCTAATTCACCCCTCTACACCTATCCCTCTGATACAGTTGTTTCTATGAAGAATAAAAGCAAAAGGTCTTTAATAATGATGCAACTGCTGGGTTATAAGAGATCTGCATGACTCCTAATAGCTATAATGCAACATACCTTAGTGAGTAAGAAAAGGGAGTGGAAAATTAATGTGCATTTGCAGAGGGATTCATCTATTTATTTAAAACAGAGGGCATGCCTCTGAAATGAGACAATGCAATCCCACGGTCAGTGACAGTTCTACCTTCACACTGATGTAGAAGAGATAAGACTCTGCCCTTGAGTGTTTTGTTACCTTCTGCTCAAGAGTTCAAGATTATAAAAAAACCCAGAAAACCCAACAACAAACAAAAAAAAAACAAAAAAAAAAAACTCTACAAGAAAACATAAAAGCCACAAACCATACCAGTTTCAATACAAACAAACAGGAATGATTTCTTTAGCCTTTTCTACCATGGAAGGAGTGAGATTAGTGGACCTTTCATGTGTGTTGTGAAAACAGCTGCAGGAAGATAACAAAAATTGAAATATATGTCAGATGCAACTGTCAGCTACTGGCATCTCAGGCTGCAACTGTTCCCACGCTTAATCTCCAAGATGAGCGAACAAAAGCATCTAACAGGGCTTCCAAAAATCAACATCTCTCAGCTGCACAACTGGCTTCCTGACCAGGAGGGGTGGTGGCACCCCCTTAAATGGAGGTTGAGCTCCAGAGGCAGAGTGTCAAGCAGGAAGAAGGATGGAGAGGGGAAGGAAGAGATGAAATAAGTAGTCTCATTCCTCCTTGCTCTCATGGTACCCAATTTCTCAAGGCTTCTGCCACCTGTCGTGTATTCAAGTGGACATAAATTCCTTTACCACCCTCAAGAACAGAAGCTCAAGTTGCTTCAAGAGCCAAGCATGGCCCAATGCAGCCCAAATTCCCCACTGAGCTCCAGAAGCCCCAGCAGAAGACCTAGCCTAAGGCTGAGGAGCTGGAAGCTCAGCAGGGCTTCAAGCTGCAGCTTTACCATGCCATAACCCTCCTTGGCTTTGGGCAAGGTGTTTTATCTCCCTCAGAACTCCACAGCAGAAGGAGGGATGAGCCACTCCTCTGCATTCTGCTGCTCACAGGAACCCAGCTGCAGGCTTGCTGCAGCCCAGGACCTGTGCAGACACACGAGGACTGCCCAGCACTGAGGGTCTGTGCTGCTGATGGATGCTCAGGGGTGGAACTCCACAAACCACCAATGGAAACATGAAAAGAGAGCAGCACCAAGTCGTGACCGTGGGAAAAAAGAACAGACACGCCTGGTGTATCCTTCTTTTTCAAGCACACTTCTTTTTTTTCTAACCTATGACCTAATTTCTTCTAAAATATCCCTTTACTTTGGGATAAAGCAATTTGTGGAGAATGAGATGCTCTCTAAAGCCAATATCCAATGCACCTGTGACAGATCAAAGTAAGCCAGACTTAAAGTAGAGTAAGATGTTTCATACTGAAAAAAATTCATAAACTGTCAAAAAAAAGTGATTTTTTATTTCCTTAAATAATCCCCTAAATCCCAAGCAAAGTGAAATTAAATGAGGGAAGGGGAAAACTTCAGCCAGACATTGGGAAGTATTTAACAACCTCATGCATCTTCCTGTTGGGAAAAGCTTCCCATGAGGAGGTCAGCGGCGGGGGAGTGAAGTCACCACTGGCTTCCGAATCCGGCGCTGGCAGCGTCCTGAGCGACGGAGGAGGGATGGGGATGAGGGGTGGGGGATGAGGGATGGGGGATGGAGGATGGGGGATGGAGGATGGGGGTCCTTCCCAGCTCTCCCCCCGCAGGACACATCCAGTGATTTCATCGGAAGCGAATCCCCCCTTTCCCTGCTCCCCCTCCGGCCCCCATTCATGTTGGGAAGGAGCCTGGCAAACCCTGGGGGGATTACAGTGCAGGGGAAGCAGGAGGTTAAAACACTCTGAGGCCCCTTTCAGTCTAAAAGACAAAGTAATCGTGAAGCTAAAACAGATGCTTTGCTGAAAATAAAGAGTGGTTTACACAATTCTCAAAGAGAAGCCAAAAAATGAAAATACTGTACAGTCCCAGGAAACTGAGAGCATCCTGTTCTTATAAATAGCTACAATACTTGCATCTACAATAACATTATTGCAGCATTTTGAAATTATGCTAAAAAATTACGTGTGTTATTTGAAGGATAAACTTGAGATGGCATAAAAAGGAGACCATGTTGCTGAATATGATGTAATGAAAGCCCCGAGTTTAAAAATATATATATTTACAATTTATATATATTTACAATTTATTTCCATGAGTGACACCAGGAGGACTGACAAGACCAGCCACCCAAGCACAAGGACAAGCAACTACCCATTTAAATGAGCTCTCCATAAACAGAACAAGAGATGCCAAGATAAAGCTGTGGAGATATTAAGTCAGCAAATGCCCCTTATAAATGTAATTATAGTTGACTCCTGTCCATTTGGTAGGCTGACCTGTTTCCCTGGAGAATCAGAGAGGAGCGATATTCTGAGAGAATATTTCTATAGGTTCACTAACATTTGTCCAGGGCATTTTATGGTGCTTTGCTCCAGTTCACTTGTGTAGGTGAAAGGATGATATACTCAGGCTCTGGGCTCAGCCACTCCTCCACCTTTCTACTGGACCTGCCACCTCTGAATTGCAGCAGTTGCCAGTGGTGTCTTGGCATGAGCATGTCTCTGCTGCTGAATGCACTGAAAATGTCATGTTTCTTCCCTCTCAAATAATGCAAATGTAACAACTGAAATAGGAGATCATAACCTGCAGGATTTCCAGAATCACAAAGTAGTTTGGATAGGAAGGGAGCTTCCAAGTGCATTTAGTTCCAACACCCCTGCCATGGGCAGGGACACCTTCCACTAGACCATGTTGCTCAAAGCCTCATCCAGTCTAGCCTTGGACCCTTCCAGCCATGAGGCACCAACAACTTCTCTGGGCAACCTGTTGCCAGTGCCTCACCACCTCACAGTAAAAAGTTGTTTTTTTATGTCCAACCTAAACCCACCTCTTTCAGTCTGAAGGCATTTCCCCTTGTCCTATGACTCCATGCCCTTGTAAATAGTAATTTTCCAGCCCTTTTGTAGCCCCCTTTAGGTACTGGCAGTTGCTCTAAGGTCTTCCTAGAACCTTCTCTTCTCTATGCTGAACAACCCAAACTGTCTCTATTTTACCTCACAGCAGAGGTGCTCCACTGGGACACCAGAGAAGATAAAAGAAGCTCTCTGGAAATGAGCCTACCTCTGGAGTTTGGACTCTATTTATTTACCTATTTGATCAACACCTCTGGCTGCTGCTTCAAATGGCTAAAAGACTCTGATTTGTCCTCCCTCAATCTCTGGAGCTCCAGGTGAGGAGCAAATCTGCCACATGAGGGAACAACACAACCAGCAAGATTTGTCTCTACATTGTGTTGCTTTCCAGAAAGTTTGAAACACCTGTGCAACTGTCCTGGGACCTGCCAGTGAAACTGTGCTGCACTTGCTCTGCAGCTACTCACACCAGACCCTGCCCCACAGGTCTGACATTCACTGGTTGCTTAGGCTGAATTCAAGGATCTGGAACTTGGGCTCTCCAAGTTATCTCTCAGCCCACGATCAGCACAGTTCTTTGCAGACTTCCACTCTCTGCCCACAGGTGATTTTTCATCCCCAGGTTGAAGCCAGACTAGTACAGAAGTGACAACCTCTTTGTTTAGTTTGTATGTGGTCAGAATACCCACAGCTCAATTATAGCCAAAAACAACTACCTGGAAAAAAGAGATGCTGACTTTTCATAGAATAGTGGCAAACAGCAGAGGGAAAAGTACAGGAGAGAAAAAGAAAAGAAGGAGGACTGAAAAAAAAGACCAGAAAAAGGAAAATAAGTGCAGGGGCTGTGGGGGAGGGAAGGAGACATAGAAAAAGGGATGGAAAGAACAAAAGGACTGTGTGGAATGACTCTAGTAGGGTTCAGGCACTAATCCAGCACTTGTGCACCTGGCATACTGCCCATGGAGAACAGGCACTGCATTAGGTACCAGGTCTCCTGCACACTGCTGGCCCCAGGCTTTAATCTTCCTCCTGCACAGACGGCCCCATGATCACGTTTCGAGCCTTATAAATTATTTACATCAGATATGAGGAAGCAGAGACATTAGAGATGGAAAAGATGCACCAGCCCATCCCCTGGGGAAGAGAGCTGGATCCTTCCCCGTGTCACACCAGCAAAGCAGTGATGCACTGTCTCTCCTTAAGAGAGTTTTGCTGCTCCATGCCCTCATCAGGCTGAATTTCTTCATGAAGCCTTTGCATAAATTGCATTTATTTTGACCTCTAATCCCTTCCTTCTGGCATTGCCACCTGCCTGCATTCTCTGCAGCCCTCTGGAGTTGCACAGCATCACTAAGACACTTCCTTCTTGAAAGTTTGCCAAAGAATGAAATATCCTGCAAAGCCAAGTTAAAGATACCTCAAAGAACAACCCAGCAACTGAGTACTTAAAAAAATAAAAATCAGACTAATTTTGAAAAAGTAGGACTTTCAGATAGAACTTTGCTCTTCCTGCCTTCACTCCCAGAGTGGGAGGGCAGTTAAGAGCTAGAGATGTGGTCATCAAGAAAACATTTCCTGAGCTATGGACTGACTGCTTTGTGAAGTCACTCCTGCAGCACCAAATTAAATAAAAGACTCCAGAGCAGCTTCATCCTTCCTCCCACAATGCTCAGGCAGTTGGAGCCTGTGAGATGGGGCAGCACCCATCCTCCTGAATGCTTGGCAAAGTCCAAAACACAAAAGCAAGCACAAAATAACTCAGTCCCATCCCCAGCACCACATTTTTAGAGCTAACTGCCTCCTGACAACTAAGATAGAGTACATAAAGGAGCGTGTCATGCTTTGAACTCCACAGTAATTCACCTCCTTGCCAGGATTTACACATTCTTTCTGTTGGCTCCAAGATTTGCCAGTGCTTCCTTCACTTACAGAGCTTCATGCAGATGAAAGACTCCTGCTGAGAGTAGTCAAGATTTACTGCAGTTTTGGTTCAGATCAGGAAAGCACTTACACATGCTCCTAAACACTGCTGAAGTCAAGGGCACCTGGCTGCACGCTCCCAAACTCAAAAGCAATCAAGAGGAACTCTTTATTTTTTTTTTATTGGAATAAAAAGGCATGTAGAATCTTAATTAGAGCTAGATGGAAATTACCTAAATGAGCTGCTTGTTACTGTAACAAATCAGATGGGACGATAATCAAGTACAAGACATGAGGACAGAAACTGGATGGGGAAAAGCTGGCACTGAGGGTTTGCTTGAGCAAGCACAAGGTGCAGGACACAGGGCTTGCCCACAGCACCTCTGAAAACAGGCTCTGGTTCCAAGACACCTAAGTCAAATAGGAGAGGTTCAGGTACTTTTACTGAAGATTTCCCTTCTAAAAGATGTAGTCTGGCTTTCTCAGAATGGCAGGGAACAAGCCAGTCTGCTTTCCCCCATGTGTAATGCATTTTTGCTGGCTTGTCCTGCCCTGCTTGCATAAACCTATGCTGGTACTGGGAAGCTCTGAGCACGGAGCAGAAGTTTTGGAGACTCTTCTATACTCCACAATTCATACCTGGCTGGCAGCATCTGTGATGAACAGATTTCTGCATATGAGTATTTGGGAATATTTGGATGTTCAGCCTGTTTTGTCCCCATTCCTTTACCCCCAGAGCTACACGTGGGACATCTTGCAGTCACCAACAAGAGCTATAGCTGCTCCAGAGGCCTCTGCCACTCCATCATCCACGGCTGCACCAACACTGGGCACTAACAATGTTCCAGCCACATGTTAGAGCCACTTCAACCTTCCCATTATGTGTGTCAGCCTAACCCTGATAATGGTTTCTAGTAAGAGCGCTGCAGGTTCCAGGTTAACTGTGCCTTAGCACCTTCTAGAAAATTACTTCAGCTGACAAATAAAATGAAAGGTTTTGCTTTTTTGGGTTTTTTTCCAACTGCAAACTCAGTCTGGATGAAAAGCAGAAAGCAAAGGTCAGAAAGCAAAGGTGTGAGCTCTCGTCACGTCAAGCATTGCCACCCAGCACGGAATCTCAACAAGCTTGCAGTGTGCATGGAGCTGGGTGTGCTGGTGTTAAAAACAGTATTATAAAACTGGTATTATAAAACTGTATTAAAAACAGGCACTCAGCTGAACAGGCCAGGCTTACAACTGGAGTAACCAGCTGGTCACCTCAGATGGTCACTAGCCCTAAACACAGCATGTCCCCATAACCTCTCCAGTCCCCTACTGAGGCAGCCAACTATTCCCATGGGGACAGGAGAGCACTGCATCCAAGGCTAACAGGCAACAAACAGCCACCTCAGCAGGAGCCAGGCAAGGGAGAAGCATGACTGTGGTGTGATGGCATGCAGACACTGCTGGGGAGCAAAGCCCAAGGACTGGCTGATCATCCACTGCCCTGGAGACCTCCATCCCAGCATGACCTCAGGGCAGGGGTTGCTCAACTGCTGGTGCAGGGCCAGAGGTTGCTCCACTGAGCTCGGGGTGACTCAGCATCATTCAGGGGGAAAACGGTGAAGAGAAAAGGTCTGAAGGAAGGAGGAGCCAGCCCACATGTGACAGCACCTGCAGGTGCCTGGGACCCCCATGCTGCAAGCTGTGATGGATGCTGGCTGCACCATCAGAATGCAGAAGGAAGGACATAGAAAAACCTGACAATCAGGCTGTGGATATTGTTTCAAGAGGAGGGAGATGGCTGCACATCCCCAGAGATGCCATCTGAGAGAAGGGTGCTCTCTGACCCCTGTCAGCCTCCCTGGGAGATTGGGGACCTTGGGGATGCTGCACCCATCAGCCCCAGCATTTCTTGGTGGCTGCTGCAGATGGCAGAGGAGCCTCCCCAGGGAGTCACTCAGAGCACAGCCTTGGCCCACTGCCACACCACAGAGGGCTGTTATCTCTGGGCATCTCATGGGGCACTGCAGAAAGCAGTGCTGGTGGTTCGACTCTGAAATAAAGTGGTCTTGCCTGGGCAGCATCACTCAAAGATGTGTCCAGTGCTTCCAAGAGCATGCCAGGATTGAGCCAGGAAGGGTGCAGATAGCAGGACAGTGTCCCACCACTCTGCCACAATGTCCTCACCACACTGGGCACAGTACCACTCTCACACTGACCTCAAGAATGTTTTCTGCTGGACACTGGGACTTGACCTCCTGCTGTGCACTACATGGCAGCCACAGGCTAGATTGAATATACTTGTAATTACAGAGGAAGTGAAGTACCTTGCCATGGTCACAGAGAAACTGAAAAACTTACTGGAGACCACTTAGCAGAAGAAATTGGTGTTGCATGTTAAGTCTCTTCATCACAGACGGTGCTTTATCAGATTTATTATGATCTGAGAAGATGACCCTGCCCTTTGTGCAACACTACAGGAGTACTGTCCTGTGGAAGACACTCTCCTGTGAGGAAAAAACATGCTAATTCAGAGATGCCTTTCCTAGAAAGCTCTTACAGGAAGTTTGACATGCTTGGGGGGCTTGGGTAGCTAGTCTTGCTTCATGCCCAGGAGGACTCCTAGGAACAAACTTGCCTTTGTGGACAGTGCTCAGTTAGGGGAGCTCCCCAAGGCCACTAGAGAGTCCCTCCAGTCTCCATCAAGAGCTTTGCCCAGATGCATTGCAGAAGCTGAACATCCCATGCTGTCAGTTCTGCTCTAAGAGGCAAAGACAAGGCAAAAAGAAGGTGCTTGGGCTTGGTGAGGGAAGCTTCTCTGTCTCTCTCCTACCTGATAAACACCCAGACAACCCCTAGACTCATCAGTGTCTGTCCAAAGACAGAAATAGAAAGAGAGGAAGGAAAATAACCTGTTCTTGAAGAGGTCAGAGGATGAAGAGATGCAAGCTCTAAGTCTGGAAAAAAGCTGTTGCTGTCAGTAGGAGGGGATGGCTTTTTACACCACAGGACTAGAAGCAAAGCCTTTGTCTCTTTGGGAGAAAAGAGTCCCTGATGTGAAGCCTGTGCATACAAGGACTTCTAAGTGAAAATATATTTGCACAGCTCTATGATGCCCTGTTTTAATCACATGAACAATATCACTTCCCCTCCTCAATCCCACATCCTCCCAGGCACATGGACAATCCTCAGAGCTTCAATCTGCAAAAAAACCTTGACACAAGCACCTTTGACCTACAGACACAAATCCATTTACTGCTGGGCTGAGAGGCTGGACAAAGAGGAGCAGTGTCTCAGAGCTGGGTGCCAGGGCCACTCTCTGATTCAGCAAAGCCCTTGATAAGAAATGTCATCCTCCATTCAGTAATTTTAGCCCATGAGATAAGAATCTCTATCAGCCTCAAACATATGGCTGGCTGCAGTGCATGCAGCAAAATGAGATGGGTAATTTATTTGCTTGTGGTAAGAGCACTCCCAGACCCAGAAAAGCTGATGCAATGAAATAATAAGTGCCAAATTACACTCTATTCTTCTTTGGAGACCTGGAAGAGGCTCCTGTGAGATACAAGGGGTTGTATCTCTCCTTTAAGCATCAAACCACCATGATGACAACAGTCCTACATGAATAATTGAAGACTGTGCTGCACGGGATTTTCTGAAGTCTGTTCTTCTCATTAAATCCTACTTGTTACACAGGAATTCACAGATATGACTGGTGCTCTCTGTGAAGTGCCAGTAGATGCTTCCTAGGGGAAGAAGTGGAGGGTTAAATGACAGAGTTGCACAGGACTGAGGGTGAACTCCCATCTGCTGGTCATTAGAGCAGGACCATCAGCCCACCAGGTGCTGTGATGTCCCCTGGCCAAATCCAACTTAGCACCTCTGATCTAGGTGAGATTGGCTAATCCATATCAACACAACACTGGGCCAGAGACTGCATGGCTTGGGTTGCTCAGAGTAATGAGCTCCATAAACTGAGCATGACAGGAGCATCTGATCCATGGGGAGAAATGGACATAAAGGACACTCCCATGAAACACTTAACACATTTAACCACTGGATCCTGCAAGGATCTGCTGAGGGAAGTTCATTCCTAGAGCACTCTTTCCTCTCTTAGCTATCACCAAGGGAGACATCAAACTAGATGGTCTCACTCTGCTCTGTACAGCCACTTCTACTCCCTGTCATCTTCAGCAGTGTGACTGCTGCTCAATGTGTAACACACATTTTCTCACCTCACCTTTAAATGGGGAAATTTCAAATGCAAGACTAAAATCTAAACATCGACTCTGAAACAGAAACTTAAGCTTAACGAACAAATATTAAATTTGGGTCTTCCAAGGAACTGGGGCAGACCCAGACTTTGAGTCTTTTCTCTCTCTGATTCAAATCTGCTTTAGAAAGGTAGCAGCTACACTCTTAGTCATAGTCCCTTCACAGATGTGAAACCATTGCTGCTTCCTAGACAGTGGTATCTTCCCATCACCACATCTACCCATGTCACTGGCATTCTCACTGGAAAAATCAACTGTTAAACCAACAACTAAATGAGTCACAGAGGCTAAAAACCTCTAATACAAAGTGATGGTCCTTCCAGCTCATTGCTGAGACAAAAGGGTGAGGGACAGCCAGGAAATCTCTGATATGAAGAAAAGGGGAGCATTTTCACCTGAGTGGAGTTCAGTTCAGCATTTTTCATCATTGTCAAATTTATTAGGGAATATTGCCATTACAGTCCCCATGCTCACGCTGGTATGGCCTTCATGGCAATCTCACACACACCACACATACTCAGAGCAAGAGTCTGATGAACCCATTCCACCCTCAGCCCCACACAGCCCTCAGAGTGCACAGAGTGCAGGACGTGCAGCAGAGGAAAGCTGTATGTGCCCTGTGCCCATGGAGCTGTACCTCTAGAACAGAGCAAGCCTGACACCCCTCTGCCATCCTGGCTAGCCTTCTCCTCCAAGGAATGCTCCCAGCACTCCAGGGCTCAGCATCCAACATGGGAGGAGCCATGCATGCTTATGAGGAAAAATATTTACAGCAGGAAAGAAGCTAAAAACTAAATCATGTATTAACTTTCTTTTCCACAACCAATGTTTTTCAGTTCTCCAGAGGTAGTAAATTGAAATCAGGCTATCTTGCTCTATTTTCTGTCTTTCTCCTCTTGTGGCTTTGGACAAAGCAATGTGATAAGCCCATACATTTCAATTCCCTCTGTATCTCATCTGTTTGAAAAACACATCATTGTCCTGCTCTGGAGCTGCAAAGATTGCTGTGCAAATAGTGTGAGGGACTTGTCATCCTCACTGCCAACAACAGAGCAGCAAGTTCCTCAGGCATAAAGGCACAAGCATCCTCCAGAAACATGTTTTGTGTGTATGTGTGTGAGCAGAGATGCTTGAAAAGTTAAGTCTTGGACATGTGGACAACTAGGCAGTGGAGATTTGCTGATGCTTTTTACATGAAGCCTGCTCAAGGCATGGGTGATGCATGGGCAGTGGCCAGGGAACAGGACAGAGACTGGGGGCAGTAGGAGAAACTACTCAATGCATGGACTCATTACTCATCTCACTTCTTGTCTGATGGATATTTCAGTGATGTACAAAGAAAAGAAAATGTTCTGTAATTGTGTTTTGGTTTTTTTTTTGTACCTTGTTACAAACTTCAGTCTCACTCTGGAAGTCAGGAAGATGGCTTGTAGCATCATCTCTTCTTCTTCCTGTATCTTTCCCCAGGCACACTCTTCCCAGGCAAAATCTGTCTCTAAACCAAGATCTATATGCTAGGCTTTTCTCCTTTCTTCCAAGAGCAACATAGCATTGATTTTCATTACTTGGGCAAAGCAGCCAACTCCTTTCTCCTTGTGTGACACTGAAAATATAAATTTAAGCTCCTCTGTCCCCAAAGTTTAGGGGGAGGGTTGCCTGGTAAGTTCAAAAAGTCTTTTGATATACTGTAATCCAAGCCAAATTGCAGCTCCCACGTCATATCGTCCAAACAGTGGATACACCTACAAAGAAAACACAGTTTTAATATCTGGATCAGGACAGATTGACAAACCTTCAGGTTTTATACATGATTTCTATTAGTATCAAGAGAGTGATGTCTGCTTCACCCTTCAAAGGACCCCCTGACCTTGCAGTAGTGGCAAAAGAACAACTTGTTGCCTCAAGATTCAGCCAACAGAAGATGACAAAAAGATGTTAAAAAAAGCTAAAAAATTCAGTTCTATCATCCTTGTGAGATTTAAAGATCTTAATTTTTTTTTTCCTACCACTCTGAATAAGTGGAAAGAAATATAAAAATCTTGAAATTTTGAAGGCTGATGTATTGAAACTCATTTTGACTTGAAGCACTTTGTTTCAACAGCTGGAAAATTTCCCTTTGGAGTCACAAACTTTTACATTTTGTATTATAACTTCCATTAGAAACAAAGACTCCTTTCAAGTACAAACCAAAACCCAGATGGAGTCAGAAAGTTTAGATGTACTGTCAGTAGCCAACCTTCTCCAATTTTTTTACTATATTTTTCCCAAGAAGGAGGATTTACTGAAGCTGACTGTCTCCTGAGGGTGCATTCAATGCAACAGGGCACGGGATTAGTGACAAAGAAAGTCAGCTCAAATGCAGAAAAAGGAAACATTGAGCTACTTAATCAAATTAGGTGGATTTTAATACACAATGCAGTATAGTTAGCTTTATATGTAAATTCTACACTAAGACAATGTAAGTGTTCAACTACAGACTCTCACACACCAGCAAAATGACTACACTGCGTGTTGATTAATACTAATGCAGAGATTGCTCTCTCTGCTGGGTATAACCTACTGCTCCACTGAGGAGGCAGGAACAACTCCAGAAATCATATCTAGATTAAATTCTAAGCTTTATAAAAAAAAAAAAAAAAAAAAAAAAACAAAAAAAACAAAAAAAAACACCAAAAAAAAAAAACCCACAAAAAAAAAAAGGTGTGCAGAGAGAAATGGAAACACAGCTTTTAGGTACTTTATCTAAACTACAGATTTCATGATGCCCAGGAGCTCCTCCACTGGACATTGGCCAGACACAAGCAGCTCAGGGGACATTTGAATGACATGGAAAATAATCACAATGGAGATGCCTACAAGGTTTCTTTGGGAGGGAAGAGCTGCAGAAAAGAAGTCAGCATCCCTATTCCATTGGGGAGGACCTGCAAACTAACTCCAACCCAGCAACTGAGAAGGATTGCAAGGGTGGGCCAGTGATACAGAAACTAACTAAGGTTTAGGAGGCAGCTGGGAATAACTTGCAATTTAGCCTCATAAAGAAGAGCTTTCTTGTATCAGTGGAAGATTGATCCTACCCAAATTTAGTGTTCCTAGTTACAGAGACCAACAGTGAAGTGGGGCTCCTGCCCATGGCAGAGGGGTTGGAATAGATGACCTCTACAAGCTCTTCTAGCCCAGGTCTTTCTATGATATCACTCTAAGAGAAGCAGGAAAGCTGGTCTATGCAGCTGAAGAAATCTCTTCCTAGGGTGCAGGATGTGGCACAGGAGGTACAAAGCCACTGATGCTCAAACACACCTTTGCTAGGGAAGCCAAGCAGCAGGGTTCATTGCCAGAAGAAACAAGATCACAGCTGGTGTGGTGGAAGCAAATGGCTCTGGCACATCTCAGGAGCATGGGAGGTTCAGCTAAGAAGATGACTACTGGAAACAAGATGGGCTCCAAGCCATGAGGGAAGCAATGTCATCCACAGCTCCAGAAATGTGTCTCTCTGACCACCTCTTGCTCCTTTCTGTGTTCATGTGACAAACATTTACAAGCCATGCTGCCTCTCCTGCTTCAAGACCTGCAGTGCTGTTGCAGGGTCTTTACTCTCTGAAGGAGCACACACACAAACCAAGGTGCTGCAGGCTCCTCTGGGGCTGGACAGTGTCCATGCTGTGAATCACCCAGCTGGGCTGTGAGCTCTCCATCATGTAACCAAGAGCACCTGATGGCCCATCCTTGGCCAGCTCATGGTGCTCAGCTCAGCTGTGTCACTCATTACAGAGAAAAAGACAGCAGCAGGATGGGATCTACACCTTTGGGCCATTCATCTCACAGGCACCTACCACAGCAACATCTCCTCCTCACACAAGGGCTTTGCCACAGCCCAGCCACGAGTTTCCACCTTCTTCCCCCATTATAACCTGCATAACCTCCAAGGTCACCCCACCCTCCCTGGAAGGAGGTGACACACTAGTCTTCATATGGAGAGATGAGATTCGTTTCTTCTTCAAAGACCTCGTGGCTGCCATCACCTTTCAGACCAGGCACTCACATCAGTTCTTTGCAGTGAGCACCACAAACTGGTCTGCTCTTCTCTCTGTGACACTGAAAACCAGCCAGAAGTCCTTGAGTAAGAGGGATAAAGAGCAGCATGGTGTGAGGAGCTGCAGTGCTCACCAGATCTGAGTCCCTGCAGGAAGGGCTGTGACCCAGGGCTTGCAGTGTGCAGCCTAGAAAGGCACAGCTCAGGGCACAGGGAATGATGGAACGCTATCCTCAGGCTGCTGGCAATACTGCCCTGGGCAGGGCACAGTGCTGACACAGTGACATTAAAAGCACAGCTCCCAGCAGCATCCTGCCTGACCAAAGCCCTGGCATGAGGCAACTGAGCTGTCCCAGAGCTGACCCTCCCTGGAGGAACACTGCATGCTGACAATCCTGGCACAGGGATTAGCAAGGCAGTGCTGAAGTGCTAAACAGATACAACCTGGGAGAGAAACAGCTTCCCACTAATGAGGGGACAGGCAGGAGTATGTTCTCACACATCAGTCGCTGCACAAGGAGGGCTTGCCCTGCTCTCAGCTGAAGTCAATGTTCAGACAGACAAATGTCTTGCTCACACGGCTGAGCTGCAATAGCACAGGTACACAGTGACCTGTAACCAGGCAAACCTGGGGCACAGTACTTACAATTACATGCAAGAGTACTTCCAAACACCCTACACAAATGGTAAAAGCAAGAATAATTTGGGTTACAGTCTGGATTGCCTTCCTTTCCCACGCTTCCTTGGCAGCTGGTTGTCCTTGCTTCTGCTGCTAAACTTCCCCCTCCTCCATTTCTGCATTACTCATAAATTAGCATCACACACAGCAGCAGGCAGTAAAACACACCAGCAGCACTGCTGAAGGCATTGGCTTCAACAGTGGCTTAAGCAGATGTGCTAAGGAAACATCTGGATGCTATTACCAAAAAGCTTTCTAGGTTCCCCATCAGATCAACACCTCTGTTTCCTCTGAATCATTATACCTAAGAAATAACATAGAACCAATAATAAAAACACTTCAGCTGGAAACACAGTTAACTCTCTGTGTCTAGTATCTAGAAATTCACCAGCACTGACCAAACCCCCAAAGGGAGCAGACAGTCCACAACTCCCAGGCAAGAAGCTTGGTGCTACACTCCACAGCCAGCAATGACAGGTTTGACTGGCACAGGACTTGCAGGTTAAACATCTCCATGGTTAATCTTCACGGGAGTAAACAATCCATCAAAATCTGAAGAGGTCAGAAAAGCCTGCAGGACTTTGGAGCCAGTGGTATGCAACTGTTCTGTCCCAGAACATGCACTGAAGATACATCTCAGTGTTATTTCCCTCTTGTGAATTACTTTCCTTCCCCCAGTCTGTAAAACACACTCCTAGCAGCTCTCAGTTTTGTGAAGATTTTTATGCGTGGCTGGTACAGGGAGAAAGGTTGGACTAAAACTCCTTTCAGAATACAAACCAAGAAAAAAAAAAACCCATCAAAAAGATGAAAGAGACACTTGGCATATTAAAGAAGTGGGACCTTTTAAAGGTACAAGACCTACAGGACTGGTTGAGGTAAGAGGTGCAATTATCCCAACGTGAGCTCGCAAGGCAGGTCCATGGTGCTCCACTGGCGAGGGATGTCACGTACCAGTAGAGGCCCTGTTATCTTCAGGCCTTGGGCTGGCACAGCTGATGGGAGTGTGAGGTTTCATACTTGTACCCACACTTCAAGAATACTGCTGGAAAAACTGGAGAGAGTTCAGAGGACAACCACAAGAACAAACCCAGGCTTGCAGCAAGGAGCTCAAGGAAGTCAATCAAAGAGAAAGTTGAAAGGCGCCTCACAGCCTGCAGGTACCTGTCAGAAGGGTGCTCTCAGCCTGCCAGACAAAGGCATAGCGAGACCAAAGGTTGAAAGTTGAAGCTCAACAGAAAACAAACCAGGAACAACGACACCATTTTCCAACACTGCAGGTAATTAACAGAAAGAAAACTCCTCCAATTGGCATGGCCAAGGATCCAGCACCGGCAATTTTTAAAATAAGATGGGATGCTTCCACCTTGCTTCCCTTGCTCCTTTAAAAATGCATGCTTGGTTCCATTCACAACTGCTGACTGCAGAGTGGAAATTAATTCAAGGAATCTCTGTTATACAGCAGGTCAGACTAAGAGATGACCTTAAAGCCTAGAAATCAATGAGGTACAAACAACAAGAGGTTCAATTATTGGTGGTACAAAGAACAAGATGTCCCATTATCAGTAGTCAAGCTTGTCCAGCCCCAGACATCCCTGCCTCATCCAAAGATCTTCTGCATCTCATCACTACCCAGATGTGGATTTTGAAGAGCAGTCAAAGTGCTAGATCCATACCACAAGCCAATCCATACCAAAATAAAATTCTCTTAAACCAAGAAGCCCACTTTGATGTTTCTTTCCCAGCTAAAAAAACAGACAAAAGTGAGTAAAAAAAATTTCACTCATAGGGCAGAAACAAAGCATAATGTAAGAAATAATCATTTTACAGTGAGAAAAAAAAAATCACTAATTGGAATAACCTCCCCAGGGAGATGGTGGAGTCTCCACCAGTGGAGGTCTTAAAGATACAACTGGACAAGGTTGCTACAGTCACCTTGGCTCACTTTCCCACAAAAGACTGAACCAGATGATCCTGTCCAGTCTGGGCCAGACTCTGGCTCTACAAAAGGCACACAAAACTTTCCTGACTACAAGCACTTGTGCCAAAGGAATGAAGCTCCCAGCTCCGACCCTCTGAAATCACCCACTGATGTTTATCATAATTATGCTTGCAGGTTCCCTTTGTGCTTCTTGATTCCAGGATCTTCACATCTGCTAGGTTCCTCTAAGGCTCAAAAGCATATCCCAGGACATAGTCCCTGACTGCATTCTCTCTAGAAGAGCTGGAAAAGACTCCCTGAAAACATCAGCTCCTGCTTTATTTAAATTTTCATCATCATGGTACTGGCTCACGGTTGTGCATCTGCAATACCTTCCCTCACTCCTGTCTCTTCTTCCTTTAGGGCTTAACAATGTGGGGGGGCTCACTGTGACAGCCGTAGGATTAAAAGGATTAAACTAACTGTGGCACAAAAACCAAGGAGCCAATATTGCTTTCCAGGAAACCTGGAGGCTGCAGTCAAAATCCTGCCTCCACCAACCCTAAACCTGCACTTGGTACCTGGAAAATACAAGGGGAACCAGGGATGGGGATCAACTTTTGGGTCTGCAAAGCACAGCAACCACTCCCAAAGACTTTAGGACCACTGGGTCACCCAGTCTGAATCTTGCATAAGAGAGGTCACAAGTTTCTCTCCTGCCTTTGATTTGAGCAGTACTGCTAGTGTTTGCCTAAGCCCCACCTTCCACGGAGGCATGCTGGCTCCATGCAAAGAGCTCAAGATATGGAGATGGTAAGTCACCTTTTTGATGGCTGGCTCAAATACTTAAAAGCCTTTGGTATTTAAAAAAGGCACTTTAAGTCAGGTTTATCTGCACTGCATTTGCAGCCAGGGGTGCTTGTGATATAGCTGCTAGCTGCGGGAGGTGCCTTGCCTGATTTCCTCAGCTGTTCACAAAATCCATCTCCAGCAGAAACCCTGGGGCCTCTCTGCTCTCTTCCCCTGCAGACAGCCTGTCTTCTGCCTCCACCCTTTTCTCTGTATTTATAATTGCCAAAGGAGAAGATGAGCTTTCAAAGGATTTAGCACAAGTGCCTGGCAGAGAATTTCTTTTTTGGGAGGCTGGTGAGCAGAACAGAGGAGGAAAGGAGAGGCAGAGCTAACGCTTCCGTGCCCATTGTTTCCCTTCCAAGGTGAATCCATACATTTCTTGAGACCCATTTCCCTCCACGCCCCAAACATCTCCTGCTCTCTTACCAGCTTTTCCATATGCTCACATATAAGGCTGCCCTTCCCCAAGTATCCTCCTCAGATGCCTCACAACCCCAGACTCCTGTGACCCTGTGCCACTCTCCCACAGTCTCGTTAACAATAATTATTACCCGAGTTACTAAACCTGCTCCTCAGTGCTCACCTCTCAAAGGACAATTCCAACCTGGCTGCCTAAGCAGCACTCACCACCAAGCAGGGAAACCTGGGCTAAAGAAGATGCTCAGAGAACATAGCTCTGACAGAAACAGGGATGGCATTCCACTACCCAGGGCTGCACCTGCACACACAGCTCCTCCTGCCTACCCCAGCTGCTGTCTGCAGCACCCTCATCCCATCTGCAAGGGCACAAGTTTCAGGAGCCTTGTACTGAAGCTTCAGCACTTCCACAGAGTCTTTGGTATTCAAAAGGTTTATTTTAAAATTGGGTTTGTTTATCTCTAAGCACAGATTCATTTCCAATTTATGTCAGCGAAATAAAGACCAAAATGCAAAACAAAAATGAAAAAAGAGTTTTTCTGACTTGGAAGCCTAAAAATAGACCTGTGTATTGCAAAGAACGAACTGTCAGGTAAAGGCTGTGGATTGAAGGTTCAAATGAATAATGTGTTTGTTTTTCCTGCTTCAATACTTTCCTGCTGTTATCACTGTACAAATAAGTCAGCACACGCTAATTACTCTGATGGCAATTTCCTGGGAACTGGTACTTAAGTATCAGGCCAAATTTATTGCCAAGCATCACAGAGAAGTCCTCCCCCTGCACTCCCAAACAAACAAACAAACAAGCTCAGCTGCCAAATCCCCCTGTCTTTTCCTTCATCACTACAGACCCACCACTGCCAGCATGGGCCCACTCCTGACTCCAACCTAAGCTGCAGAATCTGCCCTGGAACAAGTGTTTCCCCACAAGCCTGGTTAAAGCTAAGATGCCAGTGTAGAATATGGACCTGGCAGGGCCAGAACCTGGACTGATATCCCTCAAGGCATTCCATGTATGAACAAACTGTGGATGCCAAGCAGTATTTGTGCAGTAAAAGGGGTTTAATCTCTGGAGCCGAGAGTACAAGCACCTTTTCTGCAAGGCACACACATCAAGAGAGAAAGGATGGGAAGTGAAATGTCTGTGAAGTGTTTTTATAAGGCACCAAAAAAACCAGTCTCAAGCCCCTTTTAGCCCAAAACCATCCCACAAGGCTAACAGTTTATATTCATGGGTGAAATACATCAAAGAACCACCTAAACAATGCCTGTGGTTTCTGCTGCATTTTTTTCTCCCCCACTTGGTATTTATACAGCCATGGATTTGCACTGTAATTCAGTCAAATGCATTAGAGCAAAGATGAAGGGAGGAGAGAGAAGAAGGAAAAAAAAATCACTATTACCTGTGTTACATCCCAAATGGCATTGAATTTCTGAATAAACCTTTGCTGCAACCTCAACCCAGATGCAACCTGTTTGCTGAACAAGCAATATAAACCTAGCATCCTCCTTTGTGGGCTTTTCCAGCTTTCAAGGTCTTTTTTTTTTGGAGGATAGTTGGATTGCTTTGGATTTATTGTATTATCATTTCTTTATGCTTTCACTGTGAGGCAAAGGGTTAAGTGACCTTTCAGATCCTCCCTGGATGCAACTCCATGCATAACAAGAAAGCTTCCAGCCCAGTGAACACAACTTGAAAGAAGGGCAGTGACCCAGCCACAGGCTTAAGTTTCAGGTCACAACACCCCTGCTCAAAACCATCCATCTTCCTCTGGCCACAAGTTTGCAGCCAGTCACCTCCCATTAGTTCAATTTGTCTCCAGGATTTACAGGAAAACACCTTTTGGGGACCCAGCTGTTGTTAGCATCCTTCTTGCACATGAGATGAGAGCTGTGAGCTAACAATGGACACTGCAGATACACACTGATGCAGCATCCCTTTCCATCCAGTAATAGGTGCTAAAAACACATGGACCATCAGGAAAAATAAATAAACCAAACTGCAATTGTGAGCTTGGTTTCATTTACTCTCAACTTCTGGAAGGAAATGGGTGTTTGCAGCCCCTGTCAACCTGGACACATGCACACCACATTGCATGGAAGAATCAAAGCTGTTTGGCTAGCACAGGAGCATCATGCTGCTCTGCTAAAAGCCCTGGATCAAAGGAAAGAGAGGGTTTGGTGGTACCACACACTGAGCCAGGGAGACACTGCATCTCAGGAATGCTGCATGCTGGAAAAGGGCTGCAGAGAGGAAGGATGTGCCTGCTCTCCCCTTCCCCAAAAAGAGTTCCCTCAGGCCAGTTAGAAATACTCACCTGCTGGACCACAGAACTGGGGATCATAGAATCACAGAAGGGTTTGGGCTGGAAAGGACCTTTAAGTCATTTGGTTCAAGGTCCCTGCAATGAGCACAGACACCAATGGTTCCATCTCCACCTTGCAGGAAGGATGCTGGCAAGCAACACACTGCTGAGAATAGTGAGCAGAAGGCTCAAAACCCAGCTCCACCCAAACCAAACAGAAGCATGGCTCCTGGGAGGGGGATCTTGGCTCATCTGGGGTAAGAAAGACAAAAAATGTAAGTGTGGCAACCAGCCCCAAGCCTGGCACTCAGCCCAGCTCCTCCCAACCTCACATCTACCAGGGGTGGCCTTGCTCTGAACTGATGCTAATAGAGAGCATCAGAATGGGAAGAAATGCAGAAAAAGATGAGAATGTGAAAAGAATTATCAAACACTCTCTAACCTCTACCATTTTGTACTGTTAACTCTGAAAGCAAGAGCACAAAGGAACAACCTGTGTGTGCAGGGAACTGGGCACTGAACTTCCCCATTTATCATCACCAACCAAAGTGCCCTGGGAAGTAGGGCAGGCACAAAGCCCCAGCAGGTTCCCAGCTCAGCTGCAGCTCCCAGGCTTTCAATGTGATTAGGCTGGTGACTCTCCACACGCTTTCTGGCACTGGGACCAACCCATGATATTGTTTCCATTGGTTCCTCCTCTCAGCCGTGCCAGTGCATACCAGTTTGCCATGAGAGACTGCAAACTGCACTGGGGAACAGAATCTACAGAGCAACAACCCAGGGGAGACAAAACATGTCAGCTGGATGGGTTCCCTGCTGCTAGTTCAGCAGCCTGAGATTGGTTTTGTGTAGCAGTGCAGAAGGACAGCCAGATATCACAGTAACACTGCTCAGCTGAAGGAATGAACCACCAAATGTCACCTTGGGCTTTTTGTTTTTTAGTGACTGGCTGTATTTGCGTGGGCTATCAAAAAAACTGGACTGAATTTGGTGAAGTGATCCCATTTCTCAGCTGACTGGCTTACTGTGCAATCCTGCAGCAGCAGAAGAACCAGCTAGAACATCGACTGCAAACTCAAGGCAAGCTGTTTCTGACTAGGTGCTGAAGAGAGAAACCCATAGCTGGAGCTTGGTTTACACCAAGGACAATGCAGGTATGAGCTGAAACACTGTCAAAGGACATGACAACTTCACTGGGCTCCCTGGCCAACAAGCTATGCAGGAGTAACAAGATGCTGAGCCCTCCAAGTGCAGTTATCTTCTACTGCCTTGTATATACTCATGTGGGATGGATATGTGTATTTATTTTAGTATTGCTGAAAGTATTCACACTATGTCCCAAAAAATGCAAATATGTCCTTCGGTGCTCAGACAGGCATGTCGTGGGAAGATTAAAAAGACCCAAAACTTGTTTCACCTCTCCAGCCTGCTTTCAGACTGACATACTCCACTGTTGAAGAGCAAGCACAGGTAGGGTCTGTAGTAATTAGCAATAGCATTTAAAAATGTTCTGAGGCACCTATTTAGGGAGGAATTTGCAAGTGAGCTGTGAGTGCTCAGACCTCCCCTCAATGCATGCAACTATCCCTTTGTTGCTGGGTCAGCCTCTGTCCTCCACTCCTGCAGCTCTGCAACAAGGTCGGGTACCCCATCTGTCCCTCTGGGTTAGCCAGACTGGGGATTGCCCTCATTACATCACTTGTCTTTCGAGGGACCTTTAAAGACCATCTACTCCAAACCCCTCAAATGAGCAGGGACATCAACTCCATCAGCTTGCTCAGAGCCCAGTCCCACCTGACCTTTAATGTTTCCAGGGATGGCACATCTACCATCTCTCTGGGCAACCTGTTCCTTCCCACCCTTCTCCTCCTCAGAATAGTGAGCACCCAAGCTGCATCAGTCGTGCACCCTGATAAAGCCAAAGTATAAATGATGACGACACAGTCAGTGGGAGGATGTGGGGACAAGAAGATCATGGTGTTTTACCCAGTAACTCCAGTAACACTGGGTAGTGCCAAGATGGAACCATCTCTGGGGAGATTCTGGAGCCCAGATCTCTTCACTCAGTTTGGAGAGGGCACAACAACTTGTGTCTCTGGCACACATCTCTACCCCTCTGTCCCTAGCAAAGTACTCAGTTTGGGTTTCTGAGCTTCACCAGGGCCACCAGCTCTGGAAGAACCAGAAGTGGGGACAGTGACATCTTCCCTGCAGATGCTTTTCACCACCACAGAGCACATGGGGAAACTCACGCAAGGGATGAGATGCCCACCCAAACCAGGGTGTGGCTGTGATGGGGCACTCACCAGGCTCCAGCAGAGCAGCCCAGCACACCCAGGAAGGGCTCGGCCACCCAGGCCCTGCCGCAGTGCCAGCGTTAATGCTCAATTAACCATTAATGTACCACCACCACGGCGCGGCTGACAGGGCTGACACTGAGAACAAGCCCTGGGCAAGGAACACAGCTCCGTGTGCTGGCTCCCGTGTGGAGAAATGGAACGAGAGGCACAGCTCACCCTGTCCAAAGAATACGCCCTTCCTAATGAGAGTCGAGCCAGGAGCTATGTGGGAGTGGCGCCCATTCCCAGGCAGGCTCCAACGCCACTGAAAGCCAGCGAGGAGACAGGCAGCCTCCGAGAAAGAGACACCAGTGGGAAATGTTGCTTTGAAGCCGGCTCGCCAGCTGGCTCTGGCACCAGCGAGGAGGAGGAGGAGGAAGGAGTGCCGCTCTCGCGATGCATGTGCGTACATGCAGCGCTGAGCTCAGCCGCGGAGCTGCGAGAGGCTGCAGCAACCGCAGAGCGAGTCACCGGCGGAGCCCTGCCCGGCTGCAGCACATGGGAGCACACGGGCCCGCGGGGACAAGGAGCCACGGACAAGAGCTGGCACCCAAGGACCGCCAAAGGACCGTCCGCACAACCCGCCATCGTCCCAAGGTGTCGGTAGGAAAAACTCCATTATCTGTAGCTAAATCTGGGCAGAGTGCAGTGCCAGGACCTCTTCTCATCCCAAAGAGGTTATGTTCAGGAGACACAAATACCTTTATCAGCCTTGCTGCCGCAGTTACGGTGTCAAGCGTGACCCGGCGCCAACAGCGAGGATCAGGGTCTTGGATTCGCCACGGTCTTGACCTAGCTCTAGAAAGCCAACAGTAGCAGCGGGATCAGAAGCAAGACAAAGGTGATACAATGAAAAATTTCGTAATTAAATTCCTGACACTTGTATCCCTTCCCCCACATCTTCGCCTTATCTTTAAATTCCCTACCACAGATCTAAAAGCACTTAACAACTACTTAAGTGCTATTAGCACCCCTCATCCCGATGGAGAAACTTCCATCGGATTGAGCAATCCTCGAATTGCCCAACAACCCGTTGGGCGAGGAGAAAGCAGGACTGGTTGAGCACAAGTCTGTCCATCCCTGCCGCTGTCTTGCTGCAGGGAATGAGTTACCGGCAGGGCAGGGCAGGGCAGCTGCACGGCACTGCCATTCCCAGGGGAAGGTGTGCCCCACCTTCACAGCTGCGGGAAAGCGCTGCGCACTCTCCCTGCTAAGAGGGAAGGTGGAAATACATCGCTTTTTTTTTTCTTTTGTTTCGTGTTTGTTTGTTGCTTTTCTCATTAGGAAATGTTCAGAGTTTAAAGTTCAGGAGTGCAGGCTTTCTGCAGAGAGCAAGGGCTGTCAGGGTAGGTAGCACATGCGGCTCAGTTTCTCCATTAATAAATAAGATTGATTCCTGCAGGTGTTTACAAGCAAAAGAACATTAAAAAATCACCAAGGACTTCTCTTCTTACTGTCCCAAACTCTCTGTGTCCAAGGTCCGAGTTATAAAACTACACATTAAGGTGTAGGGAAACTGGGAGAGGGCATTTCCAAGAGCCAGGAGCTACCAGTGTGTGGACATTGCCAACGAGAGTCTCTATAAAAGCAAACAAGACCTTAGAGTTGCAGACACAAAGCCAGAGGCTATGGTCTGGTGCTTGACTTCTTAAATCACACGTACAGGTGACCATGGAGGACACATCATGGCCAGCAAGTCCACTCTGACTGGAGGATCACCAAGACAGAAGATGATGCAAAGTATTTCTATTTGCTATATATATTCCCCAGTGTGCTGTCAAGCAGCTGCTTCTTCTCAAGCCCAGGGCACTGAGTGTGTTAGGTGGAGAAAGCAGATAGAAAAGTCTCTCACCTTGCCACAGACTTATTTGCTCTTCTTTAATTCCTTCACTTGGACCCATCTTGTCCATCCCATCCTCTCATCTTCCTAGCATTAATTCATTTGGCCTTCTTGTAAACTCTAAAATCACTGTACAAAGAATAATTAAGGGATTATCATCATAGCAATTGAGGATAATGTGTCCAAAAGTCACACTTTCAGAGAGGTCCAACTTAACCAAGAGGAAACTGGACAGGAACTATCTACTGATGATACCCAAAACTGAGTCTCAAAATAGAGCATGGAAGACCACCTCTGCCCTAGCTCTTGCTGTACAACTGTGGACCATGGGCATGAAGCAGTATAGTGACTTGACAAAAAACCAGCAGCTGGGTACCAAGGCACTGCACCTGAGCATCCCAAACACAGGAACAGGGGAGCTAAGAAAATCTCTTTACCACTTGACTTTCCATCACCCAGTCCTGCCAAGAGAGAGGGTTTAATTAATGTTTCAAGTACAAGTGCAATTAACAGACTCTGTCCAAATGCATCCCAGCTGCTGAAACACAATTAGTTTCATCTCAGCTTCTAGGAACAGGCTGTCTCCTTTTTGGCACTGTGCAATAGGTGAAACCTTGGGGTGCCCAGCTGATGGCTGGGCCCCAGCTAATGAACTGAATTAGGCTGTTTCCATTCTCATTACAGACCCTTCAAAACAGTGTCCTTTAAACAGAGACCTCAGAGGTCTCTTTACCTTCAATAAAACCTCCTCCATGTCTCTGTGCCTCAAATTCAACTGTACCACCTTCTATTAGGTCGGCAGTGCTATTGCATCCATGGTGCTCACTTCTGCTGAGAAATTATCCAGCTGCCCAGCCTGTGCATCCACTGCTCACACACAGTGCTTGTCTTCTCATTAGGGATCCAGCACTTCCAGTTCCCTCAGCTTCCCAGACCCTGAAACTCCAGCAGCAGAGCCGAAAGCAGAGCCAGCAGCAGCTGCTGCAAGCAGCCTGGTTATGCAGAGCACTGCATTCCTCCTCTGGGAATGGGCAGCACAAATAAACCCAAAATCCAATTTTATTGCATCTTTCAAATTCTTAACAAGCCAACAAAAATTATTGCTGCTTTTTTTTTTTTTTTTCCTTTGGTATTATTATTTTCCATTTTTAAAGTTATAAGGCTTTTAAAATCAATAGTTAAATTTTAGATGCTAGGATACTGTTAGATGCATTTGGGGGTGATTAAGAAGAGGCACTAATGAAATAATAATCACCATCATAACAACAACATGAATTCCCCAGCAGGATATGTAAGAGTGAGGGAGTGACTGTCATCCTCTTCACTGCCCAGAATCAAGAGCAAAAGAAGATCCATGAGTCTCTCTGCCCATTCAGGCACTGGGGCAGTCCCACTAAGGCAGGGTGGCCCAGGACATGCAGAACAGCCTCTTTGGAAAGGTGGAACCATTCAAATCTCAGCAGGGTCATTTGCAGGGCTGAGGGCTTGTCAGGGAGAAAGCAAAGCCTTTTCCTGAATCAGTCAGCTGCCCACAGCACGGGAGTCTGAGAAGAGGTGTGAGTAGGACAGAATGCAAGATGGGATGCAGGGCAGGATGCAGGATGGGATGCAGGGCAGGATGCAGGATGGATGCAGGGCAGGATGCAGAGCAGAATGCAGGATGGAATGCAGGATGGATGCAGGGCAGGATGCAGGATGGATGCAGGGCAGAATGCAGGATGGAATGCAGGATGGATGCAGGGCAGGATGCAGGATGGGATGCAGGATGGATGCAGGGCAGAATGCAGGATGGAATGCAGGATGGATGCAGGGCAGGATGCAGGATGGATGCAGGGCAGAATGCAGGATGGAATGCAGGATGGATGCAGGGCAGGATGCAGGATGGATGCAGGGCAGGATGCAGGATGGATGCAGGGCAGGATGCAGGATGGGATGCAGGATAGGGTGCAGGATGGGATGCAGGGTGGGATGCAGGATGGATGCAGGGCAGGATGCAGGATGGGATGCAGGGCAGGATGCAGGATGGGATGCAGGATGAATGTAGGATGGGATGCAGGGCAGGACGCAGGGCAGGATGCAGAATGGATGCAGGATGGGATGCAGGATGGATGCAGGATGGGATGCAGGGCGGGATGCAGGATGGATGCAGGATGGAATGCAGGATGGATGCAGGATGGGATGCAGGATGGGATGCAGGATGGATGCAGGATGGGATGCAGGGCAGGATGCAGGATGGATGCAGGATAGATGCAGGGAAGGATGCAGGATGGATGCAGGGCAGGATGCAAAGCAGTGGTGGAGCGCATCCCAGTGGGAAGGACAGCCCTGCTCCAAAGCATTAATCCAAGCTTTCCTGGCTCCAGCCTTCCTTCCCAGCACTGTGCCACACACATCTGTGTGGGGAGGGCCGTGTGGCACAGAGCCAACTCAACAGCTCAAGAGGTGCAATTATCATTAAAGCCAAACAGGCTGGAGCAGGGGAGAGGAGATGCCTCCCTGCCAAATGAATAGGTTTAATGCTGCTCACATTCCTGCATTCCTCTGCTGAAGTGTAATGAATAAACCCTCACAAACTGCTAAAAATGAGGTGGTTTTGGTTAAGCTTTTCGAGTGTGTGTTTTGTAATCTTACACCTTTGCAGACAGAGAGCCCTGCTATGCTGGTAATCTAGGAGCTGAGGTTTTCCAGAGCTGGCTTGTGCAGCCAGGCAGAGCCATCAGCACATGCCTGTTTTATGGGAACAGCATCCCCAGCACAAGTGGGGAGATGGGATAGAAAGAGCTGGAGCCAGGCAGATCCCTTCCCAGGCAGAGTGCAGCAGGCACATACACACACACAGACACACAGACACTTGTGATGACAGAACAGGATATGACAGCATAACACTGGACAGGATAGGATTAGAATGGAATTGAACAGAATAGAATAAAATAGAATAGACCATTTCAGTTGGAAGGGACCTGCAACAATGAGGTAGTACAAATGTCTGAGTGCTTCAGGAGTGATCAACAGTTAAAAAATATAATCAAAGGCACTGTCCAAATGCCTCTTAAACACTGGCAGGCTTGGAGCATTGACAGCTCTTCAGAAAGGCTGTTCCAGTGTTTTACCACCCTGCTGGCAAAAAAAATGATCCATAGTGTTCAGTCTGAGCCTTCCTTAATTACCTTTTACTTACACATCCTGCTACTGGATCCCAGAGAGAGGAGCTCAGCACTGCCCTCTCCCCTTGCCCTCCTCAGGAAGCTGTTAGAGAGCAATGAAGTCACCCCTCAACCTCCTCTTCTCCAAACTAGACAAGTGCAGAGCCTCAGATGCTCCTCACTGGACATGACTTTCAGCAATTACACCAACTTTGCTGCCCTACTTGGGATGCATTCAAGGACCTTCACAACCTTTTAAACTGGTGTGGCCTAGAACTGCACACAGAGCTCCAGGTGAGGCCACACCAATGCTAGTCAGAGTGGGATAATCTCCTCTTTTGCCCATCTGGTTCTGCTGTGTTTGATGCACCCCAGGATGGTGTTACACACAAAGTTTCTCCCTGTCTGAACTGGTTTATCTGCAGAGGATCCTGTCTGGGTCTGGAAGCAATAATATTATGTATTCATGATTTTATTGAAAAAAAGTAGTGGCTCCTTAGCCAAAGGTCAAAATCCATATGTCCCTCTGCATGGCCTTGGCTTCTCCAACCTGCCTCTGTCAGCACAGTCTCTCATCTCTCCCTTCCTGCCTCTTCATCATCCTCCAGTTCAACTTCGGATTTCCCTCCCCACGGGCCCTGTGGTTCAACCCATGCTCCCATCCTTCTCCACTTCTGCACCTCCACCTGAAATTTGTATTGTTATGATGGTCTGTGCCCTCTTCCATGCAGACTCTCTACTCCAGACTGGTCTCCTTATGTTTGAAATTAAGTTTCAGGACATCTTCTGAATGCTCGTTCATCCAGCATCCAAATCTGCCATTGTCACTGAAGCTCTTGCTTTCCCACATCACAGCCAATATCCACCCTTCCCTGAGACACCTAACTTCTCCTGACCACCAAGAGTACTACCACATGGGCCATGGCTTCTATCCCACTGCATTTTCTCAAGGATAGCCCCTTTCCCTGTCTCATCACACAAGAGCTCAGTAACTCTCAGTGCTTACCCCATGCCCTACAGTGCCCACATCACTGCTGACTCTTATAATGTTGACTGTTACTTAGGAACTTGGTCTCCTGGGCCAGTCAATGGAAAATTGATATTTCCAAAATTTGATATTGAATGACATTTTTTCCCTTCCTGCCCCTTGCCTGGTAGAAATTCATCTCAAACGTCTGCCAAACCACCTCAGCGACTTCATCAGAACTCTGCTTTGCGTGACATTTACAAGAAAACTCAATAACTGTGAGGCTGCTGGTGTTCTGAGGCATGTCTGTCAAGATGATCAATAGTGTCCTGGCATTTTTATTTTACTCTCCCATATGCATGGACCAATCACAGCCTCCTGTCATTGATGCAGACCATGAGCTCCCTGGGGGGTGGACAGCCTTTGATTCAACATTTGTACAAAGGACAATGGGCTCTGGGCCACCGTTAGTGCTCCTACTGTCACACTGGAAACAACACTTTTAAACACCCATCAAGGTCAAGAGATACCTGCTTGCACTAGGTATGATCCCCAGGCTTACAGCAGACAACAGAGCCACAAAGTCCATTTGCATAATGGCAGGAAGGCACAAGTTACCTGAGGGCACTTCACAGTGCACCAGGTGTCCTGTTGTTGCATCTTCTTACAACGACATCCCATTTGTTCCCAAACAAATCACAGCACCAAGTGCTCCCACCAGTTACTACCCACCAGTCTCTCAACCAGACTGGAAATTGTGGAATAGGCTGGATTGGAAGGGATCTTTAAAGGTCACCCAGTCCAACCCCCCTGCAAAGAGCAGGGACATCAACCCAATCATGTTGCTCAGAGCCCCACCCAACCTGACCCTGAATGTTTCCAGGGACTGGGTATCTACTCCATCTACCCTACTCTGGACAACTCATTCCACCATCTCACCACACACATTGTAAAAAATCGTTTTCTGTTATTTAGTCTGAATATACCCCCTTTAGTTGAATACCATTACCCTTTATCATTCCAGGCCCTGCTAAAAAGTATGTCCTCATCTTTCTCATAGGCCCCCTTTAAGTACTGAGAGGTCACAATAAGGTCTCCCAGCAGCCTTCTTTTCTCTGTGCTGAACACCCCCAGCTCTCTCAGCCTATCCTCGTTAGGGTCACTGTGAGACCAGATGAGCTGGTCTGGATCCCTGAATCTTTGCCATCCCTCCACTTCTGTCATCTAAAGATGAACAACACCAAGCATCTTTTGCTACTGTTTGGCCCCAGGAGCAGGAGGAGCCTTGAGCAAGACCTTGGAGTGTTCTGGTTCAAACTCTGGCAGTAGCTCCAACCTCCACACGTGCACTGGCATTTCTGCTATCCAGTCAAGGAAATGCCCAACTTCCCAGGAAGACAACCTGTGAATATCACATCTCACACCTCTGACACAGAGCTTCTTCCAAATTGAAAGACATGGGGGGGAAAAGGCAAGCCCAAGTGGAGGTGACTTTCCCTCCACTGCCCAGGAGAGACTTACAAGGCAAGTTCTTCCACCAGGCTCCAGGGCTGGCCATGCTGTGGGCAGGGCTGAGCCTGCCCTGCCTGGCCACCAGAGCCAGCAGCCCCAAGCTGGACCCACAGACTGAGGAGAATCCAGGAGCCACAAGGGAGCTGTGCAGCACAGAACAGAGATGCACACACAGCAGGGATGGCTTTGCTCTCCCTTTACACTCACCCATTAGATGAACTAACACTGCAGTGACACAAGCCAGCTGTAAAGCACAGACCTTACAGACTTCAGACACGCAGGGAAAGCTCCCCTACCTCCTTCAGTGCTTCTTGCTGAGGCTGAGCTGCATCTCTGCAGATTTGGGATTGATTTATCCCATACAGAGGGACACCACAGCACTGCACAACACAGTATGGAATTCCCTGCTGGGAAGTACTTCCCATGCTCTCATCAGACATTCTGCACTTGGGCACATGAAAAAGTTTCTTGGGCAAGAGCTTCTATGTGCCTGCCACCTTGCAATCACCTGTGCTGCAGGTCAGCAACAGCACTTCTGATCTGGGTTTCTCCAAGGACTGACAGGCTGAAAACACTCTTCTCTGAGAAACAGGCAGGATTCTGCCTGGCTGAACACAAAACAATTCTTTTGTTTTTATTAATGTTACAATTTCACATCACAGGCATTTTCAGGCTCCCTGTGATTATTTTGTATCCAGTGCTACAGAGTTCACAGGCACAGCCAAAGGCGAGAAGGTCCCTCCAAGGCTCTGATGAGTAGGGATTTCACATGACCCAAGTGGGATGTGTCCACCCAGACATGTGCAGACAGACCTGGGCTTGCTCTGCTTGTGCCTAAAGCTGACTGGGACTCAATCCAGCTTAAGACAAAAGCCACAGAGGCACATTAGTACAGCACTCTGCCCAAGCTCTTATGACCAAAGTGGTGCCCTGGGCAAACACCAACAAGACCTTTGATTTTGCTGTCCACAACAGTTATATGAGAATGGAAGAGTTATAAATCACCAACAGCATAGAAAATTCCTAATAACCATAACTGGTAACTATTAGAAAGAACAGATTTAAGTGAACAAGTGTGCTACTCTACCCTGGTTGAATGATGGATTTCAAGCCATCTGGTCCTTGGGGAACAATGTTCTATATTGTATGAGTCTGTGGAAAATAATACAAAAAATACAACTCTATTGTCAGAGGCTTCTATTTGAAAGGATCCTACATCTTCATTTATAAAGAACAAAAAAACCAACAACATATTTAGAAACTCCTAAGGTGAGAAAGGCTTGGAAAGCCAGTTAGAGGGTGCATAATGAAAGGAAATCCATGCTTGGGTGGAAAGAGCTATTAAAAACCCAATCATCTAAACCTCTCTTAACATCAGGGACCTCACTGGTATGGTTTGTAAGGAACAGGTTATACAACAAAAAGGAAACTGTTCAGAAGCAAGAAAGTGAATTGAAATTTAGCCAATACAAAGATAATGTGAATGTACAGAGAAAAGTTTTAATATCCTGAATTATCATTAAAAGGCACCTCCAGTAACAAGTGTCTTATACAGGTGGGAGAACAATCACTCTCTGCATCACCAGTGTCCTCATGTACAAAGGGCGCCTGGAAGAGCCCCATAACCCATCCAAGCAGCCACCAGGCTCAACCACATTTAGCTTGAATGCACCAGTGAACAGGCTCTTCCATTCTTTTGAAATAACATTTTACCCTGTGCCATGATTATCTGCAGAGGACTTAGATAACTTGCAAGGTAGTTTGGAGAGGAAAAAATCAATGACCATCTGTCTGTACCTCGGCGCTTTCAGGATTCTCAAAGCAGTTGACCTTTCTGGAGAGAGGAAAAAAATACACAACTTTTACATCTCTGAGTGATGTGGATGCAGACTTGATGGGTGAGGTGGACTGGGCTGAAACCTCCACAGTGTGTGCAAGTCTAACACTCATCACTGAAAATGACCAAGTAACCTTTCCTCACTTGCTAAAGCCACTGCTGGCCCTGGTGCTCACCAAACCCTCCAGCTGCTGATGCAGTTCACTGGCCAGCAGGAAACTCACCCAGTACTGACACATGCTGACTTTCTATCAGCACAGTGAGCTGCGGGTGCATCAGTGCTGGAGGAGAGCTGGAGAAAAGAGCAACGCCACCCCCATGGTGGCAGGAATGGTGACAGCCCAGCAAAGGCCAGCACACGGCCAGCAGTCAGCAGCACAAGGGAGAAGTGGGCAAGGAGGAAGAAGGGAAGATGGTAACAAATAAAACACTAATTTTGGGGAAACAGCCTATAATTAAAATCCCAAAGCAAACACAAACTTGACAGCGAGAGAGAACAGTGTTGGGTTATGTTTAGGATTTCTCAGCTTAGTTGGCAGGACACTTGTTAAAGTAGCTCATACTAAAGGAAATTAGTCTGATTTTCCTAAAAATTCCAAGCTGCTTCAAACAAACAAAATCTTTACTCAGGTATTGCCCATACTCAGGTTTCATGATCAGATAAACACGTTTATTTTAACTCTGAATGAATATTTTGCCACTACCTACTTCAGTGTGAAGAAACCAACTAAGGGAAAGGAGGACATCTGCTTAGTCCAGGAGAAGAGAATCAGATTATGCACACAATGCTTTGAAAATTGCAAAAAAGCATTCAGGTGGGAAAGAAAAGGTACCATGAAGCTCTGATTGCTCCAGGAGGTACCTGCAGCTGGTAACTCCTGCCTTGTAACCTGTCTGTGCCCGATGCTGGGTTTCCTCTTCTCTTCATTAAGCAGCACTGAAACACTTTCTGAAGTGGTTTGCCAGAAAAGGCTCTGACAGATTTGAGCTGTGGCTCCAACACTGCTCTGTCAATCCAAATTAGGGATGCTGCCTCCTGATTCATATCCAAAAGAGGTTCCACCTGTAAAAGGTGATGCTTAGGTTTCAGAGGACTCTTCTGGCTGTCTCCATGCAGGGTGGGAAACACACTCCACAGAGGAGGATTGCACTGAGAGGGGTACTGCAGGGTGAGAGTGGGTATCTGTCAGCACTGCTATCCCTATCCCTTAGGATATCACTGAGGGAAGTCAGCATGGTAGCACAAGGCTGATGTGCTGCACAGAAGCCCATGACACTCCCAGATGTGTCAGCTGCAGCACTGGGAAATGGAAAGCAATGTAGGAGGAAAGAGGAGAGCTTGCACAAAGGAAAGGTACACCATGTGGGAAATTTGGACCTATTCCCAGTTTCCAAAGGAGAGGGTTCAGCCACATGGAGGACGTTTCCCCTGCAGAGCTTCACCAAGCTCCCAGCCTCTGCTGCTGATCACCCCAAGGGCTGCCACTTGGATGCTCAGCACTGCAGTGCCCTGACAGGCAGCAGCACTTTGGGGCTCATGTGCATGCCCCAAAGTCCCTGCACCCATCACCAAGGTAGTCTGCTGGACATCCCACTGCAAAAGTAACAAAGTGACATATGTGCTATAAAAACAGCTGAAATCCTTATTCCTACCCCTTCAATCAGCTTTGAACTGCCAAGGTAAGACAGCACAGATGCTCAACAGGAGTTGTGCTTGAAGGCATCAGAGGTGTCACAGGTTTTTTTGGTGGAAATCTTCCCTTTTTTCAACAAGTATCTTTGAAATCATTAGCAGCCTGTGGGAAGACTTGGGAAAACCCAAAATAACAGCAGTGACTAACCAGCATGCATTGCTCAATACAGCAAAGGCACTGAAACCCAGTGAAGTTAAACAGCACAACTTGGAGGTTTGTAAACAAATAAAAAGTTAAAGAAGTACAAAGAAGAAAGATTGAAAATTATCAAAAGAGATGGGCAGGAAACAGAAGGAGAAATGGAGAGAAGGTAAATCTTCCCTGATCATACCAGCTTTTTGTATAGAGCCATGGGTACCATTTCAGTAACTTCCTTCAAACAGCCCTATTTCATGAATACATCCAAGCACACTGGCACAGCCCTGCTACCAATAAAACTTTTTATAAACCCCTGTTTTACCACACTGAATACCATAAGTTCATGGGCAAACCTCCTGGCAGGCTCCTGCCCAGAGAGCAGCAGACTCAGCACTTTGTCCAGGAAGCTCTGGCAGATGCTCCAGCTGTGGGTCACTATCCTGACTTCAGACTCTTGGAAAGACATTAACTGTTTTAAGTGGAGTGTTGAAAAAAAGCTGAGCTCATCCAGGGAAGATGAAGCCCTTTCCAGTCTGGGAAGTCTCCCACTAGATATTTTTAAATCACAGTCATACATGGGGAGAAACCCAGGCAGAGGGCTGGAGCACCAGCTCCTGTGTCTGTGCTCCATGGCTGAGCATTGTAGAGAAAGAGCAACAGCCTCATCAGCCTGTTACACAACACCAGGTTGTTTATGTTCTTAACTAAAATGGTAAAAACAGAGGTGGGGGCGAGGGTGGATTCACTGTAAACAAGGGTATAACCAGCCAGAAAGAAGGTACACTGCAGCTGCCTCCTCCACAGCACACATCATGCCAAACTCACATAGCTGGATTAGTGATGAACTCTCTGTGGAGGTCAGTGAAGGAGCAGGAGATGCTCCAGGCACCTGCAGCCCCTGGTGCAGCCCATGGTGAGGCAGCTGTGCCCCCCAGCCTGTGGAGGAGCACAGGGATGCAGAGATCCACCTGCAGCCCATGGAGAAACCCACACCAGTGCTGGTGCATGGCTGAAACAGGGCAGATAACCTGTGCTGGAGCTGGCTCCTGACAGGGACCTGAGGACTCATGGAGAGGAGTCCACACCTAAAGCAATTTGCTTGGATTTGTGACCCTCTGGGGGACCCACACTGAGCAGCCTGTCCCTAAGGACTGCACCCCTGGGATGTGTGACCCACACTGGAGCCTGTCCCTATGGACTGCACCCCTGGGATGTGTGACCCACACTGAGCAGCCTGTCCCTATGGACTGCACCCCTGGGATGTGTGACCCACACTGAGCAGCCTGTCCCTAAGGACTGCACCCCTGGGATGTGTGACCCACACTGGAGCCTGTCCCTAAGGACTGCACCCCTGGGATGTGTGACCCACACTGGAGCCTGTCCCTAAGGACTGCACCCCTGGGATGTGTGACCCACACTGAGCAGCCTGTCCCTATGGACTGCACCCCTGGGATGTGTGACCCACACTGGAGCCTGTCCCTAAGGACTGCACCCCTGGGATGTGTGACCCACACTGAGCAGCCTGTCCCTATGGACTGCACCCCTGGGATGTGTGACCCACACTGGAGCCTGTCCCCAGGGACTGCACCCTTGGGATGTGTGACCCACACTGGAGCCTGTCCCCAGGGACTGCACCCCTGGGATGTGTGACCCACACTGGAGCCTGTCCCCAGGGACTGCACCCCTGGGATGTGTGACCCACACTGGAGCCTGTCCCTAAGGACTGCACCCCTGGGATGTGTGACCCACACTGAGCAGCCTGTCCCTATGGACTGCACCCCTGGGATGTGTGACCCACACTGAGCAGCCTGTCCCTATGGACTGCACCCCTGGGATGTGTGACCCACACTGGAGCCTGTCCCTAAGGACTGCACCCCTGGGATGTGTGACCCACACTGAGCAGCCTGTCCCTAAGGACTGCACCCCTGGGATGTGTGACCCACACTGGAGCCTGTCCCTAAGGACTGCACCCCTGGGATGTGTGACCCACACTGGAGCCTGTCCCTAAGGACTGCACCCCTGGGATGTGTGACCCACACTGAGCAGCCTGTCCCTAAGGACTGCACCCCTGGGATGTGTGACCCACACTGGAGCCTGTCCCTAAGGACTGCACCCCTGGGATGTGTGACCCACACTGGAGCCTGTCCCTATGGACTGCACCCCTGGGATGTGTGACCCACACTGGAGCCTGTCCCTATGGACTGCACCCCTGGGATGTGTGACCCACACTGGAGCCTGTCCCTATGGACTGCACCCCTGGGATGTGTGACCCACACTGGAGCCTGTCCCTAAGGACTGCACCCCTGGGATGTGTGACCCACACTGAGCAGCCTGTCCCTAAGGACTGCACCCCTGGGATGTGTGACCCACACTGGAGCCTGTCCCTATGGACTGCACCCCTGGGATGTGTGACCCACACTGAGCAGCCTGTCCCTATGGACTGCACCCCTGGGATGTGTGACCCACACTGGAGCCTGTCCCTAAGGACTGCACCCCTGGGATGTGTGACCCATGTTGGAGCAGTTTGTGAAGAGCTGCAGCCCATGGGAAGGAAACACTGGAAAAGTTCCAGAACTGATTCCTGTAGGAGGACCCCATGCTGGAGCAGGGGAATGACTCCTCTCCCTGAGCAGCAGCAGACACACAGCCTGTGATGAACTGACTGTAAATTCCCCGTGCTGCCCAAGGGGAAGGAGGCAGAGCCTGGGAAGGAGGAATGGGTGGGTGGAAGGTCTTTGTAAGATTCATTTTACTTCTCATTATCCTGCTCTGACTTTGATTGGTAATAAATTCAATTAATTTCTCCAAGTCGGGTCTGTTTGGCCTGTGACAGTTACCAGGTGATGATCTCTCCTCTCACTGCCTTTATCTCAAATCATTAGCCTTTGCTTACTATTTTCCCTCCCCTCTCCCACTGCAGAGGAGAGTGACAGAGTGGCTTTTGGCATCCAGCCAGCATCAACTCTCCACAATAAAGAAGGCTGGATGGCAGATCCTGAGATGCTCTTCACAAGGCACCCAAGTACCTCTGTGACAACTGTGAAAACTTCATTTACCCACCATGCAGCACGGGCTTTGGGCATCTGAAATGCAACTGCACCAAGCAGGATGGGATGGATGAGCCCTCCCTTAGCCCTGTCATGCTCGAAAAACAGCTCTGATCTAGCAAAACCTAGCAGCCAAAAGTTAGTCCTAGGACTCTATTTTTACCACAGGCTTCTTTCTTTCTCTCCCAAAACAGAAGCACAAAGGCAGGGGTTAAGTCCAGCCTGGGATGCTGAGCCCCTGCAGATGGGCAGAGTGAAGGATGAGAAGCATTTCCCTGATCCACCTGAACCACAGAGAATCTCCTGCACTGCTACACTCCTGCTACTCTCAACAACTTTATCCACTAACTGCAAGTAAAGCTCCAGAGGGATTGTCAGCACTGATTCAGAGGCCTGTGAGGTATTTCCACATGATTTTATTTTTTACTGGCTGCGTATTTCTGGTTAAGTCAACAAATCCAGTCATTGCTGTTACACATTGTCCTCAGTCTGACATTTATTTTTGTTCATGGTAAAAGAAACTGCACTTCTTTCTGATTAACTCCACAGAAATGCCTATTACTCAGACAGGAGTCTAAAAGTTGGCTTGAACTAATCGGCAAAATGGTTTAAAACAATTAGGTTTTGAGGATGAGCATCCTCTGGCATCCAAAATGCAATTCTAAGGGATTTATTTGCTCCTAATGTTATTTTTTATCTTACGGTTCCTATCAGGTTAATCCCAGACAGGACAGAAACATCATCAAACCCAGCCAGCCCATCGTGGTATAACCCAAAATAGCACAGTTAGCTTCCAAACGGGCTCCTCTACAGAAACAACATATCCTCTTGCAGTCTTGGCTCTCTACATGCCTTGTGATTCAATTCTGACAGGAAGAAGTCCACAAAGAAGCTGCACGAGTTAGTGCAAACCCCAGAAGAGCATCCTGCAAAAGGCAGCAGAGGTGACCCTAAAGGTGATGGCACAAATCAAGGCTTTGCCACAGAAATACAGAATCATGAACCGTGCTGAGCTCCAGGGGACCCACAGGGATCATCAAACCCAACTCCTGACCCTGCACAGGCCAGCTCCAGGAGCCCCAGCATGTGCCTGGGAGCACTGTCCCAACACTTCCTGAACTCTGGTAGGCTTGGTGCCATGACCACATCTCAGGGGAGCCTATTCCAGTGCCCAACCACCCTCTGGGTGAAGAACTTTTTCCTAATAAACAACCTATCCCCCTTCCCCTACTGCCCAGACTCAGCTTCACACCATTCTCTCAAGTCCTACCAGTGCTCACCAGAGAGCAGAGATCAGTGCTGCCCCTCTGCCTCCTCAGACTTGAGCAGGCTTGGCCAGCTGGCCAGGCACAGCTGTGTGCTGGTGGTCCAGCACAGGACAACTCATCCCTTAAAACAAGATGAATGAGTTTCAGCAAGTAAGCACAGACTCCCTGACAGAGGGACACAAAAACCCCCTAAGAAAGACTTACAGCACATTAAAAAAGCCAAGGCTGTCAAGGCCAAGAGCTGCAGAGAGCCCTTTCGTACACCATTCCCCAACAGAGGAACACGAGGCTGCAGCTTTCATGGGAACACAGTGCCTGTGCTGATGGCTTCAACCTGGCTCAGGGTCAGCACAGCTTCTCAGCAGAAAAACAGCCCTGAAGGACTCAACATAAAGCACAAGTGACTCTCTTCTCCTCTCCCTGTTGTCAAAGCATCACTTGAAGCAAAAGCCTGAAAATGTGTTACCTGGGAAAGCAAAGCAACCACATCAGGGAGTGAGAGCACAAAGCACACCGTGACATTTACAAGTGAGCTTGAGCTCACTCATTTGTATTTCAAAGGCCAGGTTGACACAAGATATTTTTCTTGTTCTAGTTTTGGCTGTGAAGGGAATAATACACAACTCTGAGTGCTACTGCCACCGTGTCAGCTTTCCTGCAGAGTCAGATACAACATTCAGCCTGCTTCATTTGGAGAACATAAGGACCAATCTTGGAAAATCCCCCTTTGGCTGACATAAACAAAACCGATTTTGGAGGCTTGCTCATGAT